>NC_141689.1:529650883-530295466 GCF_964263255.1 Lissotriton vulgaris
CAACAGAAGGAGTCACTTGCTGTTTTGTTTGCCGCCATGCAAGCTCATTAAATCCGACTGCTTAATCAAACCTCGTGTGGCAGTCCTCAATATGGGTTCCTGAACTGTGTGATGTTTTAGCGGCTGTATCCCGGTCGCGAGGACCGCCCACCACTATCACAGTGGTCCTGAACGAGCCCCGTGAGTGTTTGTTCAACAAAGGGAGAGGTAACGAACTGGTGACTTTACAGGGAAGCACCCGCTCGCAAGCATGATGAAGCTACAAAGCGGGGCAGCACTCGAAACTGTTCAAGGAGCTTCATTCCACTTGGAAATGATTATTGTTTATTTGAAATAACAGCGCGCCTCACAAGGCACACCTCAATGGACTACAGAATCCAGAAGCCCGTGGTGTCGGCCACGCCCCCTCTTCTGGAACCAGGTGATAAACTACGGTGCAACCACACTAGCGCTGACTTTTACTCCATTCACGCCACTGAAGAAGAGAGCGCTAGGCTCTTGAAACGCGTCTGGCAAGAATCAACAGAAGGAGTCACTTGCTGTTTTGTTTGCCGCCATGCAAGCTCATTAAATCCGACTGCTTAATCAAACCTCGTGTGGCAGTCCTCAATATGGGTTCCTGAACTGTGTGATATATATATATATATATATATATATATATATAGATATATATATATATATATATATATATATATATATATACACACACAGAAAAAAACATCGGTTTCAGGGGTGTTATAGTTATAGTTAGCTGGACATTTCACCCGCACAAAACCATAGACATTCCTCCGTTATAGTTAGTTCTGCTAACTATAACTCGAGCACCCGCAATGCACTGCTGATGATGTCACATATTCCATCATTCATGACATGGTCAGTGACATCACTGATGACATCTCAAATGACATCACTGATGACATCACTGATGACATCATCCAGTGAATGTGGTTTAGTTAGAAATTTAAATATGTATTATATATATACCAATCTGTTTTGAAGATTGAGTGGGTATATAACTGTCTGGATGGAGGATTTAGTAGCTGTCTGACTGTCTGTTTAAGTGAGTAATTAAAAGTGTCTCACTTAATCCATGGATTAGTAACTAAACTATTTGAATGTGTGCATCACTGTCTCTGTTGTTGTATGACATGCTGCATCCGTTGTTCACTAACTACATGAGTGTGTATATTAGTTATTGATTAGTTGGGTGAGTATTTGTATGGAACACTGAGTTTGTGTGTGGTTTGAAGAGGTGTGTGTAATTCTATGCATAGATGTGTGAATGGTTGATTGACTAGGTATATAGGTTTAAGAGTGCATGTGGAAACAGTTGTTTAGGTGACTGAGTGTATTTATTTGTGTGTTGGTGAGCGAATATATGTTTTAGTTGTACATCTTCAACAAAGTAAAAAAATAAAAGCATTGTATGTGAGAGTTGATGTATATAAATAAGTATATGTAAGAGTCGGTGATTGTGAGAGTAACTATATGAATGAGTGTATAACTGTAATGGTGATTTTTTAAAATATTAACTACGAGTTACTATGTGTTTGAATAAATGAAGTGTTGTGTGTATAATTGCGTAAAAGTGAGTAAATGTAAGTGTGATTAATTTTTTTCATGAGTGAGTAGGATGGCTGCATAATCGACTAAGATGACTGCTTATGTGTCAATGTCTATATATGTGTAAAAGTGCATTTGATAGTGTTCTATTAATTAGAGACTGTATGTATAAGTGATTCTGTTGTTGAATGAGTAGTTGTGTGTGTAGACTTAGGAGTCAGTTGTGGGTATGTAGTAACTGGTATTGGTGTGTCATTCGTTTCAAATATGGTACTCTGTATTTTACAGTGAGTGATGAAGGGTTATACTAGTGTATGATGAGGTGTATCAGATTGTCACGTGGATGATGTCATCAGTGATGCCATCAGTAATGTCATTTGAGATGTCATCAGTGATATCATCAGTGATGTCACTGACCATGTCATGAATGATGTAATATGTGACATCATCAGCAGTGCATTGCGGGTGCACGACTTATAGTTACCAGAACTAACTATAACAGAGGAATTTCTATGGTTTCGTATGAGTGAAATTTCCAGCTAACTATAACACCCCTGAAACTTATTTTTTTCTGTGAATTTCTAAGGTTTTTTAAAGGCTAATTTCTAACTATAACATCTCTGAAACCTATGATTTTTTTCAGTGAATTTTAAAGCTTTTTTAAATGCTAATTTTTACTTTTAATAGTAGTTATACCTATTTTTTTGTAGTGCCATGCGGTGACACAGGCACCCTTGCACCATGGTTCAAGGATGTCTGTGTCGTGCGGAGATTGTTTTTGTGCAGGAAGGGACACCTTCCTGCACAAAAACAACCAGTAAAGGTATTTTCCTCTTTCAATGTATGCTGTGGAATGCAGCATGCATTGAAAGAGGAAAAAATGAAGAGAAATGAAAACAATTCTCCTCGTTGCACCTTGCCACACCATACATCTCCAGATTTACGATTTCTCATAAATCTGGAGATGTGGAGCACCCACAGCAACACCTATGGAACACCCCTTCAACGTAAAGTTCTGTGTATGAAGGGGTCGTATTTACAAGGAGAGGAAAAACCATGCAGGGTAGCTTTTTCTCTCCTTGTAAATATGAAGGAGTGACTGGCGCCATTATTACATTACAAAAAGTGACGTACTGGTGGCACAGGGTGCTTGTAAATCTGCCCCATAAGTGCTTAGGTATTGGCAGACTGATACAAAAAGAACATAGTGCTGGATGGGTGGTTGAAGAATTGCATGAGACTGACAGGAGGTATCTTACACTGCATGGGTACTAAGTCAATTTTTAATGAAGTGGACCATTAGTATGTATCTGCTTAGATATTTGTAGGGATTATGCACAGAATATTTTATGTGTACTTGTGTTGGTGCCCAGGTCATTTTATAAGAATACCACTAGTAACTGGAATGTTGACAGTGCTGCAAACAGAGTGAACACTTAATTTATGAGTGCTTACCTATTGGTCGATGGATAGGATAAGTAGATAGTGGTAGATAAGTGATTAAAGAAGTGCATGGGGCAAGATGGCGGCGGAGTAGGATGTGTATCCGAGTCCCTCCGGCGCCACGACCTGCATAGCATTGCGAAGTACCCTCTCGGGCCGTTTTTCACCTATATGGCTACCCGGGTTGACTCCACGCTGCCGCGGACGTCCCGCTGGTGGCTTCCTCACCGCTTGCGGAGCCCGGAGGGCTGAGATCGGTGGCGCAGCCTGCCCTGAGTCGGGGGTCTGGACTGCCCTTGGGCGCGAAAAGCAGCGGGCGCGATCTCCGAGCTGAGACTTGAAAAGATAGCTTCAACTTTGACTATGAAATGCTTAACAATTTTGTCACATAGTTCTTAACTCTCTGCTATTTTTGATGAGTGGGGATTGGCCAGTTGACAGACAATTTTAAAGAGTTCCTTTGCTGAGTTTTCAGCTAATTTGATTTGATTTGCAAAGTGCTCTTGCTTAGCTATAAGCAACAACTGTTTATATGCCCGTAGACTGTCTTTATGTTTAATTTTGTCCTCCGTCTTATATCCCTTCCTCCATTCCCGTTCATAGGTGTACCACGGGGCAGACGGAAAGGTCCTTTTATCATCAGAGCGCTTTTTGGGGGCGAGCTTATCACAAGCTTCATTTATCAATCATTAAAACTAGTAATAGCTGTATCCACCTCGCCCCATAAGGAAGGGACGGTAGATTCCAGGAGGACTAACAGTTCCTCAGCTTCAATTTTATTCCAAGTGCATGAATAACTCGTTTTTTTGATTGCTTTTGCCTTGTTCTGGTTCTCTACACAGGCTATCTCAAATACAATGGCCGAATGATCTGACCATACTACCGGGTACACCTCCGTCACCGATAGCTGTGAGTAGTTTGAGAAAATTCCATCAAGCGTATGTCCCGCTATATGAGTGGCTCCTTTAACTATTTGTGGAAGGTCAAGTCCATCCGTAAGATCAAGAAGTTCCTTTGTATCTGAATCTACATCATCTTCCAGATAGAAGTTAAAGTCGCCCAATATGGAGAAGGATCTATCACTTATACCCTCCTCCATCAGGTTACACACTGAGTCGGTAAAGGGTTTCCGCGGACCTGGTGGCCGATAGATCAAAACTCCCCTAAAATTTTCTTTATGTAGTAGAAAGAGGGAGAAGCTCAAGGCTTCGCAGCCCCCATTCGTGATTGTTTTAAACACAGTTTTAATGGAGTGATGATAAATTACTGCAAGCCCCACTCCTTTCTTGCCCTGCCTATTGACAGTGTGACATAGGAAGCCAGGTGGTGAAGCCTCTACTATGTCAGGTCCGGATGCATCATCCGTCCAGGCTTCGGTAATAAATGCCACTTTAGCCCCTAGATCTTTATTCAGGGCGGCACATTCCGTCCTATGTTTAACCAAAGATGGTGCATTTATAAGGATCCCTTTTATGCTCTGTGTGGAGTTGTTCCTCCGAGCACCTGATTCTTTCACACTCGCGGGACTATACGTTTTTCTCCCATGTCCACCACTCCTATTCGCGACTAGACCATTTTTTCCTGAGCCAATCTCTTAGAGGAGACCAGCGCAAAGCCAAGATCTTTCCCTTGTCGGTCTCTGACCGCAGTTTGCTTGCTATCTGCCTACGATGTGAAATAGCCTCTACGACCCACCGTAAATGGTACTTTCCGGCCCCCTTGGTTCGGGACAAGGCCTCCTGCGTCGAACTAAGGAAGGCCATTAACGGGGGCGTGGCCACGGCGGCAATCGGAATGGCCGCCTTTCCGTGAAGCTCCTCCATGCGGGCTCCTGAAGGCGGCGACTGAGACATAATCCGCTACTCCTGTCCTCCACATCCTTGCTGATCCGAGCACTGATGTCGCACCGACCATCTGGGTGACTTGAGAGAGCGTGGGAGCGGCCTATGGAGTGTGCACGGCGGAGGAGAAGCAAGGCCTTCGGACCTCGGCGCCATCTTCTCTAACTGTGCCAGATCGCTGGTGAGTGCTGCGCGGTGCCTGGTCGCCGGGCCTTTGCCTTTCGAACGTCTCCTGCGGGGTCTCTCGCGCGCTGCCCATCTGCTGCGGGCTCCCGGGTGGGGGCTACCGGTTCCTGGTGTGACCTTGGCCTATTGACCTGGAGGGGTGTTGGGACCGGGGCCTCGATTTGCGGGCCTGGGCCGGGTGCTGGGCGGCGGGCGGGGACTCCCGCTGGGGGAGGACGGGGGTGGGGGAGTGCGGCGGCTGGGTGCCCGGGGGGCGCTGCTAAGTGATATTCGGCGGCCCTCCTCGGACGCACTTGAGGGGATCTTCGAATCCCTCCATTCCTCCTGCTCTAAGCGACATGAGAGGGTCACTCCCCGCTCCACTGAATACAGCGGGTGCATTTCGTACTTGGAACTAGGCCCACGCTGCAACTTGGAACTGGTCCTCGGATGCCTCCCGACGCCATAACTCTCCGCGCGAGAGGCTGACCTGGTTCTCATTCACCTCGATTAACCGCAACTCACAGTCAGACGCTGAGGCCTACCTGTTTGTGGAACTGTCTGGAGCTTTGGTGTTACTCTACCGCTTTCCCCCATTAACGAGTTACCCGCACCGTCTCTTCCAACCCAATACACCCTCGGGGCTACCGCGGAGATGGGGAAGAGAGACCCTAACCAGAGGATGCTTAGCTTCAATAAGACCCCCCTTCTCGCTACGGACCCTCCACATGGTTCGGCAGCCGGAGCTACCAACTCGACTGACTTGGGTGACGCCGTGGCTCTGGTCGCCACCATGATGGGTGAAATGCGCACCGGCTTCAAGGCGCTTGACACCCGCTTCGACAGCCTAGAGCAAAAACTTGCGGACATGGGCTCCAAGGTGAAGGCTCGATGTGGCTGAATCAAGGATATCAGACATAGAAGATGGCGCCTCGAAGTCGCTTTAGAGACTGGAGCGGGTTGAGAAAATACTTAAAGACGTGGCCATCAAAAATGAAGACTTGGAAGCGCGTAGCCGGCGCAATAACATTCGCATTCTTGGCGTGGCGGAGACGACGGCCACGGGCCGGTTTGACACCTTTGTCGAAACTCTCCTAATTGAACTATTTGGCAGAGACACCTTCACCGCTGGCTTTGTTGTCGAACGTGCACACAGGTCTCTGGGGCCTAAGCTTCGCCCTGGCCAACTACCACGACCCATTATCGCCAGAATCATGAACTTCCGCGACCATGACGCAGTGTTACGTGCGGCACGAGAGGCTGGGAAAGTGCAGTGGCAGGGCAGCAGGCTGTCCTTTTTCCCCGATTTCACACTGATGGTCCAGGAGGCACGTCGCAAGTATAATGGAGTGAAATCCACCCTCCGGAACTTAGGACTGAAATACGATATGCTGTACCCAGCTAGGTTGAAGGTGGATGTGAACGGCAGATTCCGCATTTTTGACTCTCCCGCGGAAGCACAAGATTTCTGCCATGGCTACAAGAAGCAGGGCTCATCGGCAGCTTCTGGCTCAGCGCCGCATACTCCACCACGCAGCGACACACAATCCAGTGCTGACCTTTTTGCTGAAACTGGCCAGGGCTGACCGCTCAGCGTTAACTAATTTTGGCACCCTTCTCGTAATACTGTTTATTGGATGTGGTCCTTCCAACGTTTATTGACTGGTCTCCTGTTCGGAATCTGCTTGTTGGGACGCCCGCTTGGAGTGGCGTTGCTACCCCCTATGGCGCAGGCCTTGTTGTTTATATTTTCTGGGGCTTTAACATATTTTTTTTGCAGCAATACTGTTTCCTTGAATGGTCACTAATTTTTGTAACTTGCACTGTTGTTCAGCAATTGTTTGGGGATCGCCACTCTGGTGATTTTGGGAGGCTGGGTGGTGGGTGGGAGTTGGGATATGTTTTGTTTCAGTGGACATATATGTTTGTGAGTAATTGCGAGAATCATTGGAGTAGACTGTCGTATGCCCACTTGCCGAAGATTAACTTTACTGTGGAGTTATGGCCAGGATAGGATTTCTGTCTGGTCCTTCCAGACTGACTTTGATGTCTTGGAACGTTTGTGGTTTAAACACCACAAGGAAGCACAAACAGGTACTGAACTATGCAGCGCGACATGGGGTAGATGTCCTCTTTTTGCAAGAGACTCATTTGGTGCAGTCGGACGTGGTCTCAGTGGCTAGGGGTTGGGGGTCACACAGAGTGTTTTCCTGTTATAGCAGATACGCTAGAGGTGTTGCAATTCTTGTGCACAAACGTGTCCCATTTGTATTGACTGGCAGTAAAACTGATGAGGAGGGCAGATATGTGCTTATAATTGGAGTGCTGTTTGGATATAAGATCGCAATGGTGGGAGTCTATGGCCCCAATGTGGATTCCCCGGCCTTTTTCTAGGACCTATTGATGACGCTGCTTCACTCTGACATTGATTTGTTGGTTCTGGGGGGAGACTGTAACATATTAATGAATCCTGACAGGGACAGTACTTTTCCCTCTCCTGACAGCAAACCCAGGGCCCGCTCAGTGCTGGCGGAAATTTGCTCTCACTTTTCCTTATTGGACATAGAGGCTAGACTGCACCCCCTCACACCTGATTATACACATCACTCTGGCTTCCACAATACCAGTACTAGAATTGACTATTGGCTCCTCTCCCCGGGCATTGCGGGCTGGGTGGATGGCCTTTCCATGCTACCTCGCACCCTGCCTGACCTCTCTCCTATTGTACTAACGTTGGCGGTCCCCAGATTGGGGGGCTACGAAAGGCAGTGGCGATTCCCTGGTAGGGCTCTGCTGGACCCGACTTTTAAGGAGGACATCCGCACTGCCATCGACAACTATTTCGACATTAACACCGGCTCTGTCACCTCCTGGGCACCTTACGTGGGGTTTGCATCGCCAAACAAGTAGGGTCCTTGCGTGAGATTCGCTCCACCCTGTATCGCATTGAAACGGATATCACTGCGCTAGAGAAGGAGATCCTTGAGGATCCCTCTGCGGATCATAAGGCTAAACGCCTTGAGCTACTTTTGGAGTTTCGGGACGCTGCAGATAGGGAACTGAGGTTCATGGGTAAACACTACACTGCGTGGCAGTACGGTGAGGGTGACAGGCCAGGCAAACTATTAGCGCAAATGCTTCGTCCGCCACACCAAGCAGCTTACATTACTGAAGTGATTGACGCAAAGGGTACACGACAACACTCCACTCCCGATGTATCCAATACCTTTCTGTCATACTACAAAACCCTTTACACTTCCACACTCACGGGGGAACACCGCAACCCGGGACCGTATTTGAATGAAATAGCCATGGTGTACCTAGAGAAAAACATGCAGGAGTTTTTGGCCATGCCCATTACACCAGATTTTATAATTGAGGCAATCGACTCATTGCGAAGCTCCTCTGCTCCCGGCCTTGATGGTTACTCAGCTTACAAGGAATACAAGGAGGAACTTGTCCCTAGGCTTGTCGAGGTATACGCGGAGGCGCTGGAGGCGGGTGTCCTTCCACCCACGCTCCGGGAAGCGGTCATTGTTTTATTACCCAAGCAGGGCCGTGACCCCTCTTTGTGCAGCTCCTATAGGCCCCTATCCCTCTTGAACTTGGACTACAAGATTTTGGCCAAGGTCCTTGCAATTCGTTTGGCGCTGCTTGTGGAAACTATCATTTCGCCGGCTCAGTCCGGATTTGTCCCACATCGATCCACTTCCCTCAATCTTCGGACACAGTTTTCTGTTTTACACAGAATAGAGCCCTCCACACCAGCTGCAGCGGTGTTCCTGGATGCGGAGAAAGCGTTCGACACCTGGAATGGCCCTTTTTTTTGTCAATTAGGAGACGAATGGGGATGCCTGCTATGTTTGTGGTGACGGTGGAGTTACTGTATTCGGCTCCCACCACCCGGATACGATTGAATGGCACCATTACTGAAAGCTTCACACTTTCATGAGGCACCCGACAGGGGTGTCCACTATCCCCGCTCCTGTCTGTTCATCATTGTGATGGACCCCCTGGTACAACATTTTCAAGAGAAACATCTCCATAGGGGGCTTCAGTTCCGCACCGGGCCACTACTAGTCTCAGTGTATGCCGACGACACTGTTTTGTATGTTCGGACTCCTCAGTCCAACTTGGAGCCGCTATTGTTGGAGATTTCCCGCTTTGGCGACTACTCGGGTCTTAGAATAAATTGGCACAAGTCAGTCATTTTCCCGCTCACCCCCTCCACTGTGCAGTGGACCTGCTCGTTCCCTCTGGAATGGAGCACCGACTCCGTGAAATATTTGGGTATCCACATCCACCTTGACACGGTGTCCATTGTTCGTTTGAATTACGGACACGCCCTTGATTTTTTGGAAGATCACACGGAACGCTGGACTCACCTCCCATTGTCTATGGCTGGCCGAATTGCCATCATCAAAATGATTGTCCTCCCCCGGTTTTTGTATCTATTTAACAACATTCCGATCCCTCTCACCAAGATTTTTTGTTCACAACTCCGCTCCTCACTTCTGCTTTTGATATGGGGCGGTAAAAACCCACAAGTGGCCTGGCGTACATTGACACTCCCTTACGAACGTGAAGGATTCGGAGTACCAGATTTTTTTCTTAATTACCTAGTGGCACAGAGCTCGTACGCATACCCTTGGTTTCACCCGGATGCCAGGATTCCGTATCTGAGACCTGAGACTGACTTGGCACTCCCTGTGGCCCTCTCTTCCATACTTCCTAGGGGACTCCCTCGAGACCCGCAAGACATACAGCCTTTGTCCTCTACATGTTGGGCTTGGGATAAAATACGATGCCTATTACACATTGAGAAACTATACTCGCCTGCACTGCCGTTGCCCAACCCTCACTGGCTCCCCATTACAGGCGAATCGGTGGTACAGCGCACACTGTCCAAATACCAATTACACACGGTCGGGGACCTTTTCCCGGATGGCCATGCTTTTTCCCTTACGGAAGATCACCGCTTCACGGACAGGACGTTCATGGACTCATTCACGCTGACTAGACTTCGCTCAGTGCTTAGCCTGAATTCCCCACATTTCCGCTCCCTCCTGATGACACCCCAGCGCTCACATTTATAATATAGAACCAGACGGGGGCACATGTCGTATCCAAGTTGTATAAGCTATGCCTTGCTTCAGTTCCTTCCTCCGAAGCAACGGTACGTGCCGCTTAGGAGGGCGACCTGGGCATCCAGATCACAGACGATCAATGGGCGGCGTGTTGTGCTACCAAGAGAGAAGTGTCCATTAACACCAGACATAAACTTATACACTTTAAGTTCCTGAGGAGGACGTACCACACTCCCGCACTTGCCCATAGAATTGACTCTAGCAGGCCACACAATTGCCCTAAATGCAAAGCCCGACAGGCAGATTTCGCCCATCTTTCCTGGACTTGCCCGCAACTGCATACCTACTGGCTACAAATGCACCGGGTTCTGGGGGACATATTGGGCATGGACCTGCAACCCACCCCTGAAATTGCGCTGCTTGGTTATGTTGCCAACTTCCCACGCCCTCTTCGTAAACGGGCATCCATTGGCTTCCTTTTAGCTTAACGTGAAGTGGCGCTGCTCTGGTGTCCTAGGCGCGCTCCAACAGTCCGCGCTTGGCTCCGTAGTATGGCCTACTGTAATGTTAACAGCGTTGAATATTCAGATATGATTCCAATTGCTTCCAGACCGATTGACATATGGGGGCCATACCGGAAGTATGTTGCGAAGCTCGCTCAGGAGGCACAATCCCAATCGATTAACTCCTTTGTTCCAGCGGGGGTGGGATAGGAAGGGCTACACTGCCACGTAGGAACTGCCTCCATCGTTATTTTTCATTTGGATCATATATGACTAACACTGCTGGGCTTCAATGCTTGTCGCTCCGGTGGCTTGCGGTATGGCCTCATGGGCTGCCTTGGAAATTGCCTTTTTCATTGTGGGACTCCGATGTCACTCCTGTGGTGTTTGGCAGGGGACTGGCCTGTACCTGAACGCCTTGATGTTTCATTTTCTAATGTGCCATATTGAGAAAGGAATTGTTTCTTGTGCTGATTGATCTGCTCAACTGTACTCGCAATCTTACCGACTTGAATCATTCTTTGAATGTTGCTGACTATTTTTTCTTCAGTTACTATATGATTTTCTTTATTATTTCTCGTTTCGTAAAAAAGCAAAAATGTACTATCGCACTGTGTCATTCTGTAAGTTTGCAATCCCACTGTGATACATCTCATTATTGGTTGTTGACACAGCTTATTCATCTAACTATTTACCATGCTACATATGTATGTAAAAAATGGATTGCTTTCTTGTGCAATAAACAGATTTACAAAAAAAAAAAGGAAGGCCATTAACACATTTTTTGACCTTAATCCCACCGGCGATACCTCGGTCCTTAACACATGGGACGCCTTTAAGGCTTCCATACGCAGCATCTGTATAGCGCTTAATGCAGCCCTTAACAAGCTTCGGAGACAAGACAGGGAAAAGTTGGAAGCGGAGCTTTCTACTCTTGAGCAGATTCATAAACAAACCCCCTCCAGACTGACCTTGCGACAGCTGACGGCAGTGAGGGGCAAGCTCAAGGCTCATTATAACAATACAGTGGAATACACACTACTGAAATTATGGCGCCTCTCCTACTCCCAGGGAAACAAGGTAGGGAAGCACTTGGCCCGGCAGGGAGAAGGAATACATCAGGGGAATAAAGGACACACACGGGGTCCTAACGCACAATGATGAACTCAAAGCAGGTCTCTTTGGCGGTTTCTACGAGGCACTGTACACGGGAGACACGCTAAATTACAAAATTCAAGAGGACTACTTGTCCACGTTACCACTGCCCCAGGTATCAAAGGAGTGGAACGAGGCGCTCACTGCCCCCTTCACTAGAGAGGAGGTCGTTGCTGCCAATAAGGCTTAGAAACCCCACAAAGCCCCTGGGTCGGATGGCTATACAGCCATTTTTTACAAGACCTTCGCCTCTGAACTGGTGGGCTTTCTGACACAATTATTTAATTGCATGGCGGAGGAGGGAGCGACCTCGGGTTCCATGGCGGAGGCTACCATATCGGGGATTCCCAAACCCGGGAAAGACCCGTCTAAATGCTCCTCGTACAGGCCAATTGCCCTCCTCAATCTAGACGCCAAACTCTACTCGTCCATCCTCGCCACTAAGCTCCACAATTTAATGCCGGCGCTTATACATCCGGACCAATCCGGTTTTATAAAGGGCAGACAGACGCACGACAACACCAGAAGAATAATACACCTGATTGAGAAGGCCAACAAATTCAAAAATTCCGTCGGTCCTCGTGGGCCTAGATGCCGAGAAGGCATTGGACAGGGTGGACAGGGGGTTCCTGTTCCACACCCTGTCTGCATTCGGCTTCTCTACCAAATTTTTGACGATGCTCAGAGCCAACTATAGCTTCCCCCTGTCCAGAGTGGTGGTCAATGGACACTTCTCTGCCTTCTTTCCGCACTCCCGGGGTACGCGACAGGGCTGCCCCCTCTCTCCTTTGTTATTCGCCCTGAGCATTGAGCCGCTGGCAGTGGCAATACAGGAGAACCCGGCTATTAAGGGGATCCCGTTCACGTGAGAGGAGCATAAAGTCACCCTGTTTGCTTTCGCTTGCGGACCCTGCTCGTTCCCCACCTCGAGTACAGACGATCCTAGACTGATTCGAGGAGGTGGCAGGCTTTAAGGTCAATTTTGAGAAGTCATTTATCCTTAATCTTACTCTTCCGCTGGCTGACGTCGCCCATCTCCAGCCGCTCACACCCCTTCAGTGGTCCACTTCTTCCATAACGTACCTGGGAATCCAGCTGACTCCCACGGTGGGCAAACTTTACTCGGCGAACTTCCCCCCACTGCTCACCAAAATTCAACGATCCCTGGCCCACTGGAAGCCTATGTTCATCTCGTGGCTGGGTCGGATCCATGCAATGAAGATGACTCTTCTACCCAAGCTACTGTACCTTTTTCAGGCTCTACCCATTGCCCTTGAAGGGGATTTTTTCCGGCGAGTTAAAACGATGATGCTCAGATTCATTTGGCAAGGGGGTCGAGCAAGGTTCTACTTTGCCACATTGCGGCGTCTGAGCAGGGAAGGCGGGGTGGGTTTACCCGACATGCATCTATATTATAAGGCAGCTCAACTCCGAGTCTTAGCGGAATGATCCCAGCCCACCTCGGAAAAGCACTGGCTACACATGGACAAGAGCGTGACAGGGTGAACAATCTGGGACTTAATATGGAAACCCAAAGGAGACAGGCCCAAGAATGCCTACATTAGTACCCCCACTAGCACTACCCTGAGAGTCTGGGACTCGGTTTCGGGGGATGACCGATGGACAACATTCCCTTCCCCTTTTACACCTATAGACTTTAACCCTGCTTTCACACCAGCGGCGCTCGAGGGCCCCTTCGATGCTTGGAGGGAGGGAGGCTGCCTAGCGCTTACGCACTTATTCCATGGCTCTGCCACACTCACTTTTGATAATTGTATGAGGGACTATGGGGTGCAGAAGACGGAACGATTCCACCATACCTAGCTCCTACACTGGGCTCTATCCCCGTTGGTGAGAGACTTAGCCACTAGGCCCCTGACGCCTTTGAAACCTTCTTATCAAAGATCTGCGAGGAGTCATCTCCTTTATTTATGGTCTTCTCTTGACTACTACCATATCTAGACCCCGCTACATGTGCCAATGGGAGGAGTTGCTGGGCCGGGAGGTCACTGACTCTGAATGGTCCCACCTTTGGTCTGATATAGCAAAACATAACCACTCGGTGGAACTCCGGGAGGCCCATCTCAAGACAATGATGGACTGGTACATGTACCCAGCCAAGCTACAGCGGATCTTCCCTGGTTCTACCGACAGGTGCTGGAGGGGGTGCGGCCTGCTGGGGGATTTCCGCCATATTTGGTGGGACTGCCCGGTTATCTGTCCATACTGGGCTGAGATACTATCACACATCAAACAGATCTTGGGCTACCCGATAGCAGATTCAATGGCTCATGCCCTGCTGGGCCTTAGAGACCCAATCCTTGAATTCCAGGCAAAAGCGGACAAGAAGATAATGTGGCTATGCATAGGAGCAGCCAAGACAACCCTGGCTGCGGCCTGGAAGCGCACGGAGGCCCCGGCGATCTCCCTTTGGTATGCAAGACTCTGGCGCTTGTTGAGTATGGAGAGAATGGCTGACATCTTTCTAGATGATTTTAAAAACTTTGAATTTCGCTGGGGCCCTCTGGTTTGGTTTCTTTCCTCCGGGCTGCCGTCTGCGGTGTGCCCACCCAGTGTTCGATCCCTCCATCTGTTCCAAATGTGATTAGAGCTCTATTCAGCGAATTTTACCCATTGGAATGCTACCACCACTGGGAGGGGGGGGGAGTAGGTTGGGGGTTTCAAGGGACGGGAGTTTCTTATAATTTGTGGTTACTGACGTTCCTTCACTTTGCTGAGATGGCTCTATGTTGGCATGGGGGCAGGACAGACCAGCCCTAATGGGTCTTCTGCTCAGAGACAATCCACGTTCTAATGGATCTTAAACTCTTCTGAATGCCTGATCGGAGATGCTCCGTGGATCCTGCTATGGCCCAACCACCACTGGCTTTGTCCTACGTTCCCCCCAGGGGCCCTGGCCTATACAGTCTGAATTCCTACTTTGCCCCCTGCATGGGAAACTGTGCAGGATTGTCGCATGTTTTTTATGAGTTTAAAAATGCCAATAAACACACCTTTGACAAAAAAGAAGTGCATGGGACAGACTGGATGATTCCTACACTGCATGAGTACTAACTGGGTATTTAGAAGAATGTATCAATAGTATGTAGCTAGTTAGAGGTCTGCTTGGATAGTGCACACAAATATTATAGCTGTACTTGTGTTAGTAGCTAGGCCATTCCATAAGTTCATGACTAGTAACTAGAATAATTACAGTATTACAGAGTGTATAGTGAATTTATAAATGCTTAGGTATTGGTGTAGTAATAGGATAAGTAGATAGTGCTGGATGGGTGATTGTAAAAATGCATGGGACAGACAGGAGGATTCCTACACTGCGTCAGTACTAACTGGGTATTTAGAAGAGCATATCAATAGTTAGAGGTGTGCATGCATAGTGTACAAAATATTCTACCTACACTTGTGTTGGTGACTATGCCATTCCTTAAGTATACGACTAACAACTGAAGTAATTTCAGTGTTGCAAAGAAAGTGTGTGCTGAATTTATAACTGCTTAGGTATTGGTAGAGTAATAGGATATGTAGATAGTGCTGGATGGGTGAATGGAGAAGTTCATAGGACAGTCAGAAAGATTCCTAGACTGCATAGGTACTAACTGGGTATTTAGAAGAGCGTATCAATAGTATGTAGCTGGTTAGAGGTCTGCTTGCATAGTGGACAGATTATTGTAGATGTATTAGTATTGGTGTGTCTAATGTTTCAAGAAAGGTAGTATTTATTTTAGAGTGTGAGGAGGTGCATCAGATGATCATGTGGATGATTTCATCAGTGATGTCATTTGAGATGTCATCAGTGATGTCATCAGTGATGTCACTGACCATGTCATGAGTGATGTAATATGTGACGTCATAAGCAGTGCATTGCAGGGCACAAAATATAGTTAGCACAACTAACTATAACAGCCGAATTTCTCTTGTTTTGTACGAGTGAAATGTCCAACTAACTATGACGTCTTTGAAACCTCTGTTTTTGTCAGTGAATTTCTGAAGTTTTTTAAATGCTAATTTCTGACTATAATGTCCCTGAAGCTTTTGTTTTTTTCAGTGAATTTTATATATATTTATTTAATCTCCTCTCACTCTTACAAGGAGGAAATCAGCACTCAAGTTGTAGTTTGGAAGTATTTCATCTGCAAAGGACGTGATCCACGCGTTTCGGCTCGTCTGAACCTTGATAATGATACAAGACGTCATTGTAGCATCCTTATTTAAATGTACAAATGCCTAAAGTTGCCAACATTAACAAAGGACTACAGATTAATTTAATCCAAAAGCTGGCGGCCATATTGGCCGGTCACGATGTGAAAATTCTGGAATTGATACAATAAAGAAAAGAAAACAAGTGTTAATATGCACACAATGTCATTTCAGCATATCTTGCCCTGTGACCGCCATACCTGTATGTTCGTCAACATGACTTATTCATAATAAACATACTTAGGATTGCATACATCAACATGAACAATGGACTGCACATTACTTTAGAGGGAAAGGCTATTGGTCATATTAATCTGGGCACGTTGCTTATTATAATGGTTCTTACACAAACAAAAAGAAAAAAAAGGGGTGTTAATATACACACACTATCCCGAAATAAAGTTCCAGCGATTATAATTCCATTCACAGCTCATTTGAGATGTCATGAGTGATGTCATGAGTAATGTAACTGCTGAATTTCACTGGTTGTGTATGAGTGAATTCTGAGTCTAACTATACCGTCCCTGTAATCTTTGTTTTTTCAGCAAATTTCTAGTTTTTTTTAATGTTAAGTAAGATGCATATCACAATGGATGGTGGGGGGTTGGAAGCAGGGCCTGGAATTGTGCTGCCCCCACCCAAGCTTGCTGCTCCTGCCTTCCCTCCTGCTTGCCATCCATTGTCCAAGTCCATGTCCCTGCTTCCTTATTACAGCCCTGTGTGGCCATTGTTCTGCCACTGGCCTTCCCGTCTTCTCTGAACAGTTAGCTTGCTCCCCCATCCACCTCCTCCCTATCCTCTGTTGTCTGAATCCATGGACTAGCCTCCTTCTCACTCCTGCCATGCATGGTCCCATCCTCGTCGCCATGAAAATGTAGTGTCTTCTGAGTGAATAAAGGCTCAGGAACAGAAGGATTGAAGTCAGGAGGTATTTATTAAACCTCAGCCACAGGAGACAGCACTTCAACTGACGAGTCAGAGCTCGAGTATACATAGTTCCAGAATTTCCACATGAAAGATTCTTAATACATTAAAGGTACAGTATATAATAAGTAAGCACCATCACACCCTCCATTTAGCATGATGTACCAGTCCACTCCTCCTGCCCTACATTGCCCAATTCTATGCCCCATCATTGACCTCCTGCTTAGCTTGCTGCCCCTATTCTCTTTTCCCCTGCCCTCCGATGTCTGTGTGCATGCCCCTGCTCCATCCTTTTTGCCCACCATGTTCTATGGACCTGCCACTCCTACCTACTCTGTTCAGAGTGTTCTGTCGAGCTGCCACTCTACTCCCACCTGCCTAGCATTGTCAGAGGACTGTAACCTGTCCCTGCCTGTCCACATTCCATGCCCCTATCCCCTTCCTCCTTCCTCCTGTCTCCCATGGTCCGTTTTACTGCCACACCTTTCTGCCCTTCCTGGTCTGTTGTGCTGCAACTGCTCCTCCTGCCTGCTCGCGTGCCTGTTGTGAGGCCCCTTCCCCTGAACTTCTTGTCTATGCCAAGGTCCTGACCCTCCATTCTATCCTCCATGGTCCTTTGTGCATGCTGCTGACCCCCTCCCACCTTCCCTCAATGGTCTGTGTGTATGCCATTATAGTCTGACTGTTGCTCTCCATAGTGTGGCTTGCATCTAGTTCCCATCCTGCCTGTCATCTTGCTGCTCCTGCCCTTCCCCCTTGCCCCCAGCCCTCTGTTTCCATGTGTAGACCCCTATTCCCTCTCTCCTGGCTTGTCTGTTCCATTGTAATGTCCCTGATCCGTCCCTCCTGCCCTTTTTGGTCCGTTATGCTGCAGCTTTCTCTCCTGTCTGTCCATTATGGTCAGCTAGCTACCATTGCCTCTTTCCCCTCTGTTCTCTGTTGTCCATGTGCATGGTCTTGTCCCCTCCCTATTGCTTTCTATAGATTGTTGTGCTGCACTCCCGTCCCGCATGCCCTGTGTGGTGTATTGTGCTGCAGCAAACCCTGATGCCTGCCCTGTAGGGTCAGTTTGGTGCACCTCTCCATGTCCCTCCTGACCTCTGTTATCCGAGTCCATGCCTCTACCCCAATTCCTCCTGCCTTCCATGATGCAATGTACCATACTTGCAAACAGTTTGAACTTGACAAGAGGGAGATTTTGAAAAACAACTGGGGTATTGATTTTCCCCTTTGTCTTACATTGAAAAAGAGGAGCTTGTAGACAGGAGACAGATCAAATAAAGCCCATTTGGGCTTAAAAACATTGGATGTTTCTTGGCTGAATCGGGTCTGTTGGCATGTATGGTTGTATTACCACTGCCTCTTCCTTCTGCCCACAATGGTCTATTATATTGCCACAGCCTCTCTTGCCAGTCCTATATTGTTGGTGTGTTGCCCCTGTCCCCCTTTCCACTGCCCTCCATGGTCTGTTGTGCTGCCACTACCCTCCCTGCCTGCTCAGTGTGGTCAAATTGTTGCCTATGCACCCTCCTACCTGCCTTCAATTTCTAGAGTGTGTGCCCCTGGCCTCTACCTCTCAACAGTATCCTAATGAAAAACTAGATTGCTAACTTTCTATATTTATAACAAAAGTGTGGAACCCCTGACATCATCTTGATGCAATCAAAACTATAATACCTAGAGCATTTCCTTAAGAATTTACATATATGAGAGGGTCTTATTTGCATCAAAATTATGGTTAGTGCTCTAAAAAACTAGAATGAGGACATATTTTCTTAGCTTTCAAATAGCGACAAAGCACTTTTAAATTATTTGTTATCTTTATGTTTTTTTATCCAGTTGACCACTTGATTAAATGTTGCACTTAGGGTAGAGGATGTGGTGTTACTTCCAGAGCTGCAGACTGTGCAACTGGGGAACCAGGTTGAAGTTTCTGCTTCAGCTCGACATTCTGTGATTCTGGTCAAATCACTTAATCTCCCCATGTCTAAAACCAAAATGAATTTGTTCTTGTGTGATGTAACCAATGCTCATGTAAAGCACTCCAATACCTGACAAGTCTGCACTGTATAAAACTCCAAAAACACAAAAAATAAAAAGTGTTCTGCACACTTCTGTCATTGGGCCACATGTGGACTACATCTGGGTGATATTTGTGCTACATTTGGGCTCTTTTGCCTCTGGTGGCCATCTTGGGAGCCTTATTTGTTATGAGGTTTCCTAATTTCCTCATTTACTACAGTCTCCTCAGTAGGAAATACTTTCAGTTTTTTACTTTGATTCCATCAGAAGGCATTCGGATGTGTCACACATTTGTCATAAATTCAGAATGTAAGCACTCTAGTTGCTTATTAGATCACTGTAGTAAAGCTACTGCTCACCAGGGAAGTCTGCTGCTGGTATTGAAAGTGCATGTTTCAGTCTGCATGTCAGAATTGTTTAATGAAAAAGAAGGGGATTTGAGAAGTCACTCAAAATGTGGCCTAATTTTTCTGCAGCACTAATAATGCTTTCTATGGCAAAATGAACCCCCTCATTTTGTTCCTTTTTAAATTAAATGTTTTAAGTTACCACTTTATTCCAATCAAGATGGCTTCAGGTGTGCAATATGTTTGTCATAAGTATGACTGTTAGCGCTCTAGTTGTTCCTTAGAACACTCTGGGAAGCTGCAGTAGAACACAAAGGAATCAACTGACAGTCTCTGCCCTTTTTGGATGTACATGTTTTACTGAGAATGTCAGACTTTATTCTCACACACTGGGAAGATAATGTGAATTTACAGAAAAAATGATCTTAGTTTAGCTTATAGATCACCTTCCAAACCTCTGTGGGAAAAGCATGAGAAAATAGTTTTCTCTCAAACATGATTCATGATATCCCAGCAGAAGGCTTCTTCACATGGTAGAATCACCTTAGAACACACCACAATTCCTAAAATGAGTATGGCATCATCAACAAATGATTTATAATGTAACTAAAGTCTTAAAACCTTCAATTAACTGCAATGCTTTTTAAAGAGGTGCTATCATGTATTTTGGTCCCAAGATGGCTGCCAACACTTCTTGTATGAAGTGCTGACAGCCAATAAGATCTCACGATGAGATGTGTGGTCAGGCTCCGTCCGGATATATATATATATTTTTCTATTAATATCTCTAAAACTACTGAATGAATTTACACCATTTACCAAAAAGGGCTCTTTCTGAATCGAGGGCTACTGTGTTGCCAAATTTGGTGTAATTCCGTTCAGCAGTTCGGGCTGTAGCCATGTCTAAAGTTTCCTACGGACAATTGCATGGAGAAAACACGTTTTGGGAGCCCCCTTTTTTCTCGGCCCGATTGCCGAATCACCCCACAACTTTCAAGATAGGAGCGGACCGAAGCGGACCACAAGTTTTGAAAATTTCCTGAAGATTTGTCCATCTGCGCCAAAGTTTTTGGGAATAGAATGTTGCTATTTTCCTATGTATGTATGTATTTATTTATTTATATCTGTGTGTGTGTGTATCATCATCATCAAAAAACTTAATTTCAACAGATTTGTCATAAAAGGATTTGCAGCATAAAATACACGTTAACACCATAAAATAAGTTTTTCCAACAGACAGGAACATTCGATGAAAAAAGTTATCAGTTCATCAAAAATACAACTTAAAAGTCAAATCATAATATAAAAATCAATCATGGTGTTAAACCACTACGAGGCAACGGATATACATAATAAAGCAATTAAAAATAGGATGTGGACCACAACTCAGAGGAAAGCAGCCAATAGATCTTACAAATATCAGCAATAATTTTTAGCAGAAACCAGTTAAATAAAATCAAAACATATAGATTAAAACACCAACAAGGTTGGAGATATTAATACTTCAGGTGGATAAGGGGCACCAAAGCTTGGGAGAAGCAATAGCATATAGATATCGCCCCATGTGGAGCTCAAGACAAAGCCCTGATATATGGAATTTCGACATTTCCAGGCACTATGAAGGAGGCTCCTCATATCATTGATAGATTAATGGCCAGCAAGAGTTAAATATTGTGCAAATTACAATGGATATGTGAAACACATGCTCATAATATATATATATGTCTCAACTTGACGGCTTGCATATCAGTCTCAGTTACTGGTCCCCACCAGTATGGTCATTGTAATACATAAACAATCTCAGATATGGTTTTAAAGTTAGTTGAACTAGTTCTCAGGAACACATTTTTTTTCTATACTGGAAAGATCTTTATCAACACATTATAGGGACAGCCATGGTATCTAGATTTGAGCCCTCATATGCTAATCTTTTTTCATTGGCCTCTATGAGAGGGAGCACGCTTGTTAGATGAAGGGTCTCTGTGATTAGAACAAATTTGACCTACTGGGGTTGCTACATAGACAATATCTTTGTAATTTTGAAAGGTAATGAAGAGGCACTCACATCCTTGCATGCTTACCTTAATAATAACCAGATGTAAATGTAAATGTAAATGTAGTATACTTGTAAAGCGCACAGCTGCCCATCACCGATGCGACCCTTCCCGGCTCTCCCTGTGAGATGCCCCTCCTAGGCACCCCCAAAGTGAAGCCAGGCATCCCAGTGTTGTAGGGGCCGTTGTAGAGATTAAGCAAGCTATTGCCCAGAGTTGCAGCGTGGGACCCCATGATTAGAGTAGGCGCCGAGGTGAGAATTATCGAGTATGCAGACAATGAGCCCAAGACCCTGCCGCGTCAGGAATTGAACTCTGGTCCCGGGCCAGACCTCTGCATCAGGGTCTGCCGCTCTAACCATTGAGCCACACTTCACCACAACCAGAACAACATTACACTGACTTTATAGAGTATAGTAAACAGCATATCTGATTTTTGGGATTTAGAAATTTACGTCAGTGAATACAAGCTAGATTCTAGATTATTCAGCAAGTCCACAGCTGTGAGTTCTATTTTACAGGTGGAATTAGGACACCAAAGAGACAAATAAATAATATTCCATTTGGAGAATTTGTACATGCCAAACGTAAATGTAGTGAACCTAGATAATATGAAATGATAGTTGATGACATTTCACAGAGATTCAGGAGACAAGATTACGATTGAAAAATTATGAATAGAGCTAAAAAGAGAGTTCATAAAATAACAAGGGAAGAACTATTAAAGGGCAGAGATAAGATCAGACCTTTATACAAAGAGAACATAAGATACATCACAACTTACAGTGAAGGCAACTGAGGAGTTCTTAATACTCTTGTTGAACATGAGCCCATATTACTATCGATGCCCAGGCCGCTGGCGCAAACCGCCTCTTAGTTCCCATGTTGAATAGTTACCAAATAAAGAGACGGGCGCTGGAAGCAGGAATCAAGAACAGAGTTTAATTCTCATGAGGAGAGCCAGTCATTTCGGACACGAAACACAGTGTCTTTCGGGAGGTGCTCCAACAAGTGAGCTGAGACTCTTGCTTTTATACCTTACAAAACATTCGGCATTACAGTCACAGCATTGTGAAACGAAGGAAAGATAACCCTATAATCCTCGTGTCAATCCTACCCCACATGTGTTCACAATAGGGACCCTTTGACCTGCTGATAAGAGGGGAGGGCAATCACGCAGCTGAGTGTTCCGTCAACTGTTTAGGATGTGTACGCCTGATCATAGCCCAGGGGGTGGGGTGGCTAGGATCAATAGTGGGTCCTTTGAAGAGGAGTGACTTCATACAATAAGGGCAGTAAATGGTATCTCCTGGCTTAGGCGATGGCCTCGCACACGTGTGGTCAGCCGGACTTGGGGGAAGGGGTCATCAAAGGAGAGGTATTCATGCTGCGTGGACAATCGAGCGCGGAGGGAAGGCTCGTCAACAGAGGGGTATTCATGGGAGGAAAGGAGGTGTTGGTCAGGCGCGGCCGTGACTCTCAAGGACAGGGCCTTGCAGAAGAAGAAGGTTTATGACTTGCCCATGTGAGGAGAAGGAGGGGGTCAGGGTGCGCGCAGGGTCAGAGTCGCACAGAGAGAGAGAGAGAGATCTTATGACCCGTACAAGAGAGAGCGGGGGCAGTCAGGCGCAGCTGGGGAGGGCTACGTCAGCTAAGGCGAAGGATGCCTCTTCAAGAAGGAATGGGGGGGTTTTTGTGCAAGTCAAGTAGGAGAGTTGCCTTTCACAGTAGGGTCGCGCAGAGGGAGAGGGTTTCATGGTCTATGCATGAGAGAGGGTTTAAGATACGCGCAGGAGAGAAGCCGGGGATTCCAATGGGTGAAAGGCCATGGTGCCTGAAATAGCCGTACATACGCATATGGGTACGGGCTCTTACTGGCAGGGTGATACGGTCAATAATTTACAGTAGTCATGGCGCTCACAGGGAGAGGAGTGGGAGAAGAAGGGGAATGAATGCTGTCTATGTACATCAATTTCTTCAACTTTCACAGTCGCCCCTTTTTACATGACAGCAGTCATTTTTGCAATTGATGGGTTTACAGGTAGTCAGGCATCGTCGATGAATTAGCATTTTGTCGATACTAACAGTTGGCGTACAATCATAGACAGTCGAGGTGATGGGCAGAATGCAGCACATAGGAAATTGCATTTTCGTTATGTTCCTCACAATTAAACACACTACATAGCATAAATCTTTTCTAACTTAAAAATGTGACCAATGAACAGTTTTAACCAGGTAGTTGAGAGCGGAATTCAGTTCAATATGCAAGATCTCTTCGTCACAGTGTCTTTTTATCAGTGAGCCATCACTGGTAGGCTCTAGTCCGTGTACTTTCGTTGGCGCTGTTGAGCACCGGCGGTGGAGCTATAGGTCCAGCTCGGTTCTATCCTTACGCGTTGCAGGGTGCGGTCAGTCCTCTGCTGTTAGACCACAGTCCTGTTCCCTAAGCAATCCGTTTGGCGGCGCCTTATGCTCGGCACCTACATTTTCCGTGGCAACACCCTATTCCCACTGGAATGCCGTTCTTTCCTTTGGCAAAAGTCACGTGGAAAAGAGGGTGAGTGTGGTTCAAATAGTCGATAGGAGAGAGAGCGGAGTTGGGTCAGGGTTCCTGGGACACACAAAAGGGACCAAGGGAGCAAAGGATAACAAGCAGGCAGGCCCATCAATCGGGCCCAAAGAAGGGGGACGGAGACTCCAGGCACACGTGGGTTAGCAGACGGAGGGCTTCAAGGCGGCCCATCATTTTTCTTTTTCCACGTTGAAATTGCGGTCTCGTCCCGTATCCTGTTGCTCTGCGGCTCCACCTTTGGTCGAGGTCACACGTGTCCCAAGATCCGCAGTCGGGCTGTACATCACATCTGACCCATCTCCTTCGGTGATCGTGAATCTTTGAATAGGTACAAGACAATGTTTTAGAGAAATGGCAAAAGAAGATATCTACGCATGTGAATTCCTCCCTCAATTCTACGCATTTGGGAGATACGCTCATTGGTCACAGTCAGAGATCCGTTACCAAGCAGTGCATGTGTCAGCATTCCTACTGAGTTCATGGCAGGTTTATTCATCGTCCTATTTATACCTCAAGTGAGGATAAATAATATTCCCATCAATTGTGCATTACATCATATTCAACATTACGGAGCATTTCCCTTCAGGACTGGCTAACCTTTTCAAACAGGGCGGGGGTGCCATTATCGAGAGTCAGGCAAAACAAGGTCTTCTCGAGGGTCAACAGTTACTCATGGTCATCATGTTTATATTCGGGACAGCAACTGGGGTCTATCAAAAAATGGGGCGGGGATGCTTCGGGCGTTCGCGCTTGGGTGCAAAAGGGGATGGGGCAATCTGGGCATTGGGGGTCAATCCAGACGTTGGCGTTCGTCTCTGAAGAACAGACACAAGGCGCCATTGACATACAGTTCCCCTATAACTGGCCAGATTTGGGGGACTTTAGTCGTCTTACCTGTCCTTTCCTTCTCAGCCAATTCAAGTTCATTCATTTTGCAGAAAGGAGAGGCAGTAATATGGCGAGATTCAATCAATTTTAGTTTCGGTCAATTTCGCTGAACGCCTTCGCGTTCAATATGTATCAAATCAGACTGGTGCCGGTGGGGCACAATTTTACCAAAAAGAAGGAGAGAAAATAGGGAGACTCTCATAGAGAGCGAGAGTCGTCCGCAATCTAAACGAGCCATTCGGTACACGTATGACATGTAGAGAGAGATAGAGGGGGAGATAGAGAGAGAGAGAGAGACGTGTACGCAAATAGGTCATTTAGTGCGCTCACAACACAGAACAGCAAAGGTCAGGTAACACGCAGATACGGACAGAGGGAAGACATAAATCCGTACATTACACACACACAAACTCAGACAGGGAAGACGGCACATGTATTGCACATATATAAGACATTCACGACAAGACAGGAAACAATTGTTAGCCAACAAGATCTGTTTTATATGTCCTACGTATCTTTACTATCCTATTTATCTACGTGCTTAGCTCTTTCTACCCTTTCCTCCTTTTTCTTCTCGCTTGTCATGTCTGCGAGCGTTCCCAATTGCCAATACTCACACCTCGGTTGGTCGATCAGAAATTAACCTGGTCGTGCTAGTTACCCATGGTTGGATCTTAAACCATTTTCAGGTCCTTCCTTTGGTGGGAAGTTCTCCAGGCTGAGGCAACGGCAAGTATTGATCGGGAGAACAGTCGGGCAGCTTGGCTATATCTATAAGAGTGTGAGAAAGGGGGGCAGTGCATTTTGAACATCAGCAACATTTCTAACTTCCTAGACGGGTGGTGCCGTGGCAACCCTTACCCGTATATTTTGCTTTGTCCTTTCCCTACCTAGTCAAACGTCCAGTTACATTATTTAACACGTCATTTCTAGTCAATTTTTCGTCATTCAGTACCTGTCCAGTTTCTATATCAGTCCATCCTCTCAGTCGCTATGTTCTAAGGAGGAACAGTCATGTTTAAGTCTACGTCTTTTTAAAACTTATCGTTATGAGGACTATACACTCATTCCCTCTTTCCCTTTTCGTCGGTGGTTCGACCATCGCTCTCCCACACTTCAGCCGACGTTCTGACGTGACCTGCAGAAGGGAGGAAGAAGAAGGGGTGGGGGACAGCATTCAAAGTACATCAGCATGCAGTAGTCCGAAAATGCTTTTACCTACCACTTACTCGACCTATCTCCACGTACCGCCTTTCTTTACCATCTCGGCGTTTAAGCCCAAGGAGACCAGTAATGTCAGATAGATAATCATTGACGATCTGCGTATCTACATGAGTTACTTGGTCGCAACCCTCTTCGTCGGGTGCAAAGGTGACGGTCAGGTGGCATTTCCGTGGTATCGTTTTAAGGGTGTCCAAAACGCTTTTCTGGCTGCCTGTGACACACAATGTAGCTGCTAAATATCTAATCCCTTTTGATCTACATCTTTCATCATACTTATTCTTCGCTCACAGTAGTAAGACATCCAAAACTCATTAATGCAACTGCTACAACCATGCTTTCTTTTTCAAAATACTTTTAATAAAAAGTGTTGATGTACAAACACAGGCCTGCAACTCGGTGGGGCCGGCTACAAAGCAGATTGAAACTGTACATAAGAAGAACGAAATTGGTGGCAGTTCATTGCATAAAGTGCAGCAGTGCAATAAAATCGCGTTAAACTTCCCTACAGAGCAAGCATGATGCATGTCAAGAATTCATCTTTAATAAATTCATAAATTCATTATCCAAGTTCATTCGTTACCTAAATTACACCAATTCATTTTCCAAATTATAATCAGTACCCACCCTAAATCAGTTCATTGTCCAAGCACATACTTAATAACCTTCATATCTACTTTCATTATCCAAAAACTGCATATATATCTCGGGACAAAAAGCTGCGCAATCAGGGTGCAACAAAGTTTATTCAAAACGTCTCATTTTGTGTCGGCGCCATTTTTGGGTGGGGTCAGGCGAGTTCCAGCACAGTCAGAATGTCTCCAATGATTCGTGGTTGGACCGGGGCCTTCCGTTGGAAGTTCAAAAAGTTTTGAATCATGTGGTAACAGTCTAACGATAGTCAAAGAGTGGGGAGGGCGGCAACAATTTTCCTACCGGGTCATTCTGGTGTTCCTCCGGAACTGAACAAGTCTGTGCCGTGGCTGCACCTTAGCCATTTCCAAACTGAAGCTGGCGCGGGCAGGAGTGCGTCGATGTCGCGGTTCCCAGTGAGGGGGACGGGGGCGCCCATGCGGAGGGATCGGGGTGCCCCCCGGCTCTTATAGAATCTTCAAGGTTGAGGAGAAGAGCAGACATGGGGCGTGTGCCCGTCCAGGGCAGAAGACCGCTTTTTGATGTTGACCCTCTTTAAGTAAGAGCATTGGGGTGTCGCTGGAAGCCTCCACCTGGAGGGAGGTGGGGGAGGCTCGTTCGCGCCGCCTCCCCCTTCCAGCGACCCCGCGCCGTTCCTCGGCTCCGTCGCTTCGATATTGGCCGTGCCAGCCATTGAAGATGGGGGGGGGTCGGTGGCTGCGGCAAGACATCCCCCCCTTTTCTCTTGACATGTGGCGGGACTACCTGGAACTGTCCAGGCGAGGGCATGTGACGGGACCACCTGGGACTGTCAGGCGAGATCATGTGGCGGGACTATCTGCAACTTCCAGGGTTGTCCAACCTCGCCTTGGCTCCGGTCCTCGTTGATGGCCAGATCAGGCAAGAGAGGGGGTGGGGAGTGGTCGGCGGCTGAGGCAAGACAGCTCCCTCCCCCCGTGGCCTGCAGGGCAGCAGAAGAGAAGAGATGGAGAGGTCCTGGCCATTCTCTAGACCGCCCGCCCAACATCATCTCCTCCTGACCGTGGCCAGGCGGGCCCCTCGTGCCTCGAGGCCTCGCCTTCCGGATGGGCGTAACCGCGGACCTGTTGCACTTCGGGAGCTTCCGGAATGGGGGTAGGTACCTATTGAATTGTTTCTATTTCACGTGACCGTTATTTTAGGCGTGGCAAGCAGTGAGGCAGACATGTTGGGAGCAGGAATAGGCAGTGAAGCCTAGCTACCTCGTGGCTATTCTTGTTGTCAAACTTTTCACCATTTTACATTTCTTATTACGAACTATTTCTAATGTTTCTTATTTTTAGTGAAGTCAAAAAGCTCATCAGGGGGTTACTGACTTAGCCTGATTTCTTCTTATTTTTCCTTTTCTTCCTTAGCGTGTTTCGAGCTAAAGCTTTCTGTTAGTAAGGAACGGTGATCACTTCATATTTTTATGTGTCCTTTTCACTAGGGGGTACTTCTGGACGGACCAGACGAGTTCCCTCCAATAAATGGTCCGGGGTGGAACGAGATTATCGATCAAAAGGGGAACATATATTCCTTCATTAGGGTATCATCCTGGACAGACCGAGCGATGTACTTCCACTTACTAGGGTAGCCTCCTGGACGGACCAGATGGTCTACTTCCATTAAATGGCCCATGAGCGGGGAGCATATGTCCTCCATAAGGGTAGTCTCCTGGGCGGACCATGCGAGCTACCCCCCAAACAGTGGGGAGTGGGTAGGACTGACGAATTCACAAAGGGGCATAACCTACCCTTTACTGCTTGCAAAGACTAGATAGAATATTTCTACTCCACGTTGTTTGCAGGCAGAAAATACCTCAAACGAAACAATTCCTGGAACAACAATGTCCAGGCAACCAACCAATCAGTGGGGAGAAAAACAGGCATGACGGATTACAACGGGGACAAACGTCTGCATTACCTGCCCTTCGCTATCCAGAAAGGAAGACAGAATATTTCTACTCGTCTCAGTTTGTAGACAGGGAAGATCTCAAAGAGCAACAATCGATTATTAATCGATTTCAAACAATCCAGTGGGGAGAAAAGTAGGCATGACGGATTACAACGGGGACAAAAGTCTGCATTACCTACCCTTCTCTATCTGCAAAGAGGGACGACGTTCCTATTCGCCGCTGTTTGCAAACAGAGAATGTCTCGTTCTCAAAAGAGAACCAATATGTCAAGTAGCATTCAAAGCTAAATGAACCAATACCAACAATATCAGTATACAAATACCGATTTCAATACAAACAATCAATCAATCAGGTGGATAGAACCACCCTACCAATCAGGCGTAAAAACACCCTACTTAATCTTACCCGGACCGGACCATACGGACAGTTCTTCATCTCCCTCCTCCAGCGCCCGATCGTTCTCTTACTCCATGTAGCATTCCTGTGGGATTCCAGTCAGGACAATAGGTCACTCAAGGGAGGTCCGTTCAGAATTGGTGAAGTTCTTTCGATCGGCAGCCGGGCGAGGGCCCTCTCAAGGCAGGCATACCCCGATCATTTAGATGTTCACTTCTTCGTCTGGATCTCTCTTACCGAACCTTATGTCACTGATGGACCCCGCGTTGGGATGCCAATTGTTGAACATGAGCCCATATTACTATCGATGCCCAGGCCGCTGGCGCAAACCGCCTCTTAGTTCCCATGTTGAATAGTTACCAAATAAAGAGACGGGCGCTGGAAGCAGGAATCAAGAACAGAGTTTAATTCTCATGAGGAGAGCCAGTCATTTCGGACACGAAACACAGTGTCTTTCGGGAGGTGCTCCAACAAGTGAGCTGAGACTCTTGCTTTTATACCTTACAAAACATTCGGCATTACAGTCACAGCATTATGAAACGAAGGAAAGATAACCCTATAATCCTCGTGTCAATCCTACCCCACATGTGTTCACAATAGGGACCCTTTGACCTGCTGATAAGAGGGGAGGGCAATCACGCAGCTGAGTGTTCCGTCAACTGTTTAGGATGTGTACGCCTGATCATAGCCCAGGGGGTGGGGTGGCTAGGATCAATAGTGGGTCCTTTGAAGAGGAGTGACTTCATACAATAAGGGCAGTAAATGGTATCTCCTGGCTTAGGCGATGGCCTCGCACACGTGTGGTCAGCCGGACTCGGGGGAAGGGGTTATCAAAGGAGAGGTATTCATGCTGCGTGGACAATCGAGCGCGGAGGGAAGGCTCGTCAACAGAGGGGTATTCATGGGAGGAAAGGAGGTGTTGGTCAGGCGCGGCCGTGACTCTCAAGGACAGGGCCTTGCAGAAGAAGAAGGTTTATGACTTGCCCATGTGAGGAGAAGGAGGGGGTCAGGGTGCGCGCAGGGTCAGAGTCGCACAGAGAGAGAGAGAGAGATCTTATGACCCGTACAAGAGAGAGCGGGGGCAGTCAGGCGCAGCTGGGGAGGGCTACGTCAGCTAAGGCGAAGGATGCCTCTTCAAGAAGGAATGGGGGGGTTTTTGTGCGAGTCAAGTAGGAGAGTTGCCTTTCACAGTAGGGTCGCGCAGAGGGAGAGGGTTTCATGGTCTATGCATGAGAGAGGGTTTAAGATACGCGCAGGAGAGAAGCCGGGGATTCCAATGGGTGAAAGGCCATGGTGCCTGAAATAGCCGTACATACGCATATGGGTACGGGCTCTTACTGGCAGGGTGATACGGTCAATAATTTACAGTAGTCATGGCGCTCACAGGGAGAGGAGTGGGAGAAGAAGGGGAATGAATGCTGTCTATGTACATCAATTTCTTCAACTTTCACACTCTAAGGAAATACTGGGATGTTCTTTTGCTTGATATTGATATGAATAGATTCCTACCTTCATAACCCAAGATGGTATATAAGAAGGAACCAACTCTCAGAACTCTACTGAGTCTCAGTGACACTTTGCTATATGAAGTTTCAACAACAGTAACAGGAATAGACAAGAGCACACTTCCCAAATGTTCATTGAGATGTAACACATGTACATGTTGCAAACATGTAGCATACAAAGTCAAGACATTTCTGGACAGTAGATACTGTATTATACAAAATTGCCTCCTTCATCAATTGCGATACAAGCAGCTGTGTCTATACTATTGTGGTAAATAATTAATTACCCTGTCATAATTTCTATACATTAATAAGGATCATGCATATAATGAGAGGCAGAGTCCGTGGTGTCCGATTCAGAAGGGCTTTAATACAATAACTCGAGTTACTGGAGAATCGGGTTCCATCACCACTAAGGTTCAGGAAGGATCGTCATCTGAATCTTTAATCACAGAATACATTATATATAGTTAAAACATACATTGAATTGGATGGAGAAGGCGGAGCGCTCCAGGCGGAGCAAGTGAAAGGGAGAGATAAGAGCACATGGGCGTGAAAGAGGCGTGCAAGGAGGCGTACACGTGGGTGTTCACCTGATGAGTCATAGGTGTGTCATAGGTAGGTGAGATGCATAGAGGGGGTCTGCATGGTCAGCAGGAACCTTTACCCTACTTGTGCGCGCAAAACTGGTCATGACGTGGAATTGACGTGTAACTGGGGAGAGCTGGGGGGAGCTGACTTTAGTGCTAGTAGAAGAGTCTGGGATGTCAGAACGACCTGCACCTCTGGCATTATCTGATATCTTGTGTTCGGAGGATGTATTGTCTGAAGTAAAGGTCGCTCGAGCAAAGGCTGCTCATCACTAAATGCTAGTGGGTGCATATATTTCTTCGTGCATTGGATGGGGCCATGGGCCTCCTATGGAAACAGGTTCAGTAACTCACTTGGATGGAGACAGAAAGGCTAGGCCCTATCTTCTGCAGGCGGAATATGTTTACCCCTTTCGTTAGACAGGAATGTGTTTCTGTGGAGCTGAGCAGATAACTGTAGGCAAAATACTGTCTTGGCAGGCCAGGCTGGGCACCTCTCGGCTGAGCAGGAAGTATGTGAGAGGTCAGGGATACATAACTAAACTGCAGCTTTCAGAGTATCAGGAGGCTTGGAACCTGAATTCGGGTCCTGGCACGGCTGTGCCACAAAAACATGCTCATCTCGACTTTTAAACGTGTACCATGTAAATGCATTGGTAACATAGGCCTCAGGGCAGAATTAACATTTCATTCATGGAGGGCCTAATAACTGACATGTTAACATTGGACGGAAATGCAGAGGCATTATTATTACAGGCATGAGAAGGGAATTGCATGATGACATGGACATACATGGGGCATAGGTACATACATAGGGTGCGTGTAGGGGACACACTGGCCACGTAAAATTTCTATTTCCTCACTATGACATGCATATGTGGGAAAATGTATGTAGGATGGACAGTGAGAAAGCTCAAAATCAGGTGGATGGAACACCTAAGACAGATTAATAATTATGACATGAAATATCCCAATGGCCATACATTATCAGGAGCAACATAATAATACAGAGATGGGAGGAATATGCTTTATGAGAATAAAGCATGAACAATTGGACTGGAGAGGTGGGGACCTGGAAAAGAAATTAAGAATGAGAGAAATATTGTGGATTAACAAACTACTTATAGTTCAATTTGGGTTAAATGTAGCTAGAGATTTACACACGGTTGACTAAATAAAAGTGGGTAGGGTCTATTTAACATATGCAGATCTAAACATACTAGCAATGGCCCTAATCATGATAACTAGATAACAGATGTGGAGTTATCCCTTATACAATATAATATAATCCAGATACAATATAAAAAATACAAAAAGTTTGACTTGTTAAGAATATGAGCGTGAGAAATGGTGCAATCAAACAAAACCCCATGAAGAACTAAAGCTAGGAACTTTAATTATATTGTTGAATATAGGCCTGTGCGGTGAACTTCGCTCCGTTTGCCGACTTTGCAGAGTTTTCTGCACTTCGCAATCTGTACCAGAGTTTTTTCCCTGCTCGTGAATGGTAAGTTCACTATCGTGAATGGTAAGTTTGTGAGCTGCAGCTCGGGTAGAATTTCTACACGAGTGGCTGGAATACCATCACAAACTGCAGTTTGCACTGCACTCCGCCACTCGTGGAACTTGGCAGTTTTTTTATAACTTCGCGAAGTTCTGAGTGTCCCCGACTGGGACCAATATTTGTAATGACAAACTCTTTTCAAAACTAGCATAAGAAACAAATGTTTTAAGAAACCTTTCTTATAACACCAATAAGGACAATTTAAATGGAGTATTGACTTACTTAACATTGGGGTCGCACTAGCGAGTGCTACAAAGCATAATGAAACATTAGTAAAAGGCCACATTAAATAGCACAAGAGGTAATATTAGAATAGCAAAGAGATAGTTCAAGGGAGTACTTGAAGGTACAATAAACACCATTCATGGTTCAAGTCTTCACAGAGTGAGCAAGACTTTTTTTTATTTTTATTTTTTCTGACAGGTAGTGCTATAAATAACAGACAATCCAAAGTAACAGAAAGGACTTTAAACCAGATGAGAACAGAAACGATACTATTTGAATAAAGCGTAGCAATTTTCGTGTGCACACTGGTGGAACTAATTGAAGCATCGAAGTGATTATATAACATCAGTAAGCAGCCACTGTAGATAACACAAGAGACAATATTAGAATAGAGAAGAGGTATTTATGGTACGATAAACACCATTCATGGTTAAAGTCCCGAAAAGTTGAACCATATTTTTTTTTATATTTTATTTGTTTTCTTAGAGTAAATTGAAACATCCAAATATCGGAGAAGTCGGATTAATTTTACCTGACTTTCTGAGCTAGTGCTCTAAAAACAGACAATCAAAATTAATAGTAAGGATGCTATATCAGTTGAGAACAGAAAACACTATTTTTTGCGCACACCCAGGCTGGTGCGGTGCGTCCATTGGGGCGTGGGGGCAGAGCCCCCCCGCCCGGAGCCGCCCGCAGCTCCCTCGGCGTTTCTGAACTTAAGTAAACTGAATCAGTTTACTTAAGTTCAAAGAAGCCAAGGCGGGAGAACTGACAATCATGTCAGTCAGCATGACATCAGACCACCCACCCCTTCAGAGTCTGAAGGGGTGGGCGGTCTGGCGTCATGTTGATTGACATGATTGTCACCAGGGCAACAGGTAGCAACACAAGTGCGCATGAGTGGGGACGGAGAGTGAATTTTTTACCTGTGCCCACTCATGCGCACCTGTGTTTGCACTTTTTTGCGCATGCCCATTAGGAGCCCTTTGGTCTCCTAATGGGCGTGCTGCGGGTGAAGAGTAACCCGTGCCCCAAGCCAATCCTGGCACTGCAGCAGCGCCAGGATTGGCTGAGAGGGGCTGCCAGTCCAGTGCCATTCGTGACGTGAAGGCGCCAAGGGGAGCAGAGGTGGCGCGGACCCGGACCGGCGGTGAAGTAAGTTTTGTTTTATATTTATTTCCCCCCGCCCCGATATGGATGGACTTTAGGTTAATGGTATTTACAGTGTTGGAATTGCCCCATTTTGTTTGCACTGTATCTAAGATATTAAACTGGACAGATACATGAATGTTTTCAAACGTTTTAAGTCATTTTATATTTGACATGATAGAATACTCATTCCGTATATTTAGGTCCATTCAGCTTTCCCCATTTTCCTAGTGCGGTTCATTTTTTTACATCCTGTAAAAACTGACTTGCTTATTTCCTTGAACTTCCAATGGGGGGTACTTAACCATATACTTGTGGCTTTCTTTTTTTAAAAAAAACTTTTTTATTGAATTTTTCCCCTTTTTTATAGCATGTACAGGGCACATAGACAGTAAAAGTATATACATAATACATATATAGCACTAGATATTACATAAAGAAAGATATCTACATGAGATTACATTCCTAAATTAGGTCCTACTGACTAGAACACATAATCATCATATTATAATATAACACACAGGTACAGAAAAAAACAGTAAAAAGAAAAAAGAAAAAAGTAAAAAGTAAAAGAAAAGCATAAAGCCAGTAAAATGTCTATTGGCTAACATTCTCTTCTTTCTATCGTTTAATCGGATCCCATATTTGTGTACCCAACATTCTTCCCCTCTTACCTTTCCTAGCATATATAGCAGATTCTAACTTATATATTGACAATAATTTAGCTAACCACTGATGGCAGGTCGGGGGGAGGGGATCTAGACATGCCGAAGCTATGCATAATCTTAAAACTGCCATTGCCAGAAATATAAAGCTCCTACTCCATATCTGTCCCTCCTCTTAGACTCCTAATAATATTATTGATGAGTTTAATACAGTATCAATTCCTAATGAGTTATTTAAAAAATTCTCTATATCTTTCTTTGTTGACTCCAAATGAGGGCATATTGCAAAATGTGTTCTAGATCAGCCTCTGGATTATCACATCTAAAACATCTGGTACCTGATAGCGCTCCCCATTGGGCAAGTTTGGCTGGTGTGTAGTACATATGATACAAAACTTTATAATGTTGGGACTGTAATGAGGCTGAACACAGCATCTTTTGGCCAATACCTAATGATAGATAGAACTGATCTCGACCTATATCTAAACCAGTTGCCCATTTATCCGCCCATTTCTCCAAGTCATCTTTCTTCGAGTTTAACAGTTCTGAGTAGAACCTCTTAATCGTACAGTCCATACCTGATTGTACAACCTCCATTATTGAGTTTTTTGCAAATCCCGCAGCACCACCCTTTTTTTATTAATAAAGCTTCTGACTTGAAGATATTTAAAGAATTGTCTCGTCTCTAGGCAATACCTTGCCTGTAACTCTGTAAATTGCATCATACCTTGTGGACTTAAGATATCTCCCAGTTTCTGAATTCCTTGCCTCCCCCACTCATTGAAGACTGCATCAGAAAAAACCTCACTAGGAAAATTAGGGGTACCATCAATTCTTGTATATGTGTTATACTTTCCTATACCAAACCTCTTGGCGAAAGCTTTCCAGATGGTATATGCTGCTAGGATAGTCTTAAATCTTGTCCTTTCGAAATAGCTTGTATCTGTATACTTCAAAAGTAAATTTTCTGCCTCCAACCCCATAACTAATCCATAAATAGCTAGTGTACCGAATTCGTCCTGCCCTTCTGCCTCTGGACCTCCCAGTAAGCCCACCATGTATTGTAATGTTGATGCCCAGTAATATAACTTTATATCTGGTAACGCCCATCCTCCCTTTTCTCGTGGAAGTGCCATATACCTGAGCTCTCTCCTTGTTTTCCCCTTGGCCCAAATAAACCGGTTAATCATATGTTCACAGATCTTAAACCACTTATTTTCAAAGAGTAGCGGAATGGCTCTAAATATGTATAAGACTTTTGGGAGAACCATCATTTTTACAATATTAGTTCGTCCCACAATTGAGAGGTGTAAATTATAAAGCGTGTCTAGTTCCTTTCTGACTTTAGTGATTATTGGAGCAATGTTCTTTTCCACTAAAGTATCCAGATCAGCAGTAATAGTCACTCCTAGATACACTCCTGCTTGAACCACTCGGGTATCATTACAATATGCATGAGGATTTTTAATTATTTGTGTCTTAGACGTATTTAGAGCGTATCCAGAGATACGTCCAAATCCCTGGGCCTCAATCTCTATCTGCCCAATAGCCTCTGTGGGGTTTGGTGTAATCACTGCCACATCATCGGCATTTGCAAGAATCTTGCATTGCCCCAAATGAGTGGACAGGGACATAATTCTGTCACACATCTCTATCTTACGAATTAGTGGGTCCATATACATTGCGAATAGTAGCGGAGAACACGGGCAACCCTGCCGCGTGCCCCGCTTGATCTTAAATTGCCGAGTAGAGCCTGCATTTACTCTTACAGAGGCGACTGGGTCAATATATAAAGCCCGAAGTGCTTTAATATACCCCTCTTTAACCCCTGCCCTCATTAAAACATGCCACAAATAGTCCCAGGAGACCCGATCAAAAGCCTTTTCAGCATCTAGTAACATGACTGACATCGGGTTTCCTGTGACTTCGGTGGCATCGAACAGAGTAATAACCTTACGTGTGTGGTGCGTTGTGCCCCTTCCTGGGATGAACCCATGTTGGTTATTGCTTACGAGATTTCCTATTATTATAGCCAATCTTGTAGCCAGTGCCTTGGAGTAGATTTTAGTATTGGTGTTCATTAATGTAATCGGCCTATAAGATCCGGGTTCAGTGGCAGGTTTCCCCTTTTTTAAAATGAGTACAATATCAGCCCCCCCCCCATGACCCTGGGATAGATACCCCTGTTTGGGCTGTCTGTATTGTTTTAAGCAAGTCAGCTCCTAATATGTCCCAAAATGTTTTATAAAATTCCATAGGGAGCTGATCAGGGCCGGCAGCTTTCCCCGAAGGTAGGTTTGATATGGCTGTTTTAATCTCAACTGAGTCCAAAAGTTCTTCTAATCTCTCTGCCTCCGCCTCTGTAAGATTTTCTTTTGCGATTCCCTGTAAATACTCAGTTATTTCCCTAGGGTCGGTAGACTGTTGATCATCATACAACACCTCATAGAATTTCCTAACTACCTCTCGTATTTCCTCCAAGTCTGTGTGTACTCTGCCGGTTATATCCCTAATCTCTCTTATCGTTCCTGACGCTGCTGTTTGTCTAGCACGTATGGCTAGGGTACGTCCTACTTTCTTGCTAAATTTGTGGCATCACTCCCCTTTAATCGTAAAGTTCTTAGCTGCCTTATTTGCAATTTCTTCTTCTGCATCATTTTTTGCTTTGATCACCTTAACAAGTGCTTGTTCCACTGCTACACCTGTTAATACAGCTTGATGCAGCTCCTCTTCAGCATCTAGGGCTGCTCTGTCTAGTTCATCTTTCCTAAGTCGCTCCTGTTTGCGTTTAAATGTACTAAAGCTAAGGGTCTCTCCGCGAACACCTGCCTTAAAGGCATCCCACACCATTCCTACAGGGGCACTTCCTCTATTATTTTCAAAAAATTCTATCATCCACTTTGACATGTGCTGTATATAATTATCATCCTGAAGAAGACCCCTTTCAAAAGTCCACATCCTTTCGATTCTAGTTCCTCCTGTTGCTTTTAATGTTAGAATGAGGGGATTATGATCACTGAGGATTCGTGGAAGTCTATCTATCTTTAAATTAGAAAGCAATACATTTGACACAAAAAAATAGTCCAGTCTTACACAAATTCGATCTGGAGCTGAGTAATAAGTAAATCCTTTTTCATCTGACCTAATTTTCCCCCACACATCTGTCAAAACATTATTCGCTAATAAGTTAGATAATGCCTGATATACTCTTTTTTTTCTACCTTGATATCTCCCAAAAGAGCCTACCCCTAAACCATCCGCTCTGTTAATATTGAAGTCCCCGGCCAGGATAATGCGCGGGCCCAAACAGCAAGTTCCGTGTCTAAAAACTGTAGAATCTCTGGATCATCTTCTGTTGAGCCATATACAACTCCCAATGTTGTCAACTTCCCATCTATCATACATTCAGCCATTGCCCATCTCCCCCATTGGTCTTCCAATTTCTTTCTAACCTATACATTTTTGTTCCTTAATAGTATGGCTACTCCTCTAGTTTTAGTGCCTTGCCTAGAGTATACTATTACATGAAATTCTAGCTGTTCCAGCAGGTGCACTTGGGACGCCATGATATCTGTTTCTTGGAAGAATATAAAATCTGCATTCATTTGTCTTAATGCGATTGAACCTCTTTGTCTCTTTTGATAGTCATTCAACCCACAGACGTTCCATGTTGCAAATCTAGTGGCCATTAAGTTTTTCTACTATTTTTGCTTTCTGCTGAATCCATACAAGTAGTTTGACATATATCACCACTGTCTCCTAGCCTATATACGTTTACATGTTTTCTCGTTGTGCTATGCTCTATACTATATTCTGTGTCCTGTGCCCTGTACATCTCCCCTCCCCAGACATCCCACCCCTGAATGCCCACCCCCCATACTGGCAAATAGGTCCACCGGACCTATATCTGACAGCGGAGACCTCTGGGCCGCCACGCCTCCCCCTCTCCCATCTTAACCTCAGTCTTTTAACCACTTGGCTGCTAAGGTACAATTATTCTTGTGCTGCAATTTCCATTGAAATCAATGGAAAGTCCATGACGAGTTACCCTTGTCATTAGCGGCGAAGAGGTTAAATCCCCTTTTCCCCAATCTCTGACCCCCCAACCCCGATTGTGAAAAAGATGGAGATATTGTGTGACATCGGAACTCTGACTTCCAGTGCTTACCAATCGATATTATTTAATTTTTCCTTATCTCTTCCGAGGCACTTCCCTCACCATGACTGCTTATCTATTCTGTTCCCTATTCTGCTCCCTATTCTCTCTGAGGGAGGTAAGGTACTCTTGAGCCATAATCTCAGAATAGAAAACTCTTACGTGACCATCAAGAATTACTTTGAGATGAGCGGGAACATTAAATAAACTTCACAGCCTATATTCTGAAAAGGTCTTATCAAGTGCCTCATACGCCACCTCCTCTCAACTGTACTGTGGCAGAAGTCAGGGCGTGCAAAAAAAGATATGTCTTTATATGTACGTCTAGCTTGTGGTTTTGCTTTACTCATTATCTCCTCTCGTAGCAGAAAGTTTCCTACATAGACAAAATTGCATGTGATTTACTAGGTGTATTTCCCCTTTTCTGTATCATTGGGAACCTATGGGCTCGATGCACCTCGTTTTCCCAGTCCCAACGGTTCATTTCAGGAAATGCCCTTTTCAATAGGTCAACCACAAACGCACGTATATCTTCCCCTTCCTTCCCTTCCTCCACGCCAAGTAGTCTTATGTTATTACGTCTCTGTCTGTTTTCAAAGTCTTCTAGTTTCCAGAGCACATCCGAAGAAGTCTTATCTTGTTCCTGTTTGGTCTCCTGTAGTTTTACTACATCATCTTCGAGCTTTCCTGTTCTTTCCTCCACCTCTGCAGCTCTAGTGACCACCTCTGTGTACAGCTTATTCATCTTTCGAAGTGTACCCTGCATATTTTTGTCAGCGTGCTTTGCTCTATGGCTTTCAGCCCTAGCCTCATCCTGGATTTGTTTCAATGTGGAGAATAGTAGCTCAAAGTTAGAGTTAGAATTAGAGTTGGTGTTGCCACTTCTCCCCCCTGCTTCTGAATTATGATGTTGTTGACTGCTAGCTCCATCCTGATATAGTTATGAGGTAGCCGAGTAGTCCCAGTCAAACTTTTTAGCAATTGATAATCGAGGAGAGCTCCGATGATTCCTAGCACTACTGCAGAGTCTAGTCTTGGTTTTAGTTTTAGTCTTATCTGGCCTCCTTGAACGCCCTCTCCGTACAGTCTCATGGTCTGTTATCACTCTCCGAAGGAGGTGAGGAGATTTCTGAATCTGTATCAGAGCCTTCAGTGGAAACCGAGTCTGTATCTGAATCAGACCCCTCCTCCTCTCCCTCATCTACTTCATCATCTTCATCCTCTTCATCATTTCCGGTAAAGAAGCAATCATCACTAGGTGAAGCCAAAACTTGTATAGGAATATTTGCTTCCCCTATACTACACACTAGAATCGGATTAGCATTTTGAGCTTGTGCCTGCCCATTGCCTATAGCTTCCATACCCTTGACAGTTCCTTCATTATTCATTTGCGGCCTCATCCCAGCGTCAGCGCCAGTCACTATGCTCTCTTCCTGAGCTACCAGCAATATTATAGCTTCGCCCCCAGCATCCAAGTTTTTTCAGTGATTTGTGCTGCAGCCACTACGTCATTGTTACTTGTCCTATCCGTGTTTGTATCACTGTTTTTACCATTTATTTTGCCAGTCCCACCACCACAGAGATCGTCTCTTAATTGTTGCCCGGCACTTAGCACTTCAAATCCTGGCGTGCCCCTATTATCGGTTTCATATACCTTTAGTTCTTCACTCCCATCCATTACGATGATCGTTCCGAATGAGTCAGGCCTTCTCAAATTTGCGCCCAGCCCATCCGCATAAGCCGGTTCCAGCCCATTGTCTGCTCCCTGCAACTCTTCCTCTCTCTCTGTAGCCGACTCTACAGGCTGCTTTGTGGACGGCTGCACGTCATTCTCAGTCCCGCCCTGTTAAGACGGCTCCCTTGTAAAGACTCTGGGATCTGCTGCCTCTGTAACTCCTGCATTATTGTCTGTCGGCGAAGGTTGGAAGTCGACCTGCATCTGTGTCCGCTCCAGCGTCTTTCCCGAGCATTCCGTGGCCAGGGTCGGAAACGGATTTAAAGCTGCAGTCAGGATGGGAGAAAATGACTCCATTATGGTGGGTTGGCGAAGAGCTGTCTCTCTCGATAATACATCCGTTTGCTCCTTGCTGCCTTTTTTGCTATTACTCTCCTTCTTTTTTTCCAGCTCCATCTCTTTATCTTTTTACTTTTGAGCCTTTAGCTCCCTCGCCGCTTCTCTGCGCAGTTGCGCCTTCGTCCTCATCTTTGTTCTTGAATTAGACACCGGAGGGCCGGGGTCACTTGAAGTACCGTCATCATCTTCTCTTTGCTTTTTTCGATCGTCATGTTGCTGCCTTTGTTGCTTAGGAGATCTCTGTAATTTAAGGGCCATGACTTGCACCAACTTGCTCCAGCCGGAGCGCAGATACCTTGCAGTGTCTCCAAACAGCGAAGTGGCGTTTTGGGTCAGAATTAGGCTTCTCCTTAGGTTCTTAGTTATCTGTTTCTCAGTGATTAAGTGTGATATATAAATGAAGTCTATCCACATATTCGACACTCCCAGCATTTACAGGGTGTTGTCCCTCTCAGTTCCAAACCGAGAACAGGCTTAAATGCAGATCAGGGTTGGGACATCAAGCATCAAGTATCATCTAGGAGAGAGGGAAGGTGCGACTCTCCCCTTCGGTCCGCTGGCGGCCATCTTGTCCCCATACTTGCGGCTTTCAACATTTCATAAAGTGCTGGTGTGTAATGCGAGTTAAATGTTGTTAAATGTTTCGGGACAAATGTAAAGTTCAAGAGACATGTTTCTGAATTGGCTTTAAGCTACATTTAGCTCCATCTCTGAAGAGCATAATTTCAAGCATTAGGGCTGTGCAGTTTTCCCCATCATGCCAATGTGAGCTACAGCTCTCCGGGTGTCATGTGACCATTGGCTTCTGGTGTGACTCCATTAAACAGTCTCTTAAAGGTTGCCCTCTGCTCTCAGGAGGCCTAGATTCAACAAGCTGTGAAATATTCCTACAGTATAAAAGGAATTTCCATCATTTATATAGAAAACTCTAAAGAAGTATTGTGCTACAGTGCAACCAAATGGCCCTCTGGTGTGAGCAGAGAGAGCTTTTAAAACACTAGTAGGCCAGCGTCAGGCTCGTTCGTACCTAAATTAGCTAAACCTAGAGGAATAATTGACCCGAGGGAATGCCTGTTTTCAATGGCACAATATAGAATGAAATATTGAACTAAGGACTACAGGTGTGAAATAAGACATACGGGCAGGACATTTGTAAGTCTGTGCAGATGATGAACTTAAAGATATGCTTTAGTGTTTCACTGTGACGTTATACAGCTTGGCAAAAGATGGCAAGCATCTAAAATCTTGTGGACACGTCAAAGAGCATTCAGGATAATTATAAGGCTACTGATGGGAGCGTGGAAGACAGCAATGAGCCCGAGCACAGCCGTGGCTTGATAATGCTTTATGCCAGTGGTATCACAGCACAGCCCCTATCACCCCTTCATGAATGCCTCATCTTTATGAGCACTGAAGCAGCTGTCACCTTAAACGGCAAATGGGGAAGCAAAGTAGAACGGTGGGGCCAGTGATCTTTGGGAGGGAGGGGTGAGGGGGGGTGAGCAGACCACCAGACAAATTGAGAGTGTGAAAAAGGCCGCTTTATCGAAACAGGTGCATATTTACAACAATACAACCCTGGCCAACGCCTTACAAAACTAAACCTCACTAATTAATTAATTAACTGCAAACCCCAAACGTCAGGCCCTCCCCTAATACGTCACAGTCCCCGCCCCCACCCTGTACAACATAATTACAATACAGACCAATACAAAACCTGCATAATCATTTAAACATCATCCCCACCCAAAAGCATAACATCACATTCCCCAATTGCCCACCAAGAACTTACGTTAACCAAAACAGTGTAACCACCCCACGAAACATTTATTTCAACTTCTCCAACCATAGCCCCATTTTAACAAAAACCCAACAACCTTCATGTTCCTGCTGGTAAAAAAAAAAACCAAAATCTGCACGGCACCCGTTCCAAGCGACAATGTACAACGTAAACAAAAAACCATATCCACCTGTTCCGACAAACGACCAAAATAAATAATAAAATAAATATAAACCCCAAATAGGAAATAAATAAATAAAGGCTAGAAAAGGGGGGATCGAACGATAAAAGGGGGGGGGGGAAATTTTATTAAGCTAATCGAGCTCCCGGCCACCAGGTCACCTAGCCTAAAATGGTGGCCGGGAGGAGGAGCCAACAGAATGTATAGTTGGGCTCCCTCAGTAGAAATTAGAAGAGCCCAAAACCAGCCCAAAAGAAGCCCAAAGTGAGCCTGCTCTCAAACCCCGCCCCACTTGCCCCTCCAAAACAGCCCGGGGGGGGGGACCTCCCTCCGGTCGGCTGCCACCCCAAGCCCCCCCTTGGGAGGGAGGGGTGAGGGGGGGGTGAGCAGACCACCAGAAAAATTGAGAGTGTGAAAAAGGCCGCTTTATTGAAACAGGTGCATATTTACAACAATACAACCCTGGCCAACGCCTTACAAAACTAAACCTCACTAATTAATTAATTAACTGCAAACCCCAAACGTCAGGCCCTCCCCTAATACGTCACAGTCCCCGCCCCCACCCTGTACAACATAATTACAATACAGACCAATACAAAACCTGCATAATCATTTAAACATCATCCCCACCCAAAAGCATAACATCACATTCCCCAATTGCCCACCAAGAACTTACGTTAACCAAAACAGTGTAACCACCCCACGAAACATTTATTTCAACTTCTCCAACCAAAGCCCCATTTTAACAAAAACCCAACAACCTTCATGTTCCTGCTGGCAAAAAAACCCCAAAATCCGCCACCCAGAAAAGAGGGGGGGGGAATTAAACACACCCCTCTCTTTCTGCCCCCCAAAACCAAACAAGCGACCATCGAAGGGCTAACCAAGAAAATTTTGAATTTTCAAGCACCTGGAAAGGACCTCCCTCAATTCCAGAAGATACAAGTCCATCCCAATTCGAGACAAATGAACTCCATCACTACGAAAAAACTCCAAAGCATCATAGCGAATGTCCTTATGGGACACCCGTCCAAAACCGAAGTCCCTGCAAAAACGAGAAACCTCCAAATTTAACTTCCGGCGCGCTTTATCCACTGCCCTGGGCTTAATCGCACCCCTCCAGGTTCTACGGGGTACCAATTCGGTCCACAAAACATGGCATCCTGACCACTGTTGTTTTATGAGAGAGAGATCCTTCTTCATAGTCCGTAGAAGGACCACCCCTTTGACCCCACAAAGATCATTTTCACCAAGGTGTAAAAGCAAAACATCCGGACAGATACCTCCTACCAACCATGAATTCAAAGTAGGAATAAGTTCCCTCCAAATCATACCCCCTTTACCCTTCCACACAACATTAAATAAACGGTCATTAAAAACAAGCTTAGAACCAAAATAACTCTTCCGTGCTTGATCTTCCGCGCGCCTTATGAAGGAATGCCCCACAATCCAGATCGTCATAACAGCCGAACGGGGACCAGCCACTGAACCTAAAAAAGAAAAGCAGCATCAAATTTTAAGGAGAGACATCAGTCGCAAGCGCAGCACCAGGATCATTCCGCACATAGCGCTGAAAAAAAGCAGAAGACCAGCGCCCTAAAGACATAATATCCTGCTGTGACCAACCCCTATTATAAGCCTCCGTTGCAGCCCCAATCCTGAAAGAATGAGTACCATAACGATTTTCATCCAAACCAAGAAAACGCAGAGCTTTACGCAGCACCATGCGCAGCTGGTATTCAGTCACCCTGGAACCATCCAAATGATGAAAAACAGAAAACGCAGCAGCCGCCCCCGAACAAGCTCTCAAACGCCTAGCCCATCGCAAAGGGCACGTCTCCGGAGGGGAAGACGCCTCCAACCCTTCCCCCTGCTTCTCTGATCAGTTTTCGCGCGAGCCAGCCAAATGTGCAAACCTGTCTCGGAAAAGTGAACATCCCCCCACCCCACCCCATGAGTAACTTTGGACCCCAACAATTCCGACACTCTAAAGGCACCGAAAAACATCCACACCATGAGAGTCGAAAAGAGACAAACCTCAAACTCATCCAAACAAACAGAGGGCAATACTTGCAAAACTCTGGCCAAAGTCTGCCATGACAAAGGTTGCCAAACCAACCGCTCCCTTCCCTGCTCCCTGGACCAACCCTCCAACATGCGCTTACCAACCTCCCCTGCCGAAGGAGAATAGCCCCAAAATAATTTGCCCATGAACGCAATACCAGCCAGTTTTCCTGCAATTGTAACACGGGTCAGGCCTTTGTCCATCAATTGAAGAATAAACTGCACCACATCCTCAGAACGTCTCCAACCGGGCGAGCGCCAGCAAGCTCCAGACTCCAAAAACTCCTTCCAGGCTAACTCATATGTCGTCCTAGTAGAAACTGCCAGGGAACCTACCACCAACTGTAAGACCCTGTCTCGCCTACCGTCCACAGATGATCTGGCATGGGGGTCGGCGTCCTGTCCGCCTCCGAGGCTAGCCCATGTAATCTCTCCCACTGTGAACGAGACAAAGCATCCGCAATGTCCTTGTCCACACCAGGAATGTGCAAGGCCTTAAAACTGATGTCGTACTTCAAGCACCCCAACACAAAAACCCTTAAGAGCTTCAAAATCTGGGCATCCCTAGCTGACTGCCTATTGATAATGTCCACCACAGCCTTATTATCAATTCGAAACAGGACTTTTTTGTGAGCCAGCTCATGACCCCACTGAGTCAAAGCAACAACCACGGGAACAGCTCTAGAAATGCAATGCTCCTGCCTCCATCCCTCCACTGAACCGGCCACTGCTCCGCACACCACCTGCCTTGCCAGACCGAAACCATCGCTTCCTGCAGCGTCAGAAAAAATGTGGACATCCCAAACCCAATCTTCTTCCCTGTACAGAGGAATGCCATTGAAGGAATGTAAAAATGCTACCCACATCCGCAAATCCTCCTTAACCCCTGCTGATAAGCGAACATGATGGTGAGGTAAATAGTGCCCGGATAGAGCCTACCCAAACGCCTACAGAAAGTTCTACCTGCCCTGACCACTCTGCAGGCAAAGTTAAGGTGGCCCAACAGCACCTGAATCTCTTTGACTGTCACTTTTGACTTGACCAGCATGGAATATAAGAGTTCCAACATTTTAGCCTTTTTCTCCACATAACATGAGAATCTATCTCAATACCCAAAAAAGACATGGTCGCGCAGGGGCCCATTGTCTTTTCCGGTGCCAAAGGCACACCTAAAGATGCCATTAAAGTCTGAAATGTCCGCAAAGCATTCTGACATGCCGGGGAATTGGGAGCGCCCACAAAAAAGAAATCATCCAAGTAATGTGTTACTAACTGGTGACCTGAACAATTAGTGAAAAACCATTGGAGAAAAGTGCTGAAGGTCTCAAATAGTGCACAGGAGATGGAGCAGCCTGTTGGTAACGCTTTATCCACATACCATTTTCCATGAAATTGAATCCCCAAAAGGTCCCAATCCCCGGGATGTACTGGTAGCAAACGAAAAGCAGATTTTATATCGCATTTAGCCATTTCCGCATCAGCGCCAGCAGACACAATCAGGGCCATGGCCACATCCACAGATGAATACGATACTGAAGCAGCTTCATCATCAATGAAATCATTAACCGAGGAGCCCTCCGGCCATGACAAGTGTTGAATGAGACGAAATTGCCCAGACTCCTTCTTAGGGACTACACCAATGGGGGACACAATGAGATTTTCCAAGGGCCAATCATCAAAAGGACCTGCCATCCTCCCCTCACGCACTTCTTTATCCAATTTGTCTTGCACTACAGCAGGATGTTCATCGGCTGACAAAAGATTTTTTGACCACCGCCGCAACCGCGGCCCTGTATAACCAAGCCGAAAACCTTCCTGAAAACCATCCAGCAGTAACTTACCAGCCTCAGCATTCCCATAACTCCTCAGAGCCACTGCCAGCTGAAAAAGTTTAACCGGAGTACGAGCCTTTGGGCCCAGCTCCTGGAGCGCTTTTCCCCCCTCTGTTAGGCTGAGCCTGCTGTGTCGGACCAGGGGCATTGGTAGGCTGCTGTGACGACTGTCGACCTCCTGTAACTCGGGCCCCCAACACCTGGCCAATGGATGCTTTCTTCCACATTGGGAACATTCGTGTCTGAACTTACAATATTCCCTTGGGCAGTGACCCCTGTTAAAATCCCAGCAGGTCCCATTGGCAGGTTGCACTGTCACTGCTGCACCCACCCCACCCCGGGTGGGCTTCCCCTGAAAGGGCCGGTAAAGTAAGGGATAGCCATTAGCTGTAAAAATCATCTTACCACCAGCCGATGCACCCATAGTGAGTTGCCACAAGTCATTGTCCAACTCCCCCCATTTCGCCTCAGGATCCCAAGCCATCCGTGCTCGGAATTCCTCATCATACTGTGACCAGGCATAACCACTGCCAGTAATCTGTGCCTTCCTGATCACATCCATATACTTAAAAATGGCCACACAGCGCTCAGGGAACTTTTCACAGTACACACTAGCATATATCAGAAATGCCGCTGTCCAGTTTTCTATCGTCAAAGGAACCTTTGGGCGCTTAGCCAGCTCGTATTCCTCTTCTTTAGACCCCTCCTTGGAGCGAACTTCCCTATGTAACAGCTTCAGTAGTTCAACGTACTCCCCCTTCCAAATCCTTTCCTTAGTTGCCAACATTAAATGAGCGCCCAAAGGTTTCGTAACGCCCATGTAAGGTAATTTCTTTATCTTAAGCTCCTTACTATGCGGGGGATCTTTACTTACCTCCATGGGCTCAGTACCAGTGCTAGAATCCACCTTTGAACCCAGACCCCCATCACTTGTACCCACCCCTTGATCTTTTACATAACGACCCTTGTGTAACTTAAGGTCCAGACCTTCAGAAACCGTTTCACCACCTGTCCCCACAGACACTATAGTAGGTTTGGCCCGTGGTACAGAACGCTCACCTGGTTTAAGTAAAGGAACTTGAGCCGGCCGCACTCTCCAGGCCAGATGCTCCACGTCGTCGACCGTCCGAGGAACCCTCACCGAGGGGCCGCTCTCTCAAGTAGGCCTGGGAACTGCAGTTTTGATACGCACCACCACAGGCGCCTGTAAAACAGTATCAGAAACATGAAAAGACACCCCCCTCCGTGCCCTCAGCACGTAACTCGCCCTCCTCAGGGCTGTCTTCACCATAATCCAACACCACAGATTCCTCCACTCCAGGAGGGGCAACCACCACTGACGTATTTTGAAAACCAACATGGGCCTTACCCGCCCGAACTGAAACATGAGGCGGGGGAGCCGACTGAACCCGTCTGTACTCCCCCAAACGTTGACCACTTTTGGACACCTTGTCCAATGACAAATCACGTTTAGAATGACATGAAGATGTTGGGGCCAGCGAGGACGCGCCTGTCCTGCTTCTGCCAACCCCGCTGAGAACCGGAGAAAAAGACGTCGGGGCCAGCAAGGACGCGCTTGGTCTGCTTCTGCCGACCCCGCTAAAAACCTGAGAAAAGGAAGTTGCGGCCAGCGAGGTCGCGCCTGACCTGCTTCTGCTGACCGTGGCGAAATCCTGGGCCAAAGACGTTGGGGCCAACGAAGTCGCTCCGGACCTGCTTATGTTGACCGCGCCGGGATCCCTCGCCGGTTCGGGGTATGCCGCGCCAGGCTCCACCCTCCCTTCTCCTCGGTGCAACTGGGCCGCACTCCACCCTACCAAGTCTACCGGTCCACGATTCTCCGCGACCTGTGAAGACAAAGGCTGGACTGATGTGCCGGGGCCCTTCTTACGAAAACTTCCAAACATATCAATACCACTAGCCACACAAGGCCCAGACTCCTGGAATTGCCCGCGACCAGCCTGCCCAGAAACAGACCCCGTAGGCCGACCGGACAAGACTTGTCGAGGAGGAGACGACTTCACCATCGCTACTCCAACCCAACAGGTCTAGAATGAACTTCGACGCAGGACCCGAAACTTGCCCGCTACGGCCCCCCTGCTGCGAATCCTGTACGGACCCTGCAACCCTCCCAGAAGGTCTACCCCCCACAGGCAAGCCCGGAAACTTCAAAGTACCTCCAAAGCCACTCAACATGTCAGTACCTTGAGTAGGAGGAACACCGCCCGCATCCTGAATTCCCTCTGCCCAGGAAGGAAAAACAACCAGACCCTCTCAAGACCTGGCACCTACCTGTTTACCGCCACTCCCCTGCAAAGGCCCAAAAACATCACCCCCAAGAACAGGTCCAAAACCCGTCTCACCTGACCCAGAAGAAAACGGAGCAGCACCCGACCCGCCAATATCGGCCTCCAATCCACGTGAAACATCCCTCGCCCTTCTTTCCACCTGCGCCCACTCCCCCTCCCCCACAGAATCACTAAGTACAGAAAAAACCTCACCACGAGTCAAAACAGGAGGAGAAAACAACAGGGGACTAACGGGCGCCAAGTCACCCTCAGAAACTGCTACCGTATCAGGCATGCCAACGCCCTCAAACAAAGGCGCACTAGAACCACTAGCTGGCATAGAAAAACGGACTCCCTCAACTTCTTGACGAGAAGGGAAGAATTCGACCTCCCGACTAACACCGTGTGCCCCCAATGCCGACTGGTCAGAAAATTGCCCAACCGTCTCCTCAGCCGTTAACATCAAGGCCCCATGCGCATGGGGCGCCAGAAACTCAACCTGCGCATGCGCGCCAACCGCCGGCGCGCTTCCCGCCTGCCCAACGGTTGGGGGAAATGAAGCAGAGGCCGAGCGTTCCCTACCTCCTCGCTTACCGGCCCGCTTACCCCTCGCAGCGGGAACCGAAAGGGAACGCACCGGCGGCCCCACGGGGACAAGAGAAGCAGATGCCCCTCCCTCCCCAACCCCCGCTTGTCCAGACAACGCCGGCCCCATTTGCAACGGTACCACAGTATCAGGGGCCGGTCTCCTAGAGCGCGGGCGACCCCTCTCACTTACCGCCTCACGGCGAGACCTCTTCGGGGTCAGACAAGCCGCGACTACCGCGGCCACACGGGCTGAGGCCTGCCACTGAGGACGCGGCAGCCCAGCCACATCCCCCAAGACCAGGTCCAGACGTCCCGCCTCGCTCAAAAGACGGATTGCCTCCAGCACACGATAGTCTTCACCCGACATCTCGCAAAAGAACACCAAACTACACTCACAAGGAAAAAATGTTATTAAGCTAATTGAGCTCCCGGCCACCAGGTCACCTAGCCTAAAATGGTGGCCGGGAGGAGGAGCCAACAGAATTTATAGTTGGGCTGCCTCAGTAGAAATTAGAAGAGCCCAAAACCAGCCCAAAAGAAGCCCAAAGTGAGCCTGCTCTCAAACCCCCCCCCCACTTGCCCCTCCCAAACAGCCCGTGGGGGGGACCGCCCTCCGGTCGGCTGCCCCCCCCATCCCCCCTTGTCACTTATTAATTTTAATGGCACCAGACTTGAAGTTCTGATAAAAGTGCTCTTGCCCTATCTATGTACCGTGCCCGCGAACAGAATATACAATGAATAAATCCACAGTGCTGCTTTGCAGCAGATCGAATTTGGCGCCAACGTAACAGGCAACGAAGGCAACTAATTAAAATGTATCTCAGTTAGGGATGCCGGGAAAGGAGGTGCGCGTGTGTTTAATGGAAAGATTGGCTGGCTTTTGATGGTAGCAGCTAACAAATGCCGTAGAAATTCCCAAACGTAATGCAGGCTTGAGAGACCTATCATGAGAACGATTTATGGTCCATAAATGGCAAATCCACAAACCAGCATCAAGCCACCACTTATGGCAGGATCCCTGCCAAATCAATGCTGACCGTTCTCACTCAAGCTGTCAAGGTGGCCCAATGGCGAGGGAAGTCCTTCATAATATAGTGAGCAGTGATACACACCGTTGAGCAGCAGAAATGTAAACCAGTTTTTTTTATGACCGAGGATGTGGCAAAAAAATGAGGGACTGTGTATTAGAGGCTGATTCTTGATGCGTGCTCGATAATTAGTAAGTTACCCAGGCCTTTAAGTGACATCGTATTTCTACTCTCTAGTGTATTTTTGATAAAAATTATAAAAATATTCATAGAATGAAAGCATGTTACAGCATTTGATCATTTAAATGTTCATAAGTCATTCACAGTAATGTTTTATGCATCCCAGTCATATTCTGTCAATTCAAACCACGTATGAAGCTTTCTTTGTCCTTGAAGTATTCAGCAACCCTGTCGTATGCTATGCATTCAAAATACTTACAGCGCTTTGATTCTGACTGCACCCCTTGCATAACTTTTGTATCCAAGTCATTCACATCGCTTTCTAGTAAAGTATTGTGCATTGCTGTCTGATGCGATGCATCCAAGTCATTTATAGCTCTTTTATTCTGCACCGCTCCAGTGCGTTTATGTCACCAAACACGAGCAGTTCAGACTTTATGAACTCAATTTAAACAACGCCTACACATTGAATGAATGTATGAGAATCTTAAATGTCATGCTTGAGTCTGGATCAAATATATATGAGAATGCAAACATCTGGATGCCACTTCCATTCACAATATGAATGTGATTGTGGTCATTAAGGTAGATCATATGGTGGCCATGGAGAAAACGTGGAAGTAGGCAGTGGGGACTTGTTATGATTTTAAGTCGTGTTGTAGGGAGTTATGTTCCATGCGCTTTCCTGGGGATTGCTGAAGCATGGTGGTTCTACTGTAGTCTGTTACCAGGCAATGTCAGGCCTAAACAGGCTAAAATACATTAAAGCTATTGAGTGCAGTGCAGCGAAGGGTGAGTAATGTCTGTGTGAGTGCAGGTTGAGCAGTGTGCCTGTGTGAGTCCAGGGTGAGTGATGTGGATGGGTGAATGCAGGCTTAGTGATGTGTCAGGGAAGGGTGAGCAATGGCTCTATGAGTGCAGGGTTAGTAGTGTGCCTATGTGAATGCAGGGAGAGTGATGTATCTGTGCAAGTGCAAAGAGACTTGTCTGGTTACTCACAGAGATGTCTTTGCCAAGCCACCTCTTTCTCAAATTTGCTCGAGAATGCACCTTTGCCCACTCTTTTTTAAAAATGTTCTCGAGGACCCCTTGTAGGTAGTTCGGACTCGATTGCTAAGCCCGCTCGCCACAGTACTGTAATTAGGCCTCACCACTTTCAAATGTCAGCAGCCACCGCTGCACCCCGGTGAAACTGATTGGAGCTGTGACTGAGTATAAATAGAGGTGCTTCTCGTTCACACAAAATGTATCAAGGACCCGGACGTGATGACACAAAAACAGTGAGAGATCAGCAGTGAGTAACGATGGACCAAAAGTTTGTGAGGCTAAGCTTAAGCCTCTTATAATGTAATATCGTAAAAGGCCTGTTATTAACTATAATGAAATGTCTTAAGATCCAAAGAGGGCAAGGGTTATTGGGGTCTTACAACTAAACAGCCAAACATCGATTTTAGGCAGTCTGTGAGACCCTTGACTAGTGGTTAGCACAATCGCTCAACAATTTAAAAAATAGAAGTAAATGCAAATTTGTTAAACCAAACTCTAGCTCCTTTCATAAATGTACATTAGGTTTAAATATGGACATTTCTGTGAGAATGATTAGAGTTTGTTAATAGACTAAATGACAGCAATGGGTTGCTTGGGCTTTTATAGAATTAAATACCACAACGCAGGCTTACAAACATTTAGACAATTTGATAGTCATTATTAAATGCCCAATAAAATAAAGTTGAAAAAGGGCTTTCCCTCTTAATTGATGAGAGTAGCCAGTAGATAATCTCTAGAATAATAAAATATTGTCTGATAAGAAAATGCTTTGTGGACAATAGTTAGTAAATAAAGATTTATTATATTCATGAATCAAGTTGATATATATGTCCTGCTTATGAATCAGGCATTGAAACGATCCAGCCCCTGTAGCTAAAGATGATACCCTCCAAAATACATGCTCATTGACAGAGTACTGTATTTGCTCTATTTACAGCATCACGTATCAGCTGGATTGAACTTGTTTCCTCATCACCATGGCTAGATGCACATAAAAATTTTACTGAAAAGAATTGGACACAGGTGGGAAAGATACAAAATGACACTTACTAAGAGATGCTCATTGAAAGGATATGTACTTAAGGATAACTGATGAGAGCGAAACTATGTTTTCTTTGGACTATTACCAAACATCCAGGTGCAGAACATTATTGGAAGGATCAGTGGTGAATTAAGTAATATGTAAATGGAAGAATTTCTAATAGATTAATTTTGTAAGTATGGGAACACATTTAAAAGGAAAGCTTTCAGGTAATTTCTGAAAAACCCAATCATAGTCTAAATGTCCTTTACTTATTGTAGTGAGGAATGCCAATGCAGAAACCACAAGCTGGAGATTTGACAGAATTCAGTTCATCATACCACAAAGAATAACATGAGAGTTAAATAGAAGTGTGCTTCAATATCAATAAAATATTAAGAAGTCTGTATGTAACAGCTCTACAAATTGATATCATTAAATGACAGGAGGAGAGCTAAAGGAAAAACTATGAGATCCTTAGGGAGACCCCTGGGTATGTTATACAGTAGTGCATGAAGTAGAAAATAAGAAACCTTATAAAGGCTTCACTACTCTTTTTTCTAAACAGGCGTGTTATACAATAGGACTTTAAGAAACAAGACCATCTATGAATTAAAGGTGCTAGACAATGTATAAGAATGGAAAAGTTGTTGGACACATAATTTGTATATAGGATGATACTTTATTTTCTAAGATGAAAGAAACAGTGCTTGTATCATAATTGTGTACATTAAGGTTCAAATTAGATGTGTACACATTTTTCTAGTTTAGGATATTAGGAAACAATTGTGTGTATTATAATTGTTGTACAATATAAATTGAATTTACATATGGAAGATACTGATTAATGATTTCTATGTTTAACAGCCCTGAAGAAGCACTAGTGAGCACGAAACACGAGTTGGCTGCAGTTCTTGGCTGTATAGATGTATCAAGTGATTCAACATAAGAATAAAAAAGAAAAGAAGACACAAAGAATTGTACAAGAATCTTTATTGTTTATTTATAGTTAGGCCCTAGTTTCCATAGGAAAAGCATTTGCTGATTTTGGCTTTGTTTGACCAATCTTCCTGAAGTTTCCCCCAAAAAGTTCTGTGTGTCATGGGAAGTTTGGGGGTGATCCAGGCAGTTGGGACCGGGAAATAGGTGCACAAAATAAGGGTGCATTTGTAATGTTAATTCTCACTGGAACGCATTGTAGAACCTACAGCCCAAACCACTGGACGGAATTTCACCAAATGTGACAGAAAGGTAGATGCTGTTACGCAGGTTGTGTTTTTTGTTACTTGTTGCAAATCCATTTAGTAGTTTTTGAAGCTGAACAATATAGTGATATCTCTGGTCACAGATAATTCGCGGCTATTTTACGGTGGTCACGGTTATTTCGCAGCAACACTGTGGTAATTCTACATGCCAGCGGGAATGCTCTGATTGGCTGGATGGAACCTGAACAGAGAGTTGCGACTGCCATTTTATTTATCAGGAATTGTTCCTGGGGCTGAACATTTCTGTGAAAGCTAAGATAAGGGGTCAGAGTGAAGATACTCTGACAGCATGTTTGAGAAAGGAGGGTGTTAGTGACACAAGTTATGTGTCCAAAATGGACCTTTTTAATCGCGTGCGATATTCGGGACAACGCACAATCACCAGCATAGCCCCCTGTGTACCATCGCGGGGACAATGTGAATAATGTGATGTGTTTGTAAAAAGTTGGTAGAAATATAGAGCAAAAAGTATCTATATCTATATACACACCCTCGCTGGTCACAGTCACAGACTCATGCACCTACTCACATATTCACTCAGAGACTCATAAACCCACTAACTTGCCCACTCACTCATGCACTAATGCACCCACTCACAGATCAATGTGAGTATTCACATAAGCATTCAGAGGCTCATGCACTTACCCACAGATGCAGCCAGAGACTCATGCACCCACTCACATACATAGTGAGAGACTTATATATCCACTCACCCACTCAGACCCACTCAGACACTCGCACACCACCTCAGAGATGTATTCAGAGACTCATTAGCTCACTCACTTACCTAGTCAGAGACGTATACACCCAGTCAGAGACCCAATCACAGACTCATACACCCAGTCACAAACCCACTCAGAGAATCCTGTACCCACTCACAGACCCACTGAGAGACATTTGATTCCACTCACACACCCGCTGATAGATTGATGCACCCACTCAAAAATCGCTCAGAGACTCATGCACCCAGGTACAGTCCCAGTCACAGACTCATATACCCATTCACACACCCACTCTGACACTCACACACCCACTCACATACCACTGACATACCAAGTGAGAAACTTATATATACCAACTCACAAACTCACTCAAAGATTCATGCTCCCACTCATATACCCATATACCCATTCAGAGAGTACTACACCCACTTATAGACCCACTGAGGGACTCATGCAGCCAGTCACAGACCAACTTGGAGACGTATGCATCCATTCACTTAAACCAGTGAATCATTAATACAAAATGTAATAGAGATATTGAGAGACTGATAAATGTTTATATAGAGCTATTTAGATAGTGATCTATCTAGTGTGAGGTTTAGATTGAATTATATAGTAACACTTTTTGAATGTGGTGGTGGCAATTGAATTCCTGCTTTTGCTTTGCGTTTTCACGACGTATCAGCGGTGATCATGGATAAAGCTGTACAACTCTCAACAATGTGAACTTTAATTAGGAGGGGTTATACCATGTGAAAATTCCTGCTTTATGTTTCGGAGAAATTAAAGAGTACTTTTGTATGGTACTGTGGCAGAGGTAGAAAAGGTTTGTGATGATGTGCAGTTTCGTTTCCTTTGTCCTGTACAGGACTCTACGTAAAATAAGAGTTGATAACAGGAGGAGTTGCAGAACAGGACACAGGCATTATAGCTGATAGATTTGAAGAAGAGATAAAAAAAATGAAAACAGTGTGCTCTGAAAAACCAGAATATGTTTGTATATGTTGTCGACACACTTTCTACAAGATCCAAACACAGACTTGTATTTAAAAAGTGAAAAAGAAAGTAATGATCACTGAGAAAAGTTTGCTGTGTACTTATTTGTAGAGGAACGCTTTGTCTTATCAATGCAGCAAGTTATATGTAAGTACTGTTACAATAAATTAATTGATAATAAAATGCGTGCTAGAGGTGTGCATAACAAGTTAGTACTGGTTGCCATCCCAGAACCACTTCAAGCCTTAAACATGTATGAGTGAATTCTTATCAAAAGCTTACTTCCATTTCAGGTCATAGTCCATACGGAGCCAAAGACAGGCAAGTTACCAGCAACAGAGCTGCAGAAAGGTAGGGGTGGGCCGAATTTGCGAAAAAGACTTTTGCAAACTTCCACGAAAATCTCTGTGAACACGCGGAATTTTGCGTGCTTGCTGAGATTTTTGGGGGTGGGGCTTCTTTGTGAGTTCATAGTGCTTTTCCTACACTACAGCTGCGTAAAGGGCCAGAAGAGTTGTCTCTCCAGTGACCATGTGTGTGTAACTTTGCCATCGTGCCGAAAGGCGCCGGGTCCCTTGAGTGAACTGTCTGTCATAGTGGGTAAAGTGCGGGAAGACGGTGCACATCACTAGTGTGTTGGGCGGGGCCAAACGGGCGGGCTTCTATGCAAATTCACATGCCTCTTGTATTTATAAAAGGTCAGAGACCCATCAAACAAAGCAGCAGATGGGGAGAAAGAAGCTCCTGGTCACAAGAACTGCACGGGAATTATGCTCATGAAAGTCAAGGATACCAAGGCCTCCATCAAGCATCACAGCTAATTTTTGACTGTAGATATGGGGAGAAAGCACACCTGCCCAGCCTCGACAAAGCTCACGATTTTTTGGTTGATGATTAATCAGTTACTGCATTTTTGGTTTCAGCTCGGGCACCTGCATTAATAAACTGTAAGTGCTTCCTGTTGAGGTTTATTTTTTGTGACAGGAGCATCGTGCCAGAATGAATCCTGCCCTGCATATTTATCCAAGAAGACACCACCGTTTTGTGCGATACCTATACTCAACTGGAGTACTTCCTACTGGCTAATCAGTAAGTGCTACCTCGTTGGGTAAATGTTTAGTGCTTTTCCTACACTAATGCTGCGTAAAGGGCCAGAAGAGTTGTCTCCAGTGACCATGTGTATGTAAGTTTGCCATCGCGCCAACGGGCGCCAGGGTCCTTTGAGTGAGCTGTCCATCCTAGTGGGTAAAGAGTGGGAAGATGATGCACACTGCTAGTGTGTTGGGCGGGGCCAAATGGGCGGGCTTCTATGCGAGTTCACATGCCTCTTGTGTTTATAAAAGGTCAGAGACCGATCAGAGCAGTAGATGAGGAGAAAGAAGCTCCTGGTCACAGGAACTCCACGGGGATTGCGCTCGTGAAAGTCAAGGATGCAAAGGCCTCCATCAAGCATCACAGCTCATTTTTGATGGTAGATATGGGGAGAAAGGAAAAGCACACCTGCCCAGCCTCGGCAAGCTCACAATTCTTTTGAGCTGATTAATGAGTTATTGAATTTGAGCTTCAACTCGGGCATCTGCTTTATTTATATCTGTAAGTGCTTCCTGTTGAGGTTTAATTTTTGTGACAGGAGCACTGTGCCAGAAAGAATGCTGCCCTGCATATTTATCCACGAAGACGCCACCGGTTTTGCAATACAATTCCGTTCCATCGCGGAAGTTTTTACATTTTTGCGTTCCACGTGGAATTTGCCGCCCAACCCTACAGAAAGGTCTAAAAGGTAGAGCAGTTTACTGGATTACTAGTGTTTTCTCAAAATGGTTAGCAGTATGCTCAAGAATTCTTAACGGTAATAGCACTATTAGAGGAAGAGGATATGAATATCACAGAATTATTTGGTATAAGTTATAAATGGAACCATAATTGTGAACATTGTGCATTCACATCTGAAATTAATTTGGAACGATTCATCTACTTGATGTTACCAGATTATAAAGCTGTGGCCTTTGAAAATGTAACTAAAACTTCCCATCAAGGTATGACCTGTCCAAACGGCAGATTAGAACTTTCATGTACTTTGCTAGTACAAACGTATGTGAAATATTTCATAGTCATGCTACAATGATGACTTTGTAACTGGACACATTTCCATTTCAAAAATTATCTTCACTACTATAGCAAACATATTTCATGAAGGAGTTTATGTAACCTATACACACTACACAATATATTAAAGATGTCAGAGTACTCTTTTCAATTTGTGGTGTCCAGACCAGCCTGTCGCTGATGCGTGCTCCCAGATTATCAAATGCCTTGACGTGCTCCAAGGTTTGCATGCCCAGCATTAGTTTACCCTTGTGGGATTTATAGAGGTTAAATGTCATATATTTTCTCTTGGAGCAGTTTATTTCTAACCCCCTTTCATTACAGGCGTTGTCAAATTTGTTCAAAAGGTTCTGGATCCCTGTGGGTATTCTGGCAATGAGTAGCGTGTCATCTGTGAAAAACAGACAGAGCACTAAACTGCCTGCTAATTTGTGGGGGTATCCACCACAACTATACAGCTCTCCTATTAAGCCATTAATGTAAAGGGTGAATAATGTTGGGGCAAGGACACAGCCTTGGCGTACACCTTTATGAACCAATATATCTTTTGAAAGACTACCATCAGAGTTCCACATGGCCTTTGCATAAGTATCATGGTGTAAACAGATCAAGATATTAAGTAAATATGATGGGAGTCCTAGTTCTCTCAGGGCTAGACAAAGTTGGGTGTGATCTATAGAATCGAAGGCCATTTTCAGATCCACGAACACAACATACAGGTGGCCTCCTTTTATGGTCACTTCCTTCCATGTCAACAAAAGGAATCTAAAAACTTGGTCTGTGGTGCTTGTGGAGGCCCTAAATTCTGGCTGTAGATTTGACAAAAAATTATTTTCCTCGATCCAATTTTGGATCCTGTTTAAAATAATTTTACAGCGGATTTTTGGGCGACATCTATAAGGCTGGTAGGCCTGTAGTTTCCGGGAGATCCTTTGTCTCCCTTTTTGTACATAGGGATACTCTCGGCACCCCTCCAGGTCACCGGAATTTCTCCGCCACACAAAATAGCATTGAAGACCACTTGAAGCAGAGGTCCCTATATCTTAGGCTCAGCCTTATACATTTTTGCCGAGAGAATATCTAGACCCGTGGCTTTCCCATTCTGTAGTGATTTAAAGCTAAGGTAGTTTCATCTAGGGTAATAGCAGTCTCCTCAAGTTATTGCAAAGTCTAGGGATCTTATTTGTGGGCCTGGGTCATAGGCAACCCATTGACCTGCATATAACTGCTCATAATACTCCTCCCATACATGGGGTTGTATATGGAAGTCAGTTTCTCTTTTCAAATTGGGTGACCCTTTTGACAGAAGGTGCTAAACAATTGACTATTCTTCTGCTTCGGTGCATCTACAAGCGAGCGCCAGTTTTCTGACTCTAAGTCTCTTTTTGCCTTAGCTTGTGCTAGATTATACAGCTTCCACCTGTTTTTAATATCTATAGGAGATTTTAACTTTACCACCACAATTGGATCATCCTTGGCTTTTTTACAGGTCTTATTGAACCATGGAGCTATTCTCTGTTTGAATAGATCTCCATTACATTGTTTGTTAAAGAATGATCTTATTGTGGTTGTCAGTTGCAGAAATATTGCCATGATGTAATCTTTACTGGTAGCAGTATTACTCAGGTCGGGAGAGTCTGCTCAACCTCAGAATATATTTTAGGGAGAGCAGTTGGATCAGCCAGTATCATTGGCAGTTTAACTCTTTTGTGGTTGTTACTAGTGATTACTGGGGTGCTCTTGGGCCAGGGCTGTCCATATAATAGCGCTGGGCCAGACAGCGTAAGTGCCAGGGCCTTATGGTCGCTCTCTTCCCGAATTAATACGACCATATCTTTAACACTAGGCCAGAGTTCAAGATCAACAAAAATATAGTCAATCCTGGTCTTAGTTTCCCCCCTCTTAAAGGTATGGCATGCTTGTCTGTCAGAGTCTGTCCGACCGTTGCAGGCTCGGACCCAATAAGTAATAGTAAATGGTAAGACATGTTGCCCCATCCTAGTGCATTTCTTAATGGGTGGTTTCTAGAGCTTCGCAATCCCTCTGGCTTTATCTCCATCTGATATTAGCTCCTGTATATAATCAACAGGTCCGAAGGTTATGTTGAAGTCGCCAGCAACTGTAAGTAGGTAATTCCCCTTAGCTATATCAAGATAGTTGGTTAGCTTTGTTATTCTGCCAGATAGCTTGCAGGGACTACTAAAACGATTATAGGTGTTAAATACCCTAACTTTACTATTCCCTTTTAGAGAGGACAGTTCCAACCCAAGTATTTCCTCAGAACCAAGGTATAAAACCTTAATTTTGCAGGGTAGTGTGTTTTTAACCCAAATTAGAAGGCCACCAGCAGGCCGGCCGACTGTTGACTGCTTAGGTTCAATGCTGTAAGTGGTGAACCCCACCCTCTGAACCCGCCCTACCACCCAGGTTTCCTGTAGTAGGCATAGATGGAAATCATCCACATTCGCTTGGACTTTACGACTGCAACGTTCCAGGATAGGATTTTCAGGTCCTGGAGTTCTAACATCGGTTCCTGGGTGTGTCCTGTGATATTTATTTCTCCCTCAGGCTCCGGTTGTTGGTAGTGGTGATAATTCTTAATTACTCAGTCGCTTGGGGCAATATAATTATTAATATAGATCTCAGGGGTTTCTTCCGACTGCTTGGCAGGTGGTTCCTGTAGAGTGATTATTGGAGGGCAAGATACTAGGGGTAGTCACTCTTGGGAATCTAGATCGGACAGTAGTTGGTATCTATTTCTTAGTTCCAAGAGGAGAACATCCGGACACATAGGGGGCTTCTTAATAGGTAGCTTGGTGACCAGTGTGTTCCCCGCTCTGCATTCAACGTGCCTATAGAAGAACCCAAGCGGTAGAATGTCGATCCCTAGTCCAAACCTCTGATTTGTTAAATGTGACCACCAACCAAGCAGCTTTCTTGCTAAGATTGGAGATCTACAATTTATGACAATACAGTCACCAGCAAAAGACTTACATAACGGGCCAACCCAGCTTACCCGCCTTAAGAGCAGAATATCATGATAATTGGTGTTTGAAAAATGTGTGTTATGTAATAACCAGTGGCAGGCTTTATTCTTCAACTGGTTCTGTGATTCTTTTTGATTTTCCTGCAGCAAGGGGACATTAGCAAAAATTGTCATTTAGGGGCAACACTCGGGTGGAAGATAAAGAGCCACCTTATAATCTTGATTAATCAGTCCATTTTGGTGCAACACTATGGGGGGCATTTGTCGGTTGCAGCCTACCATGTTCCCAAAAGAAGTTACAGGTGAGGGACTAGGCCTGGTTGTGCTAGGGGGCAAGCTTGCATTCCCTAGGTGTCTAGTACACAAGGGCCCTGAGTGCCCTTGTTATACTACACTGGTGACATTTCTAGGGGGACCATTGTTCCCAGTACAGGTTAATGGATCCATGTCTATTGCTGTGGACCCCTCACCAGAATTTATACACCCCCCCCCCAGTGGTTTGCCCCAGCATCCATCACTTTCCCTTTGACCCCCCCTTATGATATATCAGCCACCAAAGGATAAATTGATTCATAGTTGACTCCAGTTTATCAGGACAGAGTTCAAGGACATAGACATTTCTTCAAATCAAGACTACCTAAAAAGTTAACAAACTTATATCTGCTTTTTCTAGTACCGAAGTTCTAAGTACAATTTATAATAACAAAATGTGGTACTGTGTTGAAATGTACATGAATTATGAGTTTCTGGGACATTATTCGGCCTATTAGGGGTATTGTCTACAGCATGTTGTTAGAAATGAAAGACTCTGTTTAACTGAAGGAATCAAATTTATAAAACCTTACAGGACTACATTCTGTTATTGCAAATAAAAACTAAACTGAGGTACTATAATACCAACAACCTCAAGTTGCATCTAAGAAGTCTCTTCTCCACTTCACCATTGTATCTTGTTCACAGCAACATGCGGAAGGGCTCAGTCAAATGACAAATGACACTTTAGAACCAACCTCAAGTTAAGCGACACTATCCCTGTGGCTCATGCACAGTGTGTGCACTGACGCAGCAATCCATCCATATTGACTTGGAAAGGCATCACACCAACTGTAACAGTAACAATGTGATTTACATTATTATCTGCCCATGTAATCTTTGATATGTGGGGATGACCACAAGGAAGGTCAAGATCAGAATAAATGAACATAGGAGCACCATTTGGTGCAAGAGAACATCTACAAAAATGACACCACACCATGTGGAAAAAGGACATTCCGAAGCAGAAGTGAAATGGGCAATCATAGAACAATTGAGCACAGAGAGAGATCTGCTACAGAAGCTATTGACCAAAGAGCAACGTTGGGTGTATAACTTAAACACACACAAGCCAGGTTTGAATGATGACATACCCTGGGGGCAACTGATGAATTAAGAAGATAGGTCAGATTGGGAGCCAAACAGAATTAGCATGTATGTGTGTGAGGCATCATATGGCTATTCCATTCTGCCCCTTTATCTTTAGTTCACCTGGCAATAAACACTGCTATAGAATTACATGTTTACATAAAATGGCCAAAGTACGGTCCTTACTAACCCTGGGCGTAGTTCAAGTAGTAGCACTACGCGTAGCTATGCGTAGCTACGCGTAGCTATGCAAACTGCGTAGTGCAGTAGGGAAAATGCTGTCCGCACTGATTACACAGTGCCTGATGCTTGTTCGCACTGTGTAATCATTGCAAACTGCATCTTGCATAGTGCAAGCGGTCGTTTTCTGCCGCTCAAGTAGATTTGTACTCGGGCAGCAGCTTTCTCAACTCCGACTGGTAGTTTCTGATCGCGAGCGGTCGCGGGCATATGCGACCACTTGCAATGAGAAGGTATTTTCCACGCTTGCGATCTGCAACTTGATGTTGCTGATCGCAAACAAGGAAAAAGTCTCGCCGGGTTGTTGATTTTGCACGCTCGCAGTCACCAACTTGACATTGAGGACCTCGAGCAAGCAAAAAAGGCCTGCTATGCTACGCTACATTATGCGTTTTTGCACAGTGCTATGTGCAATTTGTGTAGCGTGTAGTAGCACAAACTATGCACGCTCTGCAAGCGTAGCATAGTCCTATGCCCAGGGTTAGTCCTTACCTCATCTGAACTGATGTAATACAAACCATCTAGATCCCTCGAAGAAACTATCTCAGCCTATATGGGCATTCATTTACCATGGATACGGGGTCCATTAGAGAATGAATAACATTATAGTCTAACTGGGATAGCAGCAATGTGGAGCATCTGCCTTATTTGCCAGTACCTGATACGAAAAGTGAACTAACCAACCAATACAATCGGCACTCCAACTTCCGGTAAAACTAAAGTAAAATACTCTCACACGTATACCATACACAAAATAACACTTCCCAGCAAGCTCCGTGGTCTAGTAGTCCAGTATTGATGTACAATGCAGCACACGTTGGTCACCTGACACATGCTGTATGCGTTGGTCAGTTGACGCGTGCTTTACCAAAACCAGAAAATGACACTGCTGATATAATCACGCAGCTCCCGGCTTTTATCCACCACAAGCCGGGAGGTGTGGAATGAAAAAGGCTAGAAGCAGGGGCTTGAGTCTGCTACCTCTTGGGAGCTCGATCCAGCATCCAAACCAGCACTACCGTAGAAAGTAGGGTGAACGGCGGGCACGCCTAATTCTTTGCTTTCCCGTTCCTCTTCATACATCAACATAACGCCCATAACAGTGTGTGACCTCAGGGCGCTCCCCTTTGACTCCAAAGGCATATTTTACACTGCCATTGTGGGTGTGTGTGAGAACGTTTGTTATATGGGCTTGATGATGAACCACTCCCACATATGGCTTATCTGCAAAATAAAAAGAAGAGGAACACCTTTGGTAGTCAAGCTAAAATGGTGATATTTGCAACATACGAGCATATGAGTTTTAAATAAAGATTTATGATGAATAGCCCTTAAAAAAATATTTATGCACAAATATTGATTGAGATTGATGCACAGCATGGGTACTGACCCCATGTGCACCAAGGTGATAAATAGATGATATCCGCAATAAATGCATGACACAAACATACTCCAAGATGATGAGAGACCTTGAAATATATTTTTTCTGACAAGCATGCACTGGGAGATGCATGCAGGAGGTGATAACCACAATGAAATGATGTGAATTTGATGAGTAAGGTCACAAAAACCAAGCATTGTAAATATGTATATATACATTTATGTTTACTTTGCAGGTTGAACCTCAATGAGACAAAAGAGGGCAAGTATGTAGATTGCCCTGGCATGCACAATGTTGCATGGCTAAAATTGCAAATAGGATATTATCCACTGCACCATCCAGGGAGGTATCATTATATTACCTTGATGATGCCCCAGACCCGATTAGGCCTTAGAATAGGGCTGAAACATATCGGTATAACATAGGGTCATAGGACCATTGATTCCTAAACAACCCACTATTATCATTTTAATCTTCCCAGAAGTTTCCGATATTAAAGCGATACTTTGGAGAAGCTGATGGATTTTTAATCTTTAGCTAAGCCCCCTGGTCATTCTTCTTTGTAAGACCTCCCTGGAAGATGATTGAGCCCTCCCTAACGTTTAGGATTCAGAGTGAACCCCATGATGACGCATGACACTACTAGAGTGTGTGAAAGTTAATTAAAAAAGGATTTCTTTCCTTTCCCACACACTTTAGTATGGAGTTAAGGAAATATCTTATGAAGCCCCTTTTCTGTTCTCTCTTCTTCCCCGTCTTGAAGTGATCACACCCGTTATTTTAGGTGGGATACTTGTAAGTTTGAAGCATATTGTACTAGGGAGGATGTATCCCTGATCGAATTCCTTCCAAAAGTGAAAGGATCTCTCTACCCTTTGGATCTGAAAAGGTTTCCTGCTCAGATCTAATTTGTACATGGATTTTAAGTTGCTACTTTTGGCATGTTTTCAAGTGGTACAACGCGCTTGATGTGCCACAAGAATATTTGTTTGCTTTGGCCTGAGATAATGTCTTCTCAAGTATGCTACCCTCACCAAGTTGCTTGTGTTCTTTGATTCACCAGCTATAACAGAGAAAAAAATCTCAAGATATACTTTGTTTGTTCATTGCCAATTCTTCAGCAGAAGACTGTTCATCTGCAGCTGAGTCCTGCTGCTGTTCAAAAACTTCAACCAGTTATAGATCTTCCTTTGGTTCTTCTGATTCTATTTTGTTTTTGTATAATTATTTAAAAAAGTTAAAAAACAGCACACTTTTAAAATTGAATTTATGTGACAATGGGTAGTTTGATGGGTGTTTGGTAATTATGTTCTAGTTCTGAGTTCCGATGTTGAAAGTTATTTTTTGAACCTCTTGTTTTTTACAGATGTGTTGTTAAAATAAAGTTAAACCAATATGTTACTAAACAGCTAGACTCAAACTTTATGTAAACATATGTCTACATATCTATTTTACACTTTGTTGTTTGTATTCGTGACTATTGACGTCATCGCAACTGCCAGTTTTGTTGTGAAGAAGGAAAATGCATTTTTGATGTAGCCTATTTGATAAATAAATACAAACAGGAAAGCTACATTAGCATCTTAATAAACAGCTACACTGAAACAATTATCTAAAATATGTCTATATATGTGTTTTAAATTTTGGCAAAAACACATGGTATTTGGGGTATGTCCTTGGCAATTGAGACATCATTCTAAAAATCAAAAGCATCTTGAATTTGAAGATTAATGTACATTTGAAATAATTAGATGACAAATACAACAATAAGTGGTGCACCATGCATATGTAATGTTTAAAATAAATACAGGGACGTTTTAGCTGTGAAATGGTATTTAAAAACGTTAGAAATTCAGTGAACAAAGCTACAGGGACATTATAGTTAGGAAATAGAAATAAAAAAACCTTCGAAATTCACAAAAAAACAAAGGTTACAGGGATGTTATAGTTAGGCTTACGTTTCACTCGTACAAAACCAGAGAAATTCAACAGTTATAGCTGAGTTAACTATAACTCGTGCCCCGCAATGCACTGCTTATGACCTCACATATTTCATCACTCATGACATGGTCAGTGGTATCACTCATGACAACATGGATGACATCTTAAATGATTGAAAAGTTAGCCTAACTATAATGTCCCTGTAAACTTTGTTTTTTTCAGTGAAAAAATATATATGTATATATATATATATATATATATATATATATATATATATATATATATATATATATATGTGTATATATAGATATATAGATAGATGTATTTATAGATAGACAGGCAGACAGACAGAGAGACAGACAGACGGACGGACGGAGGGACGGATGGACGGGCGGGCGGAGGAATGGATGGATGGATAGATAGATAGATAGATAGATAGATAGATAGATAGATAGATAGATAGATAGATAGATAGATAGATAGATAGATAGATAGATACTATTTGTTTTTGCAAATGTACATATATGTGGAGGTAGTAAAAGAAATTCTATGCATATTTACTGGTCGATATTTTTGTTCCCAATATTTTATTTTGGATACCATATTAAAGTAGAAAGATATTCCATACTTCAGTTTTTTTGACCACACACAGTAAGAGCACATCTAAAGCATGACATAATTCCGGAATTTTGTATGCATGTGTTACAGTTGTTGCAGGAGGTTGCATCAGTCACATTGAATACTTTTTCCTATGAGAGCCTCTGCTGACACAATACATTTCCATACATTACTTTACTGTTTACGAATGCAGAATGCTGGTTGAAAATAAATAGCCTTTAAAAAGATGCAATTTTGAATGAGGATTGAAAGTTTTTAATGCAGCATGTGGGCTGCGTTATTAAGCAGCACATATTATATTTCTGGAAACAATACGCATGTTTATTGGAGAAATTCCCTCAAAACTAGATTTGCAGATTTCACAGTCAGCAGACGCCTGGCTGACTACCAACACCGAGGAGTTATTTTTACTCCAGGGTATAAATTAGTTCTGTATAATCTATACAATGCCAATTCTCACATCAAGCTTACAAGCATCAAGCACAGCCTGGTTGCCAAGATGTACAGCTTTCGGAAAGCACAGTTGGAAAAAAATATCCTCAATGAGACAAAGTAAAGGAAATATTGTTTAAAAAACATGGGCCCTCATTTATGAAAAGTGACGCATCGCTGCGTGAAAACAGCGATGCGTCACTTTTCACTGCGCACTCCTTGCGACACCAATGATGCGTCATATTTAATGTATGACGCATCATGTCGCAAGGACTTACAGATACGTCAGTATTTCTGACGCATCTGTAAGCGCAAAAGTGACGCATTGCTGGAGTGTGTCACAAAAGTGACGCAACTCCAGCAATGCGTCCTTTCACATGGGGAAAGCCCCATGTGAAAGGGCTTGCGTCAGTCTTACGCCTGCTGTGAGGCAGGCGCAAGATTTTGACGCAACAGCATCCTAAAAGTGACGCAGTGAAATCTCATAGATTTTACTGCGTCACTATTACGAGGCTTTTTGCGGGGAAACGCCCCCTCTGCATACATTATACCTGACGCAGGTATAATGTGGCGCAGGGGTTTAAAAAGTGACGCATCTACCTAGATGCGTCACTTTTTAAATATGGCGCAACAAGGCGCATTTTGTACGCCGCTGGTGCGTCACAAAAAGTGACGCACCGGCGGCGCAAAACTGACGCAAGGCCTCATAAATAAGGGCCATGGAACACAATACACACGAGAAAAGACCCTTGTCAATCCACTTTCTCCCAACTTCCATCTTCTGGTTAAATATGCTGCTTGTTTCTAACTAAAAATAGACCGTAATTAAACAGAAATAAGGTTGTATATTACATTTGGGCGTATGCTGAGTTTGCACACTCAGATATACTTTCCTATTCTTAAACTAGTTTGGAAATTCATTTTGGAAATCTATAATTCCTTTAAGGAGGAAATTCATTTTGGAGAATCTATAATTCCTTTAAGGTAGCCTGGTGAAATATTTAACAATAAAGCTACAATTTGTGTGCTTTACTTCATTTCAAAATACTCACTCCACATATATATCGAACCGCCAACATGCTATCAGATACCACTTGAGATTTAGAAAAAAATTACTTGGCTTTTAATATATTATATTTTGTTTATCATTAAAAAAGATTTCTCCACATCAGAGCATCACATCTAAAATAAATATTAGAACTACCATGTGCATCAATAGTATAGATGGTGCTCTCATTCATATCACTTTTGAAAGAGCTTCACTACTACATCATTTTTTGATTGACAGTCATCAACGATCTCTTTTATTAAACATCTCTTCGCAGTCGATTCCTCCATCACAAATCTCAGTACAAAAGCAGGAACATCCACTGTTGATTAGTTCACCGCCACTGAACTAGTGTATGTGAGGTACTGAGTAGATGTGTCTGTCTACACGTGTTTCCCCTATATGATTGATGGACATTGTAATCGTAATGTGTTTTAGATAGTCGATGTTCTTTTGTGGAGAAAACTTTTTTAATGATACATGAAGTATAATATATTATAGGTCATGTATTTTTTCTAAATCTCTTGTAGTATATGAGTACATCCTTGTCAAAACTCTAGAGGTATTTCATTGTATAAGTTGTCAGTTTGATATGTATGTGGAGTGAGTATTTTAAAATGACGTAAAGTACACAGGGGGAATTTTAACTTTTTTTCTTTGGTAGAACTCTGTGCCCTTGGTGTGTGAGGAGTTACTCTCTATTTTCATCACTGGATGAATTGTTTGCAATTTCCTATATTGTGTTTCATGTGCAGGTGGTTTGTGGTTTTTCCCCAGTGTACAGTCTGCAGTGACCACTTGACACCTGCAAGCCAAGCCTTGCTAGCAAGAGTTTCAGGGACATATTTCCTAGAAAATGTGGGCGCGCAGAGCCGCGCCAAATTTTGCAGTGCTGCGCTCCGTAATTTTAAAAAAGCAGGAATGTGCCATATTTACAAGTATACAGCGCACCCTTGTGTTTTCCCTAGCACTGGTGCTAAATTTAGCTGTCTGGAACATAAACAATCAGAAAGCAGCAAACAAAGAAAAAGCAAAAATGAGAAGAAATAAAAGTATTTGTCCTCGTTTCGCCATTCTAATGCTTGCTCTTGCATGGCGTTAGATTTTGGTGCTGCCTTAGATTTACAGATCCTTGTAAATCTAGGGCAGCTTCAAAAGCAATGGGTGCTGTGGTGGAATGCTCACAGCAATACCAATGGCCCACCCCTTTCATGCTAAGTGTAATGTAAAGGGGACTTATTTACAAGGCAGTGTTAAGCCACAGATAGTGGCTTAACGCTTCTTTCTTAATATGGAGAAGGGCAAATCACCACCAGGACGTCGCTAAAAGTGACATTCTGATGGTGATATCCCCTTGAAAATATGCCCCTCAGTATTTATCTGAGGCTTTTGTAGATGTCCATCGTTTTGTGGGTTTACACTGGTCATGTATTGTATTGCATGGTAACATTTGTTTAGTGCTTTATACAGGGACGTAATTCAGGCCCCTGCAGATCCTGTTGCTTACGGAAGTCTGCAACACTTTAGGGGGCTCTCAGCCCTTCAGGATACCCCCATACAGCCCAAAGCCAATGAACATCTGTGAGATATTGGTCTTAGAAGCCCCTCCTTACATTCTGCAGTGGGGCTGGGGCCCATCATTTTGCATTACACCACTGACTTTGTACCATTGTTATGTTTCTGAAGCACTCTCCTAGGCGGTTGGTATAGCAGGCTACCACTTTGTTGTGTACGATTTATCGGATGGCCTATACTGGAAGCTGTGAGTGTGGTGTGTGAGGTTTGAAAGTGTGCTACAATTGCGTCAGGTCTAACTTGTAGTTGCATCTGGGTGTGAAGAGGGCGTTAGGGAGTAGATTACTCTGTTTAAAGTGTTTTTATCTTTCTATTATACATATCGATTTTGTTGGTATAGGAATATCCTCTGCATGATGTACAGATGTGTCCCTTGCCCTTCTTGTCAAAACTGTACATACGTGTGAACCAGATTTTTTAATTTTTGTCATGCTGTACACTAATCCCATGTGTGTGCATTGACAGTGACATGTTCGGGGCTTTATACTGAACCGGAAGGTGTTCACCAAATGCACACTTATCATTACAGAGGACTACCGTCCCTATTGTTGGTTTCATACATGAAGCTGGACAGGTGTCATCGGATTGATAGTAAACCATGCTCACATGATACAGGCCCACAAATTCCATTTTGGAAGCCCACAGCCTTGACCAGAGAGCAAGATGGAGGATAAGTTGCTTTCCCCATAGAGCATATATGTATTGCTGGCATCTCCTAGGTGGGAGAGGAGAACATTATATGTCATAGTGAGGAAACAGGATACTGGTTCTCTTTAGAAGTGCCAGGGCCCTTCTTGATACAATGGGCTGTAAATTACTCTGACTGCAGCTACCGTTAGGCAGATGTCAGAGGATGGGTGTGAGGTCTGAAGTATGTGTTGATTGGAAAATGAGTCCTTTGAAGGGGCACAGATTATTGACTCTCTCCATGATCTCTGTGAAGAGGACTCATAAATAGCTGAGTGCAACCTGCTCACAACTGTTTGTACTTCTGTGGTGGGCACTCCACCTGAAGACTGCCCTGCAGGGCAAATCAGCTTTAGAGACAAAGGCAAGGTGTGTAGGGTGACCTGACCAGGAGACATGAAAAGTGAGCTGACTCATACCTGTTCCAAGGAAGCAAACCGGAAATACATATCTTCCACCTGTGAAATTGGTATAAAGATGGGAGCACAGGACACATCGTTGTTCATTGTTGTGGTCTCTTCTACTGAGGAGGGAGTACTTCGTAGAGTACTCCGAATCTACCAAGCAGCCGAGGCTTGGTGTTCCACTGAGAGCAACTCCACAGACATGAGTGAATACCACATGGAATCAGATCTGAAGGAGGGATTCCTGGACTGACCTGGGAGCCAAGGTGTCCAGCTGTGAGAAAGGGAAGAAAGTGCCAACTCTGCAGGAGGATTTGATTGTGGAAGGGACTGCCAGAACTGACCCCAGCAAAGGGTCCATTAAACAGTGACTCTCTAAGCAAGGCACGGAAGGAATCGCAGTACTGCTGGATGGGGCAGTGTAATCGTTATCACTTTTTTACATTGTAGTTACCCAGACACCTGGATCTGTGTGCTTAAGTGGTAGACCTGACCAAAGCTGTGATAAGCACCTGCTGGAGGCCCGTGTATCTCACAAGTGGACTGTGTGACAGTGGTTTGCCCAAGTGTCAGGGCCAGTCTGGAAGATCAAGTGACCAGAGTGGTGGAAGTGGCCCTCGGCTGCCTCATAAAGAAGCTAAGTTGTAGCCTTGAGGCTTTGCATTCCAACAATAGCCCATGGAGTCCACTGCACCAAAGCATCATCACCTCCCAGTGTATGGCTCCAAAAAGCAATAATTACTTACTGAAGTGTTCGAGTGAACTGTGCCATGAGTCAAGTAACCACCAGAGGACCGAGCGAGCCGTGATCAAGAGCAAGCACCCTGTAAGAGTACCGTCGACAGACTCCTTTGCTTCTGTCACGCCCATCACAACAACGTGCTGCATGACCAACTGCTGCATAACTACCTGGTGACTGCTGTGTGCAGTCTGGACACTCTCTGCCACTAGTTAGATTCAGCTTCCGACGAAGGGCCGAATGTTGCCCGACACAGGTTGCACGAACTGGTGAGAGACTATGTGGGTTATTAATGAGAGGCTTACGCCACCGGAGCAACTTTTTTTTTGACGCTCCAGTGGCTTAAGCCTCTCAATCATATCGATGCATGATGGTAAGCCACTCTGCGTGGCTCTGCATGGCCTCATAAGACAAAGCAGCGCAAGTCACTGCCTTGCCTTATTGTGCATCAAGGAGACGTTCCATAGGCTTTGCAGTGTGTTTTCCCACACAGCAGCCATGGATTTGGACGTTGCTCAGATTTACTTGATCACGTCAGCTTGGGGCAGCGCTAAAGCCCTGCACCTCCCCAGAACAGGCCTAACAAAGAGAAATATTTTTATTTCTCCTTGGTTTCTCCTCTTTCCATGTGCTGCGTTCTGCCTCTCAGGATTGTTTTTGTGCAGGAAGGTGCCTCTTACTTCACAAAAAAAATCCTGCCTGCAACAAAGGCATGTTTGCACCATGGTGCAAGGGTGCCTTTATTAGCCCTAGCCAGCAAATAGTGCACCAGCTCAGGGGAAAAGACAGGAATGCACACTAATTCATAATTATGATGTATTCCAGCCCTTTCACAAGGGTGTATGGCAGCTCAGCAGGAAGACTTAAGCCTGCCAATTCCTCATAAATGAGGCCCTGAGTTGACAGGAGCCTGGGAGACTGATTGATAAGACCAAACAGTGGAGGTACGAGTTTAACCATTAGACCTTACCTCTCACTGAATCAGGTGTGCATGTATTATTGCATGGCAGTAGAATTTTGTGTTTTCTGTGAAATAAATTATTTCTTTTTTCTGCAAAAAGAAGCACTTGACTGAACATTGATCTTATTGTGCTGCTGGAGGGCGGGGCGGAATTGATTTCTGAACTGAGACCCTCCACTCTAACCTCCCTGAGAAACCTGTGACTGCTTGGCCTCACTATCACCGTCTCTCAAATGTGGAAAGGATTATACATGGTCTGGTTTGCAGAGCCATAGTAAGATATGCCACATGGCAGCAGTGGCAAAGGCCTCAAGCCCACACTGGGGACTAGCAGTCCTACTCAAATAACAGTCTATGTCAGAAATAATGAACCCTAAGTTACACACCACTGGGTAAATACATAAGAAAGAATAGAAAGGAACAAACTAGGGTATTATGGAGCTTGAAGTTGTTCAAATGCTGTAATTGAAAAACTTTACATTGTCTGGACTAACACAGAAATGCCAGTACTTGGATGGAAGTCTTGAGGGCGTACTGTGATGCTGTATAATTTGCTTTGCAGAGTTTTCCAGTTCAAATGCGTCTAGATGTGGGTGGATTAAAGCCTCAGTGACAGAGAGATACCTAACAGTATTTAAGTCTCAAACTTGAAGCAACAAAAGGCATGTTGTGGAGAGACAAAGTTGTTGTGGTTCATCAAATTTAATTGAATTGCCCAATGAGGTGAGGTTGAAGTGGGTTCATCCCCCCAGAAGCTATTCTCATAATAGACGACACCTGGCAACATCCATGAATTTGTCACGGGTGACAGCCCTTTTCTATTTGGCTCATCACAAAATGAATCACATCTATTGTCGTGCCCCAAATAACGCCTTCTCTGTCACTCCTCCTTTTGACCTCCGAAATGACAAATGTTCTCCAGGTTTGCAGGTAGATTGATCTCATTACTATCTCTAATAATCATTCAACCCGCTGCAGTGCTCTTGTGCTTTGACCTCCAATATGTTCTGTGGCAGAGGGTTTAACACCAAGCCTGCATCTCGGACTAGCCCACGGAACCTCTTTTACTGGGTGTGAATGATACAAAGCATCTGCTGCTTGATTCTCCACACCAGGAATGTGTCTCTCCCAATATGTTCTGGTTTAGGCAAGAAAAATCAATTTTCTCAGCAAAACCAGCACCCAGTTCTCCCTTGCAGACAACCTATTGTGTATGGACAAAATATCAAATAAATAATATTGTGATAGAAAATATATGTCACGAATATAGGGATGTCAAAAACATAATGGAAAGGAATATGGAATGTAAGAAAAAAATTTTAAGTGATGTTTTTAATACCATTGTAAAAGGTTTGGGTGTGGAAAATATTGTTGTTTGTAATATTGTTTGTAAGTGTTATTCTGTATGTAATTTATTGAAATGTGTTTTATTCTTGTAGGTTTATTAATTTTTTGTAATATAATTTATTAATTATAAAATTGCTAACATTTGCATTTTTAGTTAAAAAAAATAATGGATTTCTACCCCTTTTTAGCAGCAGGATAGTGGGTTTCTAAGGAATAAGGTTTGGGGGATTTTTAAAAAGTGCATATTTCATATTAAATTTAATGTTAATTATTTTAATGAGATGCAGATTAGTACTATTAACCATATTATATTGTTGTGAATTATTAAATAAATATTTCATTATATTTCAATTAACAAAATGTATAACAATGATGTTTAATAAAGTAAATCGTTTTTATATTTAAAACTTTTTTTAAAACAAATTATTATAATTAAAAAACTTTCACTTTTTGTGGTGAAAATTATAATGGCAATGCAGACATATTTGTTTACATATATATTATAAAAATGAGTGTTATGTTTTGAATTTTATGATTGTTTATATTGGATTATGATTATAGATTTTATTTTATGGGTCCAAGTTTAGGAATGGTAGTAAAAAAATTGAAAAATACATTAATTATTATTAGTGTAAAAACATATCTTGCATTTCAAGGTTTAAATATGAATATAGAGGTGTGTACTTTTGGTTAGTGTGTAAGTACATTTTAGTTTATTTTATATATCTTAAATTCAATGTGAATATGGAGCAATGATTGTGTATATCAATTCTTTAGTTTGTAGCATCTTGAATTAAATGTTTAAGATTGCAGGTAGTGAAAATAGTAAATTTCACCTCATTAGAGTTCAACACTTTCTCCAAATTAGTTTAAATTAGAGTGGGAAAAGTCAATGTCAACCTTTTAGTGCCTAACATCTTCCCCAAATTGGTATAGGTTGGAGTGGGAATAGTAAATATCACCCCTTCAGTGTCCAACACTCGCCACAAATTGATATGGATTTAGTGAGATTAGTAAATGTCACCCCTTAAGTGTCAAAGACTTTCTCCAAATCTGCATAAATTGGAGTGGTAATAGTAAATGTTACCATTTTAATGCCGAACACCTTCACCAAATTGTTTAAATTGGAGTGGGAATATTAAATGGCACCCCTTTAGTATCCAACACCTTCCTCAAATTTTCATATATGGGAGTGGGAATAGTAAATATCACCCCTTAAGTGTCCAACACTTTACTAAAATTGGTTTATGTTGGACAGTGAATATTTAATTGTATCATTTGAGCGTGAAATCAATTGTTTAAATTGTATTTGTGTATAGGAGAAATAGTTTGTGTTATTTAATTAGTATTGCTTGTGTTTAGAAATAAAATAAAAAATAGTTGTATGTTTGTAATAAATAATATTAATTGCATAGTTTTATAAAATAAAGACATGTAACGTATTTTTCAAACTTTATTTACGTTTTCAAAGTTTATTTTATTTACCAATATATTCCAAGTTAAAACATTTTTATATAGAGAAATAAATAAAACATTGTTAATACATTTTTATTACATAAAAAATAAACATCACATTCAAATTCTATAGCATGTTGCAAATTTTCCACTTTTTTCCTTGTTTCCTTATTTAATATTTTCTTAACTTTCCCTAAATTGTTTTATATACATGGTATAATATAATTTTAACATAGGTTTTTTAGCCTATAATAAATATTTGTATATATTTTATACTAGTATTTAATTTATGCTTAAGCATTTTGTTAACATTTATATGATATTTTTTGACCTGTTTAATATATATTTTTAACATTTTTTAACACATTTGTTCAACATTTTTTCATTTGTTTCTATTTATTTCAATGGGGGAATACATTTTTTTTTTACCACAACCTTCTATTTTGTAGTCTATTTCTATCATTTTTATTCTATTTCTATCATTTTTATTCTATTTCTGTGATCCAGGTTGCAGCAAGGTGCTGGAGGTCGTTGGAACAGGGAAATGCCTTTTAAAGGTTTTTTAAGGGCTTTGAAGGCTGAGGGTCATCAAAGCAAGGGAGAGGATTGGTTGTGGGATTTTTGTACATTCAATTGTTCAAATAGTAGCGTTTTTACTAGTGTATAGTTTGGGAATTTTATACACTGTTTTAGTAAGGCTTTGTTATGTTACGATGATTAAGCTTAACGTATAAGTTGTTTTTGGGAATGTTATGTGTTTTGCTGGTGAGTTTCCTTGTTTACTTTACAGGTTTTTGTCAATGAACATTTATTTGTATTTATTTATTTAATACAGCTTTATATAGCGCAAACTTTACCCAAAGGTGTCAGAGCGCTTTACAAAAGAACCAGGTATGTTACATAAGGTACACAAGATACACTAACATTCCAGGTAAGGTATATAAGGTACAAAAGATACATTAAACATGCTAACAAGTTACATATATACAGTTCCAAAGGTACACAAGAAAGACTGAGCACGCTAACAAGTTACATATATGCAGTTCCAACTCTAACTATTTTCCTATTTATATTGTAAAAAATAATAAGGTGTCAGTGTTAAGTTAAAAGCAGGAGTAAAATACATATTTACAAAGTTGACCTCATGTGAGTGCTAGATGACCATAAGGTTCAGGAAATGGGTTGAATTATGCCAGGAAGTGCTTCTGGAGGAGGAGAGTTTTAAGATCAGTTTTGAAGGTCCGGAAAGAGGTAGTGGCTTGGAGGGATGGAGGAAGTGAGTTCCAGATTCTGGTCACATTACCAGAGAAGGATTGAGCCATAAATCTTTCCCTTTTGAAGGTAGGAGGTTTGAGCAGTACGTTTTCCATATTGTGTGAAGATCTAGAGCCTCCGAGATTTTGAGTTTTTTAGCCAGATAGAGTGGGGTGGAGGTGTGCAAGACTTTGTGGGTGATACAGGCAGTCTTGTAAATTGACCTTGCTTCGATAGGAAGCCAGCGTAGAGACAACAGTAAGGGTGTGATGTGATAATTTCTTTCAGCCCTATATACGAAGCGAGCTGCTGAGTGGAGGATGGATTTTAGAGGGGAAAGGTGGGATTTGTGGAGACCAGCGAAGAGAGAGTTTCTGTAGTTCGATCTGGAAAGTACCAACGATTGGACCAAGGTTTTTAGGTCTTGCTCAGCAAAGAAGCGCCAAACCCCTGAGAGAAGGCGCAGTTGGTTGTGTGCATTCTTGGCAATGGTTTTGATATTGTACTGTAAGTTGAGCCTTTTGTCTAGGATAACGTCTAGAGATTTGGCACTCAACAATGATAGGTTTTTTGTAAGAAAACTGACTGTATGTTGGCACAAAATCAGAGCAGAAAAAGATTTTTAGCCAGGGGGCACTCTGTCAGTGGTATTAACAGGGCTATTCCGAAAGCTAGCAACATCCCCACGAGTGAAGCTTACCAAAATCCAGTCATAAAACTACCAAAGCTTCAATTCATGCAACAAATCCCATTAGATTGATTATGACATACAACCGGCAACATCACAGTTTGCTTAAGATCATTAAGCACAATTGGAATTTAATACGCAATGATCCAATTATTGGGGAGTCAGTACCATCCAACCCCAATATCGCATTCAGGAAAGCACATTCTATTGAGGAAATAGAAATTTTATGTGGCCAATGTGTCCCCTGTATGTACCCTATGTATGTCCATGTCACCATGCATTTCCCCTCTCATGCCTGTAATAATAATGCTTCTGCATTTTCGTCCAATGTTAGCATGTCAGTTACCAAGCCCTCCATGAAAGAAACGTTAATTCTGCACTGAGGCCTATGTTGCCAATGTATTTGCATGGTGCACGTTTAAAAGTCGAGATGAATCTGTTTTGTGGCTCAGCTGAGCCAGGACCCGAATTCAGGCTCCATGTCTCCCAGACACTCTGAAAGCTGCCGTTTAGCTATGTATCCCTGACCTCTCACATACTTCCTGCTCAGCCGAGAGGTGCCCAGCCCGGCCTGCCAAGACAGTATTTTGCTTACAGTTATCTGCTCCGCTCCACAGAAATACATTCCTGCTTAATGAAAAAGGTAAACATAACCCGCCTGCAGATGATAGGGCCTAGCCTTTCTGTCTCCATTCAAGTGAATTACAGAACTCGCATCCATAGAAGGCCCATGGCCCCACGCAATGCACGAAGAAATATACGCACACACTGGCTCTTAGCGATGAGCAACCTTTGCTCGAGCGACCTTTAATTCAGATAATACATCCTCCAAACTCAAGATATCAGATAATACCAGACGTGCAGGTCGTCCTGACATTCAAGGCTTCTCCACTAGCACGAAAGTTAGCTCCCCTCAGCTTCCTCCAGTTACACGTCAATTCCACGTCATGACCAAGTTGCGCACACAAGTAGGGTAAAGGTTCCAGCTGCCCATGCAGACCCCCTCCATGTATCCACCCACCTATGACATACCTATGACACCTCAAGGGAACACCCACGTGTACGCCTTCTTACACGCCCCCTTTTCACGCCCATGTGCTCTTATCTCTCTCTTTCGCCTGCTCCGCCTTCTCCATGAAAGTTAATGTATGTTTAAAGTATAAATAATGTACTCTGTGAATAAAGTTCAGATGACGATCCTTCCTGATCCTTAGTGGAGATGGAACCCGATTCTCCCTTAACTCGAGTTACTGAATTAAAGCCCTTTTGAATCGGACACCACGGACTCTGCCTCTCATTATATGCATGACCTTTTGGTTAAATATAGAAATTCCGACAGGGTAATGTTTTTATTTACCACATAATCTGGCGCCCGAACAGGGACTAGTCCCCTTCCCCACGCGCCGGTGATGTAGGTCCAGCCCTTGCCCCCTTCTGCAGCCGTGACGGACTTCAAGTGTACACAACAGCGGGACTTCCTGCCTACTCCCTCAGGCCCACGGAGGAGACGGAGACTGCGACCAGGCATCCACACGAGGCGGTGAGGATTGCGGACCATCCCAACCAGAGCCCAAGCCGTGAGAGAGCAAGGTCCGAGGTATCCCGAGGCCCACCTGTTCCGAGGCGCATGCGCAGCACCGCAGTAGCAGTAGCGGCACCACAGTCACGCAGTATCGCGTATCGAGTTTTCCGAGGCCTTCAAGTTCTGCTTCCCGGTGAGTACCGTTATTGGGAATGCATAAAGACGGGTTCATTTATTTGAGCCCGGTAAAGACGTGTCTGGGTACACATGCACGGTAAAGACGTGTCTCTTTATGAGACCGGTATGGTTGTACTGTAGTGCAGTACATAAAGTTAACAGTTTTTCAAGTTCATGTTTTTTCCCATGTACTAGTCAGGATGTATCTGTTTTTAATGTTTTAGTGTTGTAGTGCGAATGGTTGTTTTCCAGTCTATTTTTTGTGTATCTTGTGTTTTCGTTAAGTTAGTTCCAACATGCCACTGTTTTCGAAATTACGTCAGATAGGGACCAGGAAAGGGATACTCGAAGAGTCAGTTCCCGTCCCGCCTAGAGATACACCTGGTCATTTTATGTATCAAAAGCACGGGCTAGATGCCATACTGTTTTTAGACTTATGGGTAGATTACACGAAGGATCTAGAAGAAAAGTATAGATGGCCTGCCTCAGGAACATGGGATGCTGAATGCATTATGAAAGTAGAGGAAGCACTATGTAAAAAGAAAGTGAGACCGTCCCAGAAAGATGCCATTGAGTTATGGCGTAAAGAAGCGCATAGGAGAGCAGAGAAATAATTCCACAAAGCAGAGAGAAGTAAAGAGGCAGCAGAAAAAGCCAGAGACAAAGAGCTAAAGGAAGAGGGGAACGGGTCAAGGCAGAACAAGCAGATAGAGAAAGAAATGCCCTCATTGCAGGTATTTATCCCATCCACACAGAAGAACTAGCTAAAGTGACCCCCTCAGAAGTACCCAGTAAGTTGCCACCACCACTAGTACCCTTTAGAGTACGTAGACAGAAGCAGACAGAAGCTGAGGCTTTTATTTCCTCCTATCTAGAAGAGCCCGCTCCGGATTATGTAAACGCAGAATTCCCACCTCCTGTCAACAATTCTCCCTTCCCTCCGCCCCCATCACAGGATCTGCTTCTACAAATGCGGCTTCCCCAGGCCGTGAAAGATGACGTAGGACAAGGGGCAGTGGGAGGGGGGCCACCAAATACGCCACAAACGCAGCCAGCAACACGAGCACTGCTGGGGTCAGGGCTACAACGAACGCCACAAATGACAGCATCACCTTTTAAGCATAATGTAACGATTTCACATTGTATATACGATCCAGTACCAGATGTGGGTGCAATGCTCGTGTACTCACTAAGATTAAGACACGCTGTAGACTACTTGATCACACTACCAGGTATGAAGGAAAATTTAGATAAAATATACGAATTCATTAGAACGGGGGAGGGACCCGAGAGTATAGAAGAGGCCATGAAACAAAGAAAAGTGGAGGTTAAATGCATGATTTTACGTTTTTTGATTAACTGTCTGATCAGGGAACAAGACCAACCAGACAAAGGAGTAAACAGAGGTCTGACTGATTGGAGTGACAACATAGCTACTGGTCGGCATGATAAACAGGGACAGACAGAATGCATGTACAGGAAAATACGAAAAGAGATCTTAAAGTTACACAGGAAAGAGTCTGACGGGAAAGATGAGTCAGAAGATGGAGAGCCCGAAACTGAGGAAGTGGATAAAATAAATTATGTAGGCAAAGCACGGCAGTTTGACAGGCCCAAGTGCCTCGACTACCGCAAACAGGGACCTCCTATAAAGGAAAGATATTCCCTCGAAAATCTATTCCAAGCTACTGAAAACGCACTGAAAAGACGGGTAGAGTGCGATAGACCCCACACCTCACACGAACAGGAATTAGCCCGGTCAGCCGTTCAATGGGTGTCTAATTCTAACATATATAACAGTGATGTAGTGGCTCAGACCTTTTTGAGCCTACCGCCGAACGAACAGCAATTGGCTGGTATTTATATGGTTCAACATTTGATAACACTGTACGAAAGTCAGTATTCTGATCCCGGTCCCTTGTATAAATTACTGGACGATATACTTCTAGATAGATGGATAGACCTAGGTACTGAATTAATTAATGTCATTCTGGACCAACGACGTAAGTACTTGACTTTTCTGACCACATGTATGATTCCTGCCTCACACCACGACAGGAAGAGTTACACATAGACAGACAGAACCCCCTACGAGAGGTACATCCCGTCAAAAATGCGGCGGGTAACCTTCAGCGAGTGTACGTTTACACACCCTTGACGAAACTAGAAATACTGGAAATGAAAAAGATGTTGCCCTGCCATGATAAAGACCCGGGGGGGTTCCTCCGTGAATTAAAAGACATTCTCCGCATCGGAGATTACACGTACGCTGACATTATAAAATTATTGAAAGTACTGTTGCCTGCTGGTATTTACGAAAAGCTTAAAGAGAAAGACTGGGAGGTGGGGGAGAAAAAGTTAAGTTGGGCAGAATTGGAAGCCGAGGATAAAGACAGGCACCCTGGTGTTGGTCTAGGGGACAAAGCTAAAGTCCTACCTGAACTCCTGATACAGGTCCTGCCGAGATTATTGATTACTAAAAAGGAAGATTGGGATGCTATTTCAGCCTGTAAACAGAAACAAGACGAGGACACCAGTGATTTTTATTCCAGATTCGAGAAATGTTTTTCTATTAATAGTGGCCTTAAGCCAAGTAGTGAATCATATCCACATCTTTTCGTGAGCAAATTAGTAGAGAATTCCTTACCCCCGATCAAGAATAGAGTACTGAAGGTTGAGAGTACCTGGCAAGCAAATAGCCCTTCCCAAATGTTGCAAATGTTACAATATCACCAGAACAGAATTAGAGAAGAGCAGGATCATGAAAAGAGACGCATGAAAGACACGAAAATGAAAGTGCTGGTTGCACAATCGGTACCAGCTAATACGAATAAAAAGGGCACGACACCTGTTAAAGGGAACTGTAATTACTGCAAGCAACCACGTCACTATGTGAATGAATGTGCTGTCCTGAAACACAATATAGCTACAGGCAAGACAAAAGAACGACCGCATCCTCCTAGACAGAATAGCACCCCACAGAACACGCAACAGACAGTCGTGAATTTCCCACCCCCACCAGCAGCTGCCACACAACAAGCCACGCAACAAATGTACCAGTACACACAGTCGGACTATCCAGAATACCAACAGTTCTCATGAAACAGCCTAGAGAGGGAGGTTGGCTTGCCCCTTATTGAGATTCCTGTAGATCAAGAAGGTCCCTATGTACATAGTCGTGTATTGGGAAAAGACAGAAAATTTTTGATTGACACAGGGGCGAGCAGAACTACCATCAGCCATGACGAGGTTCCAGGGGCACCCCTCTCAGGCTCACAGAATGTTTCCCTGGGATTTTCAGGAAAGCCTATTGTTAATGAAGTGTCAAAGCCAGTTTCCCTAGGAGTCGGTCCATTGTCCCGTATCACAGACTTGTTACTTACTAAGTCATGTCCCGAAAATTTGCTTGGTGTAAAGACATTGAAAGAACTAGGAGCAGTTATATGTTGTTCTCCGGAAGGAGTACGATTGTTCTTACGTGATTTTAAAGGACATTATGTGTTGAAAGATTTTGATCACAGACTCCAGAATGTACCACAGCATTTATGGGCACAAGGTCCAACTGATGTAGGTTGCATGCACATTACGCCACACCGTGTCACTATCAAACCAGGAGTAGTACTGCCACGCATCCAACAATACAAGTTACCACCTGATGCCGTAATAGCCTTACTGAAAATTGTGGACAAACTCATTGCACAAGGAGTGGTAGTAGAAACTGACTCGAATGTATGTAATTCACCTATCATCCCTATTCTTAAACGAACAGACCCTAATGCACCACCAGTCTACAGACTAGTGGTTGACCTTAGAGAACCGAATAAATGCATAATTCCTCAATACCCAGTGGTCCCAGACATTTCTTCATTACTGACTGCAATTGATTCGGAGGCGACGTTCTTTACTGTAATTGACCTAAAGAACGCCTTCTTCAGTGTTCCAATTCATCCAGAGAGCCAATACCTTTTCGGATTCAGTTTAAATGGACGCAGCTTTAAATTTACGAGAGCTCCTCAAGGTTTTACAGAAAGTCCTAGTATTTACAGCCAAGCATTAAAAAGACAATTGGACAGTATTCACATGCCTGCCAACACTGTACTGCTCCAATATGTAGACGATATTCTGATCACAGCACGAACAGAACTAGACTGCGAACATGCATCACTGACAGTCTTATACTTTCTGGCAGACAAGGGACACAAAGTGTCCCCTTCAAAGTTGCAATTCTGTGCACAGCAAGTGGTGTACCTTGGACACTTGCTGTCCAAGAGGGGTAGACAGCTAACACAAGAACGTATTCAGTTAATTGCTAACCTTTCACAGCCCAAGACACAAAAGGAAATACGGGCCTTCATTGGCCTCACTTCTTACTGCAGACAATGGATTCCCCAGTATGCCTACCTAGCCAAACCACTCATACAGCTGACAACACAGGAGGCAGCGTCTTCGACTGTCCTCCCTTGGACACAAGAACATACGCTGGCATTTGAAGAATTGAAAAAAGCCTTATGTCAAGCACCAGTTTTAGCGACTCCTTGTTACAGCAAGCCTTTTACTCTTTTTGTCACTGAACGAGATGGAACAGCATTATCTGTCCTTACACAAGATCAAGCAGGAAAACACAAGCCTTGTGCTTATTTTTCTAGTACGTTGGATCCAGTGGCCCAGGCTCTGCCTGCGTGCCTGAAATCAGTTGCAGCAACAGCCCTAGCAATAAGACAGAGTGATTCCATAGTGTTAGGACACCCCCTGACAGTACAGGTTCCGCATGCAGTGGAAGTTCTCTTGAACAGGACACAGACACAGCATCTGACTGTAGCGAGACTGACAGGATATGAACTGACGTTATTTCAGCCACACATAGAGATCAGACGATGCAACATTCTTAACCCTGCTACACTCTTGCCCTCAAGAACAGTGGACACTCCACCACATGACTGTGTGGAAGTAATTAATACAGTGACGAAACCAAGACAAGACCTGACTGACGTTGCATTGTCAGACCCTGACCTGACACTTTATGTAGATGGTTCATGCATGAGAACAAGCACAGGAGAGTTAGTGGCCGCATATGCCGTGACCACTGATACTGAAGTTATAGAGACACAAAGAATAGACACACTGTCAGCACAAGCAGCAGATCTCATCGCTCTGACACAAGCCTGCATACGAGCCAAGAACCTGAAAGTGAACATATATACAGACTCACAGTATGCCTTCGGGGTCGTTCATGACTTCGGAGTGCTATGGAAGGAGAGAGGTTTCCTGACCTCTCATGGGGCCAAAATTCAGCATGGTCCCCTTATTCAGGCTCTGTTAGAAGCAATACATTTGCCTACAGCCATAGCCATCCTGAAATGCAAAGCACACACGAAAGCTACAGACACCATTTCCCAGGGTAACGACCTGGCAGACCGAACAGCTAAACTTACAGCCCAGACACCAACAGACATGACAAAGACAGAAGTACAATCACTGACAAACAGCATGACAGTCAGGGATCCCTCACAAGATGTACTCGATATACAGACACATGCCACTCCAGACGAAATAAAGAAATGGACTGAACAAGGAGGGGTCCAGACTGACCAGGGTTGGATGACAAAAGGCAAAGCTACATGGTTTCTCCCAGACTCTATGGTACAAGTTATCATAAACACAGCGCATAGTCCTGCACACTTAGGAGAAAAAGCAATGCTAGACAGTTTACAGAATATTTGGTTTAACAAGCACCTGCGTGCAGCAGCAAAACAGAAAGTACGCACCTGTATGATCTGTTGCTAGTTCAATCCAGGCAAAGGCATTCCGGTGGAACAATGTGGATTTCATCCTCCTGACCACCCTTTTGAAGTCCTCCAGATGGATTATATCCAGATGGACAGATGTAAAGGATACAAATATGTCCTAGTAGTTGTATGTGCACTATCTAGATGGACAGAAGCGTACCCAGTCCCAGATTATACTGCTGTGACCACCGCCAGGCAATTGGTACGAGAGTTTTTCCCACGGTATGGATTGCCCCGTGTTGTGTACTCAGATAACGGTCAGCCATTCTCCTCTGAATTAATGAAACAAGTGTCCCCTCTGTTAGGATACCAGTGGAAGTTTCACTGTGTACGACACCCAGAGGCAGCTGGACTCGTCGAGCGTCATAACCAGACACTTAAAACGAAATTAGCGAAAGTCTGTACAGAAAAAGGCGTGGATTGGATGGTAGCCTTACCGGTTGCCCTCTTTTACATGCGTATGGTAGCTCATTCCAGAACAGGCCTGTCCCCTTACGAAGTAGTTTTTGGTAGACCACCGAATATGTGGGGTACGCCTATGCCAAAGAAAATTACTGATGTTGACAGTAACATGCTGACAGATTACCTGGCTTCCTTGATGTCTGCACTCCTCTCTTGTCGTTCACAGGTTGCCGCCGCCTTCCCCGACAACACCCAAGTTAAGGAACACACCATCGTTCCGGGGGATATGGTCTTGGTCCGGAATTTTGATCGTTCAAGCCCTCTTGAGCCCCGCTGGAGAACACCGAAGCTAGTACTGCTTACCACGAGGACTGCCGTCAAGGTCGAAGGAAGAAAAGGCTGGATCCACGCCGAGCATATTAAGAAATTCCATGGACATAACGGAACTCTGATAAAAATTAAGGACTGCCCGACAATAATGATTCAAAAATCCCTTTGCTAGAAAAGACTCCGCAACAGGAGTATAGGTCTAAGTTACGGTCTAGTAAGTCAGACAGCGTTTAATTTTTTAAGTCCACTCGGTGGTGAATCGGTTAGACAGGTTCCTGACATGTATAAGATCGTAGACCAGAATAGCAAGAAGAGCAAGATGAGAGAGAAATACTGCAAGATTTTACGCAGTAGATGTATAGTAACTCTGATTATTATGTTTTTTCTAAGTATAACGACTATATGTATCAGCTTGACACTACATGTTTTCTTTCCTCCTATTGCCTCGCATATACACTCTTCCTCTAATGATACTGTAGAGCACACATTCAGTGATCTGCCCCCCCATGAACTGTCATATCGACTAGCACTGCGCAACAATACTTTTATTCGAATGTTGCACCATTCCCATCAGACCAGCAATGTAACGAATTGCTGGGTATGTGGCCGACTCCCACCTTATCAGAAAACGAAGGGAGTTCTGCCCCTTTTTCCTTTCCCGTTCTCGCACAATGGTTCGTGCGGAGCATGGTTCGCTTTAATGTCATCACAAGACAGAAAGTTCACAGTTTCCCAGGGCGATTGGATTTGGGGAGATTTCAATAAAGTAATGAATAAGGCATGTTTTCCAGACGTAGATGGTCTTCCCCAGAGGAAAGGGACCGATCTAGAAAATGAAGTATACGAGCAAGGAAATGCTTCCCTTAACTTTATGATTCTGAATGTCCAGTCCGAGAAAAATACAGGTCCACCGTTCATATCAGTCTTACCAGTAAAAGGTGAATTGTGCGTTAGAAAGAAAGGGTCAGTGCAGTTAGGACACAGTGATTGTAATACTGTAGTCGAGTTCAATGATAAAGGAAAGTCTACTTTCAAAGCTTCCCGCCATTCCTATTTCATTTGCGGTCAGACAGCCTATGTACGTCTGCCCTTAGACTGGGGTGGAACGTGTTATATAGCGTTCCTGCTGCCACCCGTCTTTCTAGCCCCATTTTTTTTTTTTTTTTTTATTTTTTTAAGGGGGTTTATAAAGCGCCTGGTGACGCCTCCCGGCGTGTCCCCGCGCTGTGGAGAGAGCATTTATGAGGAGAGAGATAGGAGCCATTATGAAGTGAATAGAAACGTTTTAAGCCTCTTCCTAAAAGAGGCCTCATTGGTCTCAAGCCTGGTGTCCATGGGCAGGAGATTCCAGTGCCTGGCCGCTAATGAACGGAAGGATCTTCCTCCCATTCTGGCTTTCTTGGGGCAATAAGTTCTGAGCAAACCCATGCCTTTCGATCTAAGGGATCTATTAGGTTCATAAAGGGAGGCGAGATCCGCCAGATAAGCCGGCGCTCTTTGGTGGATTATCCTATGGCACCATAACAGGGGTCTAAAAACAATCCTCTTGCTAATAGTTAGCCAATGGAGGGATGCTAGAGAGGGTCTCGAGGGGGCTCTACGAGGGAGCCTCAGCACTAGACGTGCCGCAGCGTTTTGAAGAACCTGTAATTTCTTGACGTTTTTGGCAGATGTTCCTAGGAGCAGCACATTCCCATAATCCATACGGGAAGTTATGAGTGCTTGCGTCATGGTACGTCTGGAATTTATAGGCAGCAGATCAAGGGTGCGATTGAGCGTTTTCATCACTCCAAAACATTTGCCTACCGTTTTCCTGATGTGACTATCAAAAGACAGTTTATTGTCTACCCATACTCCTAGATTTTTTGCTTCCCGATTGGGAGGGGGCAAAGGACCCAAGCAGTTGGGCCACCATTCTTTAGTCCATTTTGTTTCATTGCCTCCAATTATGAGGACCTCCGTTTTGGTGCCATTTAATTTTAAACAATGTTCTGTCATCCAGGTAGCAAGCCTACTCATGCAAGCGTTAAAGTTATCTGCTTCCAGAGAGGGGGCCTGAGACAGTGATATAAGAAGTTGCGTGTCGTCGGCGTAGGAGACCAGCTCTACGCCGAACGATTGCACCACTTCTGCCAGGGGAGCCATGTATAAATTGAACAGGGTAGGGCTCAGGGCAGAGCCCTGAGGCACCCCCTGTTCAAGCATCACGCTGTCAGAGAGATAGGTTCCTCTTTGGACTTGAAAGCTTCTGTTGATCAGAAAAGCTTTCAGCCATCCCAGTGCCTTATGGATGACTCCCGCTCTGTTTAGACACTGTAGCAGAGTGGAATGCGCTACAGTGTCAAACGCGGCACTGAGATCTAGCATGAGGAGCGCCATGGTTTTGCCCTGATCCGCTCCTTCCCGTAGGGTTTCAGTGGCTCTCAAGAGCGCAGTTTCTGTGAAAAATTTGGATCTGAAACCCGATTGAGATATGTGGAAGGCATTGTGAGCTTCTAGATGTTCCATGAGTTGGGTGTTAGCAATTTTCTCAGCTAGCTTAGCCAAGTACAGTAGCAAAGATATTGGACGAAGGTTTTCCAGAATGTCTTGGCTTGTATTCGGCTTTTTTTTGATCGGTAACACCACTGCCCGTTTCCATTCTGCTGGAAGACACGCAGAGGAGAAGGAGACTTGGAGCAGATGTCTAAAGTGAGGCTCTAGTGCAGGGAAAGCTTCCGCTAGAATTTTCGGAGGCGCTGGATCTCGAGGAGATCCAGATTTGATGTTCTTGCACATTTTAGCTAGAACTTCACAGGGAGGGACTACAAAAGAGCCTAGGCACTCTGTAGTATTTGATAGATTATCAATTTCAGTAAACTCAGATGCCGGTTTTATATTCTTGGAGAAGCTGGCATATAGTTTATTGATCTTTCCTGAGAAGTACTGAGCAATATTATTGCAAGTTTGAACAGAATCCTTTTGGGAAGAGGGAGTCGCCTCCACTATGGAGATTTCTTTGTATATTTGATACAGTTCCTTGGAGGAGTTTTCTGCCTCCATAATGCGGGTATGGTAATGAGCTGCCTTCGACTGTCGTATAGTTCTGTTATATATTTTTTGAGCTATTTTATATTGTGTTTTAATTTCTGGACAGAAATTCAGGCGCCATGCTCTTTCAAGCTTTTTACATGCTGTCTTCATAATTTGTAATTCTTGACTGAACCAAGGAGCAGTTTTTTTGATTCTCCTGGCATTGTTCATAGTGCGCATAGGGGCAGTGATATCAAGAGCCTTGGTAACAAAGTCGTGTATGTGCTTGTTAGCTGTCTCGCAGTCATCCCCTTTGGGAGGACCTTCATCGTGAACAATTTTGTTAAAGGATTCTATTGAGAAGTTCTTCCATTTCCTGCGTTTATAGCGTAGGGATTGCTGTTGATATTGCTCGGTTCTGTCTAGTTGAAATATAATGGGGATGATGTAATGATCCGACCAAGCTATAGGTTGGGGGTCTGAGGTGTGTACTCCCTTCCAGTTGCCAAAGACGGGGTCTAGTAGATGCCCTAATTGATGAGAGGGTTCTTTATTCTTAAGTTCAAGCTGTACCGAGAGGAGCTCAGCTACAATATCAGTTGCATCAGCGTCTAAAGGGTCTTCAAAATGGGCATTAAGATCTCCCAACACAAGAAGACGAGATTTCCTAAGAGCTAAGTGAGTTAATGCTTCCATCAAAGTGGAGGTAAAGTCAAATAGCCTTCCTGGTGGCCGGTATATTAGAATACCCGATATAGAGTGATTGGGACCAGTGTTAATCGTAAAGGAACCAGCTTCGCTGTGGTCCACCTGTACAGGAGATAAGGTACATACAAGAGGGGCTTTCGTGGCTATGGCGATGCCACCCCCTCTACCTTCTATCCTATCCAGTCTGGAGAGGGAGTATCCAGGGGGGAGTGCCTGAATAATGTCAGGGTCAGAATAGTCATCTAGCCAGGTTTCCGTTAGGAATAGGATATTAAGGTTCTGGTCCTCAAGTAAGTGATACATTTCTATACAGTGCTTGCGTAGGGATCTCCAGTTAAGTAAGGCTGCATTGATGGTAATACCTGTGCTGGTGGTAATGGCATGTCTGATGGGAACAAAAGTACACAGGGGACAGTTATCTAATGCCAGGGCATGCAGGGAGTGTTTGCAAGCATCAAGCGTGTCAGGTCGGAGGGCAAGCAAGTCCTGTCTGCCATACCTTATAGTGGTTGAAGTAGGAGAGCCAGGGTCTATGGCCCCGCGCCCCGTCCGACCACGGACGGGCGCAGACGGGCTTGACTTTGGCTCGACTTCGGCGCGCTTCCGGCGCGCCCGCTGCACGCGTCCGCTGCGCGGTCGCTGCCCCAAGCACATTTGTACTGGAGGGAGGAGTCGCTAGAGCGCTGACCTGTGCTCCCTGAGCCCGGATGTGCAAGGCTCCTCCTCGCCCTCCGCATCAAACGCCCATGATTGGACGCGGCGGACCGGGGCGGGAGTGGGAGAGAAACTGAGCAGCTAAGGTGAATACCAGTGATTCACAGTAATTTTACCCGTTTAACCCACACTGAACGTTTTTAAAAGAATAGCCTCTAATCGCTACATAAAAACATTCGCTATAATAACAGCGCGAGCAGTGCAGTGAAATGCGGTTTTGAACGCTAAGTGAATGGAGGCTGCCTCTGCCACCGGCAACACTCTTCTCCACAGCGCGTACCTGTCTCAGCTGACCTTAAATAACCTTTAGCCTTCACCGTCGCTAGAGCGCTGACCTGTGCTCCCTGAGCCCGGATGTGCAAGGCTCCTCCTCGCCCTCCGCATCAAACGCCCATGATTGGACGCGGCGGACCGGGGCGGGAGTGGGAGAGAAACTGAGCAGCTAAGGTGAATACCAGTGATTCACAGTAATTTTACCCGTTTAACCCACACTGAACGTTTTAAAAAGAATAGCCTCTAATCGCTACATAAAAACATTCGCTATAATAACAGCGCGAGCAGTGCAGTGAAATGCGGTTTTGAACGCTAAGTGAATGGAGGCTGCCTCTGCCACCGGCAACACTCTTCTCCACAGCGCGTACCTGTCTCAGCTGACCTTAAATAACCTTTAGCCTTCACCGTCGCTAGAGCGCTGACCTGTGCTCCCTGATCCCGGATGTGCAAGGCTCCTCCTCGCCCTCCGCATCAAACGCCCATGATTGGACGCGGCGGACCGGGGCGGGAGTGGGAGAGAAACTGAGCAGCTAAGGTGAATACCAGTGATTCACAGTAATTTTACCCGTTTAACCCACACTGAACGTTTTTAAAAGAATAGCCTCTAATCGCTACATAAAAACATTCGCTATAATAACAGCGCGAGCAGTGCAGTGAAATGCGGTTTTGAACGCTAGGTGAATGGAGGCTGCCTCTGCCACCGGCAACACTCTTCTCCACCCATCCCATTATCATCGAGATTCCCGACTAATACATGTTAGAAATAAGAGGGAGACCGATTCCCCAGTGATTGATCAGACTGAGACGGCTTTGGAGCAATGTACAGATTTCAATAAAGGATTCTTCTTCTTCATAGGTCCCGTCCAAAACAGTAAACTAATACGTAGGTTAACAAGAACTCTAGAAGCAGTAGTAAATGAGACTGCATCTGCTCTGGCGAACTTGACAGAGGAGCAGTCTGCCATGAGACTTGTTTTTCTTCAGAATCGCCTTGTTCTTGACTTCATCCTGGCAGATAGGGGCGGGGCTTGTAGAGTGATCGGCTCCAGTTGTTGCGTGTTTATTCCTAATAACGCGCCATCCGTGTATGCAGCAATAACAAGACTCCACAAGATAGCTCACGAGATACACCAAAACCCAGGCACATGGACTTGGTCCGGTTGGCTCTGGAATGTAATATCAGCATGGGGATGGAAAGTATTGTCGTTCTTAGGAATGATACTGCTTGTTATATTCAGTTGCTGTCTCTGTCTGCAATGTGGCCCAGCGATTTGCGGCTTGTGTGCCACTGCCTCTATTCCCCATCCACGTATACAACAGATAAAAGACGAACAAATGATGCTGTATGATCAGATATATGGTATCATGAATATAGATGTGTCCTGAAGGGCACAGTAGGGGACAAGGAGGGAATGAGGAAATAGAAATTTTATGTGGCCAATGTGTCCCCTGTATGTACCCTATGTATGTCCATGTCACCATGCATTTCCCCTCTCATGCCTGTAATAATAATGCTTCTGCATTTCCGTCCAATGTTAGCATGTCAGTTACCAAGCCCTCCATGAAAGAAACGTTAATTCTGCACTGAGGCCTATGTTGCCAATGTATTTGCATGGTGCACGTTTAAAAGTCGAGATGAATCTGTTTTGTGGCTCAGCTGAGCCAGGACCTGAATTCAGGCTCCATGTCTCCCAGACACTCTGAAAGCTGCCGTTTAGCTATGTATCCCTGACCTCTCACATACTTCCTGCTCAGCCGAGAGGTGCCCAGCCCGGCCTGCCAAGACAGTATTTTGCTTACAGTTATCTGCTCCGCTCCACAGAAATACATTCCTGCTTAATGAAAAAGGTAAACATAACCTGCCTGCAGATGATAGGGCCTAGCCTTTCTGTCTCCATTCAAGTGATTTACAGAACTCGCATCCATAGAAGGCCCATGGCCCCACGCAATGCACGAAGAAATATACGCACACACTGGCTCTTAGCGATGAGCAACCTTTGCTCGAGCGACCTTTAATTCAGATAATACATCCTCCAAACTCAAGATATCAGATAATACCAGACGTGCAGGTCGTCCTGACATTCAAGGCTTCTCCACTAGCACGAAAGTTAGCTCCCCTCAGCTTCCTCCAGTTACACGTCAATTCCACGTCATGACCAAGTTGCGCACACAAGTAGGGTAAAGGTTCCAGCTGCCCATGCAGACCCCCTCCATGTATCCACCCACCTATGACATACCTATGACACCTCAAGGGAACACCCACGTGTACGCCTTCTTACAGGCCCCCTTTTCACGCCCATGTGCTCTTATCTCTCTCTTTCGCCTGCTCCGCCTGGAGCGCTCCGCCTTCTCCATGCAAGTTAATGTATGTTTAAAGTATAAATAATGTACTCTGTGAATAAAGTTCAGATGACGATCCTTCCTGATCCTTAGTGGAGATGGAACCCGATTCTCCCTTAACTCGAGTTACTGAATTAAAGCCCTTTTGAATTGGACACCACGGACTCTGCCTCTCATTATATGCATGACCTTTTGGTTAAATATAGAAATTCCGACAGGGTAATGTTTTTATTTACCACACTATGAGGAACAAGCTTGTTAAAAGCAGCCCTGAAATATTGACGACTAAGACATGGTTGAGTTCTAGAAAGGGTGTCATCCGCTGTACCAGTTGCAAAGCTTGCAAATTTCGTATCAGCAAGACATCCTACTTGACTCCATTCCACACGGCACTGAGAATCATCACTAAGATGCTCACTTGCAAAACTGAGTTTGACGTTTATGTGCTGGAGTATCCTTGTGGCCTGCAATATGTTGGCAGTACTAAGTTGCAGGTGCACAAAAGGATACTCCAGCATATTCGGGCCATTAATAACAGTGATGCGTCTTATCCGGTGGCCCGTCATTTTAAGGAGTTTCATGGAAATTCTCCTGAACTCCTTAGATATTTTGTAGTGGATACTCAGTTGCCCCTGAGACATGGTGGCAACCGTGAAGGAATTCTTCACAGATTAGAAACCCGATTCATTCTGAAATTAGAAACCAAGTCGCCTAATAGATTACATTTTAGCGAAGATTTTCATACATGTCTCTAGCAATTTCCCCTATCTAGTTTTGCTTGCATTCCAAATAACAGATTCTAATGTTTTTAGATATCATTTCCACATCTGTAACTCTGTTTCAAAGATTTTAACACAAACACATAATTTTGCACAAAAATTGGCTAGTACTCCCACTTTGTCTTGTCATATCTGATTTTGACATTTTTTAGCCCACTTGAGCAGGATCAACATGCACCAGCACTTTTGCTTAAGAAACGCAACTTTGACTGAAAATACTGACATGACTAGAGCATATGTTTCATTTCATGGTATTTAATGGTATTTTTAATCAGTTGTTTTTTAAATAATTATTTGATTACAAAATGATTAGTTGTGTTCTTATATGTAAACAGTTGTTATGAACAATTAATTGTTTGGTAATTGCCCACATGGGTCAAAAATTCTGCTTTATATTGTAAATATCTTGTTTCATAAAACTGTTTTACACGGTCCATGGAATCAATGGACACTTTAGCAATTATGGTGCTATTTTTATAAAAAAAAATGTCATTCTTTTTGTGTAGAACAAATATGTGAAATAATTGTTTTTATGTCTGACAAAGTGCTTAGCTTTAGATCACGTGCTACGGCACTTTCATTTTAAAAATGGCAACACGCCTCATTTCATGTCATGTGATCAAGGCCTCTTGAAGGCCAAAACGTGTCATGGCGGCAGTGCAGGGTATGGAGAAATAAACGGACAAACCATTTTGCATTGACAACTGGGTCTGTTTAGTCTGTTCCTAGCAAGATGAAGTTTGTGACGAAGTCTGTGTATTATATATATATATATATATATATATATATATATATTTGAATTTAAAATTACTTATAAATATATATATATATATATATACAAAATCCACAAAGCGCTCGTAAGCAATGCGCACTCGGAAACCGGCTGTTGAATAATTTTCTTTATATATATATATATATATATATATATATATATTATATATATATATATATACCAAGCATTCTCTCCAAACCTCTGCTCGGACGAAAAAAGAGAGAGACGGACCACACTGGTCTGGCAGGTAGATCTTCTTTATTTGACCTCCTCTCTGCTATGCGTTTCGAGCACAAAGTGCTCTTGTTCACACAGAAAGAAAAGTAGCAAATGCCATTGTTTTAAAGATTGCAAACTCCTCCTGTGAGTCACATGACTTTCGTGGTGATAGGCATAAAGAAAATACTCTGTTGTTCTTTCACAGATACCAATACATTTTGATATGTCGGTAATCTCATAAACATGCAGAGGTAGGGTGGTAATATTGTGACAGAAAGGTATTTGCGTCTTTACACACAATTATATTATAACAGCATGAATGCTGGTAAAGTACAGATGCAATAAACCTGAAGAAATATACTACAAACATATATAAATATAGATAAAACCTGGTTTAAAATGCATATGTACAAGAACCTAGGGTGTTGCACAACAGACCCTCACACATTAATATTTAAATAAATACATATGTAAACCATAGAATGCGCAAATTTGCAATCTGTGCAAAATCTGCAATTTAGGGTCATTAAATAAACCTGCTCAAGCTCACATTGGTTCTATATTTGCCACTCATAGAAAAGACCCCTTTAGACCTCTCTTATAATCTGCATGAATGCAGATCCAAAAACCACTCTTCCTACAACAATTTAAGCACTTTTCTGAATTTGTTTATATGGAGGCCTATAAATACTGATTAAGTGATAAATAAATATATATGTACATAAAAAAGTGCTTCCCTGCTCATAGGAAAAACCTACTGTGTACCCCTAAAAAATATTTTTTTTAATATTTCATAAATGTTTTATTAAATATATACACACCTAAATCTTTAAAATACACCCTATTTGTGCAAGTTTTAGCGGTTACTTGTTTTGGGACGTTTTTCCAATTGTCATCATTACTTATTTGTATATACTTTCAACCCTTTGATAGTGGTCTCAAAACAGTCCTTATATTTTGAATCTCATCACTCTTTTATCTTAAACATGTCATGTCCATCAGATCCATTTCTCCTAGTATCAGTTGAACATCAATGTTCTTCGGCAAACAACCTTTACAACGCAACTTTTGCCACGCAGTGCCTTTACAATGCGGTATTTACAACGCAAACCATTACAACGCATTGCGCTGGGTGGCGCTCTAGGATAGGGAATAAGTTTAATTTACTATCCAACACCTTCCCTAGTGTCCACGGGGACTGGTGTTGGAATAGTAAATTAAACTTTTCACTATCCAGCACCCCAAAGCGCTATGCGTTGTAATGGATTGCGATGTAAAAACCGCGTTGTAAAGGCATGCGGGGTAAAAGCATGCATTGTAATGTCATAATGTCATACATTCATGCTCTTCATTGCTTGTCGAATAAAAACATACATGAATAATATATATATATATATATATATATATATATATATATATATATATATATATATATATATATATATATATATATATATATATATATATATATATATATATATATATATATATTTATATGGGTCCAAAGATCGCCCCTGTGGGGTATCCCTCGTCAGGTGGGGGTGGCGCGCTGCCGGTGAGGCATCTGGTAATCATTATGCAGTGCAAAGCGGCGTTCCAAGCGTGCACTCAGGTACAAAATGATCCACACTTACACTGCAGGTCTGTCAATAAAGTAGGGTTTATTCACGCCATAAGCCCTACGTGACGCGTTTCGCACTCCATGAGTGCTTGTTCACACAAAGGTACTCAGAAAGTATGCCGTTTTTACCGTGTGTACAGAAGTAAACATAAGCAACGGACTAACAAACATAATGCTGTAACTTGAAGCGCCATCTTGGAATAAGTTACGTATAATGACATTGTATACCTCAACTGCCAAGTATATACATGTACTCTTAGACAATAGTGTTACACATTGCTGATTATCATCCAATGTCTGTCATAGCTTATTAATAAAATATTCTAGACAATTTGCATACATTTCATATGTTGTTTAGAAAGCATACGATGTGCGCCGCGTTTACTATGGTAATGCTCCAGCATTGAGACTGTGTGCAGCGTCCGTGTTTATGTATTATTGACTGGCTGTATTAATTATGATTGAGTCTAATGTGAGCCGGCGTATGTGGCGGGTCACGTGTCTCAGTACTCCAATCAGAGTCATTGTTTCCCGGATGCTATGGTACCGGCATTGTGGTTCACTCTAATTGGTGGTTGCCATGGCAGGGTGACACGCTGCAATCTGAACTGACAGATTGTGTGCTGGTATGTAATAGCCGTGGCTACCCTTGGTGTATCAGAAAGATACTATGTGCAATTAGAACGTAGTGCACGTGTATACTGCAGCTCCACCCCATATTGTGTTGCAAGTCCCCTGGTTAGTGGGAGGGGTAAACGGATATGTATCGGTGGTATCACGCGCTGCAACCTATCCCCTGGTTAGTGGGAGAATTGTGTGTATCAGTAATAGCACCCTGATAGTGGGTCTGACTAGAGAAGGCCAGTCTCTAAGTTGTTGTCCAATATAAGCACCTATATAGTACAAATACCAAAGTGCACACATGTGTAAAAGGGGGCCTGAGCCTGAAACGCGTCATCTGTCGACTGCTGTTTGGTGATATTAAACATCTTGCCTGAATCCAGAAGTGGTTCGTGTCTCTTTCTTCGCCGCCGGGGCCTTCTGGTGGAAGTGGAAGGAGTAACCTGTTTGTAATATATATATATATATATATATATATATATATATATATATATATATATATATATATATATATATATATATATATATATATATATATATATATATATATATATATATATATATATATATATATATACAAAGGAAACTCCACACAACCTCCAGCAAGCAATGAAGCAATGCCGGCAAAGAAGGAGACGGACCACCAGGCTCAGGTATGATGTTTTATTCACCCAACATTTCCATATGCCACTTTCATTTTGCTTATATGCTTATTCATTTCAATCAAAGACATAACTAATACTTTTATGAAAAAATATAAAGCTGTGTATCGGCTAGTTTTCAATGCATGATAAATCACATTCAATGTATATTCACTTTACATCAATCAGAATCAGCAAAAATTAGACAATATCTAGCCGTGTATCGGTTTATGTAATAATACTTGTAATTCATTTCCTGGAAAAAATTCATGTCATTTTAGAAAATCATTGTTTTAATCACCAAGATAAACTGCTAAGTCTTCCCCGCTATTCATCGTCTTTAGTTTGTAGATCAATAATGTATTGTGACTCTAATCTACGAAGTTTTGTGATTCAATCACCTCCCCTGATATTAGCTGGTACATGGTCAATGCCATAATATTGTAACAGATCCCTATTACACTGATGTTTGTACACAAAATGTGGGGCCACTAGGTATGTGGTATCCTTCTTGGCTACGGCTCTCATATGCTCCAAAATGCGATTCTTTATAGGATGAATCTTGCTTCCTATATATCTAAGTCTGCATGGACAGATTAAACAGTATACTGAATAGGCATTGTTACAAGTGAGGAATGTATTTATTGCTTTGCGTTGCTTTAGGCCTGGTATTTCATAGGTTAGTATCTGTTTGCTTTTAACGCAGGCTTTACATTTGCGACATGGGATAAAACCCTTCACTTTTTTAGGGTACCCATTTTCTGTGTTTCTTTCTCCAAGTGGCTATGTACTAGTCTATCTTAATGACCTCGCTTTCTTAAAGGTCACCACAGGAACAGGAGGTATGTCTGAACCAATGATCACATCCATGTTCAGTATATGTCATCCCTGCCGCAATATGTTTCTTAGACTGTTGGCATGTTCCCGAAAAGATCGTGACCATCCTAAATTTTCCTGTTTCTTTGTTCTTGTTTATTTTGACCTTCTCTTTCAGTAACTGTTCCCTTGGAATAATGTCTACTTTTTTCAGAGTCATATCCAACAGTTTTTTATCATAGCCCCGTGCAATGAATCTAGCAGAGCTCTTCTTTACTCCTGCCTTAAAATCATGGTCCCTGTTGCTGTTTCTCTTTAATCTTAGGAATTCTCCAAAGTGTATACTTTTGATTAACTTGGGTGGATGGCTACTAGTGGCATGCAGTGTGGAATTTCCTGCTGTCAGCTTTCTGTACAGAGATGTTCTTAGTTTCCGTTCTAATACAGCGACCTTCAAGTCCAGAAAATGTACTGATATGGAGCTGACTTCACCCATTAACTGTAAGTTCAGTATGTTGTTATTAAGATGTTCAATAAAGCCCTTTACTGACTCAGCTGACCCACTCAAAACTGCAAACAAATCATCAATGTACCTATGCCAAGATACAATATTTTCCATCCATACGTCATTTTCCGACAACCATGCCACCTGCTTCTCCCACCAGCCCACAAATAAATTTGCATTGCTGGGGGCAAAGCAGTTGCCCATAGCCATACTGGAAATGTGTCCCCTAGTTACTCATGAATTGCTTTGTTCTGACGGAGGGATTATGGCCTTTGCAGCGATGCATGGAGTTCTGGGTCATTGGAATGTATTTGCAGCGGCGCAAGATTTCTTAGCACACAGCTTCATTGAAAACCCACCGAGTTGTCCTCTGATGGTACTAGAGGCTCCGGTAATTGAAGAGCATGTATGTTCTTTCTCACTATTGAATTGGATGGCTGAGTTATTTTCGGATGATAACAGTGACTTCCTTTTGGAAGCTGTTGCTGCTTATTTCGCATACTCAGTTTTAGGCTGACTCCTATTGAGGCCTTTGATGTCATAATTTTTTCTCTCTCTCAAAATATTTTCTTTTCAGAATTATGATGGACAATGTTTTATATCAGACCTATTGGCTTTAATAACAGTGGACATTACATTGTCATGCTGGTGAGATTGTGGATTTTTGGGCGGACTAAATTATTTTTCCTCACCTACTCGATTTCGAACTGAATATTTTATTGAACTCTGCTTTCAACATTGAGTCCCTTATCTTATCTTATCTTATCTGATACGTGGTCGGATCAAGGGAGGGTGTCATATAGATATATATAGCCTGTATGCTGTGTTAAGTTAGCATGAGCTTTTTAGGAGTTTAAACGCCATTTTACCTTTCTGCTGCTTTTGCACACGACACATAGCTGTTGCTTTAGCTTTGAGCCTAGTAGAATGTTTTTGATTCATGCGAGAATAATATGTTGTTACTCTGATATCAGCCTTGCTTGGCGAGCTGTGTCTGTACAGTGAGTGCAGAAACCTTCAAGGATATCTCAACACAGTGGTTGTTGTGAGCACTGATTTTCGCACGTTCCTAGACATAACGTACATGCAGCTGCAGCCAAGTTCTGGCTTTAGGCACGTTTTATATTGCTTTGCACAAGAGCATAACAAACACACTTGATGGTGCTTCGCATGCAGAGAGCTGGTGGAAGATGATGTGATCCCTTACCACTAGGATCTTGAGGTATGGGCCCGCCCTGCTAAAACCCAAAGAGACCTTATTAGATATAATATAATATACTAGCTAGGGAGGGTGAGAATTAGGTTTTGTTAAACCCTTTTCATTTTAGCATAATACCATGCTTTCACAGTTTGTGTTCTATGGTCTAGTGACTATGCTGATTACTTTGTTTCTTATAATATGTTTACTTGTATTAGCTAAGATACTGCGTTTGAGAACACTGCATTAGTGAATAAACATTTCAAATATGCACGTGTCCTCTTTTACTCCTTGTTCTGGATTGAAATGATTGTATAACGAATGAGTGTTCATGTGTTCCTCATTACCTGAGGTGTACTAAGTCCATGTTCTGGTTTGTCTAAGCATTGGGAGTTTGTGATAACCAATGAGACACTGTAGCTAGTCTGGTAGGGAATTTGTGGGTACTAAGGTGAGTTTTGGCACACCCTAATTCACTGAGGTTCCAAGCCTCTATGCACAGTTCTGTCTGAGCACGGAATCCCTGCGACAACAGAGATGTTCTTAGTTTCTGTTCTAATACAGTGACCTTCAAATCCAGGAAATGTACTGATATGGAGCTGACTTCATCCATTAACTGTAAGTTCAGTATGTTGTTATTAAGAAGTTCAATAAAGTCCTTTACTGACTCTGCTGACCCACTCAAAACTGCAAACAAATCATCAATGTACCTATGCCAAGATACAATATTTTCCATCCATACGTCATTTTCCGACAACCATGCCACCTGCTTCTCCCACCAGCACACAAATAAATTTGCGTTGGTGGGGGCGAAGCAGTTGCCCATAGCCATACTGGAAATTTGCCTGTAGTAATCTTCCTGGAATACATTTTTTTTATTGTTTAACCAAAATTCGATGAATTCCAAAAGCATAAGATTGTGTTCTGCGAATTTCAGTGGTCACTTGCTCAAAAAGGATTTCACCGCATTCAGACCGTCCTGGTGGTTTATGCATGTATATAAACTCACAATATCTAATGCTATCAGTTTATATGTAGGGTCCCAAATTAGTTCTTCTATGTGGCATAAAAAGTCCTTTGTGTCTTTGATGTAGGATGTCAACTCAGTTACAAATAGGAACAAAAAATGATCGATAAATATCGAGAGATGTTCAGTTAGACTTCTCTAAGATAACACAATGGGTCTACCCGGGGGATATTCATGATCTTTGTGAATTTTAGGTTTATGGTAGAAGGTAGTTGTTATTAGATTCAGACATCGAAGGAAAAGGTATTCATCTGTTTCCATTATCGCTTTCTCATACCAGTTTCTAATTAGAGAATGAGACCTTGTTATGCTTTCGTTATTTTCGCATAACATTTATTATCCAACAGTTGTCTTAACTCTTCAGCACAGTATTGTTCCCATGTTTGTAGAACAATATTTCCTCCTTTATCAGAAGGTTTACACACTATTGATGTGTCTTTTTTGCAGGTTTTCCAGAGCTTCTTCTTCCTCTTTAGTTTTAGTGCAAAATTTGGGATTTTTTCGTTTTTCTCTTAGCTCTTAGATAAAGTAGATCTTTATTTACAGCTTCTGAAAAAATATCTATAGCGTTGATAGGCATTTGAGGTAGGAATTGCAATGTTAGTTTATGAGGAGTAATGTCATTCTTTTGTTCAATTCCTAACCTTATTGTCCTCTGTGAGATGTTGGAAAACTTGGCTGTCTCATTCTCTTCCTCAGTACGTAATGCCTCCATGACTTCTAAAGCTGCTAGATCATCTACTACCAGGACATCAGTTGCGATGGGTTTCGTTTTTAATTTTTTGGGTTTCATGGTTTTTGTCTTCAGCTTGAAGTATTTATGCAGCTTAAGTTTTCTAGTAAATTTGAATAGGTCGATCCGAGTTTGGGTATATTCCAGTTTATTAGATGGACAAAATGTTGATCCCAATCTTAACACCGATTTCTGTATAGTTGTAAGTCTTTTTGGTGTAAGATTGATAAAGGTGGGATTTTCCATATCTACTTCCATTTGTTCCCCCCTCTTGCTGCGCGTTACTCGTGGGGACATATTGCCTTTTACGACCCCAGCCCCCCTTCTGATTTTGCGGTGGCTCCTTCTGGTGGTTGTCTTTTGCCCCCTCTTAGCCACATATGGCATATGAGGCAGAATTACTCCTGAAAAGGGGTCTTTCTATTTTGTTCTCCTGTTGCACTGGAGTTTTCAACCTCTGAAGATTACTTTTTTGTCACGTCAGATTTTGAGCTCTCCACTCGTTCAGATATTGGTGCCACCTTTTTGGCTGTTAGCTCTCTCCTTGGGCCATCAAATGTTTTGGCAAAGGTTAGCACCCTCCCTTGCGCGGAATCTCTCTCGTCTCTTGCAAATTTCTCTTGTTTTCTTTGTTTAATTTTGAGCTCATATTTTATTAGTTGTTTCTTCATCTGTTCCTTCAGTTCTTCCTGTTTTGATTTGTCTTCATCCTTCACAATTTCACTTTCCACGTCTTGTATTTCTTTTAATACTTTGTCCCGATCACTCCAGGCAAACTTAACCAATAAGGATGCCTATACTAGATTCAGCTGTATGTAGTGCCCATTCTTCCAGTAAGCGTGCTTCAGGATTCTCATACGCTGGCATGGTATATATGCATAGCCCTCTTGGCACCCGATTCACATCAATGTAACTTTAAAGGGAGGTTGCTTCCCAGCATTTTCCCATTTAACGTTTATAGAGTCTCTCTGAAGTCATGAATCGCTAAGTTAATTTTGTTGCATTTTTTAAATCTTCAACATTCTGTGATTTTTCTATTGTCGAATTCCTTTGGAAAATGTCCAATGCCGCTTCCCGGCGTGCCGACTCGCTAAATATAATGTTAATCCAAGATTTACAGTGTTCGTTGTTGCTATGTTGCCGGTCCCTAGTCCTATCGCTTACTATGGCTTCCCAGCAGTGAATTGATGCACCGCTTACTGGCAAGATTGTGTCGGTGCTCCTGCGTGTCCTCTGACTCACTGGTTGTCGACCTCAAATGCTGCTGATCTTCAGAAATGGTGCCTCCAAAATTCATTATAGCTTCGACCCCCTTCATCGGATTACTCAAGGATGGGTGCTTTTTGTCGTGGGGGTGTACCCACGAAATCAATGAGGCCTCCTTTCCCCTTGTATCATTAGGATAACAGCACTTGAGGGGGACGTTTTGTTAATCACAACACAACAAACAGACGTGTTTTGGCTTACACCTTTTTTAATGTTGTCGTACCTGCCAGAAACGGTTGTTTTAAAATTGATCATGTGATTTCTTCAACATTGAAAATGGACACCAGCACAGTGAAAACAGAGCCGCCATTTTGGCATGGTATTACATGCTTCACATTTTCATACCCTGCATCGGATTTTAAAGTTCATACTTCGAAATCTAAACATTTCCATATGCCGCTTTCATTTTGCCTATATGCTTATTCGTTTCAATCAAAGACATAATTAATACTTCTATGAAAAATATAAAGCTGTGTATCGGCTGTGTCTCATAGTTTTCAATGAATGGTATATCACATTTAATATATATTCACTTTACATCAATCAGAATCACTACTTTCTATAGGAAAAATGTTTATTCACATGCCTATTTCATTGGTGCCGTTTAACAAACCTTCCCGAAATGTTTTTTAAAAAACGTGCCCCGTGATTTTTTATGTGGATAGAAAGTTTCAGGGTGATGTGTCAAGCCAGGGCTGAGAAAAAAGGGGGGGAGTCAAATAAAGTGCATTTCCCATAGGGATTTTAGACCTGACCACAGCCCGAAACTCTGAACAGAATTACATCAAATTTAGTAGAAAGGTCGATCTTGGTCCAGAGAGTGACTTTTTTATGATGTGGTATAAGTCAGTTCAGTAGATTTCGAGATATTAACTGAAATCCAAATTTGTATATATCTGGATGCGGATCCTCCGCGGATCCTTCTTGGATTTGTGAAACAATGCGCCAAAAGCAATGCCCTGCTTGGCTAGCAGCAACCAGAGAGGAAAGTTGATGCTGCCATTTTGTTGATTGGGACTCGGTTCCCAGAGGGAAAATAAAGTTAAAAAGTGATAGAAGGCATCAGGGTAGAGGTACTCTGACCCCATGGGACAAATACAGGGCTTTGTGATGGATACTTCACAGGCAAGAGTTTGTCCAAAAACCTTTTTTTTTTTACCATTCAGGAGCCATTTATCCTCCTCCATTCCTCACGGATTTGGTGGATTCATGAATCTAGACCCCATTTTCTTTTAAATACCCTCACTCACAGATTCACACACTCACTCATACACCCACTCAGACCCAGACAACCACTCACACACACACTCAGACCCTCAAAACCACTCACACACCCACTCACAGATCCACACAGCTTTCACACACCTACTCACGCCCCCACTTACGCACATACACAACCAGTCACACACCCAAACAGCCACTCACACACCCACTCACACACACCTATACCCACTCAAAGACCAACTCAACAGTCCTAAAAGCGCTCACACACACACCACCCCCTCACACACCCACTAACACACCCACATAACCATTCATACACCCAGGTTACATGGAAATTATAGTTAGGAAATAGCATTAAAAAACATCGAAATTCAATACCGATGTAAGGAATTGTGTGATACAGAGAGCCTGTCCCTTCTCCACGCACTAACTGAGCATGGACTTGTAATTTGTGACTATATATGACAGTATAATCATTGTATAATCATGTTTGCAGCTATTGGTTTTGCCAAGGATTGTTGTTTTACGTTTTGTATTGCCCGAGAGTATTACTGTTAAGCACTGTACACATTTTAACCTTTCCAGCAGCATATTCAAGGAGCGCTGCACGTGTTCCTACCGACCGCAATACAACGTGCAGCGCATGTGAGCCCCACCCGCTGTTTCCCTATAAAAGAGAGCTCCGAGCGCTCGTGGCTGCTTGTTAAGCATGGGCGAATTTTGCAAATCTCGCGTTTGCGAATTTTGCGGATTTGCGAACTCGCAATCCGCAAAATCCGCGAATTCTTGCGAATTTGCGGATTTTTTTTTGTGTTCGCAAGGATTTCTGCCAGTTCGCGAGGGTTTCGTACCAGTTCGCAATTGCGAACTTACATTTCGGCTCGCAACGGTCGCGAATTATGTTGTTTCTACGTCTGGTTCATCATCACAGGTTCCCAGCACCCTCTGTTTCACCACTGCAACCCTCTGTTACATCAATGCCACCCTCTGGTTCATCATTACTGTAGATTATGGGGGGGAAAAGCAAGCACACCAGCCCTGCTTCAACTGAGATGAATTAATTTGGGGTTAGTTTATTAATGTGTCACTGTTTTAAAATTCCAGTCTGGCACCTGCTTCCTTATCTGTAATTTTGCTTTCTGTTGCAGTGCATTTTTTTTCCCCAGGACCTTCTTTGTGGCCTACTTGTAGCTAGTGTATGAGCCTGCTGTGAGGGTCAGAGCAGGGTCATACAATTGTTGCAACTAGCAACTGAATTCTGGAGGGGCCCCAGTCAGGAAGCACTACCGGGAATTGTTACTAATGATGAGTTTGAACTCTTGCCCCTGCCGAGTGCTTTCAGTTTTGAAAAACTCGTTTTTCTGCAATTTCGCAGGGTTCGCGGGGCGCGAACACGCGCGAGATCGGATTCGGAAGCCGCAAATTTGTGCGAATATGCAATTTGGTTTTTTTGCGGCGTGTTAGTTGGCAAGGTTTTGTGCGTTTTTGCGAGCCGCTCGTAGCGCAAGATGCGAAGTTACCCTCGCGGTCGTTCAAGGGCGCAGCCATCTTGTTTGCCTGACGTATTTCCGTTTCCGGGCGCGAAGTGTAATCTCGCAAAGTCCGCGGCTTGCCAGTACAGTCTCTCGTGTGTTCGCAAGGAAAATCTCGCGCGAACTTACCCGCGCGGTCGTGAACGGGCGCGGCCATCTTGTTTCTCATTCATTGCTATGGTTCTGGGCATGGTCTTTGTATCCTCTGTCAATCTCTGCCATCCTTTGCTTGTTTGAAGTTTTTTTTGATCTATTTTACTTATTATCTATCCCTCTATTTTTCTAGCCCTATATTTTTGTGTTTACTGCTACTTTTGGTTAATTTTAAACTACTTTTGTAAACTCTTTTCTTTTCTTCTCTTCCCTATTCTATTTTCTTTATTCCTTTCCGCCCAGACCATGGTGAAGGGAGCCGGGAAGCATCCCGAGAAGGGGAAGGGTCCCGCACCCCGTGTCCGGCTCCCGTGCGGGCGTTTGAGGGGGGAGCTAGTGATGCCACGGGAGATCTTTACCCCGGAGGAGGTGGCCCAACTCATTTTTTATGTTCAGCGCCGCCTCCCCAGGACCATCATGGGAGGCGGCAAGATCAGTGCCGGGTACGGGGCCCAGGAGCGCCGGAAGCGGTGGGAGAAGGTGTGCCAGGCCATTTACCACCACTCTCTGGTCTGGCGCACCTACAACCAGGCCACCCACCGCTGGACGGATGTCCTGACCCGTGAGCGAGATCTGCTCGACCTCCTTGGCCTTGAGATCCCCGGGCTTGGTGAGTAGTAGTAGTAGCTATGTCTTTACTACTATGTTTTCTCCTGCTGTGTTATTATATTGCAAATTTTTGTTTTTTTACCAAGAGCAATAATGCCGCTCATTACATTGTAGGTACATTTTATTTCAAAATCTTCTGTGCATTTCAGGTACACTGCTCTCCTTCTTCTCAGTAGTGTTGCTACTATGCTTATTTGTTTTAGATTTTGTGTTCATTTCATTGGCCTGTGAAATTATGTATGAGTGTAGTTGAAAGAACTGCGTAATGCTACACACTAAGGTTCAGATTTTTAATTACCGGCGCATCCCTGCAAAATTGCAGGGATGCGCCAGTAATTGTGCGTCACGCCACCATCACCCATGGTGCGCCGTATTTACAATGCGGCGCGCCATGGGCCCAAAACATCACCAAAGCGTTACGCATCTGTGCCGTAAAGGCGGCGCATTGCTGGAGTTGCGTCGCAACGATGGTGCAGCTCCATCAATCCTCTGGGGTGCCCTATCTCCCCAATGCTGCGTCAAGCCGTACGTCTGCTTCAAGCAGGCGCAGGGTTTGAGTCACGCATCATTGTCCTCAAAATGACTGATTGAAATCTTGTAGATTTCCCTCAGCCACTTTTAGGATGCGTTCCTGCGCAGGAACGCCCTCCCTTGCGCCGGAACGCCCCCTATTGGCGCAGGGCTTTACAACGTGATGCATCTCCCAGATGCGTCACGTTGTTAATATACGCCGCACCATTGCGCCTCTTTTGTGCTGTCGCTGCGTCACAAAAGTCACGCAACAATGGAGCAAAAGAGCCGCAAGGGCCTTCTAAATCAGCCCCTACAGACTCAAGTCCAGTCCTTCCTTTGTACACATGGCGATAAGAAGAAATAGTGGTGGTGGATTAATAGTTTGAGTATTTTAATGACTGGTGAATGTAGTAGGAATGTTTAGTGTTGTCGCTGATCTTCAATCACGATGGACTTTGGCTGTCACTTTGCGTGCTGCGGACTGCTGCCTGCCAATCCTAGGCAAACCTTTTTAGTACTTTGTTTAGTGAGTTACATAGGGTAGTTTCCAATTCGACGGTCCGTAAATCAAGCAATACTAAAGTAATGACGTAGTCAACCACATGAGATTGGTCAATAATATATCCCGTGGAGTCGTTCCCTATTTGCTATTTCGCAAAAATATTTTGTTACTTTGTTAGTTCTTTTGAAATGTTTGATTTGGTTGAGAAATATCATCCATGTTTTCTGTTTTTCTTTCTTTCATGTTGTACATCAGCTTCCCCCAGGGGCAAGAGGAGGACACAGGAGGAGGAGGAGGAGGGTGCTGTTGTCGATGCAGGCCAGGACCGGGCAGTCGAGGGCTCCTTTGCTGGCCCCAGTAAGTTTTAATTTTAATATAGAGTACTTATTTTTTCCTAGCGTTCCTCATTCGATTTTTTCTAAATCGTCTTTGATCTTCTTGTAGACAGGATCTAAATTCTTATCCTGCCTCGACTATGACTCCGTGTGGTATTACTAGATTATTCTTATTAGTCTGTCTGTGTAGTTAACTAAGATTGCACATTTGGCATTTCCATTGGACTCCCATTCTAGTCAGCAATAGCTCTATGCACTGAGTGCAGTCCTCTGGGATTGTCAATAATGTCTTTTCAAGTATTCTAAATGTTTATGCTTTGACCATTGCCAACAATAAAAAGGTGAATGTCCACCACCAAGAAAGAATAAGATACTACTTTACTTTTGGTTTGGATAGGAGGACAATCCATTCTACTACTTTTGCAGGGACAAATCTGCACAAACAGAACTATGGACACTAAATAATGCATCGCTTAGCTTATCAATTATAATAGGTGCTGTAACTGTTAGACTTTCCACATACCTCAGTGATAACAGACTTTGTAGTTGAACCCCCAATCTCCTTACTGACTAGATAGTGTGGCAGAGTCATTTAGCTCCCAAAGTCACCGATGGCAGAGGCACGGACTCATGCTTGCAAAAATTCGAAAACCTTTAGCTCATCCACTCTAGTCTGGAGGACCAAAAACCGCAGAGTCTATTTAAGTTTAAAAGCTTTATTAAAAGTAAACACATTTATTAAATTCAAGTTTGTCATAAAAGTGAACGTGTAACAGAAAATGGAAAAGTGCTTAGTGCTGACGATTAATTGGACACATTTCTTGTGGTCGAGCCGAGCTCTCACCTGGTTTGAACTTGATCCTGCTCGTGTTCTTAGAAGTCAAGGTTCTGTCTGTTAGGAGAAAAAGTGGTGCGTGTTAAAAAGTAAAAAGCAAACATTCATCAGTTGTGCCAAAAAGTGCAGCAAGACAACAGCCTTCCCTGGAAAAAGGGACATTTTTACTCTAGAGTACACAGTCAAAAATTATTAAATTGTACACTTTTTTTTCACATTTCTTTCTTCCTCCTAGACCAAATATTATATAGTAGTGAGTGGTGTATTCTAACATTATTAAATGTACTTTGTAGGTGGAACATCTGGAGACGGGGCCAGCGCGGAGGTGGTGGTGGCATTGGACGAGGAGGACAACTCTGGGGAGGAGGCGGTGCAAGTGCCGGACAAGGACATGCCTGTGAGGGTTCACACGGTGGTGGCGGGCAGAGGTAAGCTATACATTCCTTAGTCATTGAGATTGAAGACTGCAGAGTGTGCTTTCTGCACGGGTGTATTATAAAAAAAGCAGGTAGTAGCCTCCTCTAAATGTACTTCGACTTAGCTGTGAAGTTTTTGGCGAGAAGAATCCCAATCAGATCTGAGGTGAACTTGATGGATGGGATGAACGAAAAGCGAAAGAAGGGTGTAAGTAAGTGTGGAAGCACGAGAAATGTAATGATGACTGGCAAAGAAGAATGATATGTGTTTGCTTGGTCCCCGAGGTGGCTGGGAAGGTAAGAAAATGGTATGGTGCATGGCTGGGTGAATGATGAAGCAAGGATGGGTGGAAGGAGAACAGCCTGGGTGGGTGAGACAGAAACTGTATGTGTGCAATATACTTTGAATGGATGGATGCCTGGATCATTCATGGTACTATCTGACTCTTAGATAGCATATGTGTATCTAGAGAGAGTAGACGGTCACTGGATGAACTAAGTGTTACTTTGAAGAGCATGTAACACCGCACCTGCACGTCCTTTCCAGTGTAGGAAAGGCAAGGAAAAGAAGTTGTAACGTTGTCCAAAGACTACCATGAATAGTAGCAGTAGTTTGTATTGCAACTGCAAGCACAGCATATATCCGGTTATTACGGTGGACACTCCCTACCTCCCTTAATAACTTTAGTTTAGTAGTAGTACGTCATTCATGTGTGGGGGTATCACTGTTCACTCAATAATAAGCAAAGCACCTAAAGTCATCCCATATGTCATCAAATACATCCCATGTGAAGTGATAGATAATCAGATAATTTAGCTTCTTCATTTTCCTTTTCTAATACTCATTTGCACTGTAGGGTGAAAGCTAAATTAATTAAGCAGTAGCCCTTTTAACAGAGTATTCTCAGTGCCACCCGTAATAGAAAAGTAAGAGCTTCACCACCTGCATGTACTGGACCGGTACAGTAACGCAAGTCTGTCTCACTCACCATGGTGTGCGTCTGTTTTTCTCGGGTGCAAGTTCACTGCGCTGGCATTATGCCGGCTTGCATAAGATAACGTACCAATTTTCCTAAACAAGAGAGAAGAAGAAGAATAAGAGTGGTGTACTGTCATAGTCGACTGTAATAGAAGTCCATAGTGCTCGTAGAATTTGTTCCTTAAACTCCCACTAATGTTAGAGCAAGGATGAAGAAGTCGGAGGTTACATAGATACTGTCCTCAATAGTTATGTACTGTGCTTTCAATTTGCTACTTGTACTGTGACAACTTTCTGCTCAATCATTTTGTGTTAATCTTAAGGAGCATTGGTTACAGACTATGTCTTTCTTTTTTCATGTAGTTGCTCCTTCCAAATCCAAGACACCATCAAGGAGGAAGGAGCTGGCTCGAATGGCCCGGCAACGGAGGCTGGATGCCACTGTTGCTGAATATCGGCGGCTGGTGGCCCTGGAGGAGGAGGAGACGCAGTCTGGTACAACAATAACGTCCACTGGGACAGCTGCATCCTCCTCCGTGCGGGCTGCCAGCCAGCGCAGTGCTCCAGCGGTACGGAGCCGGGCTACCAAAGCCAAACGCCACCGCCCAGCAGCAAAGAAAGCAGCTGCCCCTCACAGGATTTGCAAGGCACACCGGCGCCGCTTATCCCTCAGACTGTCCTACCTGGAGCAGGAGGTCCATAACTATAAGAACGTGGTGGAGGGCCTCCGCTTCGAACATGCCACCCTCCGCAAGGAGCATGATGCCCTGGCTGCTAATTCCAACAGCACCCTGCCATAGTGTCCCTTGCCCCTTTTTTAGAGACTTTTGGGGGGTGGGAATTGGGAGTTGGGATTTTTGGGGACTTTTGAAGGACAATCGTTGGGGTTAGGGAGGGTCTTGCGGGAGATTCTTTTGTTAGGGCTATAAAAATATACTTTTTGAAACTTTATCTGACCATACCTGTTTTTTACTGCTTTTGAGTCTGGTGGGTGGGGGTTTAACATAACAGTAAGTTTGTTTTCCTGAATAGTCCTAGGACTTTAGTAGTACTACCGTCAATCAAATCTCTCGTCTCTCCTAATACTCCATTATACTACCTCCAACCAAACGCCTATCTTACCTGTAATTTCTGTTTGCAAGTAGGGCTAGGCCCAGGGCTGGCTCCACGGGAAACAGCAAATAAGGTTGGCAATCCTGGGCGGATAAAATTTCCTCATAGCGGTGGTACTAGTGGTGTGACACAGTGGCAGTTGCTTGCCTATGAAAAAAAAGAAAATGAAATCTGGTTTGTCCTCCTGAGCAATACAAAGGTACAATACAGAATATAGCAGGTGACAGAAGTACACTAGAACAGTGCCACATTGTAGCCTAACAAATGTTAAAGTATAACTAATTCGGTTGAAGTTCTTTGACATTAGCCATGGGTCTTTGTCAAGCAGAGTAAGAATATATCCTCGGATTTCTTCACCAGCCTGTTGCTATCACCTTATCCTCCCCAGCAAGTGTGTGGATTTATTGCTGTAATTTAGTCACACATCAATCAAAACCACACAGCCCGGGGGAAGAGGGTTAGGGTTTGAAAAATGGATGGGTACGGGGGTTTTTGGGAAAGGTTTTGGGAGACAAGAAAAAATAGCACAGCATAGACAAACAATTGAACATAAACAATTCTTTGGGTACAAACCTATCCATCAATCTTTGAAAGTGCATGCACTACTGCATGCATGTCAGTGAAAAGTAAGTAGTACTTTCGACAACTGTGGAAGAAAGAATGCGACAGTACAGGGCGTGTGTGGAATTATTGATAACTATATTCAACATAAGGTCTCTGTAGCCAGATACCTGAGAGCCTTGCTGGTCACTATAAATCCATTCACAACAACACTCAATGGGGTTGGTCTGGAAGGTATAGTAGATAGAAAAGGAGAAATTGCTTTTTTTCTAGGTATCCCCTCACTCACCAGGGTTGCCCCTTGGTGACATGCTTCATCATTGGGGCCATCCCAGTCCTCTACGGGCTGGGGCGTGCTGCCACTTGCGAATTACGTAGGAGCACTTACAAATGACTATGTGTGGTGCAGATGTGATAGTGGAGTGGACTAAGTGATGTGTTAAGGGATCAATTTAGAAGCAGAGAGAGATCCAAGAAATGCAGTCACACTCAGAGAAAAAGGCAAGGGATACTGTATCTATGTTGTTGTAGTTGTCCTGTTGGAAGTGGTAAGTAAGTTGCCTGCAGAAAAAAAATCCTCTTATTAGCGGCACTCCTCCATTGCAGCCGACGCTTCGTCCATCGATGTTGGTCACCAGAAGACACCCTGTAAAAAAAGCACAGCATAGACAAACAATTGAACATAAACAATTCTTTGGGTACAAACCTATCCATCAATCTTTGAAAGTGCATGCACTACTGCATGCATGTCAGTGAAAAGTAAGTAGTACTTTCGACAACTGTGGAAGAAAGAATGCGACAGTACAGGGCGTGTGTGGAATTATTGATAACTATATTCAACATAAGGTCTCTGTAGCCAGATACCTGAGAGCCTTGCTGGTCACTATAAATCCATTCACAACAACACTCAATGGGGTTGGTCTGGAAGGTATAGTAGATCGAAAAGGAGAAATTGCTTTTTTTCTAGGTGTCCCCTCACTCACCAGGGTTGCCCCTTGGTGACATGCTTCATCATTGGGGCCATCCCAGTCCTCTATGGGCTGGGGCGTGCTGCCACTTGCGAATTACGTAGGAGCACTTACAAATGACTATGTGTGGTGCAGATGTGATAGTGGAGTGGACTAAGTGATGTGTTAAGGGATCAATTTAGAAGCAGAGAGAGATCCAAGAAATGCAGTCACAGTCAGAGAAAAAGGCAAGGGATACTGTATCTATGTTGTTGTAGTTGTCCTGTTGGAAGTAAGCATGGGCGGAAAATCCGTTACGCTCGCGGATTTTGCGGATTTTCGGGAAATCCGCAATCCGCGAGATTTGCGGATTTCCCGCAAAATCCGCAAATTCGCACGCAGCGGATTTTTTTGGCGGCGCGCGGCGTTGGTGATACAATTTTTGCGGCGCGCGGCGTTTATCATCGTTTGCCGAGTTGTTTTTTTCGATAGTTTGCGAGTGCTGCGCCATTTTGGATCTTGCTGTGTGATCCCGCGGGAATTGGCGAGCGCGATTACGTCATCGCGGCTTGCCAGCGATAGTTTGTCAACGTGAGTACGGCGAGATCACGTCTCGCGGTACTTCGCAATTGCGAGATTTGAGATGCGGCGAGCGAAAATATAAATTTGCAATTCTGCACAAGAAATCCACCAGCAAGCAGCATAAACCTTCTAGAAATGATGATTTTTATGTGAATAACTCCTTAGTTTGACATTTGCCTGCACTTTTTTAGCGAGGAGTCCATTTTGGGGAGGGGTGCAGGGGGGTGGGAGGAAGGAAGTGCCCCACAGTCTTCAACTTCCTGTTCCTGTTCAGCAGGCTCCTCCCAGTGCTTTGTCCATCTCCTGGTCACTTTTCATTTGGATGTGCAGCTGGAAGGATTACTTTTTGTGGATGCTGCTGGATCTTTGGATTTGAGGCCTTTTTGACTTTCTTTGGATCACTGTTGGATTAGAAATTTTACAAGTAAGTTTGTTTGGGGCAATACAGTTGCTGCAATTAAAATTTTGGAATTTTCGATTTTTGGGCTGTTTTGGGGCCTTTTTCCCAGGGGTACTCAGTGGTGGGTGGACTGAGTCTTTCTGTGGGGTGTCTTGAATTTAAACATCATGGAGGGGCTGGATGGCTTGGGATTGTGCTTATTTTTCAGTGATTTTCGTTTTTTTGGGCTGTACTTGTGGCCTTTTCACCAGGGGTAGTGAGTGTTGCATGGGCCTAGTCTTTCTGTGGGGTGTCTTGAATTTAAACATCATGGAGGGCATGGATGGAATGGGATTGTGCTGATTTTTCTGTGTTTTTCGATTTTTGACCTGTTGTTGGGGCCTTGACCAGGGGTAGTGAGTGGTGCATGGGCCTAGTCTTTCTGTGGGCTGTCTTGAATTTAAACATCATGTAGGCCATGGATGGAATGGGATTGTGCTGATTTTGCAGTGTTTTTCGATTTTTGGGGGTGTTCATGGGGAGGGACATGCCATGTGGCTGGTGGCCATTTTGAGTGCAGCTACAGGCACTGGCCATGTGCTGGCAGGCAAGTGGCCATTTTGAATGCAGGCTTTGTTGTTAGGCCTCCAACCATTTTGCCTACTTTTCAACCTTTATTTATGCCCAGGGGTAGTGAGTCTTGCATGGGCCTAGTCTTTCTGTGGGTTGTCTTGAATTTAAACATCATGGAGGCCATGGATGGAATGGGATTGTGCAGATTTTTCAGTGATTTTCGTTTTTTGGGCCTGTACTTGTGGCCTTTTCACCAGGGGTATTTGAGTCTAGCATGGGCCTAGTCTTTCTGTGGGCTGTCTTCAACTTAAACATCATGGAGGGCATGGATTGAATGGGATTGTGCTGATTTTTCTGTGTTTTTCGATTTTTGACCTGTTGTTGGGGCCTTGACCAGGGGTAGTGAGTGGTGCATGGGCCTAGTCTTTCTGTGGGCTGTCTTGAATTTAAACATCATGTAGGCCATGGATGGAATGGGATTGTGCTGATTTTGCAGTGTTTTTCGATTTTTGGGGGTGTTCATGGGGAGGGACATGCCATGTGGCTGGTGGCCATTTTGAGTGCAGCTACAGGCACTGGCCATGTGCTGGCAGGCAAGTGGCCATTTTGAATGCAGGCTTTGTTGTTAGGCCTCCAACCATTTTGCCTACTTTTCAACCTTCATTTATGCCCAGGGGTAGTGAGTCTTGCATGGGCCTAGTCTTTCTGTGGGTTGTCTTGAATTTAAACATCATGGAGGCCATGGATGGAATGGGATTGTGCTGATTTTGCAGTGTTTTTCGATTTTTGGGGGTGTTCATGGGGAGGGACATGCCATGTGGCTGGTGGCCATTTTGAGTGCAGCTACAGGCACTGGCCATGTGCTGGCAGGCAAGTGGCCATTTTGAATGCAGGCTTTGTTGTTAGGCCTCCAACCATTTTGCCTACTTTTCAACCTTTATTTATGCCCAGGGGTACTAGTGAGTCTTGCATGGGCCTAGTCTTTCTGTGGGTTGTCTTGAATTTAAACATCATGGAGGCCATGGATGGAATGGGATTGTGCAGATTTTTCAGTGATTTTCGTTTTTTGGGCCTGTACTTGTGGCCTTTTCACCAGGGGTATTTGAGTCTAGCATGGGCCTAGTCTTTCTGTGGGCTGTCTTCAACTTAAACATCATGGAGGGCATGGATTGAATGGGATTGTGCTGATTTTTCTGTGTTTTTCGATTTTTGACCTGTTGTTGGGGCCTTGACCAGGGGTAGTGAGTGGTGCATGGGCCTAGTCTTTCTGTGGGGTGTCTTGAATTTAAACATCATGGAGGGCATGGATGGAATGGGATTGTGCTGATTTTGCAGTGTTTTTCGATTTTTGGGGGTGTTCATGGGGAGGGACATGCCATGTGGCTGGTGGCCATTTTGAGTGCAGCTACAGGCACTGGCCATGTGCTGGCAGGCAAGTGGCCATTTTGAATGCAGGCTTTGTTGTTAGGCCTCCAACCATTTTGCCTACTTTTCAACCTTCATTTATGCCCAGGGGTAGTGAGTCTTGCATGGGCCTAGTCTTTCTGTGGGTTGTCTTGAATTTAAACATCATGGAGGCCATGGATGGAATGGGATTGTGCTGATTTTGCAGTGTTTTTCGATTTTTGGGGGTGTTCATGGGGAGGGACATGCCATGTGGCTGGTGGCCATTTTGAGTGCAGCTACAGGCACTGGCCATGTGCTGGCAGGCAAGTGGCCATTTTGAATGCAGGCTTTGTTGTTAGGCCTCCAACCATTTTGCCTACTTTTCAACCTTTATTTATGCCCAGGGGTACTAGTGAGTCTTGCATGGGCCTAGTCTTTCTGTGGGTTGTCTTGAATTTAAACATCATGGAGGCCATGGATGGAATGGGATTGTGCAGATTTTTCAGTGATTTTCGTTTTTTGGGCCTGTACTTGTGGCCTTTTCACCAGGGGTATTTGAGTCTAGCATGGGCCTAGTCTTTCTGTGGGCTGTCTTCAACTTAAACATCATGGAGGGCATGGATTGAATGGGATTGTGCAGATTTTTCAGTGATTTTCGTTTTTTGGGCCTGTACTTGTGGCCTTTTCACCAGGGGTATTTGAGTCTAGCATGGGCCTAGTCTTTCTGTGGGCTGTCTTCAACTTAAACATCATGGAGGGCATGGATTGAATGGGATTGTGCTGATTTTTTCTGTGTTTTTCGATTTTTGACCTGTTGTTGGGGCCTTGACCAGGGGTAGTGAGTGGTGCATGGGCCTAGTCTTTCTGTGGGGTGTCTTGAATTTAAACATCATGGAGGGCATGGATGGAATGGGATTGTGCTGATTTTGCAGTGTTTTTCGATTTTTGGGGGTGTTCATGGGGAGGGACATGCCATGTGGCTGGTGGCCATTTTGAGTGCAGCTACAGGCACTGGCCATGTGCTGGCAGGCAAGTGGCCATTTTGAATGCAGGCTTTGTTGTTAGGCCTCCAACCATTTTGCCTACTTTTCAACCTTTATTTATGCCCAGGGGTACTAGTGAGTCTTGCATGGGCCTAGTCTTTCTGTGGGTTGTCTTGAATTTAAACATTATGGAGGGCATGGATGGATTGGGATTGTGCTGATTTTGCAGTGTTTTTCGATTTTTTTTGTGCTCTATAACTGAACTGATGTTCCTCTGTCTTCCATTTTTTTTAGGTGCACAAGACTCAAGAGAACCACCAGTGCCAGGAAGAAGTCCTGCAGCGGTGTGTGTGTGCAGCATAACGTCACGCGACGTCACGTCTCGCCTCAGACAACTCTATAATTCGTGCAACTGCGGCCTGCTGTCTGACCTGCTCTGAAGAAGATGGCCCCGCCCCCAAAGAAAGTTCTCCGTAGCTCCTCTAGCAAGAAAGTTGCTAGTAAGGAGCAGAAGAAGCAAGGTATCAAGGAGGCTGGTGTGCCACCCGCCACGTTTTTTGGGAGCAAAAAAAAAAGTACGCCTGCTGCAGCAGGTTCTGCTGGGGACCAAGCTGGGAGCAGCACCCCTGCTCCATTGGGTTCAGTGCCTCCACCACCACGCCAACTTAAGTCAAAGCCCTTGAGTGCTTCAGAGGCAGTCAGTGTACTTCTCCAATCACCATCGACCAGTGATGTTGGCTCATCGCAAGAAAGTAGCAGCAATGTCCCTGAATCAACACAGCCGCAACAACAACACCATGTGCAAGTACACGCCCAAGTACATGTGGAAGGAGAGGCAGCAAAAGGAGATGCGCAAGCAAAGGTGCATGGAGGTTCACAAGTGCCCACAATAGTTGTTCCTCCCGAAGTAGGGGCACATCAGGAAATCGACAATGAAGCCGAGGTATCATTGGAAGCCACTCTTCCTGATGATCATTCATTGTCTTCCACATCCCTAGCAAGGAAAAGATCAAGGGGGGTGTCTACATCTTCTTCAAGCCCACCGCCTTCTGATGATCTGGATGACGAATGGGTACCACCACGGCAGCCTGAGAGTGAGGCACACCATGATCTGACACTGGTACCTAAGCGTAAAAGGAAGGTCGTCCAAAAACTCAAACCTATGGAGTGTGATGAGGCTCAACAAGAAGTGACAGATACTGCTGGTGATGAAGCCTCTCACGATGACGACGAGCCAGTCATCACAAAGGTCACTGCAGCCCCACCGGGCATGCAGCAAAGAGACATTTTGACCCTATCCCGAGAAGCTGCTGAGCGTGATGATGATGTCGGCGAGGAGGCAATGGAAATGGAATCATTAGATTTGGAGTTAAGTAGTACACCAAAACCTACCGCTTCCATATTTCTTCGCAAGAAGGTACCCACCTCGTCCTCGACCTCAATTAGTGGTGGTGAAAGTGCAAAACGTACTGAAGTTCGGCAATCCACATCCTCCACTTCATCTGGCATTAGCAGCAGGACCACCACCACCAGTATCGCCGCCTCCTCCGGCCCCCAAAGACATTTCAAGTCTCCAGTTTGGGACTTCTTTAGTGTTTGCCCAAAAAAGGAAAACGTAGCCATTTGTAGCCTTTGTAAGCTTCGAGTTGGTCGTGGTAAGCTTGGTTCTAACTATGGTACCGGAGGCCAGAGAGGTCATCTTGAGAGAAGGCACGCTGTCCAATGGTTTCCGCACCTAGAGGCGGTCAAGAAAGCCGGAATTGCACGTAATGAAAACGTTGATTTTTCATCTGCTGATGACGAGGAGGTAGAAGAAGACGATTCAAACACTTCACTTACACCCAGTTCCCATGTCAGCACACCCCATGGGAGCCACACTAAGAGTGTGGGAGAGAGTGAGACATCAATGCGGAAAAGTTCATCAGCGAGCGTAACTGGGTCGAAGAGATCATCATCATCCCGTAAATCATTGGTCCAGGGCAACATTAAAAAGATGTTGTTTACAGAAGCGCAATATGAACGCAACCACCCAATGACCCGTCTGTATAACACTAAGCTGGCTAAAATGCTAGCTCTGGACCTTCTCCCTTTTTCTTTTGTAGAAGGGGTTGGTTTTCTAGAATTAGTGACAGCGCTCTGCCCTAAATGGAAGGTTCCTAGCCGGTTCTATTTTGCCCGAGTTGCGGTTCCAGCACTACATGAAGATGTTCTGAAGGTGATTGGGGCAGCTTTGCAGAAGAGTGCTGTTCACACTATACATCTGACAACAGACATGTGGACCAGTGGCGCAGGCGCTGATTACATGTGCATCACTGCACACTGGGTCTCTTTTTCAGGGGCTAAAGCAAAGCTAAACTCAGGTGTTGACACTAACATTGTTTTTAAAGGTGCTCGGAAACATGCAACACTAGCCATGTTTGGTTTGGAGAAACGTCACACAGCAGAAAACATTTTGGATGTCTTTAACACAAAGGTCCTTAACTGTCTGTCCCCACTAAAACGCAAGGTTGGTTATGTTTCCACGGACAATGGCTCCAATATAGTTAAGGCCATGAGGGACGGTTACTATTTCAGAGTGCCGTGTTTGGCGCACTGTATAAACCTGGTTGTCCAAAAATTCTTGGGTAATAAAGGCAGTGCAGCGTACGGTGTATTGGACACCTGCCGAAAAATGTGCAAGCATTTCAGCCATTCTTTTAAGGCCCGGAAGCAGCTGAGGAGCCTGCTATATCAACATCAAATGCCAGTGAAAGCACTCATCCAGGAGGTGGTAACACGTTGGAACTCAACCTTCTACATGCTTGAGCGTCTGTATGAGCAGTATACGGAACTCGATCAATATTTCCTTAAAGAGGGTGCAGAGGAGCTGAGGATGGGTGGGCCGCAATGGAACATAGTTGAAAGCCTGACACGCATGCTTCGTCCTTTTGAGTTCTTCACGCGTGCAGTCAGCAAGGAGGACTCTAATTTGGGAAAAGCTATCCCATTGTTGTACATGCTGGAGGACCAACTGAAGGAGGTGTGTTCTGTGTTTAGAAAAGATAAAACCCAAGACTCTTTGCTTCTGGCCGAGCAATTATTAGAGCTCCTACAAGGTGATGAACGTCTTAAAAAGATCCACTCAGAACAGCATTACATTTGTGCTACTATTCTGGATCCACGCTACAAAAAGGCGCTGGCAGGCAAAGCATTCTTTCCTTTTGATGATGAACATGTTCTAAAGTACAAACGTTGGCTAGCCTTGTCAGCCAAGAAGTTTGAAACAGAACGGCTGGAAATTGAAGGAAATGGCAGTACATCAGCAGGCCATCCCCAGTCAAAACAATCCACTTCTGCACCTGTGGCTGTGGCACAAGTGACCTCTCAGCCGTTAAAGACACCGGCAACCGGATCATCTGCACGAAAGACAACAGAAACATTGGAGGCTGAAGAGGATTGGCTAGCTCTGCGTGGGTTTGGTTCTCAAAAGGTCAGAGGCACAGCAAGAGCTAAGCAAAGTGGAGGAACCTTGGATGAGGACCTTGAGTCGATGGTGAAGGACTATCTGAATGACTCAACAGAGGTCTATGTTAATTCTGACCCATTGGCGTATTGGCATGGGAAAAAAGAATTGTGGCCACAGCTCACCAACCTGGCTTTAAACTACTTGTCTTGCCCACTCGCAAGCGTGTCTTCTGAACGGGTTTTCAGTGCGGCTGGTGGGATTGTAACTCCCAAACGGAGCCGCCTCTCGCCCAAAAATGTGGAGAGGTTAACAATGATCAAGATGAATCAGCACCTCATACCACCAGATTTCAGAGTACGAGAGAGCGTGCCGGATGAAGAGGAGGTGGACAGCAACATAGATGAGGGAATTTCTACTCTGTCAGGTGACGCTGAGCTCACCCTGCCTGAATTTGCAGAGTATGATGACGAAGCCTTATTCTTATTCCTGGACCGTGATACCGACTTCGAGCCCTGAAAATGAGACAACGAATCAATAACTTTCTTTTTCATCCTTATTCACTTTTATTCCTGTGTGTCTGTCTTTCTTTGTTGTGCACAGTTAATATAATTCAAACTTTAATCAGATAATCACAAAAACAAGCCCATCAGCAGAACTGTCTTCACTTGTTTGCTAATTTATTTGAAGGTGCCGCAGTCTGCATTCCTCAGGTTCACAAGTTCAGAAGAACATGCTCCTCTATCCTCCTCCTCCAGACTCCTATTTCCATCAAAGCAGAGGGCTGGTTTACGCCCAATGAAGAAAGACTCAGCACTTGTGGGGGTGTTGTTCTACCTCTTTGCAGGTGAGTTGACGGGTCTGGGGCCATTGCTGGGAAGCACTAAAAGTGGTTTGGACCAAATCCGAGGCGGAAAATTTTTTGTGTTTTTGATGACTTGCTTGCCTTTGAGGTGCTCTTAGGGGGGGTTCCGTCTGTTTGTGGGTGAGTTTCGTGGTCTGGGAGCATTGCTGGGACACTCTAATCTTGATTGCATTTGCTTTTCAGGAAATCCGTCGTGCCAACCCCGACTTATGGCCTAGCTACGCAGCGCGTTTGGACCGAAGGCCCAGAAATATTGCAAGTATGAGATTTTGCTTTTGGCCTGTTTGGGGGTGTTATGCTTCTTGGCGGGTGGGTTGACGGGTCTTGGGGCATTCCTGGGAAGGTCTAATACCGGGTAGAAGTGGTTGGGACAAAATCCAGGCCGATTTTTTTTGGGCTATTTCTGACATTTTGCTCTATGTAGCGTTTTCGGGGGCCTGTTTGGGGGGCTTCCTGGTGTTTGTGGGTGAGTTTCGTGGTCTGGGAGCACTGCTGGGACACTCTAATCTTGATTGCATTTGCTTTTCAGGAAATCCGTCGTGCCAACCCCGACTTATGGCCTAGCTACGCAGCGCGTTTGGACCGAAGGCCCAGAAATATTGCAAGTATGAGATTTTGCTTTTGGCCTGTTTGGGGGTGTTATGCTTCTTGGCGGGTGGGTTGACGGGTCTTGGGGCATTCCTGGGAAGGTCTAATACCGGGTAGAAGTGGTTGGGACAAAATCCAGGCCGATTTTTTTTGGCTATTTCTGACATTTTGCTCTATGTAGCGTTTTCGGGGGCCTGTTTGGGGGGCTTCCTGGTGTTTGTGGGTGAGTTTCGTGGTCTGGGAGCACTGCTGGGACACTCTAATCTTGATTGCATTTGCTTTTCAGGAAATCCGTCGTGCCAACCCCGACTTATGGCCTAGCTACGCAGCGCGTTTGGACCGAAGGCCCAGAAATATTGCAAGTATGAGATTTTGCTTTTGGCCTGTTTGGGGGTGTTATGCTTCTTGGCGGGTGGGTTGACGGGTCTTGGGGCATTCCTGGGAAGGTCTAATACCGGGTAGAAGTGGTTGGGACAAAATCCAGGCCGATTTTTTTTTGGCTATTTCTGACATTTTGCTCTATGTAGCGTTTTCGGGGGCCTGTTTGGGGGGCTTCCTGGTGTTTGTGGGTGAGTTTCGTGGTCTGGGAGCACTGCTGGGACACTCTAATCTTGATTGCATTTGCTTTTCAGGAAATCCGTCGTGCCAACCCCGACTTATGGCCTAGCTACGCAGCGCGTTTGGACCGAAGGCCCAGAAATATTGCAAGTATGAGATTTAGCTTTTGGCCTGTTTGGGGGTGTTATGCTTCTTGGCGGGTGGGTTGACGGGTCTTGGGGCATTCCTGGGAAGGTCTAATACCGGGTAGAAGTGGTTGGGACAAAATCCAGGCCGATTTTTTTTGGGCTATTTCTGACATTTTGCTCTATGTAGCGTTTTCGGGGGCCTGTTTGGGGGGCTTCCTGGTGTTTGTGGGTGAGTTTCGTGGTCTGGGAGCACTGCTGGCTATATATACTTTACTTTGCAAGAGGTTTGAAGCAAATCCATGGTGGCAGAGGGGACTTAGGGCCTAGCTGCAGAGCGCGCGCGGAGTGATTTGGGAAATTTGTGAAAAATTGACTAAGTCCCCATTTTTGTACTTTTGCTCTTTGGCTGTTTGGGGGTCTTCTACTCGTTTTCTCCTGGGTTGACGGCTCTGGGGCCATTGCTGGGAAGCTCTAATACCGGATAAAAGTGTTTTGGACCAAATCCCAGGCGGAATTTTTTTTGTGTTTTTGATGACTTGCTTGCCTTTGAGGTGCTCTTAGGGGGGGTTCCGTCTGTTTGCGGGTGAGTTTCGTGGTCTGGGAGCACTGCTGGGACACTCTAATCTTGATTGCATTTGCTTTTCAGGAAATCCGTCGTGCCAACCCCGACTTATGGCCTAGCTACGCAGCGCGTTTGGACCGAAGGCCGAGAAATATTGCAAGTATGAGATTTTGCTTTTGGCCTGTTTGGGGGTGTTACGCTTCTTGGCGGGTGGGTTGCCGGGTCTTGGGGCATTCCTGGGAAGGTCTAATACCGGGTAGAAGTGGTTGGGACAAAATCCGCGCAGAAAAGCCTTTAGTTTTGGCACTTTTTGTAACTTAGGGTTCGTTAGGGTTAGCCCTAGCAGCAGGATTGCATGTGTTTCGGGGTGTTCTAGATTTTTCAAACTGAGTTCTGGGGTCTTAGAGCACTCGTGAGAATGTGTAATTTTGGTTGCAAGTCATTTGAAGAAAATCCATGGTGGGAAAGGGGGGATTTGGCATAGTTAAAGAAAGCCTTTGCCACTATTCTTAACTTAGGGTTCGTTAGGGTTAGCAGTATTTCTATTGCATGTGTTTGAGTGGGGGGGATTTCGAGTCTTGGAGCGATGCTGGCTATGGCTACTTTTGCTTGGTTGCTTGCAAGTGGTTTGAATGCAATCCACGGTGGGTAATGGGTAATTAGGGTACTTCGGCCTACTTTTACTTTCAAAGTAAGTTTTGTCACCAGTTTTCTGCTAGGCCTCGTTTTTTGAGATTTGATTGGGGGTCTTCTACATTTTTGCGACTGGCTTTAGTAAGGGTCTGGGTGGGAGCACTGCTAGGAAGATCTAATTTTGTTCTAAAACACAGTTTACAGTACACCTAGCTTGAGGGGCAAGATCCGCTACATTAATTTGCCCATACTTATTTATCCTTCAAAAGGTGACTCAGAGTACGCACTTTCAAAAACATTGTACTGTCTACTAGGAAAAACAAATTGTGACTTTTTGCACTCCACAGCCTACATACCTTATATTTATTTATCAGTGGTGTTGTAATATTATATCACTTCCTGTTTTTCGTTGAATAATTACAGGCCGGGTTTCAGTCTCTGCAATGGGGAAAAAAGGATGGAGTCAGGCTTCACAGTAGCGAGCCACAATTCAGCATCAGGCAGGCAGTGGACAGGGTGTCTTCTGGTGACCAACATCGATGGACGAAGCGTCGGCTGCAATGGAGGAGTGCCGCTAATAGGAGGATTTTTTTTCTGCAGGCAACTTACTTACCACTTCCAACAGGACCACTACAACCACATAGATACAGTATCCCTTGCCTTTTTCTCTGACTGTGACTGCATTTCTTGGCTCTCTCTCGGCTTCTACATTGATCCCTTAACACATCACTTAGTCCACTCCACTATCACATCTGCACCACACATAGTCATTTGTAAGTGCTCCTACGTAATTCGCAAGTCGCAGCACGCCCCAGGCCGTAGAGGACTGGGATGGCCCCAATGATGAAGCATGTCACCAAGGGGCAACCCTGGTGAGTGAGGGGACACCTAGAAAAAAAGCAATTTCTCCTTTTCTATCTACTATACCTTCCAGACCAACCCCACTGAGTGTTGTTGTGAATGGATTTATAGTGACCAGCAAGGCTCTCGGGTATCTGGCTACAGAGACCTTATGTTGAATATCGTTATCAATAATTTACACATAGGCCCTTTACTGTTGCATTCTTTCTTCCACAGTTGTCGAATGTACTACTTACTTTTCACTGACATGCATGCAGTAGTGCATGCACTTTCAAAGATTGATGGATAGGTTTGTACCCAAAGAATTGTTTATGTTCAATTGTTTGTCTATGCTGTGCTTTTTTTTACAGGGTGTCTTCTGGTGACCAACATCGATGGACGAAGCGTCGGCTGCAATGGAGGAGTGCCGCTAATAGGAGGATTTTTTTTCTGCAGGCAACTTACTTACCACTTCCAACAGGACCACTACAACCACATAGATACAGTATCCCTTGCCTTTTTCTCTGACTGTGACTGCATTTCTTGGCTCTCTCTAGGCTTCTAAATTGATCCCTTAACACATCACTTAGTCCACTCCACTATCACATCTGCACCACACATAGTCATTTGTAAGTGCTCCTACGTAATTCGCAAGTCGCAGCACGCCCCAGGCCGTAGAGGACTGGGATGGCCCCAATGATGAAGCATGTCACCAAGGGGCAACCCTGGTGAGTGAGGGGACACCTAGAAAAAAAGCAATTTCTCCTTTTCTATCTACTATACCTTCTGTCAGGTTACGCAGCCCCTAAGCGCCTACCGTACTATGAAACTACATTTCCCATGAGTAGGCGGGAGACTTGCAGGAAGTTTATCTGGGGAACAGACACGCTTCCTGTTGCGCGTTATTCTGGTTTCTGTTCTGCACACTACCGTTTCCCTCTTCCTTTTTGTTGGACCATACATCTTTGCTTTGACTATTTGGAACCCCCTTTGTACATTGAGTCCTCTACCAAGTTTGTGGTATGTTGTGAGTAGTGGGTTTGATGTCTTAGTATAACGCGAGTGTGTTTGGTGCGACAGGAGTGTGTTCGTTAACTATATGTTTATGTGTTTCTTAGGCCTTCCTCACAGATTGTGGCAGAAGGGCTATAGTATTTCCTATCCAAGGTCATGTTTTCTTGGTGCTCAGGTACTTGTCTACTTCCTTGGTTATTTAGTGAGACTATATGAGAGTACCCTTGTATGTTAGGACAGCACTTCACTGATGCCTGTCTTGTCTTTTGTTACAGGTATCCTTTCCCTGCTGACCCTACCTTTACCCATCCCACATTTTTTATTTTAGTTTGTTATTTTTCTCCCCCGCCTAATGCCTCGAACACCCTGTGTTTACACTTCTGGGTGTTGGTGACATTTGGAGGTGGAACCATATTTGCATCGACTGGATCACGGGGAGTAAACCTGACACCTTCCAGACCAACCCCATTGAGTGTTGTTGTGAATGGATTTATAGTGACCAGCAAGGCTCTCGGGTATCTGGCTACAGAGACCTTATGTTGAATATCGTTATCAATAATTCCACACAGGCCCTGTACTGTCGCATTCTTTCTTTCCACAGTTGTCGATGATATATTCTTACTCTGCTTGACAAAGAACCATTGCTAATGTGAAAGAACTTCAACCGAATTAGTAGTTATACTTTACCATTTGTTAGGCTACAATGTGGCACTGCTCTACTGTACTTCTGTCACCTGCTATATTCTCAGTTGTACCGTTGAATTGCTCAGGAGGACAAACCAGATTTCATTTTCTTTTTTTTCATAGGCATGCAACTGCCACTGTGTCACACCACTAGTACCACCGCTATGAGGAAATTTTATCCGACCAACATTGCCAACGTTATTCGGTGTTTCCCGTGGAGCCAGCCCTGGGTCTAGCCCTACTTTCAAACACAAATTACAGGTAAGATAAGCGTTTGGTGGTTTGGGGGTATAATGGAGTATTAGTACGAGAGACGAGAGACTGAAGGTAGTACTACTAAAGTCCTAGGACTCTTGGATTCACTTCACTTAGTCTGTGAGAGGCACTTAGTGTTGAAAACATTTGGGCATTTACACTTAAAGGAAGAAAATGGAACTAAACTTTCAGGAAAACAGTCAACGTTAAACCCCCACCCACCAGGCAAGCAGTAAAAAACAGGTATGCTCAGATAAAGTTTGAAAAAGTATATTTATATCCCTAACAAAATAATCTCCCGCAAGACCCTCCCTAACCCCAACGATTGTCCTTCAAAAGTCCCCAAAAACCCAACTCCCAATTCCCACCCCCCAAAAGTCTCTAAAAAAGGGGCAAGGGACACTATGGGTGGATGCTGTTAACTTTTTGGGCCAGGGCATCATGCTCCTCGCGGAGCAAGGCGAGCTCCTGCTGAAGGCGGGACACCATCAGGGTAGTGCGGCGCAGGCGTGCCTTCACTGCCTTGCAGGTGCAATGCCTGTGAGAGGCAGCTGTTGGCCTTGCTGCTCGGCGGTGGCGTTTGCCTTTGGCAGCCCGGCTCAGTCTGGGTGGACCACTGTGCTGGGTGGCAGCCCGTGGGGCCACGGAGGCCGATGCAGACGACGTTGTTGTAGTTGTCGACTGCACACTTTCCACGTCCTCCAGGGCCACCAGCCGCCGATATTCCGCAACAGTGGCCTCGATCCTCCGTTGCCGGGCCGCTCTAGCCAGCTCCTTCCTCCTTGTTCGTTTGGAAGGAGAACCTATATGAAGAAAGAAAGACATAGTCTGTAACCAATGCTCTTTAAGATTAACTCAATCATTCAGCAGAAATTTGTGTTGCAGTACAACTAGCAACTTGCAAGCGCATTACATAACTATTGAGGCCAGTATCTATCTAACCTCACACTTCTTCATCCTTGCTCTAACATTAGTGGGAGTTTAAGGAACAAATTCTACGAGCACTGTGGACTTCCATTGGAGTCGACTATGAAAGTACACCAGTCTTATTCTTCTTCTTATCTCTTGTTTTGGAAAATTGGTACGTTATTTTCTGCAAGCCGGCATAATGCCAGCGCAGTAAACTTGCACCCGAGAAAAAGAGACGCACGCCATGAGGAGTGACCTAGACTTGCGTTGCCGTTGCGTTACTGTACCCGTCCAGTACATGCAGGTGGTGAAGCTCTTACTTTTCTATTACGGGTGGCACTGAGAATACTCTGTTACAACTCAAGGGCTACTGCTTAATTAATTTAACTTTCACCCTACAGTGGAAATGAGTACTAGAAATGGAAAATTGAAGAAGATAAATAATCTGATTATCTATCACTTCACATGGGATGTTTTTGCTTATATATGGGATGACTTTAGGTGCTTTGCTTTTTATTGAGTGACCAGTGATACATCCACACATGAATGACTGAGTACTACTAAACTTATTAAGAGAGGTAGGGAGTGGCCACCATAATAACCGGATCTATGCAGTGCTTGCAATACAAACTACTGCTACTATTTATGGTAGTATTTGGACAAAATTAAAAGTTCTTTTCCTTGCCTTTCCTACACTGGAACGGACGTGCGGGTGCAGTGTTACATGCTCTTCAAAGTTACACTTAGTTCATCCACTGACCGTCTACTCTCTCTAGATCATGGGTACTCACAAACTTTCTCTCAGGGGCTACATTTACAGTGTAGTTTGGGGCCGAGGGCCGCACTGGTGGGGGCGGAGTCAGAGGGGGCGGGGCTAAAGCAAAACGATAACTTGTGACCATGAGGTTGCACACAGGTCCCTGCAGCAGATGCCCTCATCCACTGAGCCACCAGACCCAGCATTTACATACATCTCTCTCCCTCCTGCTCTCCCTCCTGCCCTCCCTCCATCTCTCTCTCCCTCCTGCCCTCCCTCTCCCTCCCCCTCTGTCATCTCACTGTGTGTGTGTCTATCTGTGTCAGCCTTCAGCCCGGGTTGAGACCGCTTCCTCAACGCGCACACACAGACAACAACACCAAAGTACTTAACAGGTCTTTAAAATACCATTAACATATTATTGAGGCTTTGTTTGTTTTAGCGCCCCTGCTTCTCCACCCTGACAATCACTGCTTGCCCGGCCCCACAGAGCAGAGGCTTTGTTCTATTTCACCTCTTTGTGGCCTTGCATCTCCACTCTGCTCTGTGGGGGCCGGGGGAGCAGTGATTGTCAGAGTGGAGATGCAGGGGCGCTAACAGGTGAAATACAAACAAGCCTCTGCTCTGTGGGGGCCGGGGGAGCAGTGATTGTCTGCAAGGTCTGCGCACCGCCAAGGAAGGCTTGCCGGGCCACCACCGGCCCGCGGGCCGTACTAGGAGTACCCCTGCTCTAGATACACATATGCTATCTAAGAGTCAGATAGTAGCATGATCCAGGTATATGGACACATACAGTTTCTGTGTCACCCACCCAGGCTGTTGTCCTTCCACCCATCATTGCTTCATCATTCACCCAGCCATGCATCTCATATTCTTGCCTTCCCAGCTAGTCTTCAATCTCAATAAGTAAGGAATATATAAGAGCTTACCTCTGGCCGCCACCACCACCGTCTCAACTCTCACAGCCGCCGCCGCCGCCTCCTCCCCTGAACAATCGGCCTCCGCCTCCGTGTCCAGCACCACCACCTCCACACTGGCCCCGCCACCAGATGTTCCACCTACAAAGTACATGTAACAATGTTAGAATAAAGCACTCACTAGTCACTAGTATTTGGTCTAGGAATGAAGACATGTGAAAACAATGTAATTTGTGACTGTCTACGTTAAAGTTAAAAAAAATGTCCCTTTTTCCAGGGAAGGTTGTCTTGCTGCACTTTTTGGCACAACTGATGAAGGCTGTTTTTTTAACACGCACCATTTTTCTCCACATAGACAGAAGATGGACTTCTAACTACAAGATCAAGTTGAAACCAGGTGAGAGCTCGGCTCGACCACAAGAAATGTCTTCAATTAATCGTCAGCACTAACCACTTTTCCATTATCAGTTAAACGTTTAGTTTTATTATGACTTCATTTTAATAAATGTGTTTACTTTTAATAAAGCTTTTAAACTTAAATACAATCTGTGTTTTTTGGTCCAGACTAGAGTGACTGAGCGAAAGGTTTTGCAATTTTTGCAAGCATGAGTCCAGATAGAACACTTCAAAAGACATTATGGACAATCCCAGAGGACTGCACTAAGTTGATAGAGCTATTGCTGACTAGAATCATGGGAGTTTCGCCAACCGTGCAATCTTAGTTAGCTACACAGACAGACTAATAAGAATAATCTAGTAATACCACAGGGAGTCATAGTAGAGGCAGGATAAGAATTTAGATACAGTCTACAAGAAGAGCAAAGACAATTTTGAAAAAAGTCAAATGAGGAACGCTAGGAAAAATAGGTACTAGTCTAAAATGAAAACTTACTGGGGCCAGCAGAGGAGCCCTCGCCTGCCCGATCCTGGCCCTGTTGAACAGCATCCGCCGCCTGCTGCTCCTGTGTCCTCCTCTCGCCCCTGGGGGGAGCTGACGTACAACATGAAAGAAAGAACAGAAAACATGGATGATTGTTGCTTGTCAATGTCAACCAAATCAAACATTTCAAAAGAACAATAACAAAATATTTCCGCGAAATTATATTGATTATGGTTACTTTTCATTTATTTGCGGACCTGTGACTTCGAAAGTCACGTAACTCACTAAACAAAGTACTGAAACGTTCACCTAGGACTGGCAGTCCGCAGTCCGCAGGCAAGACGCAAAGTGACAGACAAACTCCATTGTGATTTCAGTCAGATCAGTGACAACACTAACAGTTGCCTGCTACATTACCAGTCATTTAAATAGTCAAACTATCAATCCACCGCCACTATTTTTCTTATTGTCAGGGTTACAAAGGAAGGGGCAGATTTAAGCCCTTGCGGCTCTTTTGCGCCGTTCTTGCGTGACTTTTGTGACGCAGCAGCTAAACAAAAAAGGGCGCCATGGTGCGGCGTATAATATTATAACAACGTGACGCATTTGGGAGATGCATCCCGTTATAAAGCCCTGCGCCATCAGGGGGCGTTCCGGCGCAAGGGAGGGCATTCCTGCGCTGGAACACATCCTAATAGTGGCTGAGGGAAATCTACAAAATATCAATCAGTCACCTTTAGGACAATGATGCGTCACACAAACCCTGCACCTGCTTGAAGCAGACGTACGGCTTGACCCAGCATTGGGGAGATAGGGTACCCCAGAGCATTGATGGAGCTGCGCCATCGTTGCGACGCAACTCCAGCAGTAAAGCTTCGGTGACGTTTTGGGCCCATGGTGCGCCGCATTGCAAATACGGCGCACCATGTTTGGTGGTGGTAGCGGGCCGCACAATTAATGGCGCATCCCTGCTACTTTGCGGGGATGCGACGGTAATTGCAATTCTGCCCCTTAGGGGCATACTTACTTACGCGTTCTGGCGCATCTCCAGAGATGCGCCAGATCATCATCAAATGCGTCACGCAAAACTACCCTTGCGACACGGCAGATGTGCCTCATTTACAATGCGGCGCGCCCTGGCGCAAGGGTAGGCACTTGCGTGACGCATCTCGTCACGTAAGAGCGGCGCATCGCTGGAGTCACGTCGCCAACGCAATGCAACTCCAGTAATGCTCAGGGCCACCCAATACTTAACATGCTGTGTCAGTCCTTTCGCCTGCTTCGAGCAGACATAAGGAATTGAATTGACGTAGCAGCGTCGCAGAAGTGCCTGCGTTAAATCTTGTACATTTCACGCAGGCAATTTTGCGAGGCGCACAGCCGCTGGACCGCCCACCCTGCGTACTAGGAACGCACCCATTGTGGTGCAGGCCCATGGCTTTATAACGTGACGCATCTCCCTAGATGCGTCATGCTGTAAATGACTCGCAGGGATGCGGCACGTTTACGCCGCTGTTGCGTCACGCAAGGCAACGTAAACGTGGCGCAAGGGGCTTGTAAATGTAATCTGCCCCCTAGTGTCTAGCATTACGCAGTTCTGTAAAGTACACTCATACATAATAGTTACTCAGGCCAATGAGACCACGAAATAGAAAACAAATAAGCATAGTAGCAACGCCACTGAGAAGGAGAGCAGTGCACCTGAAATGCACAGAAGATTTTGAAATATAATTTAACTACAATGTAATCGTCATCAGCGGCATTATTGGCTTGCTCCATGTAAAAAACAAATATTTTCAATACAACAACACAGAGCAGGAGAAAACATCATAGTAGTGAGTGATTAAATGGCTACTACTACTCACCAAGCCCGGGGATCTCCAAGCCGAGCTGGTCCAGCAGGTCGCGCTCGCGGTCCAGGAGGTCCGTCCAGCGATGGGTGACCTGGCTGTAGGTGCGCTGGACCCCGTAGAGGTGGGATATGGCCCAGCACACCTTCTCCCACCGCTTCCGGCGCTCCCGCATGTTGTAGCCGCCGGCCGCGATCCTGCCGCCTCCCGCGATGGTCCTGGGCAGGCGGCGCTGGACGAAGTAGACCAGCGCGCCCACTTCCTCCGGGCTGAATATCTCCCGTCGCGTCACCTGCTCCCCCCTCAATCTCCCGCATGCTGTCCTGCCACTGGGTCCAGCACTACTCCCCGCCGCCGCTGCGGCCCTCAAGTGCCTGGGCAGCTTCACGGCGCCTGGCTTGACCATGGTCTGGGCAGGTAAGGTAGGAAGAAGTAGAAAATTAAGAAAGAATAGGATAGGGAAGAAGAAAAGAAAAGAGTTTAAAAAAGTAGTTTAAAAGTAAAGAAAAATAGCAGAAAAGACAAAAATATACAGCTAGGAAAAGAGAGGGATAGATAAGAAGCAAAATCGTAAAAAAAAAACTGAAAACAAGCAAAGGATGGCAAAGATACCAAGAGGATTAAACACCATGCCCAGACACAGGAAATGAATGAAAAACAAGATGGCCGGCGCCCGTTCACGAGCGCGAAAGTAAGTTCGCGCGAGATTTTCCTCGCGATCTCGTGCGAACCTCTAGATTTCCCGCGCGATCTCGTGCGAACCTCTACTCGCAATGCGCTTACTGCGCGAGATTATACATAGCGGGCGGAAACGGAAATACGTCACGCAAACAAAATGGCCGCGCCCGTACTCGACCTTGGGGTAAATTCGCGTGTTGCGCTGCAAGCGGCTCGCGAATACTGCAAAAAAACTCGCGAAACAACAAGCCGCAAAAAAATAAAATGCTCATTCGCACGAATTGGCGGCTTCCGCGGTCGGTTTCGCACGACGCCGCGCCCCGCGAATAGCGCGAAAAAAACCGAAAAACGATTTCAGCAAAAGCAAAAGCAATGAGCAGGTGCAAAAGGTCAACCTCATGATTTGTAACGATTCTTTGTAGTGCTTCCTGAGGGGGCCCTCCAGAATTCGGTTGCCTGCTTGCAACTATTGTGTGACCCTGCTCTGACCTTAACTGTATGCCACAAAGGTCCTGATTTACAGCTAAAGGAGCAGACAAGCAGGTGCCAGGCTGGAACTTTAAATTCTTTCAGTGACACATTAATTAGCCCCTAATTCATTATTGTCAGTTGGGGCAGGGCAGGTGTTGTAACTAATTTTGCAACAATGAAAGCACTTAGCAAGTGCAAAAGATCACTAATCAGGGCGCACTAAGGAAGCAGGTGTCAGCTAAAAAAATATTCTGTGACACATTAATCAGCCCCAAATTAATTCAGGTCACTTGAGGCAGGGAAGGTGTGCTTTGCTTTGCCGAAAATAATGTACACTGGACAACCAGAGGGTGTGGTGATGAAACAGAGGGTGGCATGGGTGGGCCAGAGGGTGGCATGAGTAGTCAGAGAGTGGCAGTGGTGACAGAGAGTGGCAGTGATGAAAAAGAGTGTCCCAAACAGGCTGGACATGTAGAAACAACAAGTTCGCAAAACTTGCGACCCGACAGGTAAGTTCGCAAATTGCGAAATTGTAAAAACCCTCGCGAACTGGCAGAAACACGGGCGAACACAAAAAAAAAAAAAATCCGCAAATTCGCGGGAATTCGCGGATTTTGCGGATTGCGAATCCGCAAATCCGCAAAATTCGCGAACGCGAGATCCGCAAAATTCGCCCATGCTTAGTTGGAAGTGGTAAGTAAGTTGCCTGCAGAAAAAAAATCCTCTTATTAGCGGCACTCCTCCATTGCAGCCGACGCTTCGTCCATCGATGTTGGTCACCAGAAGACACCCTGTCCACTGCCTGCCTGATGCTGAATTGTGGCTCGCTAATGTGAAGCCTGACTCCATCCTTTTTTCCCCATTGCAGAGACTGAAACCCGGCCTGTAATTATTCAACGAAAAACAGGAAGTGATATAATATTACAACACCACTGATAAATAAATATAAGGTATGTAGGCTGTGGAGTGCAAAAAGTCACAATTTGATTTTCCTAGTAGACAGTACAATATTTTTGAAAGTGCGTACTCTGTCTAAGTCACCTTTTGAAGGATAAATAAGTATGGGCAAATTAATGTAGTGGATCTTTCCCCTCAAGCTAGGTGTACTGTAAACTGTGTTTTAGAACAAAATTAGATCTTCCTAGCAGTGCTCCCACCCAGACCCTTACTAAAGCCAGTCGCAAAAATGTAGAAGACCCCAATCAAATCTCAAAAAACAAGGCCTAGCAGAAAACTGGTGACAAAACTTACTTTGAAAGTAAAAGTAGGCCGAAGTACCCCCTTCCTAATTACCCCTTACCCACCGTGGATTGCATTCAAACCACTTGCAAGCAACCAAGCAAAAGTATCCATAGCCAGCATCGCTCCAAGACTCGAAATCCCCCCCACTAAAACACATGCAATAGAAATACTGCTAACCCTAACGAACCCTAAGTTAAGAATAGTGGCAAAGGCTTTCTTTAACTATGCCAAATCCCCCCTTTCCCACCATGGATTTTCTTCAAATGACTTGCAACCAAAATTACACATTCTAATGAGTGCTCTAAGACCCCAGAACTCAGTTGCAAAAATCTAGAACACCCCGAAACACATGCAATCCTGCTGCTAGGGCTAACCCTAACGAACCCTAAGTTACAAAAAGTGCCAAAAGGCTTTTCCGCGAGGATTTTGTCCCAACCACTTCTACCCGGTATTAGACCTTCCCAGGAATGCCCCAAGACCCGCCAACCCACCCGCCAAGAAGCATAACACCCCCAAACAGGCCAAAAGCAAAATCTCATACTTGCAATATTTCTCGGCCTTCGGTCCAAACGCGCTGCGTAGCTAGGCCATAAGTCGGGGTTGCCACAACGGATTTCCTGAAAAGCAAATGCAATCAAGATTAGAGTGTCCCAGCAGTGCTCCCAGACCACGAAACTCACCCACAAACAGACGGAACCCCCCCTAAGAGCACCTCAAAGGCAAGCAAGTCATCAAAAACACAAAAAAATTTCCGCCTGGGATTTGGTCCAAACCACTTTTATCCGGTATTAGAGCTTCCCAGCAATGGCCCCAGAGCCGTCAACCCAGGAGAAAATGAGTAGAAGACCCCCAAACAGCCAAAGAGCAAAAGTACAAAAATGGGGACTTTGTCAATTTTTCACAAATTTCCCAAATCACTCCGCGCGCGCTCTGCAGCTAGGCCCTAACTCCCCTCTGCCACCATGGATTTGCTTCAAACCTCTTGCAAAGTAAAGTATATATAGCCAGCAGTGCGCCCAGACCCCGAAACCCACCCACAAACACCAGGAAGCCCCCCAAACAGGCCCCCGAAAACGCTACATTGAGCAAAGTGTCAGAAATAGCCAAAAAAAATCGGCCTGGATTTTGTCCCAACCACTTCTACCCGGTATTAGACTTTCCCAGGAATGCCCCAAGACCCGCCAACCCACCCGCCAAGAAGCATAACACCCCCAAACAGGCCAAAAGCAAAATCTCATACTTGCAATATTTCTCGGCCTTCGGTCCAAACGCGCTGCGTAGCTAGGCCATAAGTCGGGGTTGCCACAACGGATTTCCTGAAAAGCAAATGCAATCAAGATTAGAGTGTCCCAGCAGTGCTCCCAGACCCCGAAACTCACCCACAAACACCAGGAAGCCCCCCAAACAGGCCCCCGAAAACGCTTCATTGAGCAAAATGTCAGAAATAGCCAAAAAAAAACTCGGCCTGGATTTTGTCCCAACCACTTCTACCCGGTATTAGACCTTCCCAGGAATGCCCCAAGACCCGCCAACCCACCCGCCAAGAAGCATAACACCCCCAAACAGGCCAAAAGCAAAATCTCATACTTGCAATATTTCTCGGCCTTCGGTCCAAACGCGCTGCGTAGCTAGGCCATAAGTCGGGGTTGCCACAACGGATTTCCTGAAAAGCAAATGCAATCAAGATTAGAGTGTCCCAGCAGTGCTCCCAGACCCCGAAACTCACCCACAAACACCAGGAAGCCCCCCAAACAGGCCCCCGAAAACGCTACATTGAGCAAAATGTCGGAAATAGCCCAAAAAAAATCGGCCTGGATTTTGTCCCAACCACTTCTACCCGGTATTAGACCTTCCCAGGAATGCCCCAAGACCCGCCAACCCACCCGCCAAGAAGCATAACACCCCCAAACAGGCCAAAAGCAAAATCTCATACTTGCAATATTTCTCGGCCTTCGGTCCAAACGCGCTGCGTAGCTAGGCCATAAGTCGGGGTTGCCACAACGGATTTCCTGAAAAGCAAATGCAATCAAGATTAGAGTGTCCCAGCAGTGCTCCCAGACCACGAAACTCACCCACAAACACCAGGAAGCCCCCCAAACAGGCCCCCGAAAACGCTACATTGAGAAAAATGTCAGAAATAGCCAAAAAAAATCGGCCTGGATTTTGTCCCAACCACTTCTACCCGGTATTAGAGCTTCCCAGGAATGCCCCAAGACCCGCCAACCCACCCGCCAAGAAGCATAACACCCCCAAACAGGCCAAAAGCAAAATCTCATACTTGCAATATTTCTCGGCCTTCGGTCCAAACGCGCTGCGTAGCTAGGCCATAAGTCGGGGTTGCCACAACGGATTTCCTGAAAAGCAAATGCAATCAAGATTAGAGTGTCCCAGCAGTGCTCCCAGACCACGAAACTCACCCACAAACACCAGGAAGCCCCCCAAACAGGCCCCCGAAAACGCTACATTGAGCAAAATGTCAGAAATAGCCAAAAAAAAATCGGCCTGGATTTTGTCCCAACCACTTCTACCCGGTATTAGACCTTCCCAGGAATGCCCCAAGACCCGCCAACCCACCCGCCAAGAAGCATAACACCCCCAAACAGGCCAAAAGCAAAATCTCATACTTGCAATATTTCTCGGCCTTCGGTCCAAACGCGCTGCGTAGCTAGGCCATAAGTCGGGGTTGCCACAACGGATTTCCTGAAAAGCAAATGCAATCAAGATTAGAGTGTCCCAGCAGTGCTCCCAGACCCCGAAACTCACCCACAAACACCAGGAAGCCCCCCAAACAGGCCCCCGAAAACGCTACATTGAGCAAAATGTCGGAAATAGCCCAAAAAAAATCGGCCTGGATTTTGTCCCAACCACTTCTACCCGGTATTAGACCTTCCCAGGAATGCCCCAAGACCCGCCAACCCACCCGCCAAGAAGCATAACACCCCCAAACAGGCCAAAAGCAAAATCTCATACTTGCAATATTTCTCGGCCTTCGGTCCAAACGCGCTGCGGAGCTAGGCCATAAGTCGGGGTTGCCACAACGGATTTCCTGAAAAGCAAATGCAATCAAGATTAGAGTGTCCCAGCAGTGCTCCCAGACCACGAAACTCACCCACAAACAGACGGAACCCCCCCTAAGAGCACCTCAAAGGCAAGCAAGTCATCAAAAACACAAAAAAAATTCCGCCTGGGATTTGGTCCAAACCACTTTTATCCGGTATTAGAGCTTCCCAGCAATGGCCCCAGAGCCGTCAACCCAGGAGAAAACGATTAAAAGACCCCCAAACAGCCAAAGAGCAAAAGTACAAAAATGGGGACTTTGTCAATTTTTCACAAATTTCCCAAATCACTCCGCGCGCGCTCTGCAGCTAGGCCCTAACTCCCCTCTGCCACCATGGATTTGCTTCAAACCTCTTGCAAAGTAAAGCCTATATAGCCAGCAGTGCGCCCAGACCCCGAAACCCACCCACAAACACCAGGAAGCCCCCCAAACAGGCCCCCGAAAACGCTACATTGAGCAAAATGTCAGAAATAGCCAAAAAAAAATCGGCCTGGATTTTGTCCCAACCACTTCTACCCGGTATTAGACCTTCCCAGGAATGCCCCAAGACCCGCCAACCCACCCGCCAAGAAGCATAACACCCCCAAACAGGCCAAAAGCAAAATCTCATACTTGCAATATTTCTCGGCCTTCGATCCAAACGCGCTGCGTAGCTAGGCCATAAGTCGGGGTTGCCACAACGGATTTCCTGAAAAGGAAATGCAATCAAGATTAGAGTGTCCCAGCAGTGCTCCCAGACCCCGAAACTCACCCACAAACACCAGGAAGCCCCCCTAACAGGCCCCGGAAAACGCTACATTGAGCAAAATGTCAGAAATAGCCAAAAAAAAATCGGCCTGGATTTTGTCCCAACCACTTCTACCCGGTATTAGACCTTCCCAGGAATGCCCCAAGACCCGCCAACCCACCCGCCAAGAAGCATAACACCCCCAAACAGGCCAAAAGCAAAATCTCATACTTGCAATATTTCTCGGCCTTCGGTCCAAACGCGCTGCGTGGCTAGGCCATAAGTCGGGGTTGCCACCACGGATTTCCTGAAAAGCAAATGCAATCAAGATTAGAGTGTCCCAGCAGTGCTCCCAGACCACGAAACTCACCCACAAACAGACGGAACCTTCCCTAAGAGCACCTAAAAGGCAAGCAAGTCATCAAAAACACAAAAAAAATTCCGCCTGGGATTTGGTCCAAACCACTTTTATCCGGTATTAGAGCTTCCCAACAATGGTCCCAGAGCCGTCAACTCACCTGCAAAGAGGTACAACAACACCCCCACAAGTGCTGAGTCTTTCTTCATTGGGCGTAAACCAGCCCTCTGGTTTGATGGAAATAGGAGTCTGGAGGAGGAGGATAGAGGAGCATGTTCTTCTGAACTTGTGAACCTGAGGAATGCAGACTGCGGCAACTTCAAATCAATTAGCAAACCAGTGAAGACAGTTCTGCTGATGGGCTTGATTTTGTGATTATCTGATTAAAGTTTGAAATATATTAACTGTGCACAACAAAGAAAGACAGACACACAGGAATAAAAGTGAATAAGGACGAAAAAGAAAGTTATTGATTCGTTGTCTCATTTTCAGGGCTCGGTATCACGGTCCAGGAATAAGAATAAGGCTTTGTCATCATACTCTGCGAATTCAGGCAGGGTGAGCTCAGTGTCACCTGACAGAGTAGAAATTCCCTCATCTATGTTGCTGGCCACCTCCTCTTCATCCGGCACGCTTTCTCGTACTCTGAAATCTGGTGGTATGAGGTGCTGATTCATCTTGATCATTGTTAACCTCTCCACATTTTTGGGCGAGAGGCGGCTCCGTTTGGGAGTTACAATGCCACCAGCAGCACTGAAAACCCGTTAAGAAGACACGCTTGCAAGTGGGCAAGACAAGTAGTTTAAAGCCTGGTTGGTGAGCTGTGGCCACAATTCTTTTTTCCCATGCCAATACGCCAATGGGTCAGAATTAACATAGACCTCTGTTGAGTCATTCAGATAGTCCTTCACCATCGACTCAAGGTCCTCATCCAAGGTTCCTCCACTTTGCTTAGCTCTTGCTGTGCCTCTGACCTTTTGAGAACCAAACCCACGCAGAGCTAGCCAATCCTCTACAGCCTCCAATGTTTCTGTTGTGTCTCGTGCAGATGATCCGGTTGCCGGTGTCTTTAACGGCTGAGAGGTCACTTGTGCCACAGCCACAGGTGCAGAAGTGGATTGTTTTGACTGGGGATGGCCTGCTGATGTACTGCCATTTCCTTCAATTTTCAGCCGTTCTCTTTCAAACCTCTTGGCTGACAAGGCTAGCCAACGTTTGTACTTTGGAACATGTTCATCATCAAAAGGAAAGAATGCTTGGCCTGCCAGCGCCTTTTTGTAGCGTGGATCCAGAATAGTAGCACAAATGTAATGCTCTTCTGAGTGGATCTTTTTAAGACGTTCATCACCTTGTAGGAGCTCTAATAATTTCTCAGCCAGAAGCAAAGAGTCTTGGTTTTTGTCATCTTTTTCAAACACAGAACACACCTCCTTCAGTTGGTCCTCCAGCATGTACAACAATGGGATAGCTTTTCCCAAATTAGAGTCCTCCTTGCTGACTGCACGCGTGAAGAACTCAAAAGGACGAAGCATGCGTGTCAGGCTTTGAACTATGTTCCATTGCGCCGCACCCATCCTCAGCTCCTCTGTACCCTCTGTAAGGAAATATTGATTGAGTTCCTTATACTGCTCATACAGACGCTCAAGCATGTAGAAGGTTGAGTTCCAACGTGTTACCACCTCCTGGATGAGTGCTTTCACTGGCATTTGACGTTGATATAGCAGGCTCCTCAGCTGCTTCCGGGCCTTAAAAGAATGGCTGAAATGCTTGCACATTTTTCGGCAGGTGTCCAATACACTGTACGCTGCACTGCCTTTATTACCCAAGAATTTTTGGACAACCAGGTTTATACAGTGCGCCAAACACGGCACTCTGAAATAGTCACCGTCCCTCATGGCCTTAACTATATTGGCGCCATTGTCCGTGGAAACATAACCAACCTGGCGTTTTAGTGGGGACAGGCAGTTAAGGACCTTTGTGTTAAAGACATCCAAAATGTTTTCTGCTGTGTGACGTTTCTCCAAACCAAACATGGCTAGTGTTGCATGTTTCCGAGCAGCTTTAAAAACAATGTCCGCGTCAACACCTGCGTTTAGCTTTGCTTTAGCCCCTGAAAAAGAGACCCAGTGTGCAGTGATGCACATGTAATCAGCGCCTGCGCCACTGGTCCACATGTCTGTTGTCAGATGTATAGTGTGAACAGCACTCTTCTGCAAAGCTGCCCCAATCACCTTCAGAACATCTTCATGTAGTGCTGGAACCGCAACTCGGGCAAAATAGAACCGGCTAGGAACCTTCCATTTAGGGCAGAGTGCTGCCACTAATTCTAGAAAACCAACCCCTTCTACAAAAGAAAAAGGGAGAAGGTCCAGAGCTAGCATTTTAGCCAGCTTAGTGTTATACAGACGCGTCAGTGGGTGGTTGCGTTCATATTGCGCTTCTGTAAACAACATCTTTTTAATGTTGCCCTGGACCAAGGATTTACGGGATGATGATGATATCTTCGACCCAGTTACGCTCGCTGATGAACTTTTCCGCATTGATGTCTCACTCTCTCCCACACTCTTAGTGTGCCTCACATGGGGTGTGCTGCTGACAGGGGTACTGGGTGTAAGCGAAGTGTTTGAATCGTCTTCTTCCTCCTCGTCATCATCAGATGAAAAATCAACGTTTTCATTACGTGCAATTCCAGCTTGCTTAAACGCCTCTAGGTGCGGAAACCATTGGACAGGGTGCGCTCTCTTAAGATGACCTCTCTGGCCTCCGGTACCATAGTTAGAACCAAGCTTACCACGACCAACTCGAACCTTACAAATGCTACAAATGGCTACGTTTTCCATTTTTGGGCAAACACTAAAGAAGTCCCAAACTGGAGACTTGAAATGTCTTTGGGGGCCGAAGGAGGCGGCGATACTGGTGGTGGTGGTCGTGCTGCTAATGCCAGATGAAGTGGAGGATGTGGATTGCCGAACTTCAGTACGTTTTGCACTTTCACCACCACGAATTGAGGTCGAGGTGCGTACCTTCTTGCGAGGAAGAAATATGGAAGCGGTAGGTTTTGGTGTACTACTTAACTCCAAATCTAATGATTGTTGTGTTTCCATTTCCATTGCCTCCTCGTCGAGATCATCATCTCGCTCAGCAGCTTCTCGGGATAGGGTCAAAATGTCTCTTTGCTGCATGCCCGGTGGGGCTGCAGTTACCTTTGTGATGACTGGCTCGTCCTCATCGTGAGAGGCTTCATCACCAGCAGTATCTGTCACTTCTTGTTGAGCCTCATCACACTCCATAGGTATGAGTTTTTCGACGACCTTCCTTTTACGCTTAGGTACCTTTATCAGATCATGGTGTGCCTCACTGTCAGACCGCAGTTGTGGTTCCCAAGACGGATCACTTGCATCAGAAGGAGGTGGGCTTGAAGAAGATGTAGACACCCCCCTTGATCTTTTCCTTGCTAGGGATGTGGAAGACAATGAATGATCATCAGGAGGAGTGGCTTCCAATACCTCGGCTTCATTGTCGATTTCCTGATGTGCCCCTACTTCGGGAGGAACAACTATTGTGGGCACTTGTGAACCTCCATGCACCTTTGCTTGCGCATCTCCTTTTGCTGCCTCTCCTTCCACATGTACTTGGGCGTGTACTTGCACATGGTGTTGTTGTTGCGGCTTTGGTTGTTCAACACTTGTCAGATGAGTTACAACAACCTGTGTTGATTCAGGGGCATTGCTGCTACTTTCTTGCGATGAGCCAACATCACTGGTCGATGGTGATTGGAGAAGTACACTGACTGCCTCTGAAGCACTCAAGGGCTTTGACTTAAGTTGGCGTGGTGGTGGAGGTACTGAACCCAATGGAGCAGGGGTGCTGCTCCCAGCTTGGTCCCCAGCAGATCCTGCTGCTGCAGGCGTACTTTTTTTTTTGCTCCCAAAAAACGTGGCGGGTGGCACACCAGCCTCCTTGGTAACTTGCTTCTTCTGCTCATTACTAGCAACTTTCTTGCTAGAGGAGCTACGGAGACCTTTTTTTGGGGCCATCTTCTTCAGAGCAGGTCAGACAGCAGGCCGCAGTTGCACGAATTGTAGAATTGTCTGAGGCCAGACGTGACGTCGCGTGACGTTATGCTGCACACACACACCGCTGCAGGACTTCTTCCTGGCACTGGTGGTTCTCTTGAGTCTTGTGCACCTAAAAACAATGGAAGACAGAGGAACATCAGTTCAGTTATACACCACAAAAAAAATCGAAAAACACTGCAAAATCAGCACAATCCCATTCCATCCATGCCCTCCATGATGTTTAAGTTCAAGACAGCCCACAGAAAGACTAGGCCCATGCTAGACTCAAATACCCTGCCCTGGTGAAAAGGCCACAAGTACAGCCCCAAAAAACGAAAATCACTGAAAAATCAGCACAATCCCAATCCATCCATGCCCTCCATGATGTTTAAGTTCAAGACAGCCCACAGAAAGACTTGGCCCATGCTAGACTCAAATACCCTGCCCTGGTGAAAAGGCCACAAGTACAGCCCCAAAAAACGAAAATCACTGAAAAATCAGCACAATCCCAATCCATCCATGCCCTCCATGATGTTTAAATTCAAGACAACCCACAGAAAGACTAGGCCCATGCAAGACTCACTACCCTGGCCTGGGCATAAAGGTTGAAAAGTAGGCAAAATGGTTGCAGGCCTAACAACAAAGCCTGCATTCAAAATGGCCACTTGCCTCTCCCAGCACATGGCCAGTGCCTGTAGCAGCACTCAAAATGGCCACCAGCCACATGGCCTGTCCCTCCCCATGAACACCCCCAAAAATCGAAAAACACTGCAAAATCAGCACAATCCCATTCCATCCATGGCCTCCATGATGTTTAAGTTCAAGACAGCCCACAGAAAGACTAGGCCCATGCTAGACTCAAATACCGCTGGTGAAAAGGCCACAAGTACAGGCCCAAAAAACGAAAATCACTGAAAAATCAGCACAATCCCAATCCATCCATGCCCTCCATGATGTTTAAATTCAAGACAACCCACAGAAAGACTAGGCCCATGCAAGACTCACTACCCTGGCCTGGGCATAAAGGTTGAAAAGTAGGCAAAATGGTTGCAGGCCTAACAACAAAGCCTGCATTCAAAATGGCCACTTGCCTCTCCCAGCACATGGCCAGTGCCTGTAGCAGCACTCAAAATGGCCACCAGCCGCATGGCCTGTCCCTCCCCATGAACACCCCCAAAAATCGAAAAACACTGCAAAATCAGCACAATCCCATTCCATCCATGGCCTCCATGATGTTTAAGTTCAAGACAGCCCACAGAAAGACTAGGCCCATGCTAGACTCAAATACCCTGCCCTGGTGAAAAGGCCACAAGTACAGGCCCAAAAAACGAAAATCACTGAAAAATCAGCACAATCCCAATCCATCCATGCCCTCCATGATGTTTAAGTTCAAGACAGCCCACAGAAAGACTAGGCCCATGCTAGACTCAAATACCCCTGGTGAAAAGGCCACAAGTACAGGCCCAAAAAACGAAAATCACTGAAAAATCAGCACAATCCCAATCCATCCATGCCCTCCATGATGTTTAAATTCAAGACAACCCACAGAAAGACTAGGCCCATGCAAGACTCACTACCCTGGCCTGGGCATAAAGGTTGAAAAGTAGGCAAAATGGTTGCATGCCTAACAACAAAGCCTGCATTCAAAATGGCCACTTGCCTCTCCCAGCACATGCCAGTGCCTGTAGCAGCACTCAAAATGGCCACCAGCCACATGGCCTGTCCCTCCCCATGAACACCCCCAAAAATCGAAAAACACTGCAAAATCAGCACAATCCCATTCCATCCATGGCCTCCATGATGTTTAAGTTCAAGACAGCCCACAGAAAGACTAGGCCCATGCTAGACTCAAATACCCCTGGTGAAAAGGCCACAAGTACAGGCCCAAAAAACGAAAATCACTGAAAAATCAGCACAATCCCAATCCATCCATGCCCTCCATGATGTTTAAATTCAAGACAACCCACAGAAAGACTAGGCCCATGCAAGACTCACTACCCTGGCCTGGGCATAAAGGTTGAAAAGTAGGCAAAATGGTTGCAGGCCTAACAACAAAGCCTGCATTCAAAATGGCCACTTGCCTCTCCCAGCACATGGCCAGTGCCTGTAGCAGCACTCAAAATGGCCACCAGCCACATGGCCTGTCCCTCCCCATGAACACCCCCAAAAATCGAAAAACACTGCAAAATCAGCACAATCCCATTCCATCCATGGCCTCCATGATGTTTAAGTTCAAGACAGCTCACAGAAAGACTAGGCCCATGCTAGACTCAAATACCCCTGGTGAAAAGGCCACAAGTACAGGCCCAAAAAACGAAAATCACTGAAAAATCAGCACAATCCCAATCCATCCATGCCCTCCATGATGTTTAAGTTCAAGACAGCCCACAGAAAGACTAGGCCCATGCTAGACTCAAATACCCCTGGTGAAAAGGCCACAAGTACAGGCCCAAAAAACGAAAATCACTGAACAATCAGCACAATCCCAATCCATCCATGCCCTCCATCATGTTTAAGTTCAAGACAACCCACAGAAAGACTCAGTCCACCCACCACTGAGTACCCCTGGGCAAAAGGCCCCAAAACAGCCCAAAAATCGAAAATTCCAAAATTTTAGTTGCAGCAACTGTAATGCCCCAAACAAACTTACTTGTAAAATTTCTAATCCAACAGTGATCCTCAAAAAGGCCTCAAATCCAAATATCCAGCAGCATCCACAAAAAGTAATCCTTCCAGCTCCAGATCCAAATGAAAAGTGACCAGGAGATGGACAAAGCACTGGGAGGAGCCTGCTGGACAGGAACAGGAAGTTGAAGACTGTGGGACACTTCCTTCCTCCCACCCCCCCCTCCCCAAAATGGACTCCTCGCTAAAAAAGTGCAGGCAAATGTCAACCTAAGGAGTTATTCAGATAAAAATCATCATTTCAAGAAGGTTTATGCTGCTTGCTGGTGGATTTCTTGTGCAGAATTGCATATTTGATATTTTCGCTTCTGCGAGATTGTTGCTGCTCGCCGCATCTCAAATCTCGCCATTGCGAAGTACCGCGAGACGTGATCTCGCCGTACTCGCGTTGACAAAGTCTTGCTGAGCAAGTTGGCAAGCCGCGATGACGTAATCGCGCTCGCCAAATTCCCGCGGGATCACACAGCAAGATCCAAAATGGCGCAGCACTCGCAAAATATCGAGAAAAACAACTCGGCAAACGATGATAAACGCCGCGCGCCGCAAAAATTGTATCACCAACGACGCGAGCCGCAAAAAAAATCCGCTGCGTGCGAATTTGCGGATTTTGCGGGAAATTCGCAAATCTCGCGGATTGCGAATTTCCCAAAAATCCGCAAAATCCGCGAGCGTAACGGATTTTCCGCCCATGCTTACTGCTTGTGCTCGTTTCCTATCTCCCGCTTACCTGTTCATCCCGCGTCTTGCTTCAGTCTCCACCCTTCCTCCTACCTGTTTGTCCTGCGCCTGGAATCGAGCCTCCGGATCCCAGCAGCCTGGCTTGGTTCTTCGGTGGCACTTCCTATTGCCTCGAACTCCGGAACACTTTCGGTCCGCCTCTTCAAGTTTCCCGGGCGTTTCAGGACTCCTGCATCTTCCGGTTCCCCGATCATTACGGACCTACCAGGAACAAGGAAAAAGGCGACATCAGGCTAGCTGGTAACAGAATAAACAACTTTCTAAAGTAAGTGCACTTGCTTAATAATTACGGACTGCAGAATTACAAAGGCTTTGACTCAGCGGGCAACATAGACACATATCGTGCCTTAGAGTGACATTTGATATTCCTCAGTTATATGTTATATGCGATCATGCGCTGATTAGTGTCCCTGAAGGTGAAGAGAAACTAAAAGAACTTTGTGACTTTTTGTGAATCTTTTGCATCGTGTAGAGCAAAGAACAGAACTTAACAGGGTCTTTGAATGGGAACAGTGAGTGGAGAAATCTGGTTACCCTCTTAATTGCATCTCTTGTCCATTTTCGATTGTCAAACGATAACCTGTATGTTTTGTTTATCATATTTGTTTTATCTAACTAACGCTTCCATTTTCAAGACCCTTCTCTGATGAAGAAAAGACCAGAATTCTGAGAGGTACTCATGAAAGTGTTATTGTATTGTTCATAATATGCCGTTAGTATGTCATTAGGATTAGATAGGCATAGTATGACATGAGGCTAGTTAGACGAGGGTGCAGAACTGTGTGTACAGAACAGTAATAGCCTTCCATTCTTTCATTTAATAGGAAACAAAACAACTGCCCATCACACCAGTGAACACAGCCATATGTTAATCATACCAGTGGACATCACGAGAGGAGCAGTGTTGAACCGTGTTTATCTCTCTTTTGTTAATTTATCCACATCCCTTTCCCTTTCCCTTGGGTTTCTTTACACACTATCTATAGTCAGTGACGTAAATAATTAATTTACTCTCTTAATTTCTATGCAATAATCAATAATAACTCAATCAGAAGGAAAGAAAACAGAGTCCGTGGTGTTAGAGTTTCTAAGGGTTTTATTCCTCATAAAGGAATCAGGATATCATGTTCTGACCACCACAGGGGTGTCAGAAGGGATAGATGAGCGCGCTCTCGTTTATTGACATTACATAGCTTATATACTTGATTTACATCATAAGTTTCAATGTGAGAGGCGTAACAGCTGAGAGAAGACAAGATAACAGTATACACGTGGTACCAATACATCATCAAGAGGCGTAAACTAGGCGTGAACTAGAGGTGTGTGCTAGAAACGTCACTGATAGGTGACGCAAGTGGGTGGCACCAAGGGGTGGTGCTAACAGAATGTTGCAATGTCAGCAGAAATCGGAAGCATGGATGCGCACGCAGCTGCATGACGTGTGATTGACGGGGTGCAGGGGACTTGACATTTACACTGACGGAAAGAGACAGAAGTCTGGCATGTCAGATCAACTTGTACTTCTATCATCTCTGATATCTGATGTTTAGGAACTATACTATCTGGACGGAAAGGTCTCTAGGACAGAGGCTATTCTATGCTAACTGTGGATGCGTGTATGAGCGCCTGAGTGTCTACATGTAGAGCGTGGGGGCACGGGGCCTTCCTTGGAAGCATGGCAACGGAGGCTATGAATTACTTGTATTAAGACAGGTCGGCCCTTTGGCTCTGCAGCTGGAGAGGATGTTTACAGGATCTAGTAGGCAGGAATGTATTCTCGGGGAGCGAAACAGATAACTCGAAGGTTATAGTCAGTCTTGGCAGAAAGCAGGCTTGAGCTGAGCGCGAGGGGCCGCGCTGAATGTAGGACATAGTTCATGAGTACAGAGGTAGCCTGGGCAGAGTCAGGAGCCACAAGAGGTTCAGATGGCAGGAATTCAGGGCCTACTCTGGCTAGAGCAGGAATACATGAAAAGCGTACTACAAAAAGACGGTGGCATAGCATACTTAGGAACGGACTACATAATCCATTCAGAGTGCATCTGAAAGAGGACAAGTTAACGGTGGACGCAAATGTATTTGCGTCTTCATAGCTGGCATAGGAGGGAAGTTACATGCACTTTAAGCTGGTACATGGAGTCGGTGGGGTACGCGCTAGGGAACACAACATGGCCAAAATTTAATTTTCCTCATTCCCTCCTTGTTCCCTACGGACCCTTCATGAAATATCGATCCTCATGAATCGATCAGTCTGTTCTTGTAACATCATTTGTTCTTCTTTCTTTCGGTTACGTTTTGAGTGGAAACTAGAATGTTCAATACAAGAAGTGGCACACAGTCCACAGATCGCTGGCCCACACTGTAGGCACAGGCAGCAACTGAATACTAGGACTAGGCCAATGCCTAGGAAGGATAGGATCTTCCATCCCCAAGCTGTTAACGTTGTCCAGAACCAACCGGACCAAGTCCAGGTGCCTGGAGTCTGATGTATCTGATTTGCAATTATATGAAGACGGGTGATAGCTTGATATACAGAAGGTGCGTTTTGTGGAATGAAAACACAGCAGCTTGACCCGATGACCTTACAGGCTCCACCTCTATCTGCCAAGATGACGTCAATTACAAGACGATTCTGAAGGACAACAACCCGCATAGCGGACTGCTCTTCTGTTAAGTTACCTAAGGCGGAGGTAGTTTCATTTACTACGGCTTCAAGTGTTCTAGTTAATCTGCGTATTAATTTACTATTCTGGACAGGGCCTAAAAAGAAAAAGAATCCTTTATTAAAATCAGTGTACTGTTCCCATGCCGTTTCTGTGTAGTCGACAAGGGGGGCATCTCTTCTGGGTCTATTCTTTACTAGATTGCTATTTCTATGGTAATCAGAAGGAGCTAGGAAAACAGGTGGCAGAAGGAATGCAATGTAACAGGTACCATCCCAATCTGGAGGTAGACGAATGTATGCGGTATGACCACACACAAAGTAAGAATGACTGATAGCTTTGAAAGATGATTCTCCATCATCACTGAATTCGACCACAGTAGTGCATTTACTATGACCTAAGTGCACTGAACCTTTCTTTTTGATACATAATTCACCAGTGACTGGTAGTACTGACATAATAGGTAGAACTGGTGCGGCTTCGGATTCGACAGTAAGAATCATAAGGCTAATTGTGTAATTACCTAATCCATATACTTCATTTTCTAGATCAGTTCCTATTCTAATGGGGAGTCCCTCCTTATCCGGGTAACAGACGTCTAGTAGGACCAAGTTCAGGTTTCCCCAAACCCAACCCCCATCGAAAACAGCAATATCGGGATCTAAAGAATTAATTATCTTAAACCATGCTCCGCAGGAGCCATTGTGAGTGAACGGATACGGAAAAAGAGGTAGAGCTCCCTTGTAATTCTGGTAGGGAGGGAGTCGGCCACATATCCAGCAATTTGTAGCATTGTTAGTTTGATGAGAATGATGTAACATACTAATGAATGTATTGTTGCGCAGCGCAAGTCTGTAGGAAAGCTCATGAGGAGGTAACTCACTAAAAGTGTGTTCAGCAGAGACATTGTAAGCAGATTGTTCACGCTTGAAAATAGGGTAGTATATGGGTAACAAGATGCTAGCAACAATGATTAATATACTTAGAATAAACATAATTATTAGTGTCACTATGCAGTGACTACGAAGTGATTTGCAATATGTTCTTTTCTTTTCCTCTCTCTCTCTAACTCGATCTAGGGGATACATGTCAGAAACTATTTAACCGATTCACCTAGGGGAGGACTTAAACAATTAAACTGTCTGACTTGCTAGATCGTAACTTCATACGATATTGTTCTTGAGGAGTTTTTTTCTCGTTTGGGTTCGGAAAAGTCTTTGGGATCACAGTCTTTGGTGGGGGTGGGTGTGTCTTGTTCCGGTTTCAGTCCTGGGAATGGTTTGATATGGCTTAGGTGGACCCACCCCTTTCTGCCTTCCAACTTGACGGCGGTCCTTGTCGTAAGTAGAACGGTCTTCGGAGACTTCCAGCGGGGCTCCAACGGACTTTTCCTGTCGAAGTTTCGGACTAGCACAACATCTCCGGGGCGGACGTCATGCTCCTTCACATCGGTGTTGTCAGGGAAGGCTGCGGCAACCTGTGAACGACATGATTGGAGTGCAGACATCAAGGAGGCAAGGTAATCTGTCAACATATTAGAATCAACATCGGTGATCTTTTTAGGAATGGGCGTCCCCCACATATTCGGTGGTCTGCCAAAAACCACTTCGTACGGAGATAGCCCTGATCTCGAATGGGCGACCATTCTCATATAGAATAGTGCCACCGGCAGGGCGACTATCCAGTCAACCCCTTTGTCCTGACATATTTTTGCAAGGCGAATCTTTAATGTCTGATTATGCCTTTCAACAAGGCCTGCGGCTTCTGGATGTCGGACACAATGGAACTTCCACTGGTATCCCAATAACAAGGAAACTTCTTTCATTAGGGCAGACGAGAATGGCTGACCGTTATCTGAGTACACGACACGAGGCAAGCCGTACCGTGGGAAAAATTCACGAACCAACTGTTTGGCAGTGGTCGGAGCAGTGTAATCTGGGACTGGGTATGCTTCGGTCCAGCGGGACAGAGCACAGACAACTACGAGAACATATTTAAATCCTCGACAACGGTCCATCTGGATATAATCCATCTGGAGGACTTCAAAAGGGTGATCGGGAGGATGGAATCCACCTTGCTCTACAGGGACGCTTTTACCTGGATTGAACTGACAACAGATCATGCAAGTACGCACTTTCTGTTTCGCGGCTGCTCGTAAGTGTTTATTGTACCAGAGATTTTGTAAACTGTCTAGCATGGCTTTCTCTCCCAGGTGGGCAGGACTATGTGCTGTATTTATCATGACTTGAACCATAGAGTCAGGGAGAAACCATGTAGATTTTCCCGTCATCCAACCTTGATCTGTCTGGATCCCTCCTAGTTCGATCCATTTCTTTATTTCGTCTGCAGTAGCATGTGTCTGAATGTCAATAACATCTAGTGTGGGATCCCTGACTGTCATACAGTTTGTCGGATCTGTTGTCTTTATCGTGTCAGTTGTCTGAGTGTGAGTCAGTGCTGTATGTTTTGCTGTCTGATCTGCCAGGTCGTTACCCTGGGAAACAGAATCTGTGACTTTAGTATGTGCCTTACACTTCATAACTGATATGGCTGAAGGCAGATGTATTGCTTCTAGCAGTGCTTGAATGAGAGGACCATGCTGTATTTTTGTACCATGAGAGGTCAGGAAACCTCGTTCCTGCCAGAGCATGCCGAAGTCGTGTACGACTCCGAACGCATAACGGGAATCAGTGTATATGTTAACATTTCTGTTCTTGGCTAGAATACAGGCTTGGGTCAGAGCGATGAGCTCTGCCGCTTGAGCAGACAGTGTATCAATACGATGTGTTTCTTTAACTTCAGTTTCAGTGGTCACGGCATATGCGGCCACTAACTCTCCTGTACTTGTTCTCATGCATGAACCATCCACATAAAGTGTCAGGTCTGGATTTGTCAATGGAACATCTGTTAAATCTCGTCTGGGCTTTGTTACTGCATTAATAATTTCTATACAATCATGTGGAGCTGGATCTGTCATAACTGTAGGTAACAATGTTGCTGGATTCAAGATACTGCAGCGTCTGATTTCTATGTGTGGCTGGAATAATGTCAATTCGTAACCTGTCAGTCGTGCTATAGTTAAGTGTTGAGTCTGGGTTCTGTTTAACAGAACCTCTACAGAATGTGGAACTTGTACTGTTAACTGATGACCTAAAACAATTGAGTCGCTTTGTCTGATTGCTAACGCTGTTGCTGCTACTGACTTTAAGCATGCAGGGAGTGCCTGAGCTACTGAATCCAATGTACTTGAAAAATAAGCGCAAGGCTTATGTGAACCTGCTTGATCTTGTGTGAGGACAGACAACGCTGTACCATCACGTTCTGTAACAAAAAGTGTAAACGGTTTGCTGTAACATGGTGTCGCTAAAACTGGTGCTTGGCATAAAGCTTTCTTTAATTCCTCAAAGGCTTGTGTGTGTTCCTGAGTCCAAGGGAGGACAGTCGAAGTTGCTGCCTCCTGGGTTGTTAACTGAATGAGTGGTTTGGCTAGAAATGCATATTGAGGAATCCATTGTCTGCAGTACGAGGTGAGGCCTATGAAGGCCCGTACTTCCTTTTGTGTCAGGGGTCGTGGCATGTTTACAATTAACTGAATGCGATCGGGAGTGAGCTGTCTCCCCACTTTGGACAGCAAGTGACCCAAGTACACAACTTGCTGAACACAGAATTGTAGCTTCGAAGGAGACACCTTGTGTCCCTTGTCGGCCAGAAAATGCAAAACTATCAGAGATGCTTGTTCACATTCGGGCTCACTTCGTGCGGTGATCAGCAGATCATCGACGTACTGTAGTAAAGCGGTATTAACTGGCATTTGAATACAATCTAGTTGTCTTTTCAGTGCTTGACTATAGATGCTGGGGCTTTCTGTAAATCCTTGAGGTGCGCGGGAAAATTTGAAACTTCGTCCATTTAAACTGAATCCGAAGAGATATTGGCTCTCCGGGTCAATGGGTACACTGAAGAAAGCGTTCTTGAGATCGATTACAGTAAAGAACGTTGCTTCTGAATCAATGGCAGTCAACAGGGAAGAGATATCGGGGACCACAGGATATTGTGGTACAATACATTTGTTCAGTTCTCGAAGATCAATCACCAGCCGGTATACTGGCGGTGCATTACGGTCTGTACGTTTAAGAATTGGAATGATGGGTGAATTACAGATATTGGAGTCGGTCTCTACGACCACTCCTTGGGCGATAAGCTCTTCAATTATTTTCAGTAAAGCCACTACAGCATCGGGTGGTAACTTGTATTGTCTGATTCTGGGTAGAACAACTCCTGTCTTGAGTGTAACACGGTATGGAGTGATATGCATACAACCTACATCAGCTGGGCCTTTTGCCCATAAGTGATCTGGTACATTTTTCAATCTGACATCAAAGTCACGTAGAACATAATGACCCTTGAAATCCCGTAGAAAGAGTCTGACTCCCTCCGGGGAACAGCAAATTATAGCTCCTAGAGCCTTCAGTGTTTTAATTCCTAACAGATTTTCGGGACATGATTTCGTAAGTAACAAATCTGTAACTCGAGATAATGGACCCACAGCTAGTGGTACTGGTTCTGATACTTCATTTACAATAGGCTGTCCTGAAAAACCAAGGGAAACATTCTGTGAGCCTGAGAGGGGTGCCCCTGGAACTTCATTATGACTTATAGTAGTGCGACTTGCCCCTGTGTCAATTAAAAACTTTCTGTCTTTTCCTAATACGTGACTATGTACATAAGGACCTTCTTGATCTACAGGAATTTCAATAAGAGGCAAATCACTTTCCCTCCCTAGGCTGTTTCATGTATAACGCTGATAATCTGGATATGCCGACTGGGCATACTGGTACATCTGTTGTGATACTTGTCTTGTTGCGGCAGCGGGCTGTGTCTGAGCATGCTGTGGCTGCGGTACTGCTACTGTCTGTACTGTATGGGACTGATCATGCATAGGCTGTGTATTCTGCATTGGCTGTTCGTTCTGTGAGGTCTGTTGATGACCCTGTTCATGTCGAGGCAGACGTGGTCTTTCTTTAGTTTTACCTGTCTCGATGTTATGTTTCAGGACTGGACATTCATGTACGTAGTGACCTGGCTGTTTACAATAATTACATGTCCCTTTAACGGGAGCAGCAGAATGATTTGTCTGGGCCCCACCTTTTCTATGACCCTCGGCTGGAATTGTCTGGGCTACTAACATTTTCATTTTCGTGTCTTTCATACGTTTCTGTTCCTGATCCTGTTCTTCCCTAATTCTATTCTGGTGATATTGTAACATTTGTAACATCTGTGATGGCGTATTTGCCTGCCAAGTACTTTCAACCTTGTACACTCTATTTTTAACTAGTGGTAGGGCGTTCTCTACTAATTTTGTTACAAAAAGGTGTGGATATGACTCGCTACTAGTTTTGAGGCCACTATTGATAATGAAACATTTCTCGAATCTTGAATAAAAGTCACTAGTATCTTCATCTTGTTTCTGTTTACAGGACGAGATTGCGTCCCAATCTTCCTTTCTAGTTGTCAATAATCTTGGCAGAACCTGTACTATTAAACCTGGTAATGCTTTAGTCAGATCCCCAAGGCCTAACCCTGGGACTCGTTTCTTTTCTTCGTCTTCTATCTCCGCCCATGCTATCTTTGACTCTCCCACTTCCCAATCCTTTTCCTTTAATTTCTCGTAAATGCCCGTGGGCAACAGTACTTTTAACATTTTCATAATATCATCATACGTGTAATCTCCCATCAGTAACATGTCTTTAAGCTCTCTGTGAAAACCTGCAGGGTCTTTATCATGGCACGGAACTAATTTCTTCATTTCTAACAGTTCTAACTTAGTCAGTGGTGTGTGAACATACACACGTTTCAGAGTACGATCCTCACCCATAACTGGATGTACTTCTCGTAAGGGATTCTGACTTTCAATGCCACCACCGCATTGCATGTGGTACATTTTTCTTTCTGGAGGCGGGACGGGAACATATTCAGAGCTCAGGAAGGTATTATACTTACGTCGTTGTTCTAGAATTATTTGTATTAATTTGGTACTAAAACCTCTCCATCTATCCATGATTAGTGCTTCTAATGTTTCGTGTAAGGGACCTGGATCAGAATGATGGTTTCTGAACTTGATGAGGAGGTGCTGAATCATGTATACACCTGCTATTTTCTGCTCTTCCGGGGAAAGGTTCAAGAATGTCTGCACTAACGTGTCATCATTATATATGTCTGCGTTTTCAGCCCACAATACGGCTGACCGCGCTAGTTCCTGTTCATCCATAGAATTGAGTATATGGTACCCTACTCGATCTCGAAGCCTTTTATCCGTTTCCTGGAACTGATGCTCAGAAGAATTCGGATTTGTTAAAGCGGAGAAAAGAACTCTCTTGCTCTCCGGACGGACACCTTTCCTAAGGTAATTTCCCTTACCTACATATGCTATTATATCTGTAGACTTTTCTGATGTTTCATCTTCATCTTCCTCCTCGGAGGAAGTTTTATCAGTTTCTTCCTGATGTGCAGTTAATACTGCCTTTCTAATTTTCTGGGACATAGTGGCTATGCTAGTCCCCTTGTCATGTCTCCCGTCTGCTATATTTTGGCCCCACTTGTTTAATGCGTCTAACTCACTTTGATCTGTCCCGGGCCTGTCTCGTTCTCTTATCACACAATTAATGAAGAATCGTAAAATCTGTTTTTGAATGTCAACTTTCTGTTTATACATGGCAGCTTTGACACTGTCGGGGTCTTTCCCTGTCTGTATGAATTTGTATAGTCTGTCGAGAGCTTCCTGCATTCCTACACAGCATAGCAAGTTATCGGTGGCAGATCTTAAGCGCAGTGATGCTAATACCATTAGATCGTCTTTTCCGGGTACTGGATCATATCTGCAAAATGACATCCTATCTTTAAATGCGTCAAGCCGGGCTGAATAGGGAGACTGGAAAGGATTCTGTGTATCCTTTAAAGGCAATCTGTGTGTCGGTGGAGGGGTCTGTAGACCCGCTGTCGCACCTCCTGAGGCGGATGCTTGGGCTTGGGCTTGGGCATTGTCTCTTCGCGGAGTCTGGATTTGGACTTGAATCTGTCTTTTAGTAAGATCAGGTAATACTGGTTTCGGTAGATCCGTCTTGAGTGGAGGAAGTGGCGGAGGTGGCGGAACAGGGGAGGTCTGTCGTGGTACCGGCGGAACATTATCTGGGGGCGCAGTGCCACTCCCATCCCTGTCGGTAGGCAGGGCACGAACAGGCAGATTGGTGTAAGCTGGTGCTACATCCTCTAGATATGAATTCAGGAATATGTCTTTAGTAGTCTTGTGCATTACTTTAGTTGGAACTAATGGTGTCGGTAAGTTTTTCGGTATCTCTGATTCAGTTTCGGATGGGCCATCTGCTGCGAGGTACATACCGTTTACAAGATTATTTCTGGCACGGTCTATTTGCTCTGTTTTTACTCTGATCCCTTCAGTAACTAATTCGTTTTCTCGTTCTTTATCTGATTCTTTAAGTCTGTCTTCTCTACGGAGTGCTTTGTCAGCACGCTTACGTGATTCCTTACGCCAAAATTCTATGGCGTCCTTCTGAGATTGTCTAGCTTTCTTTTTCCATAATGCTTCTTCTACCCTCATGATGCACTCGGCATCCCATGTTCCGGTAACAGGCCATCTGTGTCTCTCGTCTAGGTGCTTGGTGTAATCGGCCCATAAATCTAGATATAATATGGCATCTATGCCGTGCTTTTGATACATAAAATTGCCTGGAGTGTCCCTAGGGGGGATAGGAATTTCTTCCTCTAGTAACCCTTTCCTAGTTCCGATCTGTTTTAACTTGCTGAGGAACGGCATCCTGCTTATTTATTACTTGAACGCTAGTCTTTATTCCTTGATACGAGTTGCTAGTTGATACAAGAAATACAATAATACACAATAAAACAGTCACATTCATACCACGACATTAATCACATAAAAACATTAAAGACATAGCTAACTACCCCCTACACTGAATGTACCGCTCAACGGTACGGATACACTGGTGTAACAGTGCAAAAATTCGGAATACTTTATATACTGCTAAACAGTACAGATACACTGCCTAAAAACAGTGCAGACCGGACTTGTGTACCCAAACCCGTCTAGATACGACCCAGCAATGGTACTCACCGGGAAGCACGGAAACAGAAGGCCTCGGAAAACTCGACTGGACTCGACTCGGAACTTCGGAAAACTTCGGAGAATCTTTCGGAAAACTTCGGAAAACTTCGGAAAACTGGTGGGCCTCTTCACACCTCGGACCTTGCTTCTTTCGGCTGGGCTCTGGTCGGGATCCTCCGCACTCCTCACCGCCTCGTCTGGGCACTGATCGCAGTCTTCGTCACCTCCGTGGGTCAGAGGGGGATGCAGGAAATCCTGCCAGTACACGTGTAGTCCGTCTAACTGATGGCAGGGGACACGGATTGCAACGCACCTTCCGGCGCGTGAGGTGGGGGAGGGGTCCCTATTCGGGCGCCAAAATGACGTAAATAATTAATTTACTCTCTTAATTTCTATGCAATAATCAATAATAACTCAATCAGAAGGAAAGAAAACAGAGTCCGTGGTGTTAGAGTTTCTAAGGGTTTTATTCCTCATAAAGGAATCAGGATATCATGTTCTGACCACCACAGGGGTGTCAGAAGGGATAGATGAGCGCGCTCTCGTTTATTGACATTACATAGCTTATATACTTGATTTACATCATAAGTTTCAATGTGAGAGGCGTAACAGCTGAGAGAAGACAAGATAACAGTATACACGTGGTACCAATACATCATCAAGAGGCGTAAACTAGGCGTGAACTAGAGGTGTGTGCTAGAAACGTCACTGATAGGTGACGCAAGTGGGTGGCACCAAGGGGTGGTGCTAACAGAATGTTGCAATGTCAGCAGAAATCGGAAGCATGGATGCGCACGCAGCTGCATGACGTGTGATTGACGGGGTGCAGGGGACTTGACATTTACACTGACGGAAAGAGACAGAAGTCTGGCATGTCAGATCAACTTGTACTTCTATCATCTCTGATATCTGATGTTTAGGAACTATACTATCTGGACGGAAAGGTCTCTAGGACAGAGGCTATTCTATGCTAACTGTGGATGCGTGTATGAGCGCCTGAGTGTCTACATGTAGAGCGTGGGGGCACGGGGCCTTCCTTGGAAGCATGGCAACGGAGGCTATGAATTACTTGTATTAAGACAGGTCGGCCCTTTGGCTCTGCAGCTGGAGAGGATGTTTACAGGATCTAGTAGGCAGGAATGTATTCTCGGGGAGCGAAACAGATAACTCGAAGGTTATAGTCAGTCTTGGCAGAAAGCAGGCTTGAGCTGAGCGCGAGGGGCCGCGCTGAATGTAGGACATAGTTCATGAGTACAGAGGTAGCCTGGGCAGAGTCAGGAGCCACAAGAGGTTCAGATGGCAGGAATTCAGGGCCTACTCTGGCTAGAGCAGGAATACATGAAAAGCGTACTACAAAAAGACGGTGGCATAGCATACTTAGGAACGGACTACATAATCCATTCAGAGTGCATCTGAAAGAGGACAAGTTAACGGTGGACGCAAATGTATTTGCGTCTTCATAGCTGGCATAGGAGGGAAGTTACATGCACTTTAAGCTGGTACATGGAGTCGGTGGGGTACGCGCTAGGGAACACAACATGGCCAAAATTTAATTTTCCTCAGTGAGATCAGAGGCCTACGGGTGGGTACGGACTGTCTTCACATCTCTTCAGCAGAACTACCAGGATGTGCAGATGAGCAAAGGGATTTAACAACAGAACCCAAAAATTACATTGCTTTTATATGTTATGTTCAGATTTTACACACACAAAACCATAGAAATTCAGCAGTTATAGTTATCTCAAGTAACAATAACTTGTGCCCTACGGTAACTATAACTCACACCCTTGCCATGCTAATTACCCCACATATTACATCACTCACAACATCTTTTATGACATGATTGATAATATCTCTGCAACATTTGCAGTGAAATTATTGATGAGAAAACTGTGCATGGCGGGGGTGCAAGTTATAGTTACCGGAGGGCATGAGTTATAGTTTCTTGAGATAAGTGTAACTAATACTGATACATTTCTATGGTTTTGTGTGTGCAAAATCTGAATCTAACGATAACGTCCCTGCAATCTTTATTTTTTTCAGTAAATTTCTATGGTCTTTAAATGTTATTTCTTACCTATAACATCCTGGTAACCTTTAGTTTTTTCAGTGAATTTCTATGATTTTTTAAATTCTATTTCCTAACTATAATGTCCCTGTAACCTTTTGGTGTTTCAAGTGAATATATATATATTGAGGGGTGCTGCTAATTCCTCCCTCCATACTCGCTACGCCGCTGGCTCAGTCCAAGCCTTATCCACCCTGAATGTCTTATAAAGGTGTTCCCCAGGTATCTCATTGATCCCGTAATTAATCAAAAGGAGGGATAAGGGATCAGAGTCTCCGTTTTCGTTCCCCAATGGTTAGTTAGCAATTATCAAAAATAGAATAACGGACACTAGTTACACCTTATGACCTTTGGCATAAGGGATAAGGATCAGAGTGGCCTCAAAAAACTCTGTGTTATAGTTGGAGAGAGGTGCGGTATATGTGTTTCGTCCGCCCCACACTAGAGTTGTGGCAGTTATCATTGGCTGCTCTGAAGTAGTGGGTTTGCCAGCCTCGCCCGAGGCGCCTCTGGTCTAGGGTGCAGTGTCCAGAGATTTTACGTGAAAAAAGGTGTAAAGAAAACTGTGCAAAAAAGGAACAAATATTAAAAATAGGGGGTAAACAGCCCCAAAGTTCTTTAATGGGGGTTGTTCCTCACCACAATTAAAAATAAATGGTACGATCTTAGACCGAGTTACTAGGTCTGATAGTAAGGTTAATAAAATGCGTCGACATGTTTCAGCTCCTGGGGCCTGGAAGGGTCTGCGGAGCTTTCGTCAGGACTCACAAACATAAAGGTATTGTACTCACACAATTAGTGCAGTCATTTTTGTGTACAAACACTCTTGTTCAGATTGTGTATTGTTAGGGAATTTCCCTTCATAATCTGCAATGAGATAGACAAAAATACAGGTTTTGCATACACGCATACATCTTACACCTAATGATAGTGAATTTCATTATCGGAGTTTTGTGACATTTTCGGCAAAACTTCTAGACTATAAACAATGGCAAGTAAGTGGAGAGTAGAGATGCTAGGTTCTCTTATGTTAAAAACGAAATACTGGTTGTTATCTTTGCTGTGCATACTTAGTCTAAAGTGCGCGTTAGAGCTGTACTAATAGTACAAACAATTCTTTGGCCTTGCAATAGGGGATAGAGTGTTATCAGTGCACTCGGTATAGAGCAAAGCGGGGAGTCAGGCTGTATACATAACGTTATTTCATCGCATAAAGATTGTACAATGTTTTCCTACCTGAAAGACAATAAGTATTCTGCCTCACCGGGGTCTCATTATTTTGAAGCCGCTTGAAGCTCAGAGCTGTCGTAGAGAGCGTTCCGTTAGTATTTTAGAGAGGATTATTCATCTTACCGGTATCTCTGGGTGATCGCCGCCATTACCCGCGTGTGTCAATGCTTCCGCCTTGTGCTGACTCTGCCCCGGGGTGTGGTTAGGATCGAGAGCACTATGATTTAAAGGCGCAAGACGGGTCAGATAGGCGTGCTGGTTTCATTGGAGTTTTTTTATCGTTGAGGTGATAGCTTTATTGATCTAATGAAACAGAGTTGTTATCGAGCGGTTTCTTCATAAAGTGCAGTTCTGTAGCTTATCAGTGATCGTTGTCAGTTGGCAAAACGGTGCCAAGGGATGGCATCGTTCAGCCCGTGTTCACAGGTTTTAAGGCGATCCACCCACCTTTGCTCTTTTTCAAACAAGCGGCGCTCACAGTTTGTGTTTTTATCGGTGAGCATCTCAAGCACTGTCCATTGGAGCTCTTCACATGAGTGGCCCATTTCAATGAAATGGGCACACAATTTTGTGGTGTTTTTCTTAAGGCGGATATTACTTTTATGTTCGCCGATCCTCAATTTAATCTTGCGACATGTCATGCCAATATATCTCTTGTTGCATTTGCAGGTAATCATGTATATGACATGTGACGAATTGCAGTTCGTATGTTGGCGTTGTGTCCATACCAATTTTTCGGTTAGCTGCAGTGTTTTAGACATGGTGGTGGTTCTGCAGGCTACACATGAGCCACAGGGATAGTGGCCTGTCACTGGATTCATACTCACGTCCCTCGTGATGGTTAGTTGTTGTTTTTTCTGGGGACGGGTATGGACCAAAACATCTTTGATGTTCTTTGTTCTGCGGTTGGCAAACCTTGGCTTTGGCCAGTTGAAGACTCCAGTGTTCAGAATATGCCAGTTTTTATTTATCAATTTGTTTACTTCGTATGTTGATGGGCAGAAGGTGGTGACACAGGTCGTCAGATCTTGTGTTTGTGTCTTGGGGTAGCTTTGTAAAAGGCACTCCCTAGGTTGATTGTTTGCTCTCTTTTTGCAATATTTTATTGTTTTTTCTTTGTAGTTTCTTTTGGACAGTTTCAGGCTGAGCTCTTGGGCTTGGATCAGATAATCTTCTTTCTTGCTGCAGTTTCTTTTTAATCTGAGAAATTGGCTGAAAGGCAGATTGTCTTTTAGAGGTTTAGGGTGGTAGCTCTGGTAAGAGAGCAAACTATTTTTGGCCGTAGGCTTTGTATAAGTTTTTGTTTGTAGAATGTTATCTTCCACAAAGATTGTCAGATCCAAAAAATCCAAACTGTTGTTACTGGAAGTGTAAGTGAACTTGAGCCAAGGGTCAAGATGGTTGAGCCAATGGATGAATTGTTCCAAGTCAGCTGATGTGTCCCAAATTAGGATCACATCATCTATATATCTCCTCCAATAGAGGATGTTGGGGGAGAACTCATTGGCTGCATTGTGGATGAACTTATTCTCAAAATTACTCACATACAGCCCGGCTACCGATGGAGCGAAGGCACTGCCCATTGATGTTCCATGGGTCTGAAGATAAAGATCTTCCTCATAGGCAAAGAAATTTTCTTTTAAGGCTAACTTGCAGCACTCAAGAATAAAGTGCCTCGGTGTGGTGTATTGCCATTCTTCTAAGTAGAGTATATCTTCTAGTACTTGTAGTGTGTCATCTTGTGGCAGGCTGGTAAATAAAGATTCCACATCCAGACCTACTAGGGTCATAGTGTCTGGGTCAAAGGTTTTTGCTTGGATCTGTACTAGCAAATCTCGAGTATCTTTTAGATATGATGGTGTTCTCTGTACAATAGGTTTCAGGAACTCGTCCGCAAACTTTGAGAGTGGCTCGAGGACTGATCCAATTCCGGACACTATAGGCCTCCCTGGAGGGGGTGACCTGTTTTTGTGTATTTTTGGAAGTGAGTAAAAATAGGGGATTTTAGGGTCTGAGGTGATGAGATATTCAGCTTCCTTTTTGGTCACCCAATTTTTGATCTCTGCTTCATGGACCATGCTGGATATTACATTTTGTAATCTCATTGTTGGATCGCTGGTTAATTTCCTGTAGAATCTTGTATCTGCCAAGAGGGCAAGGCATTGGTCATTGTAGCCCTCTTTGCTTAAGATTACAATGCCTCCCCCTTTGTCAGCGGGTTTAACCACTATGTTCTCATTCTGCTTTAATGAGTCCAGGGCTTCACGTTCTTTTTTGGTTAGATTTTGGAATGTTTTCTTATTCCTGTCTAGCAGGTCCACGCCCTTCATTAGAGATTGTTCAAATGTATGGAATTCCGGCGGGACACTGGCATGAGGAGGATTGAAAGTTGATTTCTTGCGTAAGGAAGTGTCGCCTTCTGTTTGGTTATTGGAGATGTTATGGAAGAAGGCTTTTAATTTGAGGGTTCTGCAAAACTCAGCTAACTCGCTTTTTAGTTTGAAGGTGTCCAATCGAGGTGTTGGCACAAAGCTTAAGCCTTTATTTAGGACGCTCATTTGGTCTTGGGTCAGTTGTAAATCGGATAAATTTACTACGAGGGTCTGGTCTTGCTGGTTGACGGTTGTGTTGCAGCCATGCTCCTGGTCTGGACGTTTCTCTGTTGGTCCTGCCATCTTATTGTCTTTTTTCGGCCTCTTGTTTGGTTTTGGCCTCTGGCTAAAAAAGGCTCTTGTTGATGTGGGTTGGAATTGGATGTCAACAACAACAACAAATGACATCCAATTCCAACCCACATCAACAAGAGCCTTTTTTAGCCAGAGGCCAAAACCAAACAAGAGGCCGAAAAAAGACAATAAGATGGCAGGACCAACAGAGAAACGTCCAGACCAGGAGCATGGCTGCAACACAACCGTCAACCAGCAAGACCAGACCCTCGTAGTAAATTTATCCGATTTACAACTGACCCAAGACCAAATGAGCGTCCTAAATAAAGGCTTAAGCTTTGTGCCAACACCTCGATTGGACACCTTCAAACTAAAAAGCGAGTTAGCTGAGTTTTGCAGAACCCTCAAATTAAAAGCCTTCTTCCATAACATCTCCAATAACCAAACAGAAGGCGACACTTCCTTACGCAAGAAATCAACTTTCAATCCTCCTCATGCCAGTGTCCCGCCGGAATTCCATACATTTGAACAATCTCTAATGAAGGGCGTGGACCTGCTAGACAGGAATAAGAAAACATTCCAAAATCTAACCAAAAAAGAACGTGAAGCCCTGGACTCATTAAAGCAGAATGAGAACATAGTGGTTAAACCCGCTGACAAAGGGGGAGGCATTGTAATCTTAAGCAAAGAGGGCTACAATGACCAATGCCTTGCCCTCTTGGCAGATACAAGATTCTACAGGAAATTAACCAGCGATCCAACAATGAGATTACAAAATGTAATATCCAGCATGGTCCATGAAGCAGAGATCAAAAATTGGGTGACCAAAAAGGAAGCTGAATATCTCATCACCTCAGACCCTAAAATCCCCTATTTTTACTCACTTCCAAAAATACACAAAAACAGGTCACCCCCTCCAGGGAGGCCTATAGTGTCCGGAATTGGATCAGTCCTCGAGCCACTCTCAAAGTTTGCGGACGAGTTCCTGAAACCTATTGTACAGAGAACACCATCATATCTAAAAGATACTCGAGATTTGCTAGTACAGATCCAAGCAAAAACCTTTGACCCAGACACTATGACCCTAGTAGGTCTGGATGTGGAATCTTTATTTACCAGCCTGCCACAAGATGACACACTACAAGTACTAGAAGATATACTCTACTTAGAAGAATGGCAATACACCACACCGAGGCACTTTATTCTTGAGTGCTGCAAGTTAGCCTTAAAAGAAAATTTCTTTGCCTATGAGGAAGATCTTTATCTTCAGACCCATGGAACATCAATGGGCAGTGCCTTCGCTCCATCGGTAGCCGGGCTGTATGTGAGTAATTTTGAGAATAAGTTCATCCACAATGCAGCCAATGAGTTCTCCCCCAACATCCTCTATTGGAGGAGATATATAGATGATGTGATCCTAATTTGGGACACATCAGCTGACTTGGAACAATTCATCCATTGGCTCAACCATCTTGACCCTTGGCTCAAGTTCACTTACACTTCCAGTAACAACAGTTTGGATTTTTTGGATCTGACAATCTTTGTGGAAGATAACATTCTACAAACAAAAACTTATACAAAGCCTACGGCCAAAAATAGTTTGCTCTCTTACCAGAGCTACCACCCTAAACCTCTAAAAGACAATCTGCCTTTCAGCCAATTTCTCAGATTAAAAAGAAACTGCAGCAAGAAAGAAGATTATCTGATCCAAGCCCAAGAGCTCAGCCTGAAACTGTCCAAAAGAAACTACAAAGAAAAAACAATAAAATATTGCAAAAAGAGAGCAAACAATCAACCTAGGGAGTGCCTTTTACAAAGCTACCCCAAGACACAAACACAAGATCTGACGACCTGTGTCACCACCTTCTGCCCATCAACATACGAAGTAAACAAATTGATAAATAAAAACTGGCATATTCTGAACACTGGAGTCTTCAACTGGCCAAAGCCAAGGTTTGCCAACCGCAGAACAAAGAACATCAAAGATGTTTTGGTCCATACCCGTCCCCAGAAAAAACAACAACTAACCATCACGAGGGACGTGAGTATGAATCCAGTGACAGGCCACTATCCCTGTGGCTCATGTGTAGCCTGCAGAACCACCACCATGTCTAAAACACTGCAGCTAACCGAAAAATTGGTATGGACACAACGCCAACATACGAACTGCAATTCGTCACATGTCATATACATGATTACCTGCAAATGCAACAAGAGATATATTGGCATGACATGTCGCAAGATTAAATTGAGGATCGGCGAACATAAAAGTAATATCCGCCTTAAGAAAAACACCACAAAATTGTGTGCCCATTTCATTGAAATGGGCCACTCATGTGAAGAGCTCCAATGGACAGTGCTTGAGATGCTCACCGATAAAAACACAAACTGTGAGCGCCGCTTGTTTGAAAAAGAGCAAAGGTGGGTGGATCGCCTTAAAACCTGTGAACACGGGCTGAACGATGCCATCCCTTGGCACCGTTTTGCCAACTGACAACGATCACTGATAAGCTACAGAACTGCACTTTATGAAGAAACCGCTCGATAACAACTCTGTTTCATTAGATCAATAAAGCTATCACCTCAACGATAAAAAAACTCCAATGAAACCAGCACGCCTATCTGACCCGTCTTGCGCCTTTAAATCATAGTGCTCTCGATCCTAACCACACCCCGGGGCAGAGTCAGCACAAGGCGGAAGCATTGACACACGCGGGTAATGGCGGCGATCACCCAGAGATACCGGTAAGATGAATAATCCTCTCTAAAATACTAACGGAACGCTCTCTACGACAGCTCTGAGCTTCAAGCGGCTTCAAAATAATGAGACCCCGGTGAGGCAGAATACTTATTGTCTTTCAGGTAGGAAAACATTGTACAATCTTTATGCGATGAAATAACGTTATGTATACAGCCTGACTCCCCGCTTTGCTCTATACCGAGTGCACTGATAACACTCTATCCCCTATTGCAAGGCCAAAGAATTGTTTGTACTATTAGTACAGCTCTAACGCGCACTTTAGACTAAGTATGCACAGCAAAGATAACAACCAGTATTTCGTTTTTAACATAAGAGAACCTAGCATCTCTACTCTCCACTTACTTGCCATTGTTTATAGTCTAGAAGTTTTGCCGAAAATGTCACAAAACTCCGATAATGAAATTCACTATCATTAGGTGTAAGATGTATGCGTGTATGCAAAACCTGTATTTTTGTCTATCTCATTGCAGATTATGAAGGGAAATTCCCTAACAATACACAATCTGAACAAGAGTGTTTGTACACAAAAATGACTGCACTAATTGTGTGAGTACAATACCTTTATGTTTGTGAGTCCTGACGAAAGCTCCGCAGACCCTTCCAGGCCCCAGGAGCTGAAACATGTCGACGCATTTTATTAACCTTACTATCAGACCTAGTAACTCGGTCTAAGATCGTACCATTTATTTTTAATTGTGGTGAGGAACAACCCCCATTAAAGAACTTTGGGGCTGTTTACCCCCTATTTTTAATATTTGTTCCTTTTTTGCACAGTTTTCTTTACACCTTTTTTCACGTAAAATCTCTGGACACTGCACCCTAGACCAGAGGCGCCTCGGGCGAGGCTGGCAAACCCACTACTTCAGAGCAGCCAATGATAACTGCCACAACTCTAGTGTGGGGCGGACGAAACACATATACCGCACCTCTCTCCAACTATAACACAGAGTTTTTTGAGGCCACTCTGATCCTTATCCCTTATGCCAAAGGTCATAAGGTGTAACTAGTGTCCGTTATTCTATTTTTGATAATTGCCATCTCATTGACCCCGCCATTAGCATTAGTTGCAGGGTGTCCGCCAATTGGGCCGTGTTTGGGAATTTCAGCCAGATTTCCTGTGCTGTGCTCACCAGTTTAGCATATTGCAGGAATGGTCCCACCCTCCATAAAAGCTTCCTGTGCCTCCATGAAGGTGAGGACACCTTCCTTGGATATAGATCACCCAGAATTTGACATGCAGCCCTCCATCTCATTACAGACATGACCAGGTCCGCCCCAGGTGCCCCCATAAGTGTCCCCAGGGGAAATAACAATGACTTCTGCCTATTAATGCGCAGATCTGCCATGTTCCCATATGTCTCCAACTGTGTCATAATCTCCACAGAGCGCTGCAGACACAACAAAACATCATCTGCGTATAAGGATACCAGATGCGTAATATCCCCCACCACGATGCCTGCGGCCCTCATTGTCATGTTGTGACATCAAATAAATGACAGACTCGTGATATGGTCTTTATATTCTCTCTGCTTTATTCTCACGTCTGTTCTACTCCCTGTCCCTACTCTATCCGCCCCTTTCCTGTTACTGCCCTTCCTCGTCCTCCAACCCCGAACTACTCCCATCCCAACTACTAGAGCGTGTACAACATAACATCTCCCCCTTTGTTAACAAAAAAACTTGAGCTATTATTAATCCATTTCTTCAATCAGTCTCTTTGGCTTGATTATGTCTCTTCGTGGTCCGAGACGCGTTCCGACATCCGTAGGCGCATCTCACTGTGGCCTGTCAAGTTTCAGGGTCGGACTTGGTTGACTCAGTCCGCCACCATCTCGTTGGACGGCGTCCCTCTCAAGTGTCTCTTTCATGCCGGGTGTACATTTCTGAAAATGGGACACATTTCGGGTAATTCTTCTCTGCTCAGACTCGGCGGTGATCATGGTGCCTTTATGCTGAGTAACAATCAAAGGTTCTTCCTTGAACCGACAATCCGTTTTCTTGGCCTGCTCTTGTTTGACCACTACCCAGTCTCCTGTCTGGAGGGAGAGAGACTTGGCATGTCGTCTGGCATCCGCATATGTTTTCATCTTGTTCTTCTCTGCTTGTTCAGCCCTTGCTGTTTCTCGATGAATGCGTGTTGGGGACACCGGTACCAGAGCTCCTTCCCACGTCGGAATACTTGTCCTGATGGGTCGCCCTAGCATGAGTGTGGCAGGACATATTCCAGTGGTGGCGTGCGGAGTAGTTCGATATGCTCCTAGTACTTCGTTCAATGCTATTTGTAAGTCTTTTTTTTCCAAGGTGGCCTGTTGAAAGGTCTTTTTCAAGGTGGACATGAACCTCTCAATTGTGCCATTGGCTTGGGGCCACAGTGGTGTAATCTTCCTATGTCGAAAGTTTAAATGCTTTGCAAATTCACTGAATTCATGTCCATTGAAAGGAGGGCCATTGTCTGTTTTGAGCTCCTTGGGAACGCCCCATGCGGCGAATACTTCGTCCAACATGGCAATTGTGCTGGAGGCGTTGGTGGACGACACAAACTGAGCTATCGGGAATCTTGTGTATTCGTCCATGATAGCCACCACATACCAGCCTGATTGGAGGGGTCCATAGAAGTCCATGGCAGGTTCCTGCCATACCCCTTTGGGCAGTGGAGTCATTTGAAGAGGAGCTGGAGGCTCTCCTGACTTTACCAGTTGGCATTGAGGGCAGACTTTCAAGGTAAGCTCAACCATTTGATCAAGTTGCGGGAACGAGACTCTTTCCCGTAGAGCTCTCTTGGTGGCAACCACTCCTCGATGACCTTCATGCGCAAGGTTGACCACTCCTTGACGTAATTGCCTCGGGATGACAATCCGATGGTCTCTCAACAGGAGCCCCTCTGAGGTGGTTGACAACTCGTCACTGACATGTCGGAAAGCTTGTATTTCCTGGCGTGTTTGTGAGTCACTTGCTTCATCCTCGCTATCATGTCTCCAGCGATGTGTGCGCAGTCGGCGCACTACCTTCTGAAGGATATTGTCCTGTGCCGTAGCATCCTTGATCGCTTCTAGTGGGACTGCCGGTGGTCGGGCTACACTTACCACAAAGTGTAAATATTCTTCGGCTATGGATGGATGTAATTCATGGGATGCTTGGGGGTGTCTGGACATGTAGTCCGCCGGATTCTCACCTTTCCTGGGTTTGTGAACAATGGTGAATGTGTATTCCTGTAATCGCAGACCCCATCTTTCAATGCGGGGCTGCATCTTGGCTTTGGGATTGCCGAAGATGGTGACAAGAGCCTGTGATCATGGTGAAGTGTTTACCGAAGAAATGGAAGTGTTCACACGCCCACACGACCACTAGGCTCTCTTTCTCAGGTTGAGAATAAGCCTTCTCGGTGTCGGAGAGACTGCGGCTGGCGTATGCCACGATGTGACGCTGCTCATTGTCACTGTCATATTGAGCTAAAATGGCGCCCAAACCCACTGGACTGGCGTCCCCTGTAATTTCCGTCTTCCTTTTGGTGTTGAAATAGGCCAAATTGTTCGCTGATTCCACGGCTTGTTTAATTTCTTGGAAAGCCCGCTCACACTGAGGGCTCCACACAAACGGTTGTCCTTGTTTCGTAAGGGCACGAAGAGGGTGACTGATCGTTGCTTAGTCCTTGATGTATCCAGAGCAATAACTGGCCATGCCCAGAAATGAATTGACATCACTGACATCTTGAGGGCTCTTGGTGGTGTTGAGCGCAGTTACCTTTTCGGGGTCGGGCTTCATTCCGGCCCCTGAAAACACGTGATCGAAAAACTTGAGAGTGGACTGATGGAATTCACACTTGTCCTTGTTTAAAGTTAGATTAGCTTCCAGGAGAGCATGGCATACTCGATCCAGGGCTGTGTAGTGTTCTTGTGTGTTTGATCCATATACCAATATGTTGTCACTGTAGTTTAGGGAATTTGGGATATGCCTGATGGTTTGGCGTATCACCTCTTGAAAGATTTCCGCTGCGGAAGAGATGCCGAAGCTCAGTCTTTTGTACCGAAACAGGCCCAGACGGGTGGCAAATGTTGTAATGTATCTTGATTTTTCGTGCAACTCCAGCTGATGGTATCCCTTGTTGAGATCTAGCTTTGAGAATACCCTGGCTCCATTCAGTGCCGCTATCATGTCACTCAGGTGAGGCCCTGGATGCCTCTCCCAATCTATGGCTGTGTTGGGAAGCCTCATGTCCACACATAACCGTACTTTCTCAGGGGTACCCTTTTTGGGGACAATTACCACTGGTGACACCCATGGTGTGGGACCATCCGTTTTTTCGATAATGTCCGCTTGAAGTAGTTCCTCAATCTCGTTCTCAACTGCCTGCTGAAGGTGGAACGGCACTCGCCTCGGGTGCTGAGCAACAGGGCGCACTTGGTCGTTGATGTGGAGGCGAATCAGACACTTACTTGTTCATTTTGCCGAGTCCACTGAACAACTTGGGAAATTTTCGGACAATGTCTGGATTATTGTGAACTCCGTATAGAATTTCAACCAGTCTGAGTCTCTCTGCCGTGGGCAGACTGAGAAGACAGTCAGCGTCCGGTCCCTCAATGACGTGAATGTAAGCCTGTACTGTTGTGGACTCGTGCCTGAGCGTCGTAGCAAACTTGCCCAGACACGGAAGCGGTTTCTTCGCCATCCAGGTGAACACTCTGACGTGTGCAGAACTCAGGACAGGCGGTGGTTTCATTTTGTGATATTCGGTCACAGGCATGTAGTTTAAGGAGGCTCCACTGTCAAGCACAAATTTGGTGTCATGAGTCCCCACTTTGATATCTAGCGGAGGGTACTTTTTCAGCTGGTCCGGGCCCGCCACCATACATATATACTCATCTGTGAATGTTGTCTCTTGAGAGGTCGACCTCGATTCCCTCGACGGTGACCTTCTGATCCATTGCGATCTGTGTGACTCCTTGCTGGAATGTGATGAGCCAGAAGACGACAGTGCCCTGTCTTGTACAGCCTTTGCGTGGTGTCGCTTTTCATCTGGTCGAGATCTGGTTTTCTCACTCCTTCTCTCCACGCTGTACACTCCACACATGATTTCAAAGTGGTTCACACGCCCGCATTTCCGGCACTGTTGGCCCATTGCGGGACAGGTGTCGGTGTGTGGGAAGTCGTACCCACACCGGTAGCACTTCCGTGAACGTTCTGGCTTCTTGGTGGAGCTCGATTTCTTTTCTCTCCTTCTCGAGTCATAGCATCGATGACTTCGCTGTGTGTGTCTAGACGCTGGACGAGATCTTCTCTGGTGGTCACTTGACCTTCTCTGAGTGCCGGAGCTTTGAGTCCAGTATACTTGCTCCTTTTTCTCGCCTCGCCCTGTCTCCATGTTCTTCGCGTGTTCTTCTGCCTGGTCGTACACTCTCGTCATTTCCTCAATCTCATCGAGGTCATGGCTCTTTCTTAGCAGTCGCCTTTGGAGCGTCTCTGAATGACAGCCCTCAATGACTCTCAAACGGATGGCATCCTCTGTTGAGAATGAGTCAAAGTTGCAGTACTGCGACAACCGACGTAGTTGTGATATAAAAGTGCTCATCATTTTATCTTTGTCCTGACATGCCTGATGAAACACGTACCTCTCATAGTCCACGTTTCTTTTGTGCACAAATTTTCGATTGAGCGCATCACGCACTTTGTCATAGGTTCCTTTGTCATCTGTCGGTAATTCTTTGATCACTTTCCCAATTTCTTTACCAACAAGATTACGGAGTGCAATTAGCTTGTCTCTGTCTCCTGTGACTTTTGACCCTTCTAAATAGTCTTCAAAGTCTTCCAACCATTCCTGCCACCGAGGGCCCATACTTCCACCTGCCACCAGAGTCAGTGGTTCCGGAGGGCGCAGGTGTGAGACGATGGGCACGACAGGGGCAGCAGCCACCGCTGCACCACCTCCATTCCTGTTTGGCGAGTTTGACATGGCTGGGTTGCGGTGTCAGCGACGCACTTATGTGCCGGCTAGTGCTCGCTCTTGCACTGTCCAATGCTTATTTCTGCAGCAGTCACTGGCTGCACTTGCACTCACGAATGCTTGTCTTGTGATTATTAATACTGGTCCTTGCACTCACCAGTGCTTGTTTTGCATTTATCAATGCTTGTTTTTGCCTTTTCAGTGCTTGTTTCAAACTCAACTCGAGATGCCTGACTTCAAAATGACCGCTCATGTATTTCACAGGGGTGTCCTTCTCAACCGCCTGACTCTAAGATGGCCACCACACATCACCCACGAGGTTTGAATCTTCATTCATTCTTCAGCTCACTCGGTCTCATGGGACACTCACCAAGGGTCTCTTCTCCGAACAGCAGGAGTTTACAGCCCAGCTCTCACTTCAAGGCCACTTTCACCATCAAGGTAGGCCAGGGGCAAGCTCCGGTTTCTTCCGTCCGCCGCTTGCCGTTTCTCATGCATCGGGGGTGAGACCCGATGACGATAAATCAGCGCTTTTCTTCCGGCGCCTCCGCAGGGGTCCCTTGCTTCTCCGGACACTCCCCACTCCTTCAGGGCACTTCGGGAGGACTGAGGTGGGCTCTCAGGTCCTTCTTTACTGGCACAGTCTTCAGGGCACACTCGCGACTCTCTTTTGGCGCGAAGGATCGCGTCGGGTGCCAGAGAGGCAGCGCTGCACTCACGCTGTTCTGGAGGGGCTCTACACGATCGCCTGATCGTGGAGCGACTCGTCCACCGCTGGCCTAATGCTGTAGGTGGCGGCTTTGGCGCACAGACGGCGCGACAGCGACCACGTCTTTGCTGGTGCCCGGGACAGGGTAGTTCTCACTCCGGCAGGGATGGCAGGTCACCTCATCCCACCCTCGTCGCCAGTTGTCATGTTGTGACATCAAATAAATGACAGACTCGTGATATGGTCTTTATATTCTCTCTGCTTTATTTTCACGTCTGTTCTACTCCCTGTCCCTACTTTATCCGCCCCTTTCCTGTTACTGCCCCTCCTCTTCCTCCAACCCCGAACTCCTCCCATCCCAACTACTAGAGCGTGAACAACATCATACCTATGTCCTTCTGGAACTTTTCCACCAGTGGTTTCATTGCCAAGGCGAGGAGGAGCGTCAAGAGTGGACAGGCCTGCCATGTGCCTCTCCTCAGACACTATTGTTAGACATGTTCAAGTTAAGTTCAAATTAAGGGATTTGTATAGCGCACTACTCACCCAGAGGGTCTCAAGGCGCTTGAAGGAGGGTGTGTGCATTACTTATCGAAAAGCCAGGTTTTTAGTTGTTTTCTGAAGGAGAGGTGGTTTTGTGTAAGACGGAGGTGAGGGGGGAGAGAATTCCAGGTTTTGGCCGCTAAGTAGGAGAAGGATGTTCCTCCCATGGTGGATCTATGGATGCGCGGAATTGCGGCTAGGGCTTGATTGGATGATCGTAGATGGCGGATGGGTGTGTAAAAGGACAGTTGTGTGTTGAGGCATTCGGGTCCTTGGTCGCAGAGGGCCTTGTGTGCATGGGTGAGGAGACGGAACGTTATTCTCTTGTTGACGGGGAGCCAGTGGAGGTCTTTCAGGTGACCGGAAATGTGAGTATGGAGGGGGATGTCCAATATGAGTCTGACTGAGGCGTTTTGGATGAGTTGGAGTTTTTTCTGTAGTTTGGCTGTGGTTCCGGCATAGAGGGTGTTTTCATAGTCGGCTAGTGACCAGTGTGTGGGTGACTGTTTTTCTTGTTTCGGTGGGGATCCAACGGAAGATTTTTTTGAGCATGCGAAGGACGTTGAAGCATGAAGACGAGACGGCGTTGACTTGCCTGGTCATCGAGAGGGAAGAGTCTAGGATGAAGCCCAGGTTGCGTGCGTGATCTGTGGGTATGGGTGCTGTGCCCAGGGCCGGAGGCCACCATGAGTCGTCCCAGGCAGAGGGGGATGACCCTAAGACGAGGACTTCTGTTTTGTCCGAGTTTAGCTTTAAACGGCTGTTCTTCATCCATTCGGCTACTTCTCTCATTCCTTCGTGTAGATTGGTTTTGCGGTGTTTGGGTCATTGGTGAGGGAGAGGATCAGTTGGGTGTCGTCTGCGTAGGAGATGATGTTGAGGTTGTGTTGTCGCGCGATGGGTGCGAGGGGGCTCATGTAAACGTTAAAGAGGGTGGGACTGAGTGATGATCCTTGTGGTACGCCGCAGATGACTTCGGTGGCCTTTGATTTAAATGGGGGGAGGCGGACTCTTTGGGTTCTCCTGGTCAGGAATGAGATGATCCAGTTCAAAGCTTTTCCTTGAATGCCGACGTTGCTGAGGCATTGTATGAGGGTGCTATGGCAGACTGTGTCGAAGGCGGCGGAGAGGTCGAGTAAGATGAGGGCAACTGTATCTCTGATGTCCCGTAGCGTTCGAATGTCGTCTGTAGCTGCGATGAGGGCGGTTTCGGTACTGTGTTTGGCTCGGAAACCGGACTGTGAGGGGTCGAGGGAATTGTTGGATTCAAGGAAGGCGGCTAGCTGGTTATTGACGGCTTTCTCAATGACTTTGGCGGGGAATGGGAGGAGTGAGATGGGGCAGTAGTTCTTAGTTCGGTGGGGTCTGCTGTGGGTTTCTTCAGAAGGGCGCTGAGTTCGGCATGTTTCCAGCTTTCTGGGAAGGTAGCGGAGTTGAAGGAACAATTGATGACATCGCGGAGATAGGGTGCGATGATGGAGTCTGCTTTGTTGAAAATGTGGTGGGGACATGGGTCGGTTGGCGATCCTGAATGGATGGAGTTCATCAGGCGGATGGTGTCTTCAGTTGTGATTGTGTTCCAGTCGCAAAGGTTGTGAGGGTGCTGTTTTGGTTCGGGGGTAGGTGGAGTGGACGGTGCTTCAGACTGGTTTTCGAAGCTGTTATGTATGTTGGTGATTTTGTTGTGGAAGAAAGAGGATAAAGAGTCGCAGAGGTCTTGGGAGGGAGTGATGTCGTTTGTGCCGGCGGTGGGGTTGGTAGATTCTTTGACGATGTTGAATAGTTCTTTGATGTTGTGGGCGTTGTTGTCGAGTCAATCCTTGAATGCTGATTTTTTAGTGGATCGGATCAATTGGTGGTGTTTGCGTGTGGCGTCCTTGAAGGTGGTCAGGTTGTCAGTGGTTGGGTTTTTTCTCCAGGTTTTCTCGAGAGTACGACATAACTTCTTGGATTTCTTAAGGTCATCGTTGAACCAGGGGGCCTTTTTGGTACCTTGTTTGATCTGATGGTTTTTCAAGGGTGCTAATTCGTCAGCGCTGTGGGAGATCCATTGTGTGAGTTTGGTGGCAGCTTAGTTTGGGTCCGATGATAGGGTTTTGGTTAAGCGATGTGAATAGTTGGTCGGTGGTGATTTTGTTCCAGTTTCTTCGATTAATGGGTTGTGGGGGGTTGTGGGTCGAGGTGTTTTTGTAGCTGAAGTGAACGCAGCTGTGGTCCGTCCAATGGAGAGCTGTGGTGTGATCGAAGGAGATGTGTTTGCTGGAGGTGAAGATAGGGTCGAGCGTGTGACCGGCGAGGTGGGTGGGGGTGTCAACAAGTTGTTTGAGTTCGAGATTGGCCAGGTTGTCCACAAGGGTGGTGGTGTTGCTGTCGTTTTTATTTTCCAGGTGGAAGTTGAGGTCTCCCAGTAGAATGTAGTTCTCGGAAGTGAGGGCATGTGCGCTGATGAAGTCAGTGATGTCTTCGTTGAATTGTGTGCGGGTTCCTGGTGGTCTGTAGATGAGGGTGCCTCTAAGTGTGGTCCTGGGGTCGGTGTGGATCTGGAAGTGAAGATATTCGGCGGTGGCGAGGTTATCGTCGGAGCTGGTCGTGACTCGGATGGTGTTCTTATGGACGATGGCGAGGCCTCCTCCTGTTTGGTTTGTGCGGTCCTTTCGGATGATCTTGTAAGCGTTCGGGATGGCTATGGCGATGTCGGGCGCTGATGAGGCGTTCATCCATGTTTCTGTAAGGAAGGCGACGTCGGCGATGCGGTGGCGAGTAGGTCCCAGAGTTCCGTGGCATGTCTGTGGACCGAGCGGGTGTTCAGCAGGATGCATTTCAGGTGGTTAGAGTTGGAGCTGAGTTTAGAGTTAGTGGAATTGGTGTGGGTCCTGATGCAGGCGAATTTGCAGGAGTGGCAGGTGAAGGGTCCATGGGTGTGTCCTGGGGCAGCTTCGCAACATTTTGGTGTGCGTCCGGGGTTGAGGGCAAGGAGGGTAGCGGCGTCATACGTTAAACGGGTGGAGAGGGTTTTGCGGGGACCAGGGGTCTGGCGCTGGGCGCGGTCCAGGCACGGACGGGCGTAGACGGGCTTACCTTTGGCGCACCTTCGGTGCGCATGGGGCACGACCGCTGCGCGTGAACGCTGCGCGCAAAAGCATCTGTCATATGTGGATAGTGGGAGGGGGAGGGGCGAGGGAGGAGCAGCTGGGAGGCGGGAGCGGGGTGGAGAGGACGGGCTCCGAGGCACAACAACAAAATGGCTGCAGAAGCAAAACCGGAACCGGTTGGGGCAACAATAGAAATAGCGCTGTGGGCAGAGGCCCTAGCACAGTTAGGCAGTATTGATTTATTCTATCCGGCAATACGAGCGTTACGCAGGCAAAGCGGTCGATTTACAAAATTTCAAGATCATTCAATGAGTCAATGCGAGCGAAGCAGGCACCAATACAATTTAGCTAACAGAGCAATGCAAGCAGCACTACGATAATGCAATGCCCAGTACAATTTAGCAACAGAGCAATGTGAGCAGCACTCCGAAAATTCAATGCAAGCACCAGTACAATTTACCTAATTGAGCAATGCGAGCAGCACTACAATCATTCAATGCAGGCACCAGTACAATTTCGCTAACAAAGCAATGCGAGCAGCACTCCGATAGTTCTATGCAGGCACCAGTACAATTTAGCAACAGAGCAAGGTGAGCAGCACTACGATACCCGATAGAGACCAGGGATCGAGGGGAGCGACTGCTTCTGACGGAGTCAGGATGGTCACAGTGCTACACACGACGGGGCAAGCCTTGCCAGCCAGTGGGAGGGAGGAGCAGCTGGGAGGCGGGAGCGGGGTGGGGAGGACGGGCTCCAAGGCACAACAACAACAAAATGGCTGCAGAAGCAAAACCGGAACCGGTTGGGGCAACAATAGAAATAGCGCTGTGGGCAGAGGCCCTAGCACAGTTAGGCAGTATTAATTTATTCTATCCGGCAATACGAGCGTTACGCAGGCAAAGCGGTCGATTTACAAAATGTCAAGATTATTCAATGGGTCAATGCGAGCGAAGCAGGCACCAATACAATTTAGCTAACAGAGCAATGCGAGCAGCACTACGATAATGCAATGCAGGCGCCAGTACAAGTTAGCAACAGAGCAATGTGAGCAGCACTATGAAAATTCAATGCAAGCACCAGTACAATTTACCTAATTGAGCAATGCGAGCAGCACTACAATCATTCAATGCAGGCACCAGTACAATTTCGCTAACAAAGCAATGCGAGCAGCACTCCGATAGTTCTATGCAGGCACCAGTACAATTTAGCAACAGAGCAAGGTGAGCAGCACTTCATGTAGAATGTCATCTCTGAATATTTGAGCAGCACGGCCGATGGCAATATATACAACAAAATGCAAAGCTGATCATTTGGATCTCTAAGAGATGACACAGCAACGTTTAAAGGAGGATGATTTGAACGGGCAGAGTCTAAGATAGTTGCATGCGGGCGGACAGAAATGATCTGACCCATTTTGGGCCATCAACACAATGTTTTTCAAGTGTTATAGCAGTGGAGCATAATGGTCGATGAGGTGGAAGGCTGCTGACAGCTCTAACAGGACAGGGGCACCCACCTCTCTGTGGTCAACCAACCCACAAAGGTCACCAATGGCTAATATACCCACCAGTTCAATGCTGTTGTTTAAATCTAGCTTGCTAGAGGCATATAAAGTGAATGGATTTGATGGAAGAATACAATTGGCTCAAGACTAACTTTTCCAATACTTTTTCCTGGGAAAGGGGGCAGAGAGATGGGCCAATAGTTATTCAGGAGCAAGAGAAAAATCTCTGAGTAACAATTTGGCCATAGGTCCCATTGACTGGGTGCTGTTGCCTTGTTTGTGTCATAGATTGAATAAGGGAATGGATTATGCAGGGAGTCAGCGGTTTCGTGATTTTTGGACAGAGGTCAGAAGCTGAACTGGATGCCTTGGCAGTGCTTACCACATTTATTGCTACTGCATTTGATATTTCTGTGAAGCAGGCTACTTTCTTTTGAGTTCATCCAGTTGATGATGTCACCTCAGAAAGAGTGCACTGATTGGTTGGGTCAAGATACAGGAGGCCTAAAACACTTCGATACATAATATCCACTCCTCCTTCGACTTTATTTGGGCATCCACAACACATAAATATTACAGTTAGCAGCAAGAAGTTCACCAAGGCTATAGTCAGAGGCCTCGTGGAGCCAGGTTTCTATGACGAAAAATATATCAAGATTTTCATCATTCAGGCAAGTCGGCAATTTGAAGTCTATTTTTGTTAGCTAACCTCACTTTACATAACATGGCTTTAAGTTGGTGTTGAAAGAGACTACGTAGGTTTTAATTTTAAATGGAACAATAAGATGAAACTATGAAGAGGAACTTTGTGAAGAAAGCTTTTTTCTTTTTCAAGGTTAGTTTTGGCATTGTCGGAAGGGGTGTAGAATGGTGAGATAAGAGTGACCAGATCATTAGAAGTAACTAGCAGCCCGTCCCGACGTTGTCCAGGAGCAATTAGGCTTCAGAGCCCCCGCCTGCACGTAGAAAAAGGGATCGGTTAGGCTCTGGGTGTATTTAAACCTTTTCTTTCAGACCCTGTTTTGGGTTTGCTTAAGAGCCCACCTCCTGGTCACCCTTTTAGATGCTAGGGCAGCATTCTTTCGACTTCTGTAGACACATCTGCATCATATCCACTCTTGTTAGTTTGCTCACTGACTTTCTGACTGTGCTGAAGGATGATCGTACTGCAAAGGCCGCTATTTGGTTCTCTCTACGCATACCAGCCCTCTCAAGCCTTCTGCCATATCCATGTGCTCCAGCTGGCTGTATACATCATACCTGTTCCCTTCCCACGCAGCATCTACTACACCTTGTCACCTGTTCCCTTCCCACGCAGCATCTACTACACCTTGTCACCTGTTCCCTTCCCACACGGCATCTACTACACCTTGTCACAGCACCCCTTCCCGTGCGCTCGGTCTTTGTACCTCAATACCTGCTCCCTGGCCGCCTCAGCATCACGTCACTCTGCCCCATTCCTAGCGCTGTTGCCTTATGACTATCACACAAGTGAGTGACCCCTTTCCTGACCCTCTCTGCTACTCGCCACACCTCTCTCGTTTATCGGGTCCCCCTTTCTTCGCCTCTCGGTTGCTCCAATCACGTCTCACCAGTCCTCCAGTCTCCGGTCTTTGCAATCAATGCTCGGACGTCAGCGTCGGTTGCTCCAATCACGTCTCACCAGTCCTCCAGTCTCCGCTCTTTGCAATCAATGCTCGGACGTCAGCGCACGCCGCTCCTCCCCTCGCTCCTGATGTCATGACGCTCCTCGCGGCCGGCGCTACTTTCAAGGGACTACTTTTTTTTAATGGTAAATTTTTTAATTACGTTTATTTTTTATTTTTATATAGCCTATGTCCATCTCCTGGACCTCCCCTTTCCAACGCTGTATTGGGTGTTGCGATTGGTGGTGTACATTTTGAGTTTACCTGGCTCAAAGGACACAGTTCTCTCTTTATAATAGTAGTATAGAATGGGATAAGAACAGGCCTACCGGGTAAGGAGGAGGTTGGATATGTGGTGGGCGCATGTTGTTGGATGGCCTCAGGTACAGCATCTAGGGTGGTGGCGGTATCAAAGACAGATGTAGAAGGGCTTCCCTTTTGGCACCTTAGATGGGTTCATGCTGCAGTCACAAAATTAGATTGGAGTAATTCACTAAGTTAAACCCTGTCTCATCAGAACTTCTGAAACTGCTCACTCACATCTAATTACACACATTTTCACAACAGCTATGCACACTCACCATCTACACCCACAGTTATTTAAATTAAATCCTCCATTGCTCCCCACTGATGAAATCACTAAACCTCATACTCACACACACACATAACTGCCTGGACATGTGTTTACTCATTAAGCTACTCAGACATACCCTCTAGCTACCATATACCTTATTCTCTTCTCATAATATCTCTCACCTTCACCTGCTTGTTATTCACTCATTCTCAGCCATTCACAGCTCTTTTGCAGCATCTTGCCACACCTTCTATTCATACTCACTAAACAAATCCACTCACCAGCACCAGTACCCTCTAATAACAAAGCCAATTGACTTGAGTCACCATGGGGCAGATGTATCAAGTTTCCATTTTGCGATTTCTAAATAGCGATTTTTAAGGAATCACTATTTTGAAACCGCATAATGGAATGTATGTAGAAAATCGCTATTTTTTAGCGAATTCGCAAATAAGCAATAATTTCCCATGCGATCCTATGGGCCAGGAGGCCCATAGGAATATTTGTGAAAATATTCTCAATTTGCGATTCGCAATTTGCGAATCGCAAATTGAGAATAATTTCAAGGGTGCAGGGGTGTCTCAAAGACACCCTGCTGCACTCCTGAAATCTACATGTGTGTGCATATGGCGCACATATATGCCCTATGGGCATGTATGTGCGTCACATGCCACCCTCACAAATGCCAATTAGGGCATTTTTAAAAGAATTCGCAAATTACCACCAACTACAAGTTGGTGGTAATTTGAGATTTCTTAACCCAAATTCGCAATTACAAAAACCTACATACATTGCATTTAAGGAATCGCAAAATTAGCGATACCTTAAATGCTTAATCAAATTGAGGAATCGCAAATTTTTACGATTCCTTACTTCGCGATTTTTTGATACATGTTAAAAAATGCAAAAAAGCCTTTTACGATTTGCAAAGGCTGGAATTCGCAGAATTCCGGCCTTTGCCAATTGCAAAAGGCTTGATACATCTGCCCCCCATGTCTTTTTGCAAGACCCTTCACTTACACTATATATTGATTCTCTCATTCATGTGCAATATTCTTTGGCCCTCCATATTTCTTCTCAACATGACTCACTCTGGGGCATACCTGCCCATACGTTGCTGCGGTACAGTTGACTTTACTGTGTGGAGCCTAGAGCTAAGAGGTTTTTGGAACTTATGCTATAACTTTGTTTTGAAAAAATTGACAAAGTATTCCATGGTGATGCACCGTGACAGGGCAATAGGACCTCGCACGCCCTGGTCACTGCACTGGACACTTGGGCATTGTTTCTGGTCAAGAGGGGTGGAGCAGGAAACACAGGGATGCACACGCAGTCATAAAGGGACAAGAGGAGAGACGAGGGTGGTTGGCATCCAGGCGCCAAGGTCCAGACAAGGAAAGGAATAAAGAGACCAACCCCTACAAACTTCTTTCTGGGCAGGGACCCGACACAGACAGGCTAATGTCACTTTTCCATTTGGGGATTGGGCCAATAAGCATTTTATGTCATCCCTTGAGGGATACCACTGCGAACTAGAGCCAAGGTCTGTTGGTCTAAAGTCTCAGACTGTTTGATTTGAGTTACTCAAGTTGCAACATCCAACTATGCATTTGTACCCATATGAGTTGTCCATGTGCATAAAGTCCCTTTCATTGTGTACATGCCTCTGTACATTTCTGTGTGTCCATTGTTTCTCTTCCGTGTTCTTTATTGGTGCCTCCACACATATCACGTGGTGTACAGTCATTGCAACAAAGAACACTTTTACATATAATAGACCAGATCAATTGGCATTACCAGTGCTTGTATCTTAATGTTAGTGAAACACGCAGTAAGCATCAAGGGGTACATATAAGAATAGAAACATGTAGGTACTGGATATTTGATCGCTGGGATGGGGGTACAATTCCTGGCATTTGGTAGATAGGCCCTTGTGTTGATGTTGTACCTGCTTAGAGAATTTCCAGAGTGATTTTAGCCTCAGGCACAAAAATGGCATTAGTTAGGTAAGCTGGACAGAAGTGTACCTCCTGCCCAGCCTTCCAGCCTTAGAGGACATAGAGATATCTTAGAATACAACAGGTATTCTGAAATTACGTTCAATCATCCACTCTGCTGTTGCGCATGCCCTTTGCCTTCTATAAACACCCCTGTTTAGAACTGCAACCTTTACATTTACCATCTCCAAAGGACATCATCTCTCCCAAACAAATACTACTTCTACCACATTGACCTTACTTGCAAAGCCAGACCCAAGAGATATGAGTATTGTGGACCTTACCGTAAGCACTTGCACACATTCTAAAAGCGGCAGTGGGTAGTAGGCCAGAGGGGTCACAAAGCTGCTATACTAAGAACAGACATGAAGGCGTCCTGATTAGGGTACTGAGCACCGATTTTTCATTATTACTTCTGCTGAATCATGTCATTTATTAATGTTATTTTATTTGTTCTTCAATCAATGGGGGTAGGGAGAAGGAAATTCCTGATCCATCCAGTTTCCTTTGGTTCAAATCTTTCAATCAATTGGGGGGTGGATCACTTGTCCTGCCAACTTGGATTCCTCAGGTATTTGGTACGTCCCTCAGTAAAAAAACCCTCATGCACTCGAGTTGTTGTCGTAAATAGCGGTATATCTTGATTCTCCACTATAGCACTCGGGTGTCTGCATACTCACAGGGTAAATTTGTATGCAGCCTCCACCAGGAGGTAATCATCCAAGGTTATGTGCAGTAGTGTCCAGTGATTTGTGAAGGTGGTGAAGTTTAAAATAACTCGGACAGCCAGAAAGTGAATTTATTGTTCTGGATTCGAGTTAATTGTGGTGAAAATATTCCTGGTATGCGTTCAGAGAGTTTTTAGGGTTCTCTACGCTACCTATTTTCGTGGTCTAAAAGGTCGACATGTTTCAGCCCTTATCGTCAAAATGATCAGTGGGCTTTCTTCAGGACCGGGGTGTGAAAGTGAGAAGGCGACGTATTAATCCCTTCTTCTTAGAGTCAATCTTTGTGCCTATAAAATAAAGATATGTCATCTTGGGGGAGGGTGAAGGGACTTATTTTACATATTAAAATGAACATCCAGCTTTGTATTTTTGCTGGATGTGAGTTATCAACATTGCCATACATCGCTTAGCACTTGTCCTGCCTCGAGTAACCACGTACCCAAGCCCTACCAATTATAAAACTGGTGGTTTCCAGTCTTTGATTTTAATCACAATTTATTCGCATGCTTCTAGTATTTAAATCAATATCTATGTTCCTTAGTCATGAATTCAATTATAAACCATCAAACTCTCACTCTTTATGTGATGTTTTTCAGCATTTAGTAAATCAGATACCACATTCTAATAAATATTCAAAATTATGCAAAATTATGTCCATGCTCAACATTGTTTGTTCGTAACCAAAGGGCATGTTGCCAAATATGCTTCCAAAGAATGTGCATTCGTACTTGCCTTTGTTAAAAACTACTCATTTGTACTTTTACTTAAACGCATTGTGTTATTGTGGTAAAACTTGTCATTCGCGCTTTCAGCAGAATGTAAGTATCTGTATTTTTGCCATTTAGTGAAGTAGTGTGGCTCACTGGTTAGAGGCGGCAGACCCGAGAGCAGAGGACGGCCCGGGACCAGGGTTCGATTCCCGACGCGGCAGGTTTCTGGACCAGGGTCAGCGGACTTGATAATTCTCTCGCCTCGGTGCCCACTCTGATCAGCAATCACACTCGGCAACTCTGGGCATTAGCTTGCCTCATCTTCACTAACGGCCCCACCAGACCGCCGGGGATGCCTGGTCTCACCCTGGAGATACCCATTAAGGGACCATCTCTCAGGGAAGCCAGGAAGGGTTTCGCAGCGGTCGAAGCGCCTTGGGACCCTACGGGTAAGTAGTGCGCTATATAAATGCCTATACATTTACATTTACATTTATCGCAAGCGCTTACTCCAAAAGCGCGTATTGATTAAGTCACTAATCTCTGTTCGCGCGCTCTATATTAGCCTGTGCGTTATTCTCACATGAGCCCCGTTCTTTTGCCCAAATTATGTTTTTATCGTTCTAACAACTAGTTACTCCTTGCGCACTCAGTATCGCATGCAGTCCACGTACCTCTGCACGTGTTAATACGTGCTTCCTCGGGTACCCAGGGAGTCTGTGAGGAGGTATTTTTCTATAATTCAAGAAGGAGGCAGGAGTTGGTAAAGATAAGAAGATTAAAAATACTTATCCGTTTGTCGGAAAGGTTACGTTTTCCTAGCGCTACCTGTTGATCCTCCTGTTGCAATTTATGCTGACTCTGCCGTCCTGGACCCGGTAGGGTTGTCAGGTTCACGGAGAGTCTCTTATCTTCCTGTTCTTTCGTATAGACAGTAAAAACAGACTATTGCGGCCGCTTTTTACTTTCATTAAAGTTCAGTGATAAATATAAAACGGCCTTGTTACAATAAAGATAACCTAATTTCTCGGGTATCTGTTTTCATGTTCCTAAATATTGTCGAATATATTTTATTTTCTATGTATGTGCATCAGGCAGTTTTTTTGGGGCTTTATTTCACTCGGGGTTTTATTGGAAGATCTAAAATCATAATGTTGTTGAATTATTTGTGCACTCCTATTAATGCACTTCGTCCTTCATGTAATCAGGCCCCTGATTTTAGTAATATGCGTAGTTCTTGTGGTTTTTTGCCCGTTGGGTAGCTCATGAGTGGTTCGAGAGAGATAGTCTTATCTCCCAGAAGGGCCTCTTAAGGAGTGCCCAGAGCTTCTTATTATGGTATCAGACAATGTGAGTGGGACTTGATCTCAGGAGATATGGGTTACTAGTGTACCTGTATCAGGCCTTTTATTGTGTGAATGTTCATGATCTACTCATGCTTGCCCATGGAAAATTATCGTTCAAGCCTCGTGCATCCGTACCCAATCGGTGCACCCACCTCTGTTCTTTTTCAAATTTTATTTGAACACGTTTTAAGTAGTTTGCTAACGTTGATACAACACGTTTGATGTACTTGGAACCGAATCCTTTTCAGGTGCTTTCAGACTCTTGCAATGCCTTAGCCAGTGCCACAGTCTGAGTGAGGGGGAGGGGGGGGGGGCGACTGCCTGAACTCAGGATATCACTCTCAGTAGCTTAGGAGCAGAGCTCTGAAGGCTACTAGTCCCATGCACGAAGAGGTCCTACATTCCAGGGTTTTTTTCTTAGCATTCTGGGATATGTAGTTCTGTTGATCCTATTATAAAATCTGCAGTACACGCATCAGAATTCAAGCAAAACCCCTCGACTTTATCAGCTACTCGTGCATTAAAATCGTTAGAGGAGGTTATTAACATTGCGGTCACCTGAATCAAGGTTTTATTCTAACAAACATACTGTTCAGGAGTATTACCAGAAGCAAAGCACAGCAGTTTGCCTACAGATCTTTAATAACTAATGCACTATTGATAAACGATGTGCAGTCATTTTGGAGACACGTTGAATCAGAGCAAAAAGAAAATTTAATAAAGGGAAAACAAATGAAATGTTTGAAACCATGATTGTTTAAATATGTGGATTCCTGCAAACAATAAGCCTGATTGGATTGCACGCTGCGTCTTCCAGCAGGATCAGTGCTATGCTCACAAACCCATGGGGGTTTGAAACCTGAAAACTCCCTCTGACTAGCAGCCTGACTACTTCCTGACTTTCCTGGCACGTGAAGCCATTTCCTGACCTTAAGTATGAAAGATTTACTAACCTCTGATGTGGGAATATGCTTGCTTAGGAAACATCGGCCCCGAAGGAACATTCAAAAAAAGATTTTACCACATACGAGAGGCGATCGAGGCGACGAGTTACTATTTGCATACTAAATGTACGAAGTTTGACTTCTAGTTATTACTTTTTGTGCTGATGTGCGTCTATCTAGAAGTTTAGACAGAGGCAATATAGTTTACAGAATGGATGTAATTCACCATGAAGGATATGACCAAGACCATATGTAAAATTAAAGGGGCATTAAAGAGAACGAAGAGACTACAAAACCGCTGAGCACTCAAAATGACGAGGATCTAATACCTGGTAAGTGAGCCCAAGAGAAACGAGGGGTATAACGATTGCCATGGAACTGTGTAGAGTGACATTAATGGTGCTATGTGAGCTGCTATAGATACAAGAGGAAAAGGATTCCAGGATGAACAAAAATCACAAAAACTTTAGATGTTTTAAAATTCATAAAGAATAGCCAGGAACCCAAACACACAAGAACAAAATATGCTGAAAGAAGTTATCCACCACAACTTTCTAAACTACCCTTTTAGAATATGACACGCATAAACTAGTATATAAGGTGATCAGTATAATTCTTATCGTGTTAATATGTGCCTGCCGAAGGCATTTTCAAATGTATTCACTCTTTATGTGCCAATTACATATACTACCTTCCCCTCACTTCTATTTTTTCAAACTGTGTCAATTTCTTATTTTCTGGCTATTATTAAATGCACAACCCGTTAGACCAACCAATCTTTAAGGTGAGACTGTGTGAAATTAGTAGGAGGTACTATTCAATATTACTGTCATATCCATGTGAAGAGAATTTAATGTACTGCAGTGTGCCATTAGGAAAATGTTTGTCTATCATCCAACACAGATGCTAAAATATATTGGGGGATATTCACAAGAACGTGTGAAAAGTACCGCAAATTGAGCTTAACGCAACTCTTCATATCGCAGTCTATCACAGGAAAATAATGCTGTGTTAACTAAGTATTCAAAACATGGAGGCACCATGCGGTAGGCCCCTGACCGCGTCAAATGTTTGCGAAAAAGCCAACGTGAAGCAACAAAAATGCGAAACACAAATGCAAACAAATTTGCGATGAGGCCATTCGCGATACAAAAAGCAGCGAAAAGCAGCAGCAGGCCTGCAAATCCCAAGCGTGTGGCAGGAAAATGCTATAAAAGCAACCAAGAAAACACACCAAAAACATTTCAAGGTGCGTAGCAACATGGATGCACCCTGACCGAGTGCAGAGGTGAACGCGAACCCCACAAGTCTCACAGTCCATGAGCAAGGAACAAGGGGGTCGGGGAAGGCCAAGGAGAAGAGGGAGAAGAAGACGGGGTGCAGTCCGCAGGCAAACCAGATCAGCATCACTGAGGTGACAGAACACTACCATCAACTGACCCACAATTGGACTACCGTGAATGCAGTTGGAGAGTCGAGGAGGTCAATAGAGGAGGCCAAGAGGTGCAGGCATGATGTGAAAACCAAAACAAGGACAAACCTTCTGCCAACAAGAAGGCAGCAACGGTGACAGGAGGTGGGAGTCCTGCACCACAAGAGGAGCCACAGTCATCAGTGTGGAGATGGTGCAAGGAACAGGGAGTAAGTACACAGCTCGAGAGGACCTGACACAACATCAACAGGGCGAGTAACGACCAGAGACTGGGTGGCTTGGGGGAGATGGGTACAATGGCACATATGCACAACAATATGTAGCACACTGCACACCACAATGACCCTATATCATGTCCCTGGTCCACGTGGCACACTGCAGCACACATATAGCAAGAACAGCACATCCACATTGACGACCATGTGGTACAATGTGCAATCTCAACACTGCAGAACAGAGGACACAACTATCTCCGTACATGCGCTGAAACAGGCCAACTACATCCGACAGAGCAGGAAACTGTGAGATGGGAATGTATGCATACAACCTCGCATCCGTCATGTAGTCCAAATGTCCACTGTCCACCATCAAAATCCATCACCTCCCAAACAGTCACAATGTACATTGCCATACAGTCTACATGTAAACAAGAACCATGCGCCAACATACATGTCAACACAATGTCAACATGCATCCCCCCTTCACATTGAAGAGGGACAAATAACACCTCCAGCAGAGCAGACCAGACAAGTCATCAGTGATGCCAGAGCGGACCACCACACCTTCGACACCAACACCCTACAACAGCTCATGGACATTCCAGGCAACCCACCACCAGGATAACCAAGCTACATAGAGGAGAACCCAGCCCCTGCACAGACCACACAGCAGGAAGCACCCGCAAGCACGGCTGGCTCAGAACACTTCCCCGAGCCACACAAGCCATTCCAATGCCAGGTGTCAGAATGCCAAAAGGAGGTGCCTGAAAAGGTGGGGATGGGGTCCAAACCCATGAAAGATGAGCTAGATCACATATGTGGGTGTCTAATACCCTTCAGGGACCACCTACACCCCACAAAGGAGACCCACACTGTTACAGAGACACACGCATATGTACATTTCGAGTAAAGAACGACACCCAGAGGCATGCAATTATCATACACACACCCACGTCGGCTCTGCGTACGATGACCCTGTCCACTCCTCTTACGCTTTGTGTGGGTGACGACAAAGCTACATGTCCAAGCTCTAACCCGCTGCCTGCGGTGACATGCCTGCGTCTACTGTACACAGCACAATGTAATGTCGTAGGGCCCAGGGCTGTCATGCATAAACATGACCACAGGGACACACTCCAATAGTATGTGGAACTAGCTACGGGCACATCCGCCCATCCCCTTTATTGGCAGGGCCACATGTACAGTGACGCCTGTGCTGGATGTGTGTGGGGTGAGTGTAAGCCAGCCCGCACGGAGTGGTTAGTGTGGGAAACAACTTGAACAGTGACTACACTGGACCATCGGGTGGCACCAGCTCTACGCAGCACAATGGGGAAACCAAAGTTCTCACAGGACGCGACGGGACCAGAAACTACACCGGAAAACCTAACAAATACCCGCTCCTCATCAAGACACCAGCGAACCCCCTCGGACCCAAAGTGGTCTTTTACCAGGTTGTGCTACTACTATTGGACATCGACCAGTCCCCAAGCATATCCCCTATCTGGCTCACCCATCAAGACATTGAATATGCGAACTTGCCGCCGACGGTTGAGACCTAGCAGCTTGGCCGATGCCCGGTGGAGCTACCTTGATAGCTATAGAGGAGATGGGCTGTGGGCTTCCCCCTCGGCCGTCACCTACCCAGCCAGACTTTGGACAGACTTCCCCTCGTCTCTCCGCTGTATCTCCCTCCTACCCATCTACCTTACTCCCCTGCCCTTCTACTCTCCTTTTATCTAGTCTTCTATTCTCTTTAAATGTTTTCTTGCAACAAATGTAACTTGTAATTGATGTAACCTTGTAACATTGTGGAACCTCATGTAAAGCGCTCTGATACCTCCGCGTCTAGCCAGCGCTATATAAAACTCTTAAAATAAAATAAATAAAAAATAAAATAAAACAGAAATGAAAACACCAGTATTGCAGAGGCAACTGCTGAACAACATGGAGGTAGCCGTAGCAAGTACAGAGGTCACCCAATATGCAAACAGAAGTGTCAGTGAGTTGCAGTGCACTGAGGTTGGGGCACTAGAGCTGAGCCCTCAGAAATTGTCTAGGATTGTGTCCCTTCGGGATATACCTGATGCAGCGGCAGTGGGGTGTGTTACGCCTGCATCATCTTCCTCATTACCGTCCCAGGTCACCCACAGTGCCTGAGATTACATTGCTGCACAACCTCTCCACAGCACAAAACTCAATTAGTAACGGTCCATGGGATGCAGTGCACTGAGTCAGTGGCACCTAGAGTTCTGAGCAGGGTATCAGGCAGATGATGGCATCCACGACAGGTGTGAGCAACTCCGTTATTCTGAAAGTACCACTGTTTTGACTCTGGCAGATGGCGGTTGGAGGTTGTCCTGAGGATGGTGGCATGTGCCTCCTGCAGTGATGCAACATCCGGGCCGGTCATGTTTCGATTTGATGTGTGAGCCCTTGTGGACCGCAGTTGAGGTCGGAGTCAGCGGGCAGCTCAGGGCCAAAGGAACATCGCATTGACGACCCCAAGGCCATCGTCTCAGAGGCCATCCAATATTCAATCGGACAGGGTCCCTGACTTGCGCTGCACAGAGTTAGCTGCCCCGGATGCACAGCAGCCGGCACAGGCACACCGCCACGGGACTGTGACTTTCGGTCCACTGCATTAGGGCCACGTGGACTGAGCGTCCAAAGGGAATGTGGCGGAGGGTTGGTGGGGACAGTGGAAGGTGTCCTCCAGGGCATGATGCAAGGAAGAAGCAAATGGAGGAGTGGAATGCTACAGCCTTGTTTCCACCTCCAATTCAGTATGAGCTACATGAGTATGAAGACTACCCCCTAGTCCATAGACTCAGAAGCCACCGAAGTTCAACCAGAGAGTGTCCATGAATGCCGGGAACAGACTTAGTAGCACCGAGGTTGAGAGGTGATGCAGTCTGCGATGATGCCAGTACAACGATATGGACTCCGCCATTGCTAAATCAAGACTCAGTCCCAAATGTGTGACCTACTCGACCGCAGTGTAGGCCGGAGGCAGCTGTCAGCAGTGGCCCACAGCCACGCGTTGTTGGCTTGCGCTGCACAGAGTTAGTGACACCAGGGCAGTTGTCGGTGGTGTTCAATCACTTCTGTAAAGATGATCCTTTTTTCCTCCTGACTGCAACGTGTCATCCACTCACACCTTTCCTTGCGTGCAATGATATGTACTCTGCCATTGAAAAATCGATGCTCAGTTCTAATTGTTTGACCTACTCAAGTGCAGTGTGGCCTGAGGGCAGTAGTCTGCGTGGAGCCACAGACACGTGTGGTTGAATTGCTATACACAGACTTGGTGGAACCACATCGAAGGGAGTATAGTGATATAAACTCTGTCATAAATAATGTTCTCTGCCATAGTGTAATCAAGACTCAGTTCCAAATGTGTGACCTTCTAGTCCGCTGTATATGCTAGTAGAGTACGTCAATGAGAAAGAGTATTGTGGGCCTGTGTCGCGGAGGCTGTGATGGTCTATGGAGGCTGCCAGGGTCGCGGGCCTCAGGCTTGGAGCTTGCACCAGCATGTGATGGGCCCTCTTCGATACACCCCGGTGTCGGCAGGTGGGCATTGAGGCCTCGGTGCGCAGGGGCAGGCAAGACTGGTTCAGGGACCAGCGTCTTGGGGTGCAACAGGCACACAGGGTCACAGGGAACATCGCTCACGGCGACGGCATCGGCCTTGTGGAGGGTGAGAGGCACCGCCCTCACAGAGACGTTGGGCATTCTGGAAGAGCACCACGCCAGGGTTACATGCCTTTTAGTCACACCCCTATGCTGGCCTGGCGTACGCTGGGCCAGCCCACTCTGCTCACGCTTATGAGGGGGACATAACACGCTACATTTCTGTGATCTCCCCCACCAACTCAGGCGACATGGTTGCGTCCACTGTCCACTACATTCCAAACACCAGCGGTGAATGTCGACATGGATATGTGTGTGGTCTGCATACTGCAGTCTTGCAATGTGTACGTTCTTATTCATGGGACACTTGCCTCCTTTGCACATGCCTGGTCCCCACCTCTTCCCTCATTCTGCTATTGTGTGGCTGAGGTGCCATGCTGTTGATGGATTATGTACATGGCTGACCCAGGTTCAAACAGTAAGTTGTGTTGTCGTGTCGGGTGGGTGTGCATGTTGTTTGGCGTGTTGTAGTTGAGCTTGTGATGTGTGCATTCACAGTGTTGTGAGTTGCATGATTGTGAAATTGAAGTGAGTGGTGTGTTCATTTGGTATTTGTCAACAAGCAGTGCATTTCCGTGGGTGCCATCCTGGTAGTGCTGGTTGATGATGGACTGTCGGAAGATTTAGGAATCATGCACACTGCCTGGGTGGTTAGCATTGACGTTGGTGGGGATTCTCCAGTGGTCCGCTATTGCCTGGACATTGATGGAATACGTGCACTTTCTGTTGTGGTTATGGTGTGCAGTGTTGCCAGGGGGCACAAGTAGGACATTTGTGCAGTCAATTGCCCCATGACACATGTGGGTAGGCAGCTGTAGCGTAGATGCCTTGCTTGGTTTCCGGCTGTTCCTGCACAGTGTGGGGGAAGTATAGATGTGTGGTACCAAGTTGATGGTGTCATCCATGACCGTTGTGAGGGACTTGGATTGGGCTGACTCCTCCGACTCCGGCGGTTGTTGGTTGGAGGGTACCAGAGGCCAACACGTGCAACAAGGCCAGCAGCTTTGTTTGAGGTGGGATGTTGGTTGTCCGCTGTGTTGGTACCGTCAGCCTGTGGACAATGGTGGGCAGGATGCGGAGGATGGTTGTCCCTTTGAGTCTGTGGTGGGCAATAACATTCTCCGGTGTTAGGACTGTGAGGTTGGTGCGTTTTCTGAGGGTCGTTATCTTTATCTGTGCTGCCTTGGTGTTGGTCCGGGGGGATTCCCGGGGGGGGGGGGAGGTTTGGGGGTGGTGGTGGCTGTTGTGGCCCTGTTGGGGCTCCCAGCTGCTTGGTCAGTGTCTCCATGGCATCTGTTGCCCTTCATGTGTGGCTGTGGCCTTGGCTCCCTGTTACTAGCTGACATCCGATTTTACACCAGGTCCGAGCTGGTGTTAATTTCCTGCTAGTAACGCTCCTTATCGCCTGTTTTGGGTTCTCATCGCCGATCTGTTCTGGTTGTTGAGAATGTTGCGGAGTGGTGTTGTCACAGCTTTTTGCATGGGAAAGTCTACTCTGCATCTCATTACCGATAGTTGCCGGGGTCATCTGTGGCGATGTTTTTTGAGGCTTCTATTGCCGCCGGTAAGCTGGTGATATGGGCTGTTAGCACCAGCTTGTGAATGGGGAGAAAAAATTATTGTGACTTTGGGTGTGATAAAGTGCTGATAACTTGGTGATAGCTCATTGAGAATATTCCCCATTGTGTTTCATGTCTCTATACAGCTTGATAGATCACCTGGAACATCACCGGAGTAAAGAATAGTCACAGTTACCGCTAAGACCCCAAACAACGTAATATGTTGACTAACTTTGCGGTTTTGAGGCATGACACTACCGCATCATAGTACAGTAGTAAAGGGTACTACACCTACACTAATCACTGACATATTTGTTACAATGTTCCCACACACTTTGAACATTACCAATGCTTAAGAGTTAGCAAACAATCACACTAATGAATACGACCTTTTAAAGTTTAACAATGAAAGGAAAGGTAGCACCTACTACGAGATTAACTCACAAACAGGTACTATCACCATTACAGCCTATACATTTATCTGCATTACTTATCCTAATTAGGAACCATAGTTGGCACACAGAAATGGGGATCAAAGAATTAACACCTGCACCAGTCCTAACGACCCTAATAATTAAATCGAGCAAGATAAGGTGCAATGGGCTTGGGACATTCCCTAGGTCCCAAGTAGAGAAACTAGAAAAAACTTTCTAGTCACTCCAATACAATATAGACAAAACAGCCCTGCACACTTTCATGTGTTGAATACATATACATGTCATTATCAGACCATATTTATAATGAAATACATTTAAATAAACAGTTGTTTTCCCAAGAGAAAAACAGCCGGTAAGATCTTGCATTTATAAAAGTCACTCTTTATTCGTATTCTTAAAAATGTGAAACCGCCAACGCGTTTCGTCCTCAAGCCGACTTCTGCAGGGCTACAAAAGTACATAAACAGACACTATTTACAACACTGAATAACAACATTTAAAACATAGAAACCAGATCATTATTAGGACAAGTGCAAAGATCATTTCTTAACTAACCATTACAGTGGGAAAACATTTTTACACAGAACAGGAAAATTTTGTTTTTGCTTTTTAGAATATTTAGAACCTAACTAAACTTAAGTGCGTACAGAAACCACAAAAGTTCTTAGTGTCTTGCACAGCTAAGAAAAGAGAAGGAAACATCTTGAATGTAACAAGCAGAATTTACAAGAAAGGATTATTTTCCATGCCATTGTTCCCAAAATCAAATCCATGATTTACCCCAAGTATTGGGGTTACACTTAACCAAAATCAATACTCAAATGTATTTGATCTCACAATAGCCATAATAGACAAATATATACATACCTTGACATTTAAAAGGTTATCATTCATATAGTTCTCGCCAGTAGGTGAAACCCAATAAATCCACAGAAATAATATAAAAATGTATATGTATAAATTCACAGCAAATATTTTAAAAGGTCACCAATCTAACATAGATCTCATTATTATTATTCTAATAATCAGCAGTTGCATCTTATTTAATATTCATATGGATCACCTATTATCCCTGTACAAGTGTTTCGACTCTGGCAGATGGCAGTTGGAGGTTGTTCTGGGGATGGTGGCATGTGCCTCCTGCAGTGATGCGACATCCGGGCCGGTCATATCTCGATTTGATGTGTGAGCCCTTGTGGACTGCAGTTGAGGCCAGAGTCAGTGGGCAGCGCAGGGCCACAGACACATAGCATTGACGGCCCCAAGGCCATCATCTCAGAGGCAATCCAATATTCAATCGGACAGGGTCCCTGACTTGCGTTGCCAGAGTTAGAGACCCAACATGCACAGCAGCCGGCACAGGCACACTGCCACGGGACTGTGACTTTCGGTCCACTGAGTTAGGGCCACGTGGACTGAGCATCGAAAGGGAATGTGGTGGAGGGTTGGTGGGGACAGTGGAAGGTGTCCTCCAGGGCATGATGCAGAGGAAGCAGCAAATGGAGGAGTGGAATGCTACAGCCTCGTTTCCACCACCAATTCAGTATCAGCTACACCCCTAGTCCATAGACTCAGACGCCACCGAAGTTCAACCAGAGAATGTCCATGGATGCCGGGAACAGACTTAGTGGCCCGAGGTTGAGAGGTGATGCAGTCTGCGATGATGCCAGTACAACGATATGGACTCCGCCATTGCTGAATCAAGACTCAGTCCCAAATGTGTGACCTACTCGACAGCAGTGTAGGCCGGAGGCAGTGGTCAGCAGTGGCCCAGAGCCACATGTTGTTGGCTTGCGCTGCACAGAGTTAGTGACACCAGGGCAGTTATGGGTAGTGTTCGATCACCTCTGTAAAGATGATCCTTTTTTCCTCCTGACTGCAACGCATCATCCACTCACACCTCTCCTTGCGTGCAATGATATGTACTCTGCCATTGAAAAATCGATGCTCAGTTCTAATTGTTTGACCTACTCAAGTGCAGTGTGGCCTGAGGGCAGCAGTCCGCGTGGGGCCACACACACGTGTGGTTGAATTGCTATACACAGACTTGGTGGAACCACATCAAAGGGAGTATAGTGATATAAACTATGTCATAAATAATGTTCTCAGCCATAGTGTAATCAAGACTCAGTTCCAAATGTGTGACCTTCTAGTCCGCTGTATATGCCGGTAGAGTACGTCAACGAGAAAGAGTACTGGGGGCCTGTGTCGCGGAGGCTGTGATGGTCTATGAAGGCTGTAAGGGTCGTGGTCCTCGGGCTTGGAGCTTTCACCAGCACGTGGTTGGCCCTCTTTGACACACCCCGGTGTCGACAGGTGGGCATTGAGGCGTGGGTGCGCAGGGGTAGGCATGACTGGTTCGGGGGCCAGCGTCCCGGGGTGCATCAGGCACACGGGGTCACAGGCAACACCGCTCACGGCGACGGCACCAGCCTTGTGGCGGGTAAGAGCACCGCCCTCACAGAGACATTGGGCATTTCAGAACAGCACCACACCCAGAGTTACCTATTATCCCTGATCAGTTATTGTTAAGATTTAGATTTGATTCTTGTTATAATTAAGGGCATATCCATACTCTTAATTTGTCCAAAGACCTGCAAAACATTTTTAGCTATTTAAACCAAAGTCCTCCATATCTTATTTAACCAATACACATAAATCAAAAAACCTACTTGAATCCTATGTAAGTTCAAGTATATAGGTTATGTCCTTTCTCAGAAGGTCATGATCTGATAAAATAATCTCAAAAAAATAATTATATATACAGAATATATGTAAGAAACACCATGTCTAAATCAAAGTTACTTCACCACTAAATTTAGTTGTTAATTTACTTGTCGTCACGACCTCAACCTAAATATTGGTTGGGTCCAAACAGACATTAATTGTCAACACAATAACAATGTTTTTGGCAGTATTAAGCCACTAAATGTGGCTTAATACTGCCAGAGACTTAACAATCACTGATCAGTGACTAATAGGTGATCCATCATGAATATTTAATAAGATTCAACTGCTGATTATTAGAATAATAATAATGAGATCTATGTTAGATTGTTGACCTTTTAAAATAATTGCTGTGAATTTATACATTTGCATTTTTATAATATTTTTGTAGATTAATTGTGTTTCACATACTGGCAACAACTATATGAATAATAACCTTTTACATTTCAAGGTATGTGTATATTTGTCTATGATGGCTATTGTGAGATGAAATACAGTTGTGTAGTGATTTTGGTTAAGAGTAACCCCAATACTTGGTGTAAATCATGGATTTGATTTCTGGAACAATGGTATGAAAAAGAATCCTTTCTTGTAAATTCTGCTTGTTATATGCAAGATGTTTCCTTCTATTTCCTTAGCTGTGCAGGACACTAAGAACTTGTGTAGTTTCTGTACACACTTAAGTCTAGTTACATTCTAAATATTCTGAAAACCCCCCCAAAGATTTTTCTCCTGTTCTGTGTAAAAATGTTTCCCCAATGTAATGGTTAGTTAAGAAATTATCTTTGCGCTTGTCCTAATAATGATTTGGTTCCTATGTTTTAAATGTTTGTATTCAGTGTTGTAAAGATTGTCTATTTATGTACTTTTGTAGCCCTGAAGAAGTCCGCTTGAGGACGAAATGCTTTGGCAGTTTCGAATTTTAAAGAATACGAATAAAGAGTGACTTGTAACAACGCAAGATCTTACCAGCTTTTTTTTCTCTTGAGAAAACAACTGTTTATTATAAATTTACTTCATTATACATGTGGTCTGATAATGACATGTATATGTATTCAACACATGGAAGTGTGCAGGGCTGTTTTGTCTATATTGTATTAGAGGAACCATAGTTGTCTTTTTACTATTAAGATTGACCACAACACACTAAAATGTGTTCTCAACAGAATCACATGCTTCGTACCCTACCTCCAATGACTCAGCAAAGTCCTCACACAATGTTATCACAATTGTACATTTTAAATGGATTAATTTGAAACTTCTTATTTTCACATTATATAAACAATGCATGAATTTATTTAAGTTCGAAATTGTATTTTATTTATATTCGAAATTGTAACTTTTGACATGACATTCAATGTCATTCCATACAGTCTGTTTTTCCTTACACTGAGCACGCTGTGACATGCAAAATTTGTATACTGATTTAACTTCCTGGATTCAGAAAGAAGTCATGTGACCAAGGCCGCTTGACGGCCGAAGCGCGTCTTTTTGTTGCCATCGGAATAAAGATTTGACCAACTTGAGCAATCGGTGTGGCTCAACCGTCCCCGCCCGAGTGAGTGTGGGGGATTTCGTAGTTATACTTTGATGGTCTCTATACTATCCTTTCCGTTCTGGGAAAAAGGTAAGGGCCTTCTTATGAGTTTTACAGTCTTCCTTTAGGACCGCCACTGCGCCGGTCCCAGGAAAACCGGCAAACCTGTGGTAAACTCGCTCGCCACATTATGAGTTAAATCCAGGGCGGGCAGGCGGTGCCACGGCAGTGACACAGCAGCAGTTTTCTTAGGCATAGGAGAACCTAAATAGCATCCTGCCACCATGATAGAGGCTTCACCTTATATGTGGACTGTATGGCATGCACCATCTTGTGCATGCCATATAGTGCACGCATGAAGGTGCAATTTCCCGCCGCATGCACCCCCATGACCAGATTTAGCCGGGTTTCCTATTTGATCCCCCTTACCTGCATTTCTGCCACCATTCCATGGTGGGTCTCCTCCATGAAATGGGCGTTGGAAATGCAGGTAGTAATATTCTTGGCGGTGCCGGCATCGGCTCCGCCAGCATATTCATCCCCTTTTCAGACCACCGCCGTAGTGGGATCCTGTATTCCGGTGGAGGTGGTGGTCTTGTGGAGGTCCCACCGCCACCATCATAATACAGCTGTCAGACCGCCACCTCAAGTACAGCGGTCCCAGGACTGCCATACTCATAGAAAGGCCCTTAGACTGATATTGAGTTTGGTTGTGGGGTTACTCTGTCCCAAAGACAATGGAGTATCTTCTCTACCAAACTCAAGGTTGGCCTGAAAGATTTAGAGATGAGTGGACTGATAGATTGTCGACAACGGAGCCTACTCGACTCTGTTATGTTATGTTATGTTAATAACAACTTCTAAAGCGCACGGGCACCCAAGGGTTTCATGGGGCTGAGAGTGAGGAAAATTGCCGGCGTGTAACCTATACAGATGCTTACTTAAACAGCCTGGTCTTTAAGGCTCTCCTGAACACGATAAGATTTTTACAGCTCCTGATTGTCAGAGGGAGGGCATTCCAGACCTTAGGGGCAAGGTAGGCGAAATGACAGCCACCTTGTCGCTTCCGTTTAAAGTAAGGTATGGTAAGTAAGTAGAGATGAGCTGAGCGAAGATTTGGGGTAGGCGCATACTTCACAATCATGCTGTTAATGAACCTGGGACTTTTTCCATGAAGGGTTTTAAAGGCCAGACAGCCGACCTTAAATGCAACCCGTTGAGCTATAGGTAGCCAATGGAGGTCCACCAGCAGTGGTCTTGCCGATCGCCATTTAGGGTGTTTATGGATGAGTCTGGCCGCTTGATTCTGGACAATTTGCAGACGCCTTATTAAAAGTGCAGGTAAGCCCAGGTGGATGGAATTCGAAAAGTCCAGCCGGGAGAGGACCAGTGCAAGCACCACCTGTATAAGAGCAGACTGGGTCAGCAGGTGGGCAATTTTTTTTTTATTTTGTGCAGTTGATGGAAGCTAGAAGAAATCACAGCTCCCACCTGTCCTCTATGTGAAAGATCTGCATTAATAATAATCCCAAGACTTTTCACCAACGAAGAGGGCAAGGGAGGAGGCCCCAATTTTGTCGGCCAGAAGTGTGGGCCCCAGCTGGCCTCGCTTTTACCTGGAAGCACCAGCTCAGTCTTGCCTTTATTGAGCTTAAGATGGTTCTGATCCATCCACAGCTGAATGTGCAGCATGGTGACCTGAAATCCAGTGACAGAGTCCGGGGATTCCAATGGGAATATTAATTGCAGATCATCGGCATAGTTAAAGATTGTGACCTTTCTGTTTTTTAAAGAGTGTAGTAGGGGTTTGAGATATAAGTTAAACAAGAGCGGGGACAAAGAAGAACCTTGAGGAACTCCACAAGTGGTAGCCAACTTGGGCGCAGCGAAATTCTAGAGCCTGACAGCCTGGGTACGGCCAGTCAGGAAGGATTTCACCCAACTGAGAGCGGAATCCCGCAGGCCGGCCTGTTCGACATGGTACAGTAAGATGGTATGGTCAACCGCGTCGTACGCAGCCGACAAGTCCAAGAGCACTAAAGCCTTGGATCTGATAGTGTCCAGGGCTGCTAGGATCAAAGACTCAGTTGAATGCGCCAGACGAAAGCCGGCTTAGTTGGGTTCCAAATAATCTGAAGATTCCGTAAAGTTGGAGAGACATCTTGCCACATGTGCTTCCAAAATTTTTGCTCCGAAAGGGAGGAGAGATATTGGCCGGTAATTGGAGAGATTGGAAGGGTCAGCCCCTGCTTTTTTGATAAGGTGGACCACCGTTAAATTTTTGAAGGCACCAGGGACCTTGCCCTGTGCAAGTGACTCGTTGAGAAGGGGGAGTACACTGTGAGGTAAAGCCGAAAAAATGTCTTTTAAAACGTGAGGGGGACAGCAGTCATTGGGTGAACCCGATTTGACCTGAGTCATAAGTTTGGCTCATATAGAATGGTCGATGGGAGGAATAGAGTGTAAAATGAAGGGATTGCTAGGTATATCTTCCACGAGGTCCAAGCTAGCACTTTTTGGTATGATCTCTTTAATAGTGGCTATTTTATCCAAAAATAAATCATTTAAGGAGTTACAAAGCTCTTGAGTGGGTACTTGCGCAGAGGCAGTTCTATCATCATTACACAAGTCTTTCACAACCTTTCAAATTTCCTTAGATTTATTATGAGCATTTAAAATTCTCTCAGAGAAGAAAGCAGCTTTGGTATTCAATATGGACTTTTTATATTCTCTGCGAGCAGTCGTATATATCTCCCTATCTTCAACGGAGTAGACATGTCTCCATTTCCTCTCATATTGGCGCAATTCCGGTTTTTGTTTTTTTAGATCAGACGAAAACCATCTATGGGCATCTGAATGTCGGGCCTGAGAGAATTTAATGAGTGGCACATGTTCATTGCGTGCTGCCAGAAGCCAGTCCGAGAGCTTCTCTTCCATAGAGTTTACATTGTGGCTAGAGATAGGTACTGATTTGGCCAGGGCACTAATAAAGTCTTGATTATTTAATGATCTCCACTTCCTGGTCAGTCCTCCCACTGGGATGGAGGTTTTTAACTGGCCATACATGGTGATCGAGAACTGTATTAGATGATGATCTGACCAAATACACAGAGTCGTCAATAGTGTAGACAAGGAGACATTATAGGACCATATTTGGTCCAAAGTGTGTTCTTTTTCATGAGTGGGAGTCCGAACGTGCTGGGTAAGGTTCAAATGATAAAGAAGCTCAGAATGTTAGGTGGCCTGAGGCCCGCCCGCAGGATCATTAAACCAATAGTTCAGGTCTCCGACGAGTAAGACCTTGGCATAGTTGACGACTAGAGCTGCCAGTTGTTCACTTAAAGAGACCGGGAAGGTGGGCATTGCAAGAGGGTAGATAAGTACCAGCACCAGGGTCCCAATGTCTGTATCGATTTTTACAACTAGGTTCCTAAGGCAGAGCCAGGGGGGGCTGAATGGTATATTTGTGGTCCTTGTGAATGATGGCTGCGACACCACCCCCCAACTTCCCGGAAGGCGGGTTAGCTGACAGTATATAGTAGTCAGAGGGGACGGCTGCAAGAACATTGGGCAGGGAGTCGTGAATAAGCCACGTTTCAGTGATAAGTAGGACGTCAGGTTTGTCAGTGGTGAGAAGCAGGAAAATATCCAATTGATGTTTTACCAAAGACCGAGTGTTCAGGTAAAGACAGCGGAGGGTAGAATCCTTAATCACTGAAGTTTTTATGCAAGAGGAATGAAAGGGTTCCGATATGGGAGGGGGAACAGAACATGCCTGGGGATGAAGAATGCTGTTAGCCCCTAAACAGCTGAGTGTTACAGGATCCAGGCAGGGAAGACAGGTATTTCTTAAAGAACGAAGCTTCATGGAAGAGTAGATAACAGATTGGCCATGATGCGTAGCCCCTGGACCAGGGCAGGCGCAGACGGGCTTGTGTTTGGTGTGCCTTCGGTGCGCCGCCGGTGCGCCCGCTGCGTGCGTCCACGGCGCTCCCGCTCCATTGCCCTCCTAAATACTCCTAGTACCCGTGTCCAAGCAGCTAGACCGCCGACCAAGATGGCGGAGCCGACGAACCAGAAGTGAGTACTTCCCTCTCAGCATTCGGGGCGCCCTCCACAACAATCAACCAGAATGGCTGCGGTGGACCGGGGCGTCTCGAGCAAACACAGTAAATATGGCCAGAAATGTATCCCAAGGTAGGTGGCAATTAGTAGTGACAATTAGTTAGCTCAAACAAAATAAAGTGCACGCAGTAGCATCGAAAATGGTTCAAAGTGCAAATTAGCAATTTTAAAATACGCCGATTGACAGACGCACCTCACAAGTATTAACCTGGTCCCAGTCTGTTCCCAAAATACTTCTCTGACAGCCAGATAGAGTATGGGCCATCAGATATTAGCCATGGTGTGGGGATCATTAGTTTTCTATTTTTCAAAAACAAAAAGAACAGTGACCCAAGCCCTCGTCAGCAGCAGACTGGACTACGGCAACGCACTCTACGCAGGAATCCTGGCCAAACACCAACAACGGCTACAACACATCCAGAACGCCTCCCCCCGCCTGATCCTCAGCATCCCTCGACGCAGCCACATCACCTCCCACCTAAGAGACCTACACTGGCTCCCCGTCAACGAGAGGATCACCTTCAAGCTCCCCACCCACGCACACAAAGCACTCCACGACAATGGACCAGCCTACCTGAACAACAGACTCAACTTCTACACCCCCGCCCGCCAGCTCCGCTCCGCCAGCCTTGCCCTCGCCGCCGTCCCGTGCATCCAACGAACAACCTCCGATCCTCTCCTTCCTCGCCGCTAAGAATTGGAACATACTCCTCACCCACCTGCGGCAGACCCAGGACCTGCTCACCTTCAGGAAGCTTCTCAAGACCTGGCTCTTTGAGCAGTAGCAGCACCCTCTCCCCTTAGCGCCTTGAGACCCTCACGGGTAAGTAGCGCGCTCTATAAATTCACTGATTGAAAAATAAAAACCTGATTGGTAGTTTAGTTTTGAAAAGTGAAAAACTGAGTAAAAGGTGGAAGGGCTGCCATACTGTCTGGCTGAGCCATCCATGAAACTTTTACAACATTGATAGGAACTGCTGTGACAGTGTTTCCTGCTAATGTTAAGAGTTGGTCACGGAGCTGGCAAACAACGTTAGATTTGGCGGACAGATGTTCCTTGGGAAGGCGAGGGCATTGTCCTCCACCATCCCAACAGAATACCCTCCATCCACCAAACTTTATATCAGCACTTTTAGGCATTATTTAGAGTTTGTAAGACAAGATACTCCATCACAATGTGGCAGATATCCCGTCAACAGGATGATAGGTACCATACACTATAACGCACTTTTAATGAAGCAGATTTGACAACCGCCACATTTATGAGTGTTCATTCGCCAAACTTCTGCAGTCGGCCACCATCGCCACCAGCAATTTATTCTGTGGTCCCACACCTCTTCCAAGTGATCACAAGAGAGTGCACTTTCATTGCAGCTTTTCTTGCACCCGAACATCCTAAAGCAGAAAAAGGTACCTGATCTATGGGGCAGTATTTATTCAAGAATGAGAAGACTAACCTTCCATTGCTATGCACTCATGATATGGAACTCAAATCTAACAACAATCAGATGTTACAACGCAGGCCTGGAGCATAAAGGCAGTAAAAGAAATAATAATAAATGAGCGCCCGGAGACGCTTATTTATTATTCAATCAATCAATCAATCACACGTTTGTTAAGCGCTACTACTCACCCGTGAGGGTCTCAAGGAGCTGGGGGAGGGGGGTTTTGCAAGTTCCAGTCAATCAAGGAGGGGGTCTGTCGAAGAGCCAGGTTTTGAGGTTTCTTGTGAAGATAGGGAGAGTTTTTGTCTGTCTGAGTTGGAGAGGGAGGGCGTTCCATGGTCTCGCCACGAGAAAGGAGAAGGTGCAGTCGCTTGATCTGGTCTTTCTGGTGCGGGGATCACGGTGTAGGAGAGCTGGGCTGATGGAAGGGTCCTTTGGGGTGCGTGGAATTTGAGTAAGGTATGCTGGTCCGGTGCCATGGAGGGCCTTGTGAGCATGGGTAAGCATCTTGAAGGTGACTCTAGTTTCGATGGGGAGCCATTGGAGTGTGCGCAAGTGCTGGGAGATGTGGCAGTGTCTTGGCAGGTTGAGGACCAGTCTTGTGGCGGAGTTCTGGATGTTCTGTAGCTTGCGTGTGATGTTTTTGTTTATTCCAGTGTAGAGTGCATTGCTGTAGTCGAGTCTGCTGGCAACCAGGTTTTGCCTAGGAGGCGGAGGATGTGGAAGCAGGAGGACGGGACAGCATTGATCTGGCGGTCAATTTTGAGTTCGGAGTCCAGGATGATTCCCAGGTTGCGTGCGTGGTCCGTGAGTGTGGGCGGACTTCTGAGGTTGGAGGGCCACCAGGAGTCATTCCAGGCGTTGGGGTGTGGGCCCATGATGAGTACTTCTGTTTTGTTGGTGTTAAGTTGAAGGCAGCTGTTTTTCATCCATTTTGCGATGGCTTCCATGCCTTCTCGAAAATTGTGTCTGGCTGTGTTGGTCTCGTTGGATAGGGAGAGGATGAGTTGGGTGTTGTCTGCATATGACACAATGTTGAGTCTGAAGGTACTGACAATGGGGGCGAGCGGAGCCATGTAGACGTTGGAGAGCGTAAGGCTGAGGGATGACCCCTGTGGGAATCCGCAGGTGGTTGGTGTAGGGTCCGAGAGCAAAGGGGGTCGTCATTTTCCGCAACGGTCGGGGTGGGGTTGCTGAGCGATGAGGTTAGCTGGTCGTCTGTGATTCTGGTTGAATTTCTTCGTGGGAGCAGGTGCTGGTGTCTGTGGATGGTGGGTGTTCTGAAGGTGAAGTGGACACAACAATGGTTGGTCCATGGGAGTTCGGTGATGTGGCAGAAGGTGATGGAGTTTCCTGTTGTGAAGAGGGGGTCGAGGGTGTGTCCTGCTGAGTGCGTGGGTTTGGTCATGATCTGGCGGAGTCCAATGCTGTGGAGGCTGTCCAGGAGGGATGTGGTGCTGGGGTCCCGTAGGTTGTCGAGGTGGAAGTTGAGGTCTCCCAGAAGGGTGTAGATGGCCTGCGGGGAGATGATGTCTGTGATGGATTCGGCAAAAGTTCTGTGCGGTCCAGGGGGTCGGTAGATGAGGGTTCCTTGGAATGTGGTGGTGGAGCTGGCCAGTATCTTGAAGTGAAGGTGTTCCATCAGGTCTGTGGGTTCGTCGAGGAGTGTGCTCAGGCGGGAGGTGAATTTGTGGACGTGGATGAAGGCAATTCCTCCTCCCAGGAGGTTGGGGCGGTCCTTCCTGGAGATCTTGTATCCTTGGGGGATGGTGGCGATGTCTGGACCGAGGAGTTGTTGGTCCATGTTTCAGTGAGGAGCGATATGTCCGGTTTGGTGCTGTTGAGGAGGTCTCAGATTTCTGTGGCGTGTTTGTGGAGGGATTGGACGTTCAGGAGGATGCATTACAGAATCCTCTGTTCGGGTGTCTTCTTGCGTGTGGGTTGCACTGGGTACGTGGTCTTGGCATTGCTGCAGGTGTTAAAAAACACATTTGCAGAGGGTCAAGGGGAAATAATTTACCGACCTGTCTACTCGCGCCCCTACTGTCAAGGTACAAACAACAAAATAGAGAAGACCAGGTCCATGGTGGTGTGCTGCCATAGGCGGTGACTGGGATTATACAGGTACGTGTGTGAAAGGGTGTATTGAGTCACACTGGGCTATGAAATTCCCATCAGACGCTATGCATGTATAGGCTCTACTAACTACACATGCACGGAAAATACTTCATCTTTTCCGTGTATGCATATATAGACTGGGCAATCTTGACATCTGCTTTTTTGCGCAGCTTCTAGATGTGAGTACTAAGTATCTACATTGATTCTTAATGGCACTCCGTTACCATTACAAACCCCCTTTGTGGCAGGTTCAATGCAGGGCCCGCTTTGTCATTTTGAAGGGGGCGTGAACCCTTGTTAGCAAAGTGTTTTCTCTCTTATCTCTGAGGGCCACTAGCGGCCACAGACAGAGCGGAGCATGCGCGGGGGAACAGTGTCTCAGGTCTGTTGCCCTTAAACAGTTTTGCGCATGCGCAAAGGAATAGTGCTTTGCCGCGCCGGAGCTCCGACAATCACAGCTGCTCGGTTTCCGGACACATAGGTGAGCACCTATGATCCCTGGGCGTTGCAGAGATCTTTGACCCTGAGCATTACCGCAGCCTATGATGCCACGCGAGGCGTTCCACTCGGTATTTAAACTGGGTGGGCGTTCCCGTCGGTGCCTCCCCTTCCGCTCAGTCTTCAGCGACGGGTACCGACGGAGAGGTAAGCTGGCAGACGCTATGCCTACCATTGTTTTTATGTAATTGGCACGAGCGTAGGGTAGCTAGATAATTTTTACACTTCCTTTGGCAATTCCTTAAGACTTGGGTCTTGTTTATTTGGATATGTGTATTTTCTTTTCTGCCGCACTTCTTCAAATTTACGCTGTACCATTTACGGTGTCATATATGGTGACACAGATGGTCCTTATTGGCTCTGATATTACTATACTTTCAGAGACTGTTACCTATCCTGAGCCTTTGGTGTGGGTCTATAATCGGGGTCAGCATATGGAAGGGCAGTCTGGTGTCTATCACACGTTCCTTGGGATGCATGTGTAGAGCAATTTGGCTTGGGCACAGAAGAATTGTGTGTTTACTGTGTCCTTTATTTCTACACACCAGAGCGGGGCCTCTATTTCCCGAGCGGTTGCCGGGTGAGGTGAGGTCTTCACCCACACAAAGCTGGGTGAGTATCACTAGTAGGAAATGCCTCTATGTGATGGAGCTAGTATGCTCATTGTTATGCGGAACATAAATTGTTTCCGCAGGTGTGTTTTGCCTATGCGGTGTCTGTGAGGTTATGCGGATTCTTGTGTGCAACCGAATTCATGTGTGTAACTTGATGTATGGTATGTATTTTCTGTTTTTTCGACAGGAAGAAGATTATCTTTCTGTCTTCAGTGGACACTTGGGGCTCCAGGTTCCGGGCAGATAGATGACCCTTTCAAGTACACTGCACGTTATCTATTTAATTTAAATTTTACTTTGTTACTTTTGTACTTATCACCGGTTGTTGCAGTAGCTTATTACTTATAAGGTCCTGAAGAAAGCTGGAGTATCTTTCCATCAAGCTGAAACTAGTTGACCACTCTGCACAGCGCCACAGTGTAGTTTTACTCCTTAACTACCAGGCGTGATTTTAATCTTGACACCTACACCATCCTTTATTAACTACTCTTGAGTTTAGGTAGTCAATTTTAGTGAGCACCACTATTAGAGCACTGCACCCATCTAGTACCACTCTTTGAGCAACACTGTGGCCAATATGTCGCTATCCTCTTCCGCACCATCACATGACGGTCAGGGCGACGAATGGAGCGACCACTTACTCCCATATGATGTAATTCCTCCACAAGGGTGGTCTGATGGGAATTTCATAGCCCAGTGTGACTCTAAACACCCTTTCACACACGTACCTGTATAATCCCAGTCACCGCCTATAGCAGCACAACACCATGGACCTGGTCTTCTCTATTTTGTTGTTTGTACATTGCTGCAGGTGTGCCAGCAGCAGAGACAGCTGAAGGGTCCATGGGTGTTGGCCGGTGATGCTAGCTTGCAGTTGTTGTTGTGGCCTGGGTTGAGGGCATGGAGTGCTGCCAGGTCATAGCGTTGGCGGTGCGGAAATCCAGGGCTCCTGGTGCTGGTCGCGGTCGGTCGCGGATGGGCGCAGACAGGCTTGCCTTGGGCGCGCTTTAGGCTCACCAGCCGTATGGCCTTCATTACATAAGGGTCGGTCGAGGTCTGGACAGCTGGGAGCGGGGAGGGGAGCAGGATTGGTCGCGCTAGTCGTGCTGGGGGAGGGGCTGAGGGGCAGCAGCAGTGGGGAAAAACAGGTGAGAAATGAGGAATAAGAGGGGAAAAAAAGGAGAAGAGTGAAATAAGGCAGAGAGCAGGGAAAGCAGAGAAAGTAGAAAAGTGCAGAAACGATTTGAGAAAGGGTGAAAAGCAAGTGAAAAATGGCCCGGGCAGAGGAGTGAGACAAAGGAGAACAGAGGTCCACTGGACCACCAGGGAGGCTAAGGGTAATGAGGAAATAAGTGGAAAAATTAGAGAAGCCAGAAAAAATGCAGAATAGAAAAAGACAGAGGGAGAAACATAAACAAGTGAAAACAAACGGAAAGGAGAGCGGAGCAAGGCAAAGGAGAACAGGGGTCCATTGGACCACCAGGGATGAGGCTCAGGTGATTCTGCGGATGGAGGAGGGCCTCGAACACCAGCACACATGAGAGTGCAAGTGCAGGGGCAGGCCTCACTTAATGGTGGTGCTGCGAGGGAGGGGGAGGAATTTCACTGACAATGAGTCAGTGGTCTCACCAAGAAGCGCCACATAATGCCCATTGTGGGCTCATTTGCATATTCTTTCATGCTTTGTGGTGCCGTAATCTGGGCCACGACAACACCAGCATGTTTCAAAAGTGTTGTGGGGAGGGCTGCATAGAGTGCAGCAGCTACCCAAAATCATTTACTAAAAGTAATCATATGTTTCATTGGGCATATACAATGTGATCCCTCTTAAATGTTATGGTGTTTCTAAGTATTCCCTGAGCTGGAGGTTTTACAGGCCGTCCTTATGGTTGTTCTTATAGCTGCCTAGCGTGTTTTAAAGAGTCTAAAAGAAAGACCCTGACAGGTGTTTAATGTTCTTTTAAATACAAATACTTTATTTAAAACTTAATTGACAAGCATTGCAATGCTTGCTTTTAATAATGAATGCTTTTAAATATGGTTTTGGATTCTATTGGTTTTAATCTTTTATCATTACATGATTGCTGTTTTATGAAGGTGGCGATCCCTTGACAAAGACAATAGGCTTGCCTTTATTCATTGATGTTATGATACCTTGAGAAAGCCAATACGCTTGCCTTGTGTATTGATGTTGCCACCTAATGACAATTCCAACAGGCTTGCCTTCACATAATGATGTGGTGACCTGTTTGCAAACCCAATAGGCCTGCATTTTATATATTGATGTGGCGACCTCTTGTCAAAGCCAGTAGACCTGCCTCGTGTAAAAAGATGTCCATTTATATCATGATGGACACTCTCACTGGCTAGCCATGCATGTGGGGGTTTGGCCACCCCCTATGTGCTGGGACTCTGGCCCAGCTTTACAAGGTTTGGATTCCCTACCTATAGATGCAGGGATGGAGTTCAATGCACCATCGTTTGAACAGATGTCCAGGTTAATGTAGCCCCACACAACCTGCTAATGTGGTGTCCTTGCTTTCTGTGTAACTAGCCGAGCTGTCCCTTGGAAAGGTTTAAGGATGCAGCAGTAATTCCAACCCACTATCGTTCTTTTGACTAACACACTCAAGCATTGTACTAAGAAAAGACACAATACATTAAAAAGTATTTATTTCAACAGTCTCATCCTATTGCTTAGTACATGACTAGTAACCACAGAAAATATAATGAAAGAACACTTATACATGTTGCTACCAGTGAAAATAAAATTAGCAGTTTTAGCATATTTAGAATGTTCCTAGCAGTCTACCACCCTAAAGCTACTTCTTTACACTACACTATAAGGGGATGGAATAGCTAATTTGCTTCTAGAGTTTCTTGGGGCCCAACCCACTGCATACCGCTTCAAAGTGAATCTGCTGTGATCATCAGACTTCAGCCGGGAGGGAGTGTTCCCTCAGAAGGAAAGTGCACCGTCAGCTGGGCTCAGCTCCTCTCATCAATGTATCGATTCTTGGCATAAGAATGAATGATACAGTAGTCTGTCAGGACCTCTTACGAAAACCTGGTGTGAAGGCCTCACAAATTCAGTGGTCAATCCAAGGGGTTTATATATGGTTGACTAATTACTTTTAGCCTATATTGGGGGACTTTCCAAAATTCTGAGATATAACTGGTCTAAATCAGTATGATGAAATATTTTGACAACTTGGACTACATGTTTTTCTTACATGTCTACTGTTGAACATTCAAACGTAGCTATCACATAGCTTGCGGCATACATATGTCGTCTAACATAATAATAAAATAATTGTCTAGATGAAATTGTATTATAACAAGTTCTGCGAAAGATAATTACATGATGACTTAGCTAACTTAACATTTAAAAATGGAGTCTGACTTTAGGAGTTTATGACTTAGCAGGCTTGTAATTTAATAGATATAAATTATATTAGCCTAAGGAAAGAAACAGCTTTCTATCTTGTATGAATAAACTAGATAAAAACAAGTAAAATCCATTTTTAAAAAAAACCAATGTAAAACATCACATCTAAAACAAACTAATGAATAAAAATTGTCATAAAGGAATAAATGTTCAAGCTTAGTGTAAATAAAACACCATATAATAAGGCATCAAGCATTACATGAATACTTTTTTTCATGCGTTGCATGTTTTAAGTGTTAATCTTTGAATATAAAAAAGATAAAAATACATTTGTCTTGAGAATAAATGAAGATATGTGTTTGATAATTAAGTAGACCAGGCATGATTTTGAATTGTGTCAAATGAAAAAGTATTGCAGCTTTGTGAAAATTAAAGAAAAAGGGAACCAATAGTCCAGTGTGAGTTCTCTTTTAGGGGGATTCAGGAACAGTTTCTTTTAATAAACATATCTGTTGACAATCAGACTGGTCTGATTGTAGGGCAACCATACCAGTTGTCAGTTGAAGACATTTCCAAGGCAGCAGGATCACAAGGAGCACATGAATGATCAAAGAGATTAATTGGTGCCTGTGATGAGGAGCACGACTTAACTTAAGGCCTGCCCTGGCACCCTTCATCTTCGAAATCCAAGGATGTACAGTTTGCTTACTTGCAGGATACAGTACACCAGAACTTTTAGCATTCAGCACTGCAGGTGGAAGGGGAGGGGCTTAGCCCATAAGTCATGTTCTGTATTTTAACATGCCCAACAATTGGGATTGGCAGTCATTGACATCAGACGAGGCCTGGTCATCACAGATGCTTCAGAAAATGAGGAACGTCGAGATGCAGAGGGAAGGAGAACTGTAGCCGAACTGAGAAAATACTCCAGATGATGCTGCAGAACCTGCTCAATTAGGAGGACATGCCAGCTCTCAAATAGGAAGGGAAGTCAGAAGACTGAGAACCCAGCTGATGTGCTGAGTGTCCCAGCCACGCTGCTAAAGGAGCGTGGATTGAGCAGGTGCATGCTAGTGTCTGAGTGTGGGGCTGGAGGGAGCGTAAAGGCATGGGGCATGCGTAAATCTGCCTGAAATACAATTTCTGTACTAATTTACTAGTTGAATGTCTTAAGTCCGTCCAACAGAACACGCAAAGGGTACATTGGCAAATACTGTACAGTGGTCTATCTTCTCACCCTAATGGAGGATAAGTGAACACCAAACCTCCGATTTTAGAGTATGTTTATTTATTCTGAGTACTCCTTCACATGCACCCATAGGTGATTTCATTTTGGTCGTGGTCATAATCTTACCTGGTCAAGTGACTTGCCTGCCATTATTTTTATTTTATTTTGAGATAATCATCTGGGAGAACTCCTGAATCCGGATCCAATGCCTACAAAGGAAAAAGTAGAGACTCATGAGTCAATCGTGGACTGTGTGGCACATTCCTTATTAAAGGTACTTTACCATATATAAAAGAATACACATGTAGAGACTATTCCTTTCCTAGAGGCCTGAGGGTACAAACGTTGACAGTACCATAGGCATGGCACTAGTTTCTCGTGAAATGAGTGGACCAGATGTGGGAGTGTAGCTGGACCATCATAATGAACATTTTGCAGCATTGGCAGGTGCATTTCTCAGTAATACTTCTGGTAGGATAGCAGCAGTTTCATGAGCCTTTTCACATTCAGGAAAGTCATTGGGGGGTTGAACTAGATGTAGCTCCACATGATTTCAGAAGTGCAGTTCGTTCATCAAAAGACTGGCTTCATTTTCAGAGCATCACTTTCCCAAATGACAAGATCCAGCTCTAACTTACTTCGGAAACCCATTAGTGTGCTAGAGATTCTGCGTTCAGAACCCCCGAGACGGCGAGATTCATCCGCAGAACTAGGGCCTGCCAATCCTGTTTGGGGAGACTTCTATCTCTAATACCAGAGCGCTCAGCCCTTAAACAACCTGCAATTTACAGCAGCTACAGGCATCAAACTCGCTCTTCCCAAATAAGACTGCAGATATCGTGCAGTATCCTTCTCCTCCTGTAATCTGGAGAGAACGTATTTTATGACTTTGGAGCTAGAACAAGAGCCAAACCCCACAGGAAACATCCACGTAGCCCATAAAGCACCACTATTCAATCCATTCAACAGACTACACAGATGTTCTGAATAATCCTTGTTTTAAACAGAAGACTGCTTGACCTACACGGCAAACAAGAAACAGGATTGAGATCAGGCCCCATTCCAAATTGTCCAAACAGGAATTTTGGATTTGCAGAGGGTAATTTCTCAGACCCAGTAACCAGACAGACAACAAATTTTAGTCTTGATAAAGGTGGAGCAAATTCCTGTCCAGTACCACCGAAACGCGTCGACGCACAACTACTGTACAATTCAAGTCCTTTCCTCCCTTGTCTATATGAAATTTGTGGTTATACAACAAGGGTGTGACCAAACTGTAACGTTGAATGTACCAATTGTAATTTACAATTTTTTATGTTTTACAAATTTCTGTCTGTCTTTTATATTGTGCAGGTCACAATAGATAGTATTAATTGTTAGCATTTTATTGTCTTGTGTAGGAACCTTATGTTGTATAAATGTGAATTGTTTTTATCCTTGTTCCTTTAAATAAAAATTCTGTTTTACTATATGTTTTAGATTGCATTAGTTCATGATTTTATTCTTTTGTCTTAAGGCTAAGTTTTAGCTTATTCCGTATAGTTCACAAGGGAACCAGCTTTTCTTTAACATTAATAAAAGCCATTTTAGTGTGTGGTGTATTAAGATAAATGAAACAGGAGTTCCTGATAAGGCATAGCTTAACTCTGGCTTCAAAGGTTACACATTTCATGCAAAGAAATTGACTCACACAGTAGTGAGTAACCAAGAGTACTGCAGCTGGAAACACTAATAAACACAGGGTCGTCTTCATTAAAACAAATGCATAAAAAAGCAAACTTCCACAAATTATAATAATGTTATTGTGCATTTTCTTGTACCAGCCTAATGATTTATATTTTTGACACTCCTGAAAGTGGAATGTCATAAGGATAAGGGAAATGCCTCAATTTAAAAGCCATGGAACAGATGTATTATCAATAACAGAAAATGGTGATCTCTCCATTTTGTTCAATGGTCAAAAACGTGTAGACAGATTCTTTTTCAGCCATTCAACCATTTTGTGGTAGTGTCCAATCATGAGGTTTGAAAATAACTGTTTCGTTTAGGAGTTGCCAAGACGTGTGATCTGCTTGCAAAGTTTGTGAAGTCCAATAAAAAAATGTATTATGGCTCTTATTGGAGCCTAATCTTGTTATAAAATACATACGTCTCCTTCTAGGAGATCTAATACAGAGGCCGCAATATTATTTAAACAATACACTCTTTTTGGAAGTGTGTGCATGTCATAGTTGATAACTTTATAAACTGCTTGCATATTTAAAATGTCCATTTGTTGAATTCTTTCAGCAGCTTCTCTTTCTGAATATTTGTTCCATTCATCATAAATGAAATATGTACCTGTTGCAATGAATCATCCAGTTCTAGCGGGGCGTGGCCTCAGGATGAAATCAGAAAAATATATTTTTTTTTAACTAGGGATGAATACTCCTTTACAGCCCTAGACTGGAATGTGCGAATCACCATTGGCTCAGGTTACCCACATTATATGTATAGGTATATATCTGTTATATCGGATATCAGGGTGATTAGCTTTTGGACCAAGAGTGTTGTAAAGAAAACAGTGTGTGCAAGTATTAGAGTCAATAGGTCATAAGGTTTAGTCTTCAGGAAAGTATACTGAGGAACTATAAGTTCCATTTTTGATCATATTATATACTCAGCGTCTGAAACATTTATTTTCATTCACCAGTTAGCTAACTGGGTTGAATCAGCCTTTGGTATAAAAGGTTTTTGAAGATCTTTAATACTTCCAAATCCCAAACGTGTAGTCTTCTGGATTGTTTAATTCAGAAAAATCATTCTTTTGGGGATGATACATGCTTGGAAAAGGTCCTCTTTGCCTTGAACGTGTTAATATTCAGTTCCCCAAATACATTTCTCATCAGTATGTTGTTTCCAAACCTCATATCCTGTATGGCCAGATTCTGATTGAACTCCTTTGAATATATTAGTTTGTTAGTTGGAATGAAGTGTTTCAGGAGTTGGTCTGGATGGTGTGAAAAGTATAAAGATGAAGGATGGGACCTGTCCTCACTTTGGAAAAAAGAGTTTTCCTTAAAAAAATTGGATGGCTATTAAAGTGTAAAGCCTTACACTGATCCCACTGTGTATAAATATATATCTCTCAGGGGTGGTTAGTTCAATGTTTATCATGGTGTGTATAATTATGAAAAAAATTAATTTATTTGTAGTTAAATGCATTCAAATAAGGATCTTCTTTATCAAGTATTAAATGTGCTTGTAAATCAGACATCATGCATTTTACAGTCTCAGTGTCCAAGTCAGCTGAAAGAGACCCCTCAGCAATAATGGCTGCACAGTTCCCTTTGGTGTGAATTCCGACATGTTGATGGCCCATAATGTGTGTCACATGGACCTGTGGAAGCTTGTCCTTTAAAACAGCTACCTTTCCCCATAGATATTTCTTATTATTTGGTTTCCCTTGAATGTTATTATTAGTTCTGGCACTAATGTTCCAAATCTACATTTTACATTTACACACAGAAGGATGAATCTGACACTGTAAGTGTGAGAACTGTTGGATCATCCCTCTGCAATGCAAGTACCAAAGCATAGATTTATTAATGATTTGAATCGTTGTCATCTAGAATTCTGCAGTTGGTGTGTTGCAGGTAAATCTGCTGCCTTTAACTACAGCCAGCACTGCTGTGAAGGCTGCAGAGTACTTTTATTTAGTACCAATTGCAGGTTGTGTAGAGCGGTCTGTTGATGGTCTGTAGATGCAGGTTGCTTTGCTCCTGACTCGTAATTGGGAATCAGACAAAGGAGATTGACCATAGGGGTACTACACCGCCCATCATTTTGCCTTGATTTTGTACTGGATTTCTACTACATTTAGCACAACTTCGCAACTACACCTAACCCTGATGAGGTCCATATTGGACGAAACACGGTGGATGGATTGATTTAACTGATGGCTGGATTGATTTGACTGTTTCTTTTTTGATGTATTACGGATTGAATACATTTGGAAATGAAAATTCAACTGAATGAGACTCGCAAGAGTCTTTTTGTGATTGAATGTTAAAGAATATACAAGATTATACTTTTGTAAACTATTGTACAATGGAAGGACTGACACTCACACGCTCCTTTGTTTGGACGTGGCCCAGTGGCAGTGGGACCACATTAAGATGAGCATGACTGGAACATCATTGAATTTCCCGGATTATACACCTTTGCGCCCTGGGTTATAGCCCTCACTGACAATGAACTGTGTTTATACTGTTGAAAACACACTCTGATATGACTCAATGGGAAGTTCTGGTGGAGTCTAGGGTATATATTGTTCATTTTGGAGAAATACTTGTGTCCATGAAGTGGGATCATATTCAAACTCTACATAAACTGCAGTTAACAAACAGGCCCATTGCACCCATCTTTGGTGTAGAGCACAAGTATTGGGAATGCCTGCCTTAGTGGCCTTTTCCAGTATGAGAATGGGAGAAATCACAAATATTCGTTTTGTCTGCACCAGTTTGCACTCTTTTAAAATGGCTTTTTGTGCGGGAACAATTATTTTCCCTATCGAAGCAAAACAGTACTTTGGCTGGAGAGTACAAGTGTGACTTGTGAGTTATGGGAATTGTCTGTCCCTCATTGTAGGTTCTGTTACCTCCCTACCTTGTCTCTTGGTACTGCTTGGTAATGTCTCCACATATGACCATGCTCTGGAGCTTGCAGGAAATAGGAATCAGCTATACTGAGCTAAGGCTCCAAGCGTGGCCGGCAAGTTGCATAGCGACACAGCAGCAGTGGCACGAGAAGCCCCCAGGGACAGGAATTGGCTGGAATCAGCCAGACGTCCACATACCAATATGGTCTGCCGCTGGTGTGAGCAATCGTGAGGTGAGGCTCAAAGTACATCGCTGGGAGCTATTTGTTGCTGTTTCTCTCTGCTTGCCCGCTGTGGCCCAAGTGGCGGCCAACCTGCCTGTCCGACAGTCCAGTACTTCACCACAACACCACCGCAAGGCCATCAGCGCCACAGCTGGCCTGAGGACGGGCTGCCTGAAAACTCCACTAGCAGCACCCAACTGCTCCCGATAGGCTACTCTCTGTAGTAGACAACCTGAACGCTGGGACTGCGCATTGAGCGGCTACACACTAGTCCTTACTCAACCTCTTACCAAACCCCTAGATAGGAAGAAAAGAAGGTGGTATGGCGGACTTCTAGACCCAAAGACCTTGCCTTGGGCTCATAGAGGGAGAAGAGGTAGCGAGGGTGCAGCGCATTAGGGATTGTGCCAGAGGATTGCAGGCTGCAGCAGGTGGAGGCAACCTGCTACCGGACAGTTTGGAATGCTGCTGAGCTGCTGGAAGATTTTACTGCAGTGGGGGCTGATTTCGTACATGGAGACCTGCTTGTACTTCAAAATAATGAAAACAAAACGAATTTCGTTTAGTACACGCAGGTCCCCATCAACGAAATTACCCTCCAGCTAAGCAGCATTCCAAACAGCCCGGTAGCCAGTCCGGCCCTGACCTAGGTGCAGATGAGGCTTGAACATTGTAGCTCTGCCCCACCTTCTACCATTCCCCATCCCATGAACAACATCCTTATAAGGCCACCAGGACTTGAACCAACACCAGTATTAAAGCATAAATGTAACAGGGAAAGTTCACGGAGTTTCTTTAAGTCACTCTGGACATTCTGCTGTAACCAGTCCAACTATCCTTGGCAAGGCCACGGCAAAGGGCTCATTACCACCACCAGAATCAAAAGCCCCAAACTGAGGGCTGGTAAAGTAAGCGGGCCAACCCTCATGAGCAAAAAGATGAAACATCATTGCAACACCAGCACCATGATCCCCCATCCTGTCGAGGAGTCCCCAGAAGGCCCTTAAAGTGGGCAAAAGGCTCAGAGCAGTAAAAGACTTATAGCCACAGATGAGGTGACCAGAAATGTACACCAGATATGCGTTCCTAAAGGACCCTAGTACTGTCTTTGTCTCCTGAAATGAGGTGATTGAGGATTTCTTAGCTTCTTTACAAACTAAGGACTTTGTTCACCGTTTGGAGGAGAACTTTAACACAGCACGCCCACCCACTGTTATTGCCCTAACTGAAGAAATTAAGCCTATTGGAACGAAGGACACAGCCCCAAATGGCAAAGGCAATGGCAGAATAAAGTTCATCGCCACTCACGGGGTGGATGCAAAGGAAAGAATCCCTCTGTGTCCTGACAGTCCCCAGGCTCAATGCTCCCGTATCAATCTAATTGACACAGGTGTGACAGACATACATCTCCTGACCAAAGTTTGTGCAGGTAAGCTGCACACAATTGCAGGGGCTGCCCAATGTCATCACTGGGTGTAGGTCAGCTAGTGCTCGTAAAAATTGAAACAAGAGTGAAATTTCCACCCCCCCTTCGTCAAGCATGTCCGCACATGTCACTGCACATACAGAGCGGCTTATTTTCAAGCCCCTTGCGCCACCCTACGTCACGTATCCCATGTTAAAAATGATGCAAAAGTGGCGCAAGAGGCTTGTAAATAAGCCCCAGAGTCTTTAGAGGCTTGCATCTCTCATCAAATCAAGGAGTACCCTAAGCTTTGACTGTGATATTTCATGCCTTGCAACCCAGGAGTGGGAGTACCTGTTTGCCTCTTATACACAAAAACTCTCCCCCAGATGGCAGTTGCTCAGCCCCCAAAAACAATCCTAGTAATAGGAAGGAACAAAAGGCTGACTCCATCTGCATATCTCTCCTAAACACCATGCAGCTCTGTGAATGTTCTGCAAAGCCAATTGGACAAAATGAACATACGGTTATCACAGCTTCTCTCTCTAACAGTACATATCTGTGGAATTGATGAGAAGCGCGCTGACCTGAAGGGCCTTATCAAACAAGTACAGTCTAATGCTCAGGTAATGCTACCAGACTGCCCCTGTGCCCCAGTTTTGGAAAATGATTCACTCTTCCTAACATGATGGCAGATTTATTGATGGACTTGAAACAAACCTCTGTACCAAAAAAGGATGCCCAACACGGTCCTCCAACCTCACACAAGGGGTCCATCACAGCCCTGAACTACCTCTGACAGGTATTTAGGACCAGGATGACAGGACAAGCAAAATTCTAAACTCAAACAAATCTCTCGATCTCCTTAATCTGACACAACTTCGGTTCCACTCTCTTCCTTCACTCAAGCAGGAGGACCAAAAACATGAGCAGAACAATGCTCAAGCATGTGAAAAACAAAGAACGAAAGACCAAAATAGAAAAAACGATATAATCGGGTATTGCAGAAGTGAAACTACTTCTCGAGGGCCATTTAACTTTAAGCAGAGTATTCAGCCTGCAAGATAAACCCCGCATATTGTATAAGCGCACAGACGCAAACGCACATAAACAAAGACATATTCGGCCGCACGGTGACAATCAGCTCTGGTGTAGTCATCTGTAATAAGGCCCGAGGATGTTAACCTAACCACAAAAGGGCAGGTAACTATGATCCACAAACATAAAACTTTGGCAGTGACACTTCCAGTTACGAAGCATCAATCCCCACAATCATTGCATGTAATGAACTTAGCCCTATAGAATTCTTTCAGCCGCAAGAGCAGCAATGCACAAACCAGCAGCCTAAACTCCTCAGAAACTTTTAAAGTACCAGTGTATTTTTCTGCAGCCAAGCTACATCCCAGCTAGTGAATACCTGGACACTAATATTGCAATTTTCCTGACGGAATACAAATCAAAGGGGAGATGGGATATTTTAAGTAGGGGAGACATACTGTGTCTCTTAGGCACAATCAAAGGCTTGGAGAACCTGTGCTCATCTGACCTTGTGTCCATTGAATTTGTCTAAGCAGGCAGCCACCAGGAAAAGGAGGTAGAGATAGCCAGGGTGGTCTTGGACGAGCAGACCATTTTTCAGCGATGGGAGAGAAGGCTGCTTTTCCACCATAACCCTGGCTTCCCAACACCATTGATTGTTGAAAACCATCCAAGGATAGCTCTGCATGCCCACAATACTACCTTTTCAGTGCTCAAGTGCTCACAAATCGGCTAAACTTCAACTCCAAACCATTAGAAATATACAAATGGAAGAAGCATCAGGACTGTACTGGAACTAGATAACCCGCACAATAAATAGCATCAACAATGTCCATTGACAAAACATCTAAAGCATCAAGCTTACCCTCTCCAGGCCAAGGCCACACCGCCCATGCTCCTGCATCATCACTGGCCTACCAAACAAAACATCAGATCCTCAGCTCTGCTCAATTTACAATCTTTTGATTGCATCCTCCTTGAATATCACTTTTATGTGCAAGGCTTTATGAATCACCACAATCCTGAATGGAAAGGAGCCATATTTAGCCATCAACTGGGTGGCTTAGCAATATATGCATCAAATTAGCAACTACTGGCCCTATTAAGGAGCTGAAGGTGGAGTTTACATCATCAAGCTAAATCAAAGCAATACGAGTGACATTCAGGAGTAAACAAGAAGAACTGAAGGTAGTGATAGTAAACGTCTACCTGTACCCCACGGCCAAGGGCTAAGCTCAAAACAACTGAATAGTGAATTAATAAAGCTCCTCAAAGATGAACAAACATCCAACGTTATACTAACCAGGGACTTCAATCTTCACCTTATTGGCACAAAAGTGGATGAACATCAAGTATCTGTCCTATATTCACAATAGAACATTCTGGAACAGGGGTTCAGCAAAACAGGCAAACATTTTAGGATCAGCAATCAACTTCTGAGAGAACTGGAGCATCTTAGCTTCTGAGCTCTGAATGGGCGCTCTCAGGATAATAATCCACCTGCATCAACTTTCCACTCAACAACGACCAGCTCAAAACTTGATCACAAGTTTGTCACCCTTCCCATGTTCCACAAAATTTCCTGTTTCCACCTGGGCACGACAGACATGGGCGATCATCTTCCAGAGGAAGCCACCTTCAAAGGATCAGTCACACCTCTTTGTTTCCCAATTGAAATAGTCAACTCAGTATTCTCCACTAATAACAGACGGATCAAGTGCACCCCTCCACAGTGGACAAACTTCTGGAATATGCCAAAAGCTTACTTCATCAGAAGCAAATTATACCTGGGAATAGATTAGCTTCATTGGAGATCTTCACTAAGGAGTTCAGTGATACATGGATGTATGTTGTTACTAAGCATGCTTTTACTACGCGTGCCTTTACCACGCAGGTTTCACAACGCAAGTCGTTACAACGACTTGCGTTGGGGGGCGCTGGAAAGTGAACAGTTTAATTTACTATTCCAACTCCAGTCCCCGTGGATAGTAGGGAAGGTTTTGGATAGTAAATTAAACTATTCCCTATCCTACAGCACCCCCCAGCGCAAGTCGTTGTAACGACTTGCATTGTAAAAGTTGCGTGGTAAAGGTACTGCGTGGTAAAAGTTGCGTTGTAAACGCTGTTCCCCGTGATACATTTGCCAACCATATAATAATTAAAAGTGCATCCCAGGTTGGGTGCCACCCACTCAACTTCACTACTTTGCAACAAGTCCAAACTAAGAGGCTCAAGCAATTTTGCAATGTGAATTGAGATGTCATAAAGCTTCTTTAAAAAAGCTAATTTGGACAATAAAAAGACAGGAAACTGAGGCACTGTGGGCAAAGCAGCTTCATGACATAAAGAGCAATGAAAGTGCATGGGTCTGGTGAAAAATAAATCCACTTCAACACCCAACTGTTAGACCTGGCTTTTTCAGCGGGTTTACTCTCAGACTTTTTGCTTTTTGGCCTTCTGATTTTGACCCAGTTTTTTGTTGGTTTGAGGACTCTGGGCACTTTACCTCTGCTAACCAGTGCAAAACTGCATATGCTCTCTATGGTTTTTTTTCAACATAATTTTTATTGAGTTTTTATAAACAACACATCATATCCGACTGGTATACAATACAATTGGCATAAAGAAAGCAAAAATAATTATCATGAACCTCTATGGTATTGCCAATTTGTTGACAACCAAAGAAGTACTCATACATATATATTCCGAGTGAGACAGAGTTCTATTATTAAAAGAGAAAAAAAATAAATAAATAATAGGGGTTCAGATCGTTTTGTAAGCATGAATATCTGGCTATTAGAAAAAACTTGAGATTTTCTATTTATCTAAACATTACAATACTAAAAAACAAAATAAAAAAGGAAGAATTGAAAGTACCCCTCCCCCCAGCTCTCTGGTCCACTATTTTCAGCGTAACACACTAGAAGATTGTATTCACTAATTTAAACAACAATGAGATACAAAGCATACACAGTTACATACATATATACAGCAATAAAAGACATGAAGTAGCATGGTGTTACTCAGGTCCGGTCAGGTTAACTGAAGGGGATATGGGAGATGTAGGTGGCGCAGGCCCATCCGGAGATGCCAGAGGGGTAAGTGAATCGAGGGCTTTGAATGTTTCTAGCATTTGGTCCCATTCCATAGAAATAGGAATCTTACGCAGACCTCGGAATTCTTCTTGCCCAATAATTACGCTCTGCTGTGCCCCATCTGATCATTTCCCTCTGCCGGGTAAGTGGTGTAGGGGGGGAAGCAGACTTCCACCTCATTGTGATAGCTCGCTTCACCACAAGTATAGCCAGATGTGTAAATCTATACTGAACTTTCTGTCTCTTGGGACGTTTATGCAGGCCCAACAGACAGCTGTCTATAGCTGACCAAACAGCCATGCTAGTGACCTCCTGTACTCTATAACTGATTGTTTGCCAGAATACCCAAAGACGAGGTAAACCCCACAAGATCCGCGTCTGCCTCCTGACACCTAGGGGAGGAAAGCTGTGCTGTAGGGTAGATGCAATTAAGGCGACGTGGTGTATGATATGCCCTATGTAATATAATGTACTGTATGTATTTACATTTAGCTTTACACGAGGCTCTCATGGGAAATGCTAAAATAGAGGCTCACTCTCTATCCGTTACATCCCTCCCCAAGTCCCGCGACCCCTTAGCTCAGAGTGGAGATAGCAATGTCCTCAATGTGTCCGGATACCCCTATTAAAGCCACTGGGTAAGATGGCGCCATTCTGCCATCAGGTATGTTGCATATACTAGTTCATGCTTTGGGGGTTAGGTCCCATCAGGGGACAGATGGAGTTTGATATAGTGATAGATAGTAGCCGGAAAAGAAACCGTGTCGAGGGGACCCCTAGAGTATGAATGAAATTACCATGGTTTGCTAGTGTACCCTCTTTGAACAGTGCTCCAACAGTTGACACCCCTTCTTGTTCCCAGGGTGACACAATTCTTTTCAAGGTTAACCAGTATGCAACAGGGAACCCAAGCAAGGGAATATTGGGAGAATATGGAAGGGCCCTCTGTGTGTATTGAAGAGTATTTTTCCAGTACATTAGTGATATCTTATGTAAAGGGCAGCTGTAGGTGGAATCTTAGCATGTGGCAGAAGTAGAGTGTGAAGAGTGCCCTGACTAAGAAGCCGTGAAGTATAACCAATTTCCTGGATGTGCCGTACAGCTAGCCAATAGGATAACCACTGTAATTGACTGGCCATACAATATGCTCGAAAATCTGGTGCACCAAGGCCGCCCTCTTCAGGTCATAGCTGTAGTTTTGCCAGGCCCACCTTCCTACGTTCCTTTCCCCAAATAAGTTCAGACAGCAGAGTATCTAGTGTACAAAAGATTTGAGATGGGATGATTTTTTTTTTTTAATATATTTTTATTGCAGAATCAGGAATAAACATATCCAGCAAACCAACCTAAACACCAACGGCACCCAGCATACAGTGCAATAGTAATACAATACACAGCCGATTAACCCACATCCCGGAGGCTGGGCGGCGCTTCAATGAGTCAGTTCACTGTAGGTACCTCGGTGCGTGCCCCCTCCAGGGCACAGGTCAAGTGCAGCACCTCGTTTCTGCTTTTACCCCAAAACAACCAACCCACCCTCTCCATCAAGTCCTTGGCCACTCCAATGTCATGTAACTTAAACATCACGATTACCTTCCTGGGCCATCCGGTTCCGGGAGGTTGCCGCTAGCCAGCAAACCACCCCCTCCTACGACTCCCACCCAGTGCCCTCCCCCTCAACTGCTGCTAATGCGGGTTCCACCATCCCCTTCCTGCTCCAGGGGGACAACTATCAGGAAGTTTCGACAAGCAAGTAGTCACACGGAATCCCTTCCTATAACTGAACAGCGTCTTCGCCTTCAGTTAGGTAGTTCCTTAACGCTTGCACCACCAGCTCCCAGGACCGTGCCAGTTCCAGACTCCTCTCGTTACCAGTTCTAGTCGCCTGGCGCATTCGTAACACACTCTCACAGCCCGACCACTTCACCAGTTCATTCCTCCACCTCCGTACAGACGGCCCCTCTTTGGACTTCCAATGCCAAGTGATTTCACGCTGTGCCAATATCAATCCCAACCCAATGAATTTGCTCGTTACCTTGGTCTTTTTGGTGTGCGGGAACCAAAGAAGCAGGCAAGCGGCCATGTCAAACTCTACCTCCCGATCTGTGACAGCATTCAAAAGGTCCCCCACCTCAGACCAGTAGTCCCCCAATTTCGGACAACCCCACAGCATGTGGTCAAGATCCACCTCAGGTTCTAGACATCGTGGGCACATGGCATCAAGCACCTGGAAGTGTCGGCGCAACCTCTCCGGGGTCAAATATGCCCTATGGAGCACGAAAAAATGCACCTGTTGGAATCTCGCATTCCTCGTACCTTTCCAGGTCCTGTGTAGCACCTGGCCCCATACGGAGTCCGGGATTTGTTTACCGATGCTGGTCTCCCAACGCGACTTCAGCTCAACTAACGGGGTCAGACCTTCATTCAACATCCTATTGTGGAGGCAGGTCACCGCCTTGACGGTGCCCGCTGCCATCACCACATATTGGCACACCATTGTCACCTCCGGTTCAGCCAATCCACCCCCCCAATGCTTCTGCATAGCCGCGACAACCGCCGCATGCAACAGGAAGGTACCACTCGGCAGGCCCAATTGCTCTTGTAAGGTCTGGAACGGGGCCAGCGTCCCGTCCACATAGAGGTCTCCCACCATCTGCAACCCCAGGTCCTCCCATGCTAACAATCGGGACCAATCACCTCCGTGCGGTAAGGCAGTGAGCATTCCCAGCGGAATCTCCGGTGCGTATGGCCGGCGCTTCCCAGCCCTCCTCAGGTTCCTGTTCCAACACAATCTAAGTGTCCTTTCCTCCATCGTGAGGTCCCTACTAGCCAGTCTCTGTTGCATCACGATAGACGACAAGACATGCCTCTGAATGCCGACCCCCCGGTGATCTTCAGGCCCCCTGAATTCTCTGGCCACGTTCTGCGTCAGGACCTGGAGCTGCGCTGCCAGATAGTATAACTCATAGTCGGGGACAGCCATCCCTCCCTCACACTTGGGTCGCATCAAGGTGGTCAATGCCACCCGTCGGCGACCGTGGCCCCAGAGAAAGCCAGTCACCAACGTCTTCAGCTCTCGAAAGATACCCTGCGGGATCCACACCGGCAACGTTCTAAAATAATAAAGGAGCCTCGGGAGTGATTTGAGATGGGATGATGACCAGCATATTGGCAAAAAAATAAAGGAGGCATCACCATTTTAGAGATGGCTACCCCACCCATCACAGACAATGGCAGTGAGGTCTAAAAGAAAACCTGCTTCCAGGGTGATCGTACTGCCTTCAGCAAATTGCCATTGATTAGCTCCTGGGGAGTTCTATAGATTTGAATACCCAAATACATAAAGGTGTCTGGACCAGTCATTAGTAGCAAATCACAAAAAACTACTGAGTCTGAGGTATCTTTATACAGCATATAAAAAGCATATGATTTATTTGCGTTGATGGCCAGGCCCGATACCTGTCAAAATTGTTTTAAATAAAGAATAATGTCATCGGCATATGCAGACGTTATGTGTGTTATGTTATTATTGGAATCCCCAAGTCTATGGCCTCTTTGCGGAGCTTGATGAGTAGAGGTTCTAACACCGAAACAAACAATAGTGGTGACAGGGGGCATCCCTGTTGGGTACCTGTAGTAAAGAACCACTACTTTTAAGAGTTTCCAAGTACCAATTTATTCTGTCATAAATAACAGGTGCTCCCAGCTTGGCGGCAGACTCTCACACTTCAACATTCTAACGCGCACTCCCGAGGGCAGAGTGGGCTGTACCAAGAAAGGAGAGGGGAGAGGGGTGGGTGAGGAGAAAGGAGAGGTTACAACACACCTTTCCCCTTAAGGAGAAAAGAAGATGAGGGTATGCGGAAGGAGGGGAAACGAGGAGGTGAGAGGCAGGAGGAGAGGATGTATGGAGGCAGGGAAGAAAAGAAAGAGGGGGAGAAACGAGAAAGGGAAAATAGAAGCTGGATCAACGGAAACATAGGATTGCAAACAGAGAAGCAATCAGTTAACCTCAATGAAGGAAAACATTTAAGCTGTAACCAAGAAACATTAAACAACAGACTATGGTGCCATCTCGTTAACCTCAGCTTAGGACTGACAATGGATGGTATTGAGCATAGAGTTCCTTTGGTCAGCTAGGTCCCATACAGAGTCCTGACCTTTCTCGCAGAAGCTGAACATCCTTATTTTGCAATGGATGTTGACTGTTGTGCCGACCCTTAGGGGTCCTCTTTTACCTCCTCGCCGTTGAACCTCTGATAATTGCGGGGTAGACCTAGTGACGTAGGCACCAGGCAGGAAAGGTTGCCACCTAACTTTCCTTCCAGGATCCTGTTGGCATGAACAAGTTTACAGTCTCTTCCAATTTGAAATTGAGATGAGTCCACTTCTATTCAGGGTCCTGAAACTCGTACTTTCTCCTAATCTCATAGAGTGGACCAATTTTCTCTTCAGCACCTTTAATAAGAAGTCTTTTCGTACTTTCTGTATTTCCGTACTCTTTCTTGGATTCCAGCAAATTAGTGTCCGCTTCTCCTTCCTGTTCATAATTGACCTCATACTCCTCCCTCGCCTTGGTCCAGGACTCGGACGGTGGGGAACTTTGCCACGCTTCTTTACTATTGGATTGGTTACTCTTTCCTTTTAACTTTTGCCGTTCATTAGCTGTCGTACTTATGCATGCTCCATTACTTTCAATTGTTTCTTTTCCTCCAACTCTACCTTTACTGCCTTCTCTCTCCCGTTTCTTGCGTACTTCTCTTTCATCCATCCAACCTTGTACAGTCGCTAGTTTTTCCTTTCTTTTGTCCTTGGTTACTTCCTTTACACTCACTACGTTTCTTGCTGCTCCTTCCAAAACTACAGAACCCTTAGTTTGTGGCTCACGAGCCTTCTGTGCTCCACTCTTTGTTCCCTGCATGCTTTTGAACTGTGCCTGCTCACTCACGTGTTCTTTCCTTCTACCATAACGTGAAACTCTCCATTTCTTATTATCCTTTCCCCCTTTCGTGGTGGGTCCACATTCCGTTAAATGTATGGTACACCAAGTATTAATTCTCTTGTGTATTGACTCCATAGCTTTGTACGCTTTTACATTGATGTCCTCCCCTGTATATGTTTTTAGGTATGTTTTTGCCTCTTTGAATTCTTCTCCATATTTTTTAGTTACTTCTCTATTCCATACGCTCTTGCTTACCGAACTATAACGTGATCCTGAGTCAGAGATCATATCTGTCTTTACTCCGCCTTGGAAGATGTTAACCACTGGGTTTGTTTTATTAGCATTATCTTCCTCTTTGTTCACCTTTCTTTCCTTGATCTCGTCATTCCTTCGTTCCTTCACCCACGAGACTTGTTTTTTGTAATCATCCAACCCACTCAAATTGTCCTCATAACAATCTCTGTCTGACTCTTCCGTCACTATTTTTTTCATTGTGTGGTACTTTTTCCCTCCTCCAGTTCCTAAACTGTGGAGCCATATTTCTGCTTTTCCCCCAGGTAAAGGAGATACTTTCTCCTCCTCAAAAACTGTTATGTACCTCTCAACATTAACCTTCCACTCACCCCCTTCTGCGGTGATTTTTATATCTCTCTCCCTAAACTGCACTGGTGACGGAAAATTGTATTTCTGGGCCCACTCCATGTCAAACGCGCAGCTGCGCTCGGGAAATTCACTTGAAGTTGTGACCTCTGCCTTAAAACAGAGAGATGGAGGTACGTGTGCACTTCGTAGGATTCACTTTCGCCCCCAGATGGCTAAATAACATGCGCAGGCTGTCGCCACAGGGATTCTTTCTATGAATGTCACGTCTCCTTTTATACTTACAATTACCCAGCAGTGCTCCCTGAAATCCTGAATATACCTTGCTCACTCTCTGTCTGTGGGTTTTGTGACTCTTATAAATTCACAGTCAATGATGCACAGGGATACGCCTCTCTCTCAATGGTGCTGCCTCAAATCTGTGTTAACTCCGTCACAAGGATTCCTTGCACTCTCTGCCCCTCAGAGGGTTTTCACTCTGCTACTGCTTGCTGCTACTGTTCAGTTTGAAGGGTGGAAACTCTGTCTTGACCCACCCTCCGTTCCTCTGAAATCTCCATTAATCGCTTCCAAGTGCTTCCTCAGATATGCAACTTCTTCCCGCAGCTTCTACACGCTGCTGCTGTTAAGTTTTCTTACCCAAAACCCTGCGATTAACTCACTCCTGAAATCTCCACACAACGCCTCCATGCGCTGCCACAATTACGAAACTTCCTCACGCTGGTTCACCGCGCTGAATGCGGTTTCAATTACTTTCAGATATTTCCTCACACAGCCCCTACGCGCTGTGTCGGTTAATTTTACCCCACGGAACCCTGAAGTTTTCCTTAGCAAATCTCCTCACACAGCTTCCTTACGCTGCCTCAGTGCCTGTGGCTTCAGGGGTTCTAAGACGTGTCAAACCTCTTAAGACACTGCTTCAGTAAACTTTATTTCTTTATTATTTATTTATTATTTGTTTTATTTTTTCTATTAGCGGGAACCCAGGTTAGCTATACCACTTGTTCCTCTGCTCTTTTCTCGTACAGCTTCACCACACTGCCTCCGTTCCGTTTCACTCGTGGCATCAGGGGTCCAGCTTCCTCCCTGATCCTCTCCGACATTTCAGACAGCTTGAGAGCGCTGCCTCAGTGAATTTTCGATCATGGGAACCCAGGTTCGACACACTCCCTGTTCCTCTGCTCTTTCCTCACGCAATTACAACTCACTGCCACCGTGCAGGTTCATGTGTTGACTGCTCACTATGTTCCTCTCACCGCTCCTAACCGTGTTTCACTGGCTCACTGCAAATTCGAGTCGTCCAGATAGACTCTCCTTAGGCTAAACTTCTTCACCACAATATAAGAAACAGCTCATACTTCTCTGAAACCATTTTTCACACATCCTCGATATTCCCTGGTTACGTGAGTCCCGCTCCTATGCTGTCACTCTCTCTTGTCTCTATCTCCGGACACTCTGCCTCAGGTCAGTGACTAAAATGCAGCTATTTGCCTGCTCCACGCACTTCACCTCACGCAGCTTCTAAGGCTCACCTCATTAACCAGTGTGAATCCAACTGCATCCGACAAGGGTCTTCCTCCTCTGCACCGATACAATGCACATGGACGCCAGCGATTACCTAAGTATTTCTTCACCTTCCTTCCTTTGATCCTGTATTCAACCAGGAAGCTACTTGGGCAGCGAAGTCCTATTTCTTCTTTTACCGTTGCCGAGCAGGGGCTTCCCGTCTACTTCCTGCGGCTACTCGGAGCAAGACCAGCTGAGTTTTCTCTCTCACCAGTGTCGACTGCTTCTCACGGCCCACACACCTGTCCTCACTAACCACGGAGGGGACACAGCAAGGTGCAAAAGGGCGCTCAGTGCCCGGAAATAAATCGATTTTCACGTTGTTCGCCGGTGCTGACACTTCAACAGTTTCACTCTTGCCTGATTCCTTGCGCCTTCACCTCTGGGTTGCGGAGTCCTCTGTCTATCTCTCATTTGCCGAACAGGAACTTCCTGTAGTCGATCTTGCGGTTCCTTAACGCAAGTGCACTGTTCCTTTCTCTCCCAATTGTGTACTGCCTCTTCCTCCGTGAAAGGCAAACACCACACGGCGCCGTGTCTAAACTTTTACAGGGGAGATTTATTCCGCTGACGTGTTCTTATCTTGAGAATAAAACGGTTCTCCGACACTCTTGGCTCCCGGTCGGTAACCAGTCTGGGTGGAGCCTGCCCCCTTTAGTTACCAGGACGGCTTGGTTAGAGAGCACTGCTGCAGTCGGAATCCGTTTCCGACCCCTCAGACATCGCAAGCAAACTATGCCTGCACAGCGCTGCCCCCAGCCGTCCCACTCCACACCAATAACTGACGAGCCTCCTCACTGCTCCACCTCAGCGTCAGCTTTCACTGTTGTGGGAAATCCGTGTTCCGCTGCCGGACCATACATTCACGTCACTTCACAACCAGCTGTCCCGACTCTTCTTACGCTGGTTCCCACTATGCTGCTTCCTCCACCGCGGAACGCTCCCAGGGAGCCCTGGTACCAGATCCACAGACGTATGTCAGACCTCAATTGGGAAAGGAACGTTCCTCTGCTCCACACGGCACCCTCTCACCTTCACCGAGGCTTCACACCCGACTTCCTTTTCTTTACGTAGTCGAGAATTCCACATCCCCCCACGGGAACACCTCGATGATACAGCCTGGGTTACCGGTTTGTCTGTTGTCCTGTGATCTTCAATATCGACTGGCGAGTACTTCATTTAAATTCAAAATTCCGCACAAGCATCAACTTTTCCAGGGGGGAAAACACCCAACTGACCCTGGCTCAGCTCCTCGTCCTCGTCGCCAAGAAATGTAGTAAAGAACCACTACTTTTAAGAGTTTCCAAGTACCAATTTATTCTGTCATAAATAACAGGTGCTCCCAGCTTGGCGGCAGACTCTCACACTTCAACATTCTAACGCGCACTCCCGAGGGCAGAGTGGGCTGTACCAAGAAAGGAGAGGGGAGAGGGGTGGGTGAGGAGAAAGGAGAGGTTACAACAGTACCCCTGTTTATAGAATAAGCAGAGAATATATACGACCCAGTCGGGGCCCGAGCCGTGGGGGACCCACCTTAGGTAACCCCTTGGGATGCCAAACTTCTCCACTGAAGACAGCATGTAGATCCAATCAAGCATGTCAAATGCCTGTTGCATGTCAAGAGACGTACACACAGTTGAATGGGAAAGGTCTGCATCAGTTTCCATAAGGTAAAGAAGGCGTCATATATTTAGTGATGTACTGCGGCCTGGTATAAAGCCGTACTGATCAATATGAATACGCTTTGGAAGATAGGGGAGGAGGCGCTGAGCCAATATTTTGCTGAGTATTTTATACTCAGTAGATAATAATGAGAGGATACGATATCCTGACATATCACGGGGTCCCTATTAGGCTTGGGGAGGGAAACAACCAGTGCTTGCATAGTAGTTGTGGGTAGAATGCACTTATCCAGCGCCGCCTTGTAAAGGTTCTCTAGATGCGGGGTCAGTTACTTGGCGTAGGTCAAGTAAAATATCTGCCGGTAAGCCATCCAGGCCTGGGGTCTTATTTCTAGGGAGATCTTTGATGGCTTCTATTATGTCAGTCTTGGTAATAGGGGCCTCCAAGTCCGACTGGGCATCTGCTGACAGTGTAGGAAATGTAAGGTTGTTCAGGAAAATTGCTATGTGGTCATGTGATGTAACAGCCGGAGCAGTGTATAGGTTTCTGTAATAGGTGTAGAATGCCAAGTTAATGTCTGCTTGGGTAGAAACAACAGTACCATCGAGCAGGGATATTTCTGTAATCGAGACCGGGGGGGGGGTGGTGGGGGAGGGAGTGATGGGGAGTGTCATGAATAAGGTGAGCTAGAAGGGTCCCTGATTTATCTGCTTCCTTATGACTATATTGAGTGCATGCACTATAATCTATCAAGCAGAGTTGTTCGAGTAATTCCGCATGTTTAACTCTGGCCTCTTCTAACTGTGCTTCTTGAGTGGGAGTGGTTAGAGCCACATTTTCGAGCTTATTCAATGAGTCTTCCACCAAGATGAGGTTCTTGTGTATTTCCTGTCGAGCCCCAATAGTTGCCCCTATAGCAGTTCCTCTGATCACTGACTTGCATCCCACTCAACTAAGCAGGAGGATACAGATGTGAAATTTTCTGTGAAATAATTAGTAATGGCTGTACCTAAAGTATTTCAGAACACCCCATCTTCAAGGGTTTGTGGCCATAATCGCCAGGTCGGGACCGGGGTGGGAACCCTCCCCCATTCAAGTAGCACTTCAAGTGGGTTGTTGTCAGATAATGTTTTACCGAGGTACATGGATTCAGCTATTTGAGATGTCAAGGCTGTTGTGCAAAACATTCTATCTATTCTGGTGTGTAACTGATGTGGAGGGGAGTAAAATGAATATTCTCGACTATTGGGATGTTGTGTACACCATACATTACGGATCGTCCAACCCGTGGCCCAAGCATGTAAGAAGTCGGCATTTTTAGTAGTCACTGCACCTTAAACCAGGGGGTGAGAACGATCCAAATGCAAATCCAAAACATAATTAAAGTCCCCGCAAATGACCCAGGAATATACTACCCAATCCATTAACACCGTGTTAAGGTTAGTGAGGTAAATATTCTGTTCGTAATTTGAGGCATACACACTACAAATGACTAACGGGATACCATCAATCTTACCCTGCAAGAGGACATACCCTCCTGCTCTATCGATCCACTGTTCCAGCAACATTAAGGGTACCCCATTCCTATTCCAAATTAGTGATTCCCTCGCATAGGCAGAATACGATGTGTTAAAAATGTGTCCTTTCCATTTTTTTTGCATTTTGGCGACTACCGAATCAGTTAAATGTGTTTCTTGAACAAAAGCTATGTGAACTTTACACCTATTCAGTTGAGCATAGATTCTGTGTCGTTTGTGGACTGACCCCATTCCCCGCACTTTCCATGTCAATATTTTATATTTACCTAAAACAGCCATTTCTCATCAACCATGGATAAAGGAATGCCCTAGGGAAGCACAATGAATACAATAAAATAAAAAATGTAGGGTGGACCACAAACCAATGCCCCTTCCAAAAAATACAACCTCCAATACTAGGGCCAACAATCGAACTATGTTGGTCCAAACATATACTAATGTTCACCAAATGGTTATACCATGCAGTAACTACAGGGGGCTGGGTCCTATTCAGAGCATTACTGTACAGTTAGAATCAGAGCTACACTCATGTCAGGACCATGTAATATACTAGGTTAAGCTGATACCTGGGGAGGAAAACACAAGGTATGCATACTTCATCAGTTTCTTACTTCCCTTCAGCAGAGTAGGTTAGGTCCATAATTGATCCACGGAGATCGAACCTTAATATTAGCCAAACAAGTCTTTGACAATTTGCGGGGTGATCGAGGGAAACAGGATGTCAAAACTTTCAGAGTCCGACGGCATTTAGTTGTCATCAGACTGTTCCGGGGACGTGACCTGTGTGGTGTCCTGCATGGAGGCGGCTACCATCCACGCCGGTTCCTGTTCCAGTAAGGCCTGTTCTGGTGATGGCAAATAGTGTTCGCATATGTCTATTGGAACGGAGGCCAGACCTTTTGGTCTACATTTGCATATGTCGCAGTTGTTGATCTATATTGTCTAATGACTGGGAGGGTAGGGTTATTTCAAGCCAGTCATTTGCTGCTTCAGATCATTCAAAAAAGTGAGGTTTCTGATTATTAATAATTCTCCAGCGTGCTTGGAACAAAAAGGCGTATTTCAAAGTGAGGGCTTGGAGTTTCCTTTTGAGTGGCTGATAAAAGGCTCTCTGGTGTTGCTCCTTACTGTATAGTCTGGATACAGAAAGATACGGGCATTTTCAAATTGTATTGGGGCATTTTCACTGGCTTTTTGTAAACAGGCTATGAGTGGTCTGGGTGGTCTTCCTGTGGTTGGCCTGCCCATAGGAATTTGGTGCTCACATTCCACACAGAAGAAGGTGGAGAGACCCTCTGGGGCTACCTGTTCCCTTAGCCTTTTCTCAACAAATTTTGTTTCGTCAGGGCCTTTCGGAAGTTCCGGCGATCTATTAATGTGAACATTATTGCGTCTGGCTCTTCCCTCTGCATCTTCCACTCTGTCTAGCAGGGTAGTCAATTGTTTATGCATGTGTGCAAACTGGTCATAGTGTTCCCTATGTTGCTATGTTGTTGTATGAGGACAGACAGTGTTTGGGTATGGTCCTTGACAGTATCCACAAGTTTACCTTAATCTGCACGCAGGAGAGTAAGGCCAGTAATAAGAGTGCCAATCTAGTGTTCTATCGATTGACGAGAATCCCTGATCTTCTGAAGCATCTGGTCCAGCTTATCAGGAGGGGGTGACAAGGCTGTCGGCAGAACACAACTAATTGAGGATGCTTGGGAGGTCGAGTCAATGTCCCCCTGAAGCGGCTTATCGGTGTACGGCCCATCAAGTTGTTTTCCATTCGTACGCCCCATTACAAAATTCGTAGTATCATATTGTATAAGAGAAGAGCCACAAAGGCACCACTGACAGGCTCTAAGGCTGATATGGGGATGGCGCCCACCATACAAGTTATGATGATATTGGGACCATGGGAATGTGATAAGGTTGAAGGCAGGTGTTCTAGGTAACCTAATTCCCTGGAATTAAGCAACACAGAACTGTGATCCAATGCACATGAGCCGTGTACAGAGCAACTACGATGAATAGTACATTAGGCTTAGAGAAATGCGCCTGTAATGCACGATGAGTGAGGCAACAACCCCAGACTGAAGGATTCAGACTATTGGAGGCAGCTGGCAAATTGCATCGTCTCTATTAAAGGAAGAACAATAATCCACTGTTGGCAGTCTCACAGAGAAAAACCCCAGAGTAAAACGCTGTAATTCTGTCCAGCATCAAAGGAGACTCCTAACAAGAGGTTCAGGAAAAAGGTCACATATATTCTACAACTATACACCTCTAATTAAAATAAGAAAAATAATAAGTGAACAAAGAAAGGAGGAAAAGGAAGAAGCCTATCAATTCATAAATTCAGAAAAAGTTTTGAATATCAAAATCATTATAATTTATTACATATATCGAAAGTTAAAAAGAGCAGTTACGCTCAAGACAAAATGTTGGTACACAGAAAACAAGCATATCACAAACCAAACAAGTGGCTTAACAAAAAATATTACATGTATAAAGGAACAACACAAACAAAGATAATGTGTCCTTAAATAATTATGGCCACAAAAAGCGTTGACGGCGTTTCAACCGCTGTACCGCTGTATTATTGTACGGTCATCATCAGGACTTGAGTTCGCTTGAGCGTTTCGAATCTGTATAAAAACGATGAACCAAACAATAATGGATGGCTGTCAGGATAATTCCAGCTTGCCAAAGACGAAATTCAGGAGAGACACAGTGTGTCAGAGATTTGCAATTCGATCAATAGATGATCCCAATGGTCCACCATTTGGTACGCCCAATTAATCGACGATATTGTTTCGGCACCCGCGGCACACGGTGGGTTCCGACGGCGCCTCTATAGATGACCATTGGGATCAAACATAACTGGTTTGGACTAAGCACAGGGACTCTCCGCCACCAGAGAACAAAGGAAGAGCTGGAAAACTGAAGCTGAAGTACTGCTCCTTTCTGCTGTGCTGTCTGGGGTTAGGCTGCAGTGGTTGTTTCTGTCAAGGAAAGGACAAAGACTTTGCTGTGGGTTGGTATCCTCCTTGAAGAAGATCTCCAAGGCTTGAAGTAGAACTTGCCTCCTGTTATGAAGTCACAGGGACACAAAGACTTCATAACCAGCCTCCCTGAACTTCCTTGCAGGGAGTTCTGACCTGCCAAGAGGTTCCAGGCCCTATGTTTGGCCTCTGGAAGTTGTTCCTGCTGCTGGGAGCTGGAAAAAAGACACAACTAAAAAAGCGTGGCGCATCCGCACCCTTTTCTGATGCTGCGCCATCATGCCACTAAAGAAACTGAAGCAGCGCCTCCCCACGATTGGAGAAATCACTGCACGCTGAGTCTCCTGCACTGATCTCCGAAGTCCAAGATCGCCACATCGACTCCAACGAATGCCCTGCTGTGCAGCTGCAAGAACCAACGCATCGTGGGACTACAGCCAGAGAGATCAATGCAGCGCTTTTGCCACCACATCAAGAACTCACTGTGGAATCAACTCTCATATGCCTGTGGAATCCTGGACCATGTTTATGTTTGGACATTTCAACTGCCCCAAGCAGCGCAACACTTTCACAGCAATCTGTTCAAACCCAGCAGAAGAAACACTCCTTGTTTCTACAAATGACACTGATACCGACAGCGCTGGCACAGCATTTAAGGCCATCAGTCTGCACAAACAACTCGGGTGGACACCTTAAGCATATCAGCTCTGCAAACCAAGAGACCAATGGCCAAAGGGAGGCTAAAGGTGCTGCAGGCCCAAACGGGATCTCACCTGTAATGTTCAAGCAAGACCATTCTTACTGGTCTGGAATTATGCAGCCAGTATTCCGACAGATTTTGGTGGAAGAATCGATCCCGGCCTCCTGGAAAGGATTTAAAATATCTCCTATTTTCAAAGCAGGGCAATAAGATCTACACAAAAAACTACCGCTTGGTGACCCTGACTGATAATGATGCCAAATATTATGCAGGAACAATCTTAGAGGGACTAACAATCTGTGCTGCAAGCAAGTCCACCATACCATCAAACTAAACTGGCTTCTGCAAGCACATGGGACCTACCACCAACATCATGGCCTTATCCGTGATGATTTACACACCTAAAGAGACCAATCTACCCCTGTATTTATGATTTATCAACTATCGCTTTGCTATCGATCATTTCAACAAAGCTAAACTATGGCAGAAGCTAGCCAATTGGAACATTCCACCAATCAGACCTTCTAAGGCAGCCAGTCCTGATGCATACAGAATCCTGGGTGAAGGTCAAACTGGGGGTTAGGAATCACCTCTCGAGGTGAATTCCAACCGCTAATGAATTAAAACAGGAGTCATCATAGATAATAAGTGATCCTTCCAGTGGCAGAAAGAAGCCATTAGACAAAAAGTAGCCAGTGTAGCATTAGCACTGAGGTCCTTCAAGAAGAAAGTGGCTGGCTCCACCTTAACCCCTCTACTCCAGGTAATCCAAGCGAAAATCTAACCAGCAATATCAAATGGGATGAATCATTGCGAGGGAGAGATGCAGTTACTTTGGACAGCTTTGTCATGGAGGCATATTGAATGATCTTTGGCACTCCAAAAAAATACAGGAGTGCCGAACAGTACACACTAAGCACACATCTCTGGGAGGAGTTGACATCCCAAGATAGTTCCCTAACCAGAGCTCACCTTCACAACTCTTTATCAAAGTTAGGCTTACAGGCACTCTGGGAAACATTGGCAACCCATGTCCGCTTAAAAAACGAATCAACAAAACCATTAAACTGACCTCACTAATAGAGGACAAGTTATTGCCAGTGGGCAGGACACACTGCTGGTTTGTACTGAATAACTAAGTCACTGCAAAGCCACAACTGTACCTTTGCATGGGATACAACACGGCAGTGAAGGAGAGATTCCTCAGATACTGCTTGGGCATGCTACCCTTTCTCCTACATTAAGCACTCTGGAAGTGGAATCCAACAATGACCTGCTACTGCCTGTGTGGAATTGGATTGAAAGATCTTCTGAGCTTACTATGTATCTGCACAAAGCTACTGGAGGAATGACGAACAATGCTCTGCCCTCTCTTTAATCAAAGAGGTACTCGAACCCGCAGACAGGGGGTATTGGCATATTTTGATCTGGTCTATCCACAGCTAAACTGCCTCTCCATTAGATTCCTCAGCATAACTGAAAAGTGATTAGCAGCATTGCCAAATCATGATGAAAAACCAGGCGAATAAAAGATGGCTCAACGAACCAACTGAACAAAGGAAGGCCTTCATTAAAGGTTCTGTGCCTTCAGATCTGTAGACTCACCATTCTTCACATGTAGTAAGACATGTTGAACCAGAAAACACTGAGCAAGTTAGTCTTCTGATTGCTGGATCAATACCAACTGGAACCATCCCTTTTTCGGGGGGAACATCACTTACAACGCATTTTTTACAACGCACTACCATTACATCGCAACCATTACAACGCAAACCATTACAACGCATTGCGCTGGGGGGCGCTCTAGGATAGGGAATATATTTAATTTACTATCCAACACCTTCCCTGCTATCCACGGGGACTGGAGTTGGAATAGTAAATTAAATAATTCACTATCCAGCGCCTAAAAGCATTATGCGTTGTAATGGACTGCGTGGTAAAAAACGCGTTGTAAAGGCATGCGATGTAAAAGCATGCGTTGTAGTGACACCAATCCCTTTTTCGGAACGGTGTAATCATGAGTCATATTGGAACCCTAAAGTACTTATCCTTCAAGATGTCTGTTGAGAAAAGCATGGTGCATAAAACTTGTCAGATCATGTCCAGGTCTATTAAAACTCCACTTCAGAACGAAAGGAATTCACATGTGTCAACAGGCCTAAAATCACCTGCCTTCAAGGAGAATACCTCCTATTCAGTGGAAAGTTCTTGAAATTCATGTCACTGGCAAAGAGAAAAGTGACTAGGCACAAATCTGCAGTAACAGGACACAAACTCCATGGCACTATGCACTTTGATCCCTCCATCAGTAGTTCAACTTTTTGTGCTATTTAGCCTTTAGTTTAACTAGTCTGTTTTAACTGCTCAAGCTAGATACCGGTTTCGAGATAACATCATAACAGTTTAGCTTGGAGTGGTTCACTAGGAATCTGATTATGGGACATTATATACCGATTTGCACAACTCCTGGTCATAACTGATGAGTGAGTATCGTTGTCTAGCATATTGCAATCTGTGTACACCATAGGCACTTAAACTTAGCAAGTCTTAAAGTTTATATTAATTTGGTTAATTTGTACCGGTCATGTTTACGCACTAAGCACTTTAACTAAGCAAGTCTTAAAGTGTATATTTATTTGGCTAATTTGTACTTCTTATGATTACATCTTGACACACCTGCACTTTGACCTGGCATATTCTTCTGCTTCTAATAATTCCAAGTTAGGACCATGACCGGAGCATAGTCTCATTTGCACTCCATAACTGGTTAATGCAGTAAGCACATTAAATATTTTATGAACGTACATTTTGGAGCATCTGCACATGGTGCAAAAATCAAAAAGATGGATGGATTTTACATAGTTTTAATTCAATGTTTTTATTTTTAACTGTAAGTTTTAATTAACTGAACAATACATTTTATTTCCTTCATTGTAGATTAAATATGTATAGCTTGAGGTGCTCTGTATAATTCTTAATACTAGGTTTGTGTTATTTTCCCTTGTCTGTATATATTTTGTCTCATCATGTCTGCTTGTAGGACATGCAAGATCGGTATGTTTGTCCGTCAGTTGTTTCGAAGGAAATGTAGGAAAATTAATTTGTACAAGGGCTTTATACACTCAGCATAGTGTATCAATTAAGGCCACCAGAAGTCGAAAAATCCCAACAGGGAATGTAACTTCTTCTCTGTGTCAGGAGGCTGAGAGGTAGCATATTTCTGACCCCCTCTAAATTCCACCCTTTTTTAATGTAAACCCTTCTTCCCTCCCTTAGTTCCATCCAACCCTAAACCATAAAATAACCTCTGCCCCCCCTTTATCACTTCTCAACCAAAACTCTAAAATCACCCATACTTCCCTTTACCTCTAGGTACCCTAAAACCAACCTTACCTCCCTTTACCTCTACCCATCCCTGAACCCTAAAATCACACTTACTTCCCTTTACTACAACCCACCATATTACCCTTACCTTTCTTTACCTCTTTCCACCCCTAAACCCTAAATCACCCTTACCTCCCTTTAGGCCCTTTAGCCTGCATTTTAAAATTGTGTAATATCACTTGTACTCCGCTCGCTCACTCCCCGGTCCACCGCAGCAACCAGTGCTGTTTGTTGTGGAGGGAGGTAAGCGGCACCACTTCCTGGTTGCTCCATTCTAGGTGGCCATCTTAGGTGGGTTGACGCGCTAGTCTCCCACTCCGCCTAATCTATTTATCACGCACCTTCCCGCGCAGCGGTAGCGCCGTAGACGCGCCGAAGAGGCGCCTAAGAGAAGCCAGTCTGCTCCAGTCCGCGTCCAGACGCTTCCTGCTTGCTGGCGGCCGGGCTCTTTTACAATGGTAGGGCCCCTACTTTCCTATGACTCCTCATCGCTTCTCGCCCTACGTCCTTGCCCCAATCTGTTATGTCGTCACACGTTCCTCCCATCCCTTACTGAGTACCTCTGTAAAAGCTGTAATTGGAGCCCATCTCACACCTGCCCTTCATCCCCTGGTTAAGAATGGAGAATGTTCCTCCTTAACTGTAGGTCCTCATGCAAACATTATACCGAACTGCACTTACTGATTGAAGAGCTCAAACCTGAGGCTCTCTTCCTAACTGAAACGTGGCTTCACACAGATAATGATCCAACTACTGTATGGGCCACCCCACAAGGATACACGCTTAAAAGACTGGATCGCCAGACCGGGAGAGGCGGTGGATTGGCCATCATTTATCGAGACAGCTATAAATGCCGTATTACCCCCACCACCTCACCAACTTGTGAGAGCTTCCATTTTTCACTAGAATTCTCCCCCACTACCACCTTTTCTGGCATCCTAGCCTATCGCCCACCTGGCGCTCTTAACAATTTCATTACTAAAATAACAGACCTTGCTGCAGGTCTCGTGTTGTCCTCGCCCAATTTCACTCTGTTGGGGGATCTTAACTTACATCTAGATGATCCTCACGACACTACAGCTAATAATCTTCGCTCTAACTTACAAGCCTTGGATCTACATCAAAAGGGCTTTCACGTAACCCATAATAGGGGTCACCTTCTTGACCACATCTATAGCAATATAGACGCTCTTGTGGTGGATCCCCCTACACCACTACCCTGGACCGACCACTTTTTGATACCTTTCACGTGGCGCACAAACCCCCCTCCCTCGACTTTCCATCCTGCTAGACATCGAGGTAGGAAGTGGTCCTCAATCCCTCTCCCTGCATGGGAAGACGCCCTTGCTAGAGACCCACCTAGGAAGGTAACTAATTCCAACACAGCCACCAACAATTTCGATGGCTGGATCTCTAGCACACTCGATCTGGTCCTCCCCATACAATCTAGTAACTCCATAAAAAGACCCAAAGCAGCCCCATGGTACACACCTGCCCTTAAGACCATGAAATTAGCTTGCCGAAAAATCGAGAGAGTCTGGAGACACGACTACTCCCAACTCAGGAAAACTGAATATAGAGCTGCCATTAAGCTCTACAAACAGGAGATAAAGGTGGCACAAGCTTCTTTTTACGGTGGCAAAATTAACGCAGCCGCTAATGCCCCAAGGGAAATTTTTAAAATTGTCAAATCCCTTATTTCACCCCCTGCTGAGTGTCCCTCTGCCGAGGGCGCCCAAAATCGTTGTAACGATTTGGCCGTTTTCTTTTCCCAAAAAATCGAGGCCATATACTCCTCCTTCAGGGACGCTAACAATGATACGGAACCCCTCGTATCTATAACCTCTGATTCCTCTGTCCCTTGTACGCTTGATACAATCCCACTTTTGGACATTCCTGCCTTGGATAAACTCATTCCCAAAATCACCTCTGGTTCCCCCAATGATCCAGCACCCCCTCAGACCCTCACTAAGATCACAGACATTATTCGCCCGGTCATATTGGACGTTCTCAACACATCCATCACCTCTAAATCCGTACCACCTTCATGGAAGTGCGCGATGGTGAGGGCTCTGTTGAAGAAGCCCAACCTTGACCAGAACAACTTGGCGAACTACCGTCCTATCTCCTTACTCCCCTGGCTGAGTAAACTGCTAGAGAGGCACGTAAATAACACCTTGATGAACTATCTGGAGTCTAATAGTCTTCTGCAGGCCTCGCAGACAGGGTTCCGTCCTCTGCATGGGACTGAAACCGCTCTCTTAGCGGTGACGGAAGAGGCAAGAGCTATGTTGGACCGGGGTGGAAAAGTCGCCATCATCCTTTTAGATCTCAGCGCCGCGTTCGACACGGTGAACCATGTCACGCTATTACAACGACTGGCGGACATGGGCGTGTCGGGCGCGGCCCTGGAATGGCTGACATTCTTCCTGGCTGACCGTTTCTTCCAGGTCTTTGAGGGCGAGGCGGTGTCTCCTAAACACCCACTCAGGTGTGGGGTTCCTCAGGGCTCCTCCCTGAGCCCTACCCTGTTTAATGCCTACATGGAACCCCTAGACAGGATAGTCCATCCCTTCGGTGTGCGTATCGTCACCTACGCGGACGATACCCAACTGGTGGTCTCTCTAGACCACTCTGAGGGATCGTCTCACACCTTAGACCCCTGTCTGGAGGCTGTTGCCAGATGGATGCAATCTTCCTGCCTAAAACGTAACGGGGAGAAGACAGACGTCATCCTATTGGGCAATCCTTCCCCCTCTGTTCTTACATCCATCTGGCCACCATGTTTGGGCCTGCCCCCCGTCCCCAAGTCCCAAATAAAAAGCCTCGGGATCTGGTTCGATAAAGCTTTGGACTTTTCAGTCCAAGCCACAAAGACCGCCACCACCTGCTTTGGGCTTATGAGGATGTTGCGGAAGGTGCTCCCTCTGCTCCCACTCCAGGCAAGGAGGATCCTGGTCCAGGCCCTTATACTATCCCGCCTGGACTACGGGAATGCCCTCTACATGGGAGCCCCGACCTTTGCCACCCAGAAGCTCCAAGTCACACAAAATAGTGCGGCCCGCCTACTCTATAACCTTCCTCGCTGGCAGTCAGCGAGGATGCCCTAAGGGAGCTTCACTGGCTCCCTATAGTGGCAAGAGTACAATTTAAGGCTATGTGTATCCTACACAAAGCCTTTCATCGCACAGGTCCCGCCATTCTGCATCCCCTGGCTACTCCCTACGTCCTGTCCCGTTCCCTCCGCTCCTGCACCCTCCGGCTGGCCACTTCCGCCAGAGTCAGGAAAGCTCGATGGGGTGGCCGCTCCTTCTCCCATACTGCGGCCAAACTCTGGAACACCCTCCCTGTGTCCCTTCGAGGCAACAGTAACCACCTGTCCTTCAGGAAAGCCTTGAAAACACACTTGTACGTCAAATTCTGCTGACCTGCCCTGAGCCCGCGTTAAGCAAATTCAGTCACAAGCGCTACGAGGCCTCCGGGTAGTTTAGCGCTATACAAGTGCAATTTTCATTTTCATTCATTCACCCATAAACCCGAAAATAACCATTACTTTCTTTTACTGCAACCCAGCCATAACCCCTAAATCCACTCTTACCTCCCTTTACCTCTACCCACCCCTTAAATCTAAAATCACCTTTAGCCCCTTTATCTCTACCTATCTATTTTCTCTGAAATCACCCCTAACTTCCCTTTACCTATAACAATACCTGCATCTTTACCTTTTAAAAGAAATAACATTAACATCATTAAAATACATGTATACTTGCCTGTCGAGTAAAGTACGACGTGGAATAAGATGTGTGGTAAAGGTAAAAACTCCTCAAATATTCTTACCTGTGTGGCATATGCTACATACCCATTCAACCACATACTGTCTATGTCTTATTTCTGACAGGAGATTAAGTCTCATTTCTTCAATTAAAAATCTCACCTGCCAGAAATTGGGTCAAGTAGACAGCACTCCTGATACTTTATGAAAATAACTCCTATGACTGGTATGTAAGTAAGTTACTTTTGTCTCATACTCCCATGAGCCCCTTTCCCACATTCTCTACCCTACTCCACTGCTTTAAAGCAGCTATGTTTGGGTTTCAAAGGTAGACAAAGACATGCCCAAACATTCATGCACATACAGGGCTTTATTTATTAGTTGCTATAATCTTTTCTATGCCAGATAGATGCTCCCAAAAGCCCACACAATCTAGTAATTTTACTATGAAGATTCTCCGGTGGTATAAAGATAGTAAAGGTTTGAAAATTGGTAAGGTGATCTTTTTTACTAAGTCAATTCTTCCAACTAAAGATAAAACCTTGATTCATCTATATAAGTAATTGTTTGATTTATATCAACAAAGTAATTTGCTTCAAACGTATCTTTAATTCTCTAATTATTTGTATACACAGGTATCTGATTTTCTTTTAGTTATAAGATACCTAGAAACCCATTCAAATAATTTGAATTATTGGTCCCACATCAGTATTTTCCTTACAGGGGTTTGTGAGTAAAGTAAAATATTAACAGTGTATTCCACTATCTTGCATCCTTTTTGTTAGCAATAATACCCCTTTCACTTACTGTTACCTCTCTTTGGGCTCGAATCATAGAGCTAACTTAAGACAAAATCCTAAACTTACTACCATTTTGGTATTCACAGAAGGCACTTACTCATTTTGGTATTGGCAGAAGGCACTTACTCATCAATGAGTAAGTGCCTTCTGTGAATACCAAAATGAGTAAGTGCCTTCTGTGAATACCAAAATGGTAGTAAGTTTAGGATTTTGTCTTCAGTTAGTTCACCGTCACTGAATTTTTTTATGTAGAAACTAAAGAGTGTAGGTCAAAGGGAACAACCCCATCTTCTGCCTCTGGTTTTCTGAAAATTCTCTGCCCGTTGTATGATTAATTCCACCCTCTTCCTTGGCTCTGTATAAAGGGCTTGTATATTATTTAGAAATGTATATTTAAATGCAATTAACGTCAAGAGTAACCAGGGGAGTTCCAGAAGACACAATCAAATGCTTTTCTGAATCAGTACTTGGGATACATCTGTTCAACAAACAAAACCTGTTTACTCAGACCTATCACCTTTAGAGACATTCTTCCTCAATATGAAGACAAATATTTTCAAGGATACCTTTACGTTTTCACTCAATAACGAGATTATCCTGGTGAAGGACTGTGTCGCCATACGTCACATGCTATACATTTGGAACTGCAATGGTAAACAATCTAGGTATGTATTAACAGTTCTCTTTGTAGGTTTAAAAGTCCCACCTGCCGGGGCGCGCCGGGGCGGCTCCAAGATGGCCGCGTCCTGAGGAGGCTCCGCGGAATCGGCGATTCACTCTCCTCGAAGGACCCGCTAAACGGCTCGTCTCTTGCTTCTTCCTAGACGCTATGATGTCGGAAGCAGCCCTGGACTTTTTTGGCGCTTTTCCCCACCACCGGCGCCTGAAGGAAGGTGCGTTTTTTAAATGACTCTTCCTCTCCATTGCTCCGACTGCATTTCACGGTCACCATTTTGTAGGCTCGTTACAGCGCGAAAAGCAATCCTCACAAATGAAGCTTTTTCAACTTAAGCTTCCCACACTGCTCACAGAATGATGTGGCTTTGTTTCTTTTTTGCCTCGCTTATTTCTTAAGGCTGCAGATGTGCTTCTTCCCCATATAACGGTATAAAAGGGGGTGGTGATGGACGAAGCATCTGAATCAATCAAACACTCACACCCAGTCAAAAGATCTGGGTTTAATCCATCTCCGTTCTTTAGCCCACTCTGCCACCCCAGTTCAGACATGGCTATATGCAAATCAGTCTGACCCTGTGCCTCATGGGAACAGTCCAGCTCGAACTGCCACGACATGTATTCCCTGGACCGGAAACAAGCTTCAGAGGACCGGTTACAGGCATTCCAGCCGTCTTCAGCCCGGCTTGCTTCAATCCAGTGGCAAAGTGAGCAAGGGACTCACGTCTGAGCATACCCTGCCACACTTATAGCGGCCAAAAGCGGTACAAAAGTGGGTGGTGATGGACGGAGCATCTGATTTAATCAAACACTCACACCCAGTCAAAAGATCTGGGTTTAATCCATCACAGTTCTTTAGCCCACTCTGCCACCCCAGTTCAGACATGGCTATATGCAAATCAGTATGACCCTGTGCCTCATGGGAACAGTCCAGCCCGAACTGCCAAGCCATGTCTTCCCTGGACCGGAAACAAGCTTCCGAGGACCGGTCTCTGGCATTCCAGCCGTCTTCAGCCCGGCTTGCTTGAATCCAGTGGCAAAGTGAGCAAGGGACTCACGTCTGAGCATACCCGGCCACACTTATGGCGGCCAAAAGCGGTACAAAAGGGGGTGGTGATGGACGGAGCATCTGAATCAATCAAACACTCACACCCAGTCAAAAGATCTGAGTTTAATCCATCACCGTTCTTTAGCCCACTCTGCCACCCCAGTTCAGACATGGCTATATGCAAATCAGTCAGACCCTGTGCCTCATGGGAACAGTCCAGCCCGAAGTGCCAAGCAATGTCTTCCCCGGACTGGAAACAAGCTTCCGAGGACCGGTTTCTGGCATTCCAGCCGTCTTCAGCCCGGCTTGCTTGAATCCAGTGGCAAAGTGAGCAAGGGACTCACGTCTGAGCATACCCTGCCACACTTATGGAGGCCAAAAGCGGTACAAAAGGGGGTGGTGATGAACGAGCATCTGAATCAATCAAACACTCACACCCAGTCAAAAGATCTGGGTTTAATCCACCACCGTTCTTTAGCCCACTCTGCCACCCCAGTTCAGACATGGCTATATGCAAATCAGTCTGACCCTGTGCCTCATGGGAACAGTCCAGCCTGAACTGCCAAGCCATGTCTTCCCTGGACCGGAAACAAGCTTCCGAGGACCGGTTTCTGGCATTCCAGCCGTCTTCAGCCCGGCTTGCTTGAATCCAGTGGCAAAGTGAGCAAGGGACTCAAGTCTGAGCATACCCTGCCACACTTATGGCGGCCAAAAGTGGTACAAAAGGGGGTGGTGATGGACGGAGCATCTGAATCAATCAAACACTCACACCCAGTAACAAAATCTGGGTTTAATCCATGACTGTTCTTTAGCTCACTCTGCCACCCCAGTTCAGACATGGCTATATGCAAATCAGTCTGACCCTGTGCCTCATGGGAACAGTCCAGCCCGAACTGCCAAGCCATGTCTTCCCTGGACCGGAAACAAGCTTCTGAGGAACGGTTTCTGGCATTCCAGCCGTCTTCAGCCCGGCTTGCTTGAATCCAATGGCAAAGTGAGCAAGGGACTCACGTCTGAGCATACCCTGCCACACTTATGGTGGCCAAAAGCGGTACAAAAGGGGGTGGTGATGGACGGAGCATGGACGGAGCATCTGAATCAATCAAACACTCACACCCAGTCAAAAGATCTGGGTTTAATCCATCGCCGTTCTTTAGCCCACTCTGCCTCTACCAGGGTGGTGTGGAGTGCAAAAAACGATGGATTTAGGCCAAGATCGTTGTACTGGGGTGAATGTTCTGCATTTTGTCCATCAACTGTGTTTTTTGTAATTTTCACCCCCGAGTGGGCTGGGTATGGCTTGGTAGTACGGGCTGGACTGTTCCCATGAGGCACAGGGTCAAGGCTGATTTGCATATAGCCAGTGTCTGACCTAGGGTGGTGTGGAGTGCAAAACAACGATGGATTTAGGCCCAGATCGTTGTACTGGGGTGAATGTAAGACATTGTTCTGCATTCTGTCCATCAACTGTGTTTTTTGCAATTTTCACCCCGAGTGGGCTGGGTATGCTCAGACGTGAGTCCCAGGCTCTCCACATCACTGGAGACAAGCTATCCAGGCTGAAGAAGGCTGATAGCCAGGAACCGGTCCTTGGATGCTTGATTCCGGTCTAGGAAAGACATGGCTTGGTAGTTCGGGCTGGACTGTTCCCATGAGGCACAGGGTGAAGGCTGATTTGCATATAGCCAGTGTCTGACCTAGGGTGGTGTGGAGTGCAAAAAAACGATGGATTTAGGCCCAGATCTTTGTACTGGGGTGAATGTAAGACATTGTTCTGTATTCTGTCCTTCAACTGTGTTTTTTGCAATATTCTTCCCCATATAAGGCATGCTTTTCATGTTATTGATGGTTCCTCAGCAGCTTTTATCAATTTGTAGGTCGTGCAGTGAGGCTTTATCCCAGGAATGGTGCACCAATGATTTTTTTTGCATTTACGGAGCCTATTGTCTATCACGCCTACAATTTTCAGTATACAGTATACTGTTTCTTCCTCTCAGCTGCAGTTACGCCTCAAGTTACTGGTAAAGCCTTTATTCATGGCAGTCGGAGTTTCCTTCTCTTATAAGTGCGACTGTTACGCTTTTTGAGTATTACCTGGTCATTATCTGATTTCACTTTGAGGACTCTTTTTTTTATTGTAGTTTTTGTGCACATTTCTGCTGCTACTGCTTCAACGTTTATCTTTCACGGCCATTACAAATTCGTATTTGCCTCAGTAACATATCTCATCCTTTTGCTGCTCTTTATCAAATTTTGCTCCGTCCACAGTTGCTTATTTTTCTGTGACTCTCATTATTTCTCCACGGTGGATCTCATGCAATCAAATAAAGCACATGGTATCTCCGGAGTTGTTTCTGGGGGTCTTCAACTAACACTAGCAAACGTCAGAAGAACGATCCCTCTTCTCCAACCAAATCTCCTCTCCCTATTGCGTTAGAGGATATTATGGATGAACTTCGTCTTATTCGTCCATTTATTTCTGACACTACTACCCCTCTTCAAAGAATCGAAGACAAGTGTTCTGGCTTGGATGTAAGATTATCTGATGTTGCACAAAAGGTGAGTAATGCCCAGGATGTCATTGCAAAAGTTGATGCTCTTACCAAGGAAGTCAATCTTCTGAAAAACTCCACATAGGATTTGGAAAATCGAAATCGTCGCAATAATTTACAAATTTATGGTATTCCCGAGCGTTCTGAGGGGTCCGTCATGATTCTCTTCCTGAAAACTGAGGTTTTACAAATAGCTGGATTGCCAAAAACTGTAGACATTAATATCCTGAGGGCTCACAGATTGGGTCCTCAATCTTCATCTTCAGCCACCAAACCAGGAGGTATCATCGCCTACTTTTTGTTGTACTCTGACTTAATGACAATTCTGAATGCGGGCAATCAACACAAACAAATGTTCTGGTCAGGACATGAGATCTTTTTCAGCCAAGATGTTTCCAAACAAACTGCTAATAGACGCAAAGAGTTCTTAGATCGAAGGCCAGCTTTGAAGTCAATGAACGCTCATTATGGTCTCATACATCCCTGCTTCTTTAAAGTTACTTACAAAGAAAGAACTTTTTCATTTGACGATCCTGCTAACCTCCGGAAGTTCATCCACACTCATCAGAAAGAGCAGATGGAATTGAGCAAACATTAACAGTTTTCTTTATGGTGTTCTAGGTTCCTTATGTTTTATCCTCTTGGTTAATGATTACGCCTTGTGCTACAGCTCATAGTTTCCTTGTTATTTGTTTGTTTCAGGTCCATCCGTTATTATGGTCTGTGGTTTCCTGTGTGTCTTTTTCATATGTGCTTGCCCGCTACACCCAGTTGATGTTCACCCATGTATCCTGGTAAGCTTCTCTTTTACTTTTTCTTTTAGTCATGCTTGTTTCTTTTATCTTTTCTAGACTAGTTTATTTCCTTCATATTACCCCCAAAGTATATTGTCGATTCTGTCTCGTTCCCCTCCCAGTGATGTGGCTGTCTTGCTTTCTCCTTTCCGCCCCCCTCCTTCTTCATTGCTTGTTCTCATTTCCTTGAGTATTATGACTAAAGCCCCTTGGCTTCCTGTTATCTCCTCTCTCTTTACTCTTCTCGGAGCTCTTGCTCCTGATTTCCCACTCTTTTCTCTTTTTTCCCTCTTCTTTTTCCTTTCCCTTCCTTTCTTTCTTTTCTTCTTAATCGACAGTTTCCCCTCTTCCTTCAACATCCTCATTTTACCTCATTCCTATGAAAACTTTACCTCCTTCTACTTCTTTCTCCTCTGCAACAGCTTTTTTTATTCACCTTTTCTTCTTCCCTACTTTTTTCCTGGTATTCTGCACTGTTAATTTCTATTGCTTTCTTGTTTTAATCTGGAATTTGCATTTGTGGTGGTCACAATTGTTTTTTTTCTATCCCTATGATACTTTGTGTATTTTTTCTTTACAATCGCCTACTCTATCTCTTTCTATTTTCTTTTTCTCTCTCTTACCTGGTCTATGCTTTTTTTCCTATTCCTTTTTCATTTCTTACTATGAGTGGTCTTCGAATCATTTCATGGAATGTTAAGGGTCTTCGAAACCCTGTTAAAAAGCAACGTATTTTGTCTCATTTGGCTCGTTTGAAATGTCAAGTGGCCTTGCTGCAAGAACCACATCTGTCTTTACAGGATGTATCTTCACTGCGTAAACAATGGATAGGAGAAGTCTTTTGCTCCTCTGCTGTTGATAACAAGAATGGTGTTGTCATTTTATTTCATAAATCGTTGTCTGTTCAAGTACAAACTGAAATTTTAGACTCTAATGGTAGATGGTTATTTTTAGATAATATTGTTCATAATGTTCATCTTTTCTTTTGTAATGTTTACGGCCCCAATGGTGTTGATTTAACCTTTTGGAATTACTTTTCTTCACTTCTTTCCTCTCATGTGAATGAGGATTTGATTGTGGGTGGTGACTGTAATCAACTTTGGGATCCCTTTCCGGACCGCAAGTCACAAGCACGATATATTCCCAATAAAATGCAAAAATCCTTTCACAAATCCATTTCCTCCAGAGGCCTAATAGACTCATGGAGAATATCCCATCCCGACTCCCTCGAATTTTCTTTTTTTTCTCCAGTTCATACATCACACTCCCGCATTGATTAAATTTTTCTTTCACATCATGCCTTTCAATTTATGACTAACTCTGAAATGGGTTCTATTCTCATTTCGGACCACGCCCCTGTCATTTTAGATCTGGATTACCCTTCACCCGTTTCTGCCTCTCGTCGCTGGCGCTTCAATAACTCATTACTTCTTGACCCCCATTTCACTGATCACTTTGCGCTTTTTATGGATGAATTTTTTAGTAACAATCTAAACACTGCTTCTGAGGCTGCGTTATAGAATTTGTATCTCGGAAAAAGAAAAAGGCCCTCAGCCAAACATCTCACATTCTCCAACAAATTAAGGACCTTGAGCATCTCTATTTTACTACTAATTCCCCCGATACGCTATCATCCCTCATCAAAGCCAAAATGCAATATAATAAACACTCCTGGGACTCCGCCTTTAACCAACTTCTTAAATTTAATGCCAAAATGTATGGTGGACATACCAAAGCAGGCAAATCGCTTGCGAACTATCTTAAAATCAAAAAACACAAATCCAAGATTGTTGTCATTAAAGATTCTCAGATGGGTTCTCAGTCTTCGGATGCTAAAATTCTTGATTGCTTTGTTCAATATAATTCTTCCCTTTATACACCTGAATCTGATCCCTCCCCCGAACAAATTGACTCTTTTTTTCAATCTATCCCTAAACCCCCTGACAAACTTGTAGATCTCTCCTCCCTTGATGTTCCTATTTCAGAGAAGGAGATTGTTGCTGCGATTTCTCTTCTTCTCAAAGATAAAACTCCTGGCCCAGACGGTTTTACGGTGCGCTTTTTTCTTCACTTTAAAACTGTTTTAGTACCACATTTACTTACTTTAATTAATCATTTCCTCGCCACGGGTGAATCTAGAGGTTCCTTTACGCAGGCAATGCTTTGTCTACTTCCTAAAAAGGACAAAGATCCTTCCCTCTGCAAAAATTATAGGCCCATTTCTCTTATAAACACTGATTGTAAAATATATGCAAAATTTTTAGCTATTCGTATTAATAAAATCATCCCTGACTTGGTTAACATATGTCAATCTGGTTTTGTTAAAGGTAGGTCTATCACTGATAATTCAAGAACCCTTTTTCATATTATACATCTTGCCGCAAAGCTGGATTCTCCCGTTGCTGCTATTACACTAGATGCTCAAAAAGATTTTGATCGAGTCAATTGGGATTTTATGTTCGGAGCGCTTAGATGGCATGGTTTCAGTCCCCATATTGTTAAATACATTCAACTGTTATATTCTGATCCTAAGACTTCTATTTGGGTCAATGGTGCACAGTCAAATTACTTTTCCCTTCATAGAGGAACTAGGCAAGGATGCCCTCTTTCGCATCTCCTCCTTATTCCTGCTTTAGAACCTTTTTTGGAAAAAAGAAGAAATTCTTCCTCCAACTCTGGATTCGTATACAGAGATGTTGAAATCAAGTTTACCGCTTATGCGGATGATATTTTACCTTATATTTCCAATCCAACTGTCTCCTTACCGGCACTTTTCTCTCTGATCCCTGATTATTCCTTGGTTTAAGGCTATAAACTTAATATTGATAAATCCGAAGTCCTTCCTCTCAACAAATTGTGTCTTCCACATATGTTTGAGGAATCAGGCTTTGAATGGAATCCCGGGTTTGTCAAATGTTTAGGTATTCTATATGCTAATACCATCAGAGAAACCATTAAAATTAATCATTCGGATTTACTTAAAAAAATCTCTTCACTCACTGATAGTTGGTCCCCCCTTTTTCTCTCCTGGTGGGGCAGACTGGCAACTATTAAAATGATGCTACTCCCTATTGTTAATTTTTACCTTTCTATGCTTCCTATCTCCCTTCCTCACTACTTATTCAAAACTATCAATCACCTCTTAACAAAATTTTTATGGAATAATCGCAAAGCTAGGGTTTCCCTTTTTCATCTCCAACAACCCAAGAACCTTGGTGGCGTCAACTTTCCTAATATTTCTCGTTTTCACTCAGCCTTCACACTTAAACAGATTTGGCCCTTCCTTACTGACTCTTCTTCTTCTCCTTTACCTGCTTGGAGAGCTATAGAACTTACAAAACTTGCTCCCTTCTCATTGCTTACAGCTACTCGATTATCTCAACCTCCAAAAAGATTCATTACTCCTGTTTTCAAGCATTCAGGCATTAACACTTTCACTTTTTTGCTCTTTCCTCCCTTCTTTTAACCTTCATACATTGACTCAGATTTGGTACAATAAATTCCTCAAGATTACTAACAGATCGCTTTTCTGGAAAGACTTTTGACCACTTGATTAAAGATAATTCTTTAAGAACTTTCCAAGATCTACGTGACTCCTTTAAACTCTCCAATACACATTCTGCTCATTTTCTCTCGCTTACACATACCTTATCTTCTCTTATTTTTCAGAACAGTCCCTCTTCTACTGTTGCACTACCCCTCATTTCCCCACCAGATTTTACTATTCCCTTTAGAGCTTCTGCCATTTACAAGCTACTATCATATTCCCCTACTGAGAGGCCCAAATCTAAACTCGAACTTCTGTGAGAAGCTCATTTATCCCAAGAATTTTCTCTATTAGTCTGGGATTCAATCTGGTCTAAGATACACACTGTTTCTAGCTCGGCTAGTACCACACAGACTTTTTATTTCTTTTTTAATAGGCTCTTTTTCACACCTTCTGATTTGTATAAATGTAAATTAATGGACTCAAAAACGTACTGGTCCTGCCCATGTGACAATAGTGACCTTCTCCATATGTTTTTCTATTGCACACTGGTTAAATATATTTTTGGTCTCGCATTTGGTATACACTTAACAATATTTTATCTACAGATGTTCCCTTTGGGATTGTACATGTCTTTTTGGGTGGGTCTTCTCCCATATGGACTGTTCAATGCAATGTTCGTAAATTTTATTGACCTTTTTATAGCAATTTCATTTCAAATAATTACTATCAACTGGAAAGATACTCCAAAGATTGCGTTTAACACTTGGTGGAATTTGTTTGTCATCACCACAGACTTGACCGTGCTTATGCTACAACTGTACCCTTATTAATCAAAAGAGATTTGTTATGGTTACCTTTAGCTGATTACCTTTCTGAACAGTTTTACATTTCTCCTCCCTCTCTTATTTTAATTTTTGGTAACCATATGTATTGATTTTGTATTATAGGTTGCCCCTTTTCATTTCTTTTCCCCATTTCCTTTCTTTTCCCCTTTTTCTTTTTCCTCCTTTCCCCCTATCACAAAATACCCACAAAAGCTCTGTTTATTGGTACAGTTCTTCTCCCCGTTTTGGGGTTTGCAGCTCTATTGTTTTCCTTTATCAGATGTTTTTTTTTTTCAGTATCACTTACGTCTGTAATGATGTTTTACGTTGCATATTTCTTTTCAATAAAGCTTTCTAAACTCAAAAAAGTCCCACCTGACAAACATTCTAGTTCAGTGTCTTTTCCTCTTTTCGACCTCATCTATTGATTTCTTATTTCTTTTGCCCAGTCTCTTTTCCTAATTGACTTACTTGTTTAGAAGTATTATGTAGATCAAACCCACAAGAGTGCTTGTTAAAACAGTCAATCAAGGTAACCATCTCATAATGTACACAGGCCTTCAAAGTTAGTATTGATTTGAATATATGCTTTACTATTATTAAGGATATATGATGTTCAAGCTAAATCTTGCAATCATATTATGCAAACATATCTCCTTTGTGTTCTTGTTTTATTTGCTCTAGCTTCACACTTGTATATGCTTCATGGTCTTACAGAAGGTACACATCTTTCAATGTGTATCATGTAAAGTTCATTTGTAAAGCTAAAACCATTGTCACACCTGGTACATACCTATTTACTGGTGGGCAAAATGCGAAATATAGTTCCTATGCTTCTTTCTTATGAAAGGTCAACTATTCCAGATAATGTCATTAGTTGTATCTCTGCTGCTTACAATTTGGACTTTCGTGTGCATTTCTCTTTTACTTTGGATGTATGTTGTACTGCAGATTTATTGCATGTCCAACCCTTGTTAAATATGTAATTGGATTCTGGAAACTATGTGATTTCTAACATTCAAGATTTGGAGCATTCAGCACATTGAAATTGCCCCTTTAATTGACAGTCATTCACTTACACAACTTTACTCTCATCTAACTTCCTTCAGTATCTTTTGTTGTCGTTTTGACTTTAAAGGTGAATAGTGTATCTGCTGGTATCGTCACTCTCTTGACATGGGCTTGATAACACTATCAACCCAAATGTTCTTTCAAGAATAAGGCTAAATCGTACTCATCATTGGTGGTTAATGTATTGTTCCATGCTTCTCCTGCCCCAAAGAGCCTCCATTGCATAGTAGCAACACTTGCTACTTCATCTGGACTGATTTTGCCATATGTCAATTGCCTTCTCTCATTCGCCTGAGCTCTTCAGCCATGCCTAATCCATTACTGCGTTTTATCCATATACATTCAGCCCATGTTTTCTTGCTGAGAAAAAAGTTCTACTTTCTTAAAGCTTGAATAAATTCTCCCGAAGTCTCAAAGGTAATACAGTTGTGAAACTTAATTGTATTTAAAATGTAAAATGGTCTTCAAATTTGAAAATGTATTTTCTGAAATGCCATATTTTCTCCTTGTACACACTTTCCTCATACACTTTCCTCATTTGACTCTCAGGGTAGTAAGAGTGTGCAAAGACTGCACACTGAGGTAGTGTGAGGGGAAAGGAGTCCGATCTCAAGAGCCAAACTGCCGACGCAGTAAGTCACTGTCCAGCTTACTATTATTAAAAGAAAAGTACTTTAATGTCACAGCACAGAGTAATTCTACACACAAAAATGGAGATTTAGTACAGGGTTTGATGTTCCCGCCTAATGTGTATAGCTAAATGTTTGGTATCGAGGAGAAGGAGTGAAGGGCTTTTACTGTTCTAAAGAGAGAGCAGAAGGTCCAGTCACGACGTGCCCCAACAATATATCTATTCAACTGATGTCGCGCTGTTCCTAACGAAGGGAGAAGTAGGTACTGTCAGTGATGTTGGTGAATTATGGTAGGGTGGTCAAAAATTCACCCTGGGAATACATTTTGTTGGATTTAATGCCGTCACACACCCTTTCAGGTGTCATGCTTCATCATTTGGGCCTGCTCCTCTTGGGTCGGCGGTGCAATACCCAACGGGCAACACCTCAAAGAGGGGCTCTTTAGCGGAGATCTTTTTCCAGCTGCCGTATGGATGAAGTGCGGGTATGGGGCCAGAATCAAGTGGTAGACGTGGATGTGGTGAGTTAAAATAAAGCTAGTGGTACCAGTAATGCTTTATTCAAAGGGCCACTGCCTTAGTTAAAAAATGATTAACCTGGAGGAGAGTAATGGAAAATAATGTTTCCAACTCTTATCCAAGGGTTACTGTAGTCCGGTCAACATGTTTCTCGCTATGGCGAATTTATCTAGCGATTCTTCAGGACCAAAGAAGACTATCTAGCAGGTATCTAATGGTGAAAGGAACTGTCTACACTAGTTTATCTAAAGTGTGGTGTATGTATGCTTGTATGGCTGCCACACTGTGAATGGAGGGGATAACACTATTATATTACCCTTCTTCAAGTTGTGATTGTCAGTACCTGTTAGGAGAAGAGGCAAAAGCATATCACAAACACGTTTATAGGAAAAATACAAAAATACATCATTGACTGTAGTGCTTGTGCGTTTAGCATGCCAGTGGGAATCAGGCGTGTCTCAACGCCCTTGCACAAGTGTATCAGGCACTCTCAGATGTGTAATTTCAGTGAGAGTGACATGTGAAAGAATATAAAAACTTTAGAATCGAAAATCCCCTTATGGGATCCCTCATCTACTGCTATTTCAGAACTCACCGAGTGTTACAAACAATCAGACAACGACAGTGTCCGGCGGGTAAAGCTTCAGGGAGATCTTCCACCATGAGGCTATATATAGGAGAACAGCTTAATGACTGTTGGGTATACACATTAATTGGTTAATGTTTTAACAAAATAGTATTGGAAGATTATCAGACTAGTGTCAGAATTACATATTCATACTTAATAACTGGAAATAGCTACGATTGAAAGCATGATAGTGATTACAGAAGGCTCAAAAATCTGTGGTTCTGCCCTTAGTTCTCAAGATATATGGTATCCACTCATATGGGGATATGGTCTGGGGCCTTTATATAGTTCAGGTCGACTTGAGGGATTGTGTGTGGTTCGAGCCCTCTCTTATGTGTCAAAACAGAGGAAATATTTGTATCAGTGCGGATATGGAAATTAAATTAAATTAAATTAAATTAAATGCCATATTCTCTCACAGACACTGTGCATAAACGCTGCCTGTGGGGGGCTCATGATATGGAAACGGTTCGTCAAGTTTGTAATGCGTGGCGTATGTACACTCAGTGCCGGTAGCGTGCACAGTCGGGTGTCCTTTGCTATGGTGCCGGTTTTGGAAGTTGATATAAATAGATAAATAAACAACAACAAAATAGATAAATAAACAACCGCTGCTCGCATGTGTCAACTCGGTGCCGGTAGCGTGCACAGTCGAGTGTCCTTTGTTATGGTACCGGTTTTGGAAGTTAGTATACATAGATAAATGAATGAATGAACACCCCCCGGCTCTGCTCGCATGTGCCGTATGGAGAGCCCTCGTATCCCTGCCGAGAACAATGCCCGGGTTTAAAGTCGGACTGGTGCCTTTACTTGTGGACCTCAGAAACTAAGTATAGACGCTGTCTATGGGGAGCTACTGGTATGGAAAAGCTTGTCAGGTTTGCGTGTGTAGGCTCAATACCAATAGCGTGTGGTTTAGTTGGTAGGTTAGTGTAAATGAATACCCCCGGCTCTGTTCGCATGTGCGGTATGGGGCGCCCTCGTGTCCCTGCAGTAAACAATGCACGCTTTTGGAATCGGACTGACGTCTGTACTTGTAGACGTTATTCCGTAGCTTAAGAGCCCTCGTGTCCCTGCAGTAAACAATGCACGCGTTTGAAATCGGACTGGCGTCTGTACTTGTAGACGTTATTCCGTAGCTTAAGAGACCTGATGTAACTGTATTCGAGGAAGCGCTTAGTCAATCCTCTCATAAAGTACCAGCTAGTCGCCACTTACTTGGTATTTCCTGAGCTTCTCTTTTAGCACCTACCCATCGCCGCCAGAACCTGGTGGATCGGGTGGGTGCTAAGAGTTCCGGTTTTATAATTTATGTAGGTCTCGTCTGGTTGGTCCACAATACTGGGGGCCATCTTGTAATGGTAAAAACGGTAAAGGTTCGTAGTCTGTGTATACCATAGCCTTTTGGTTTTGTGGTCAGCCCATTCAATGGTTCGAGTTTAGAGAAAAGAGGAATTTAAACGTCGATTCTCTAGATTAATCAAATACATATGGCCATAATATTGGGGCGTAGCATTGTTTGAATTAAGTTAATAATTAGATGTGATAATCATTATTAGTCATTTTGGCATAATCATATCGGTCTTTAAAATCGGACAACTCATATTATCGAGGGTTTTGTTGAACAGATTGGGCACATCTAGGAACCCATGTCAGTGTGCAGTTTTGTTTCGGCCATATTGGAATGGTGGAGTGATGTGGTGGTGCTAATTTGTAGTTGTCAATACACTTACTCCTGCTTAATTTCTCTCTCTCATCATCTTAAGGAGTGAGGTTCGGTTTGTGCATTTGTAGTAGATAACAATCCTGTTAGCTAATCAGAGGCTGGTCCAGGGTATGTCTTCATTGAGACCATTACTGTCACAAGATAGTCTATGTATCCACCAAGGTTCTTTGTAGAACAGTCCTTGTTTGGATACATGTTGACATGCTTCTAGGACGAGCCATTGGAGAGAGTCTGGTGTATGGTTTGTTTCCAAGAAATGCTTGCACATCTTAGTGTTGTTTTTCTTGCATCTGAAGTTACTGCGGTGTTCAGAGATTCTGGTCTTAATATTGCGTGTCGTCATGCCTATGTAATACAAGTTGCAGGGGCATATAATCAGGTAGATGCAGTTTGTGCTATTACAGTTTGTGTGGCCTCTCATGTCCCACTTGAAGGATTCGGATAATCCTGCTTTTGAGGGGTGCCCATGTAATTTGGGACAATAGCTGGTGGCCTCAGGCATTAGGCACCACCCCAGAACCTAAGCGAGTCGCAGAAAACTTGGGCATCATCTTCAATGACTCCCTTTCTATGCAGGACCAAGTACGCACTTTGTGCGGAAAAGCTTTTGCCACATTGAAACTGTTCAGACAACTTTTTCCCTGGATCCCATCAAACTGCAGACAAACGGTAACACAGGCCCTGCTTCTGAGCAGGCTGGACTATGGCAACGCCCTTTATGTTGGCATGGCCAACTGTCTTTTCTCTAGACTTCTGGTAGTGCAGAACGCCAGTGCCAAACTAATTTGCAACAAAAGAAAAACAGTTCAGAATCTCACTACTTGAAGGAATTACACTGCTATCAGTACGTCAGGGAGCCAGTTTCAAGCTACATTGATTCGCGCATAGGAACCTGCATAAAAAAAGGACCACACATTTTGCAAGATAAATTACAATTCCATGTCTCTTCGTGCAACCTGAGATCGCTTCACCAAGCTTTTGCCTCAGTCAAACGCACGTCCAAGGTCAGGATGGGCGACTGATCCTTCTCCAAATCAGCTGCGGTCCTTTGGAACAACCGACCTCTTGATCTTTGCCTGACAGACGACTATTTGCTGTTCAGGAAAAAATTGAAAACCACCTTGCTTCCTAGATGCTGATCCTATCAGAGATCACCCTGCACTGCACTAAACTCTGTCTTAGCGCAGTGATGTCCCCAGGGATGAATGTTGCGCTCTATAAATACATTCAAATACAAATACATGGTGGATGACTTTCTACATTGTAAGGCACCAGTACCCTGGAGGTTCTTGTCAATGTAGGATACGTTTGACGGATGGTACCTTCAGTCATGACGGCAAGCCATCAAACATTTCAAAAGGTTTTCACTTACAAAAAGCAGACTTAAAAGCAGAACTTTGTTTTTGAAAAAAAAACACTAATGCCCTCTGTATTCTGGAAGATTTCTTCTAGGGTACAGTAGTCATTAATCTTTTTTTCCTGCCCTTACAGCCAGATTTCTCCTGGCAGTTTGATGGACAAAAATCAAGACTTTACGCCATCGATCCGAAATAAGGCAGACAGTGTAAAGTCATTCCTCTGATGACCCCTAGGAGGAAGTATTCCACTCACAGAGACAAAGGGCATTCAGTAGACAGAACATTTAAGGTGTGCTGGACTTTATATGAGGCAGGCAGAAAGAGGGTGCATTTGTGACAGAGTATTCTGTCTGCTAAACACAAAATCAGGCCTTTTGTTACATAACGTACTAATTATTGCTGTTCTTTTTTTTATATGATTTATTCCTATAGTACAGATGTGAGAAATCAATACCGTTATACCTCTGACCCATTGCTGTAGCATGTGGGATAGTACTCTGTTGTCATAAGTCTCTTTTGACATCTTCATGTAGCCCCTTATGCTGCATATTATTTATGAGGCCATACAAATTTGCACCACATTAAGTTTTGTGTAAAGTGAATGTAGTAGTGTGAGTGTGTGTGTGTGTGTATGACTGTGTGTGTTTGTGTCACTGTGTATGTGTGTGTGTGTGTGCATGTGTGCATGTCCCTGTGTGCATGTGTGCATGTCTCTATGCTCAGTATGAAGACATATCTTCAAACTAGGGCAATGTAAACCTGAAAATAAACTGCACAATGGGACATTGTTTAAACAGCCATGGGCACATTTACAAGCCCCCTGTGCCACCAGTACATCACTTTTTGTGACGTACTGGTGGCGCAGGGAGCTCCTCCATATTTACAAGGAGAGGAAAAGCCACACTGCGTGATTTTTCCTCTCCTTGTAAATACGGCCCCTTCACACGCAGCACTTTGCATTGAAAGGGTGTTCCATGGGTGTTGCTGTGGTTGTTCCCACGCAACACCCATGGAACAAGACACATCTCCAGATTTACGAGGAATCGTAAATCTGGAGATGCATCTGAATGCTACGCCACTATAGAGGTGGCGCAGCGAGGAGAAATGAGGAGAAATGTTTTAATTTCTACTCGTTTTTCCGCTTTCAATGCATGCTGCATTCTACAGGATACATTGAAAGAGGAAAATGCCTGTAGTAATTGTTATTGTTTTTGTGCAGGAAGGTGCCCCTTCCTGCACACGACACAGGCATCCTTGCACCAGCTGCAGTTTTTGCAGTTTTGGGGTAAGTACAAAGATGTGACATATTCTTTTGCCTCCCTGTGCTTTGGAAGTGCCGCAGCGTGGCGCAGCCAAAGGACTTGCGGTGCCACGCTGCAGTACTTCCCTGTAGATCTGCCCCCCAATATCTGACCACTTGCTCACTGGACACTTTGGAGGCATTTTTCAAACTGCAACGTCAAAACTAGAAATATCTGCTTTTGGGGACCTGGGAAAACTGGAATTGTCTGCTTCATGGGAATTTGTATCAACTCATCAGTCTATAATATATTACGTTTCTAATGTATTTCAGCCTGCACTATTTTCCACAAGTTTGCCCAAAAAGCCTCATTGTTTGTCGGTTTCAACCTTTGAATTTCTTAAAGTGTTGGTCCTTGTTAAAACTTTTTGACGTGTTTGAATAAAAGATTGATTTATTAAATGTCTGTGTATTTGCTAATGCTTCTTTTTAACTCAATAAGAATAAAGGTATATAGGGGAATATATATATATATCCAACCTCTTTTTTTACAAAACCTCCAATATAACAACATCAAATTATATGTGTAGGACCCCACCACCCAGTCTCATTAACATTGTGTGTGTTTTCTTTTATGGAGTGACAGGATCCACACTTATTGTGGGCTATTCACAAAGGTAATTTTGTCCATAACCATAATTTTACAGCTGAAAATATCAATTTACAAGGGCATTCCTGGTGGGTGCACATTAATACCCTATTATTAATTACTGGTAATTTTCATTATTCCATGTCCAGTTGTCCTTGTCCCATTCATGACGTATGGAGATATATCTTCTCCCAGACAGAAAAAAGAACACAAGGAATGCTGGTTCCCCCTAGCCCAACCCCCCTCACCGGTAGTACATAAACAGTACCAACCTAGCATTCGTTCTGAACTACCAAGTCCTCCAAGGAAGACAAGCCATTAGGGAGGGAGAGAGGGGTGTAATGAATGGCACGAGGACAATGAGACCAAGAGTAATGAATATTACCGGTAAGTAATAGGGCATTAATTCCAGGTCCCTAAGTCCTCATCCCATTGATGACATATGGAGAATACCAAAGCTGGACACCCAGCCTTCTGAACCCAAAACAAAACTCCCAGGACACCACTTCCAAAGCAGCACCTAAGTGAATTTATTCAAGGAAAGTACAGGGAAAAAACACACAGGGGCACACAGCCTGCAACACCACTAACCCAAAATTGGCACTGTCCCTCAAAACATTCTGGAGGCAACAATGGTGAACAGAAATATTGGAGGAAGCCCATGTCTCTGCCCGACAATCCTCAGCAATTGAGCCCCTCACAATTTTCTCAGGAGGCCACCACCCCCCTCATGAAATGTCTCTGCACCCTCGCCAGAGGAGGAGGACCAGCCAGGAAATAAGCCAGCTCAATCACCTGTTTCAGCTACCAACTGATGGACCTTGAGGAGGCCTTTTCCCCTTTAGTAAAGGACCCAAAAGAAACCAACAAGGATTCAGATCTACAAAAATACAGAGTGCGCGCCAGATAGACCAGTAAAGCCCATTTCACGCCCAACAGGGACTCCTCCAAGTCACCAGAAGAGCTAGGAAGTGCCGACTGAGCTGGGAGAACCAGCTCCTGGGACTTGTGGAATTGAAACGTCACTTTAGGCACAAAAGAGGAATCTAACCTCAAAACCAACCCATCTTCAGAAAATGACAAGTAGGGTTCCCTGACCATCAGAGCACCCAGCTAACCACAACTCTGAGCGAAAGGGATCGCCATCAAGAAAATCACCTTGAAGGTATCAATAAACTCCAAAGATTTGAATGAGGTAAACACCAGAACCTTCAACATCAACAGAAAATCCCATAAGGGAAACATCTGTTTCACCACAGGACGGGCAAGAGTGAAACTACACTGCAATCGAACCACCAGAACATCCACATCAGCCAGATTATCCCACAGGCCCAAAAGCCTTAATGGCTACCCATTGCACCCATAAGGTAGCCACAGCAAGACACTTCTCAAAGCCCGCTCACAAAAATGTAACATCTTAAATAACAGTTTTTCACTGGCTGCGCTTTTGAGGAAGGAGGAATGTTTCTTCTCCTTTAATAACCTATGCAGCTTGTCCTCCAATTCCACCCCAAACAACAAAGACCCCTGAAAAGGCAATCGAAGTGCTGACGCCTTCTAGGCAGAATCTGTATTTGAGAATAATAGTCTGGTGGGCCGCCACACAAGCTCTGCCAAAAAAGAGCTGATGCCCAACCACATCAAAAGAAACATCAGAAAAATATCCCTATTGGCTTTCAATCTTCTCCAGAAGACCAGAGTAGTCAGAGGCATCATCCAAGGACCTGAACAGAGGTTTAAGAACCGTCAGCAATGATTGTGCCACAGAGGCACCATGGATCCCAGCCCAAAGAGCAAAATGAAACCCGGAATACACATTATGAAGGGAGGCATCCATCTTCTTATCCACCCCATTCTGATGACCGCATCGTCTGCCAAGGATGTCTACAGCACCAGACTGGCTGCAAAGGAGTCAATGGGAATGGCATCAGGCAGGTCCTTTGGACATCCTGCAAGCGGTACAACTTCGTCATGAAGTGTGGCAGCATAATCCTGTCTGAGTCCCTCCACTCCCTCATGAGAACCTCAGAAATGTATTTGTGTACGAGCACGTCCAGCAGCGCCGTACTCTGGAATTGCTGCAGTAAGCCCCCAGAAGAAGTGGCACCGCACCATCCGGGAAACCTATACTAGCCTCCAAATGCATATACTTCCCCTTCAGCTCCTCAGGACCATGTTCCTCTTCCTCCGAGCCAGATGAAGATGAAGAAGGAAATGGTACCAGCCCCTTGGGTTTAGAGGAATCCCCTATTTTCAACAGGGTCTCTCTGATCATCCTCTTCAACCTAGCATACCCACACTCCTTGCAGCGCTTTGATCCAGCGGGGGAAGGAGAAGATAAGGAACTGAACGAAGAAGAGGAAGACTCAGACTCATGCTTCCTCTTTATGGCATGTTCCCCATGACCACCACAGGCAGCCAACAGAACAGTACAACACCAAGCACCAGACCACTGTTCAGGAATAGTTATAAACCGCAATGCAGTACTCACTTTTTCTAGACACTGCAGCAGCCTATTTTTTAATCGCCATATTTACAAGTTGCCACAAAGCTGGCTTAGCGACAGTTTTACAGATTTAGCAGCAGTTTCTCACAGTACCAATTCGGTCTGCGTGACTTACCAAAATTGAGATGCATGGTGGGCGTACCATCATGAAAACTCCCTCAAAACACACAATGCAATATTTATAAGAATTTCTTTGTACGTCGGTAAAAAAAAAAAACTAAGTCGCATTAGCGGCAGTTTCTTATCGCTAAAAATTACCTGGTCTTAAAAATGACACTAACACACTTGTATAATAGGGGCCCAATTTATGAAGATTTGGTGCAGGGCAGCACCACAGGGAATCTTGTTGTGCTGCCCTGTGTCAAAAGAAAAGTGCAGGAATGCACCATCTGTATAAGACACATCGCATTCATGCCCTTTTCCCCAGCGCTGCCGCACACTGGCCTGCCATGCACAAATGCAGGCACCCTTGCACTATGGTGTTGCAGGGCTGATTGATTTTGTGCAGGAAGGGATACCCTACAGCACAAAATCAATCACAGGGGGCAATTCCCCCTTTCTATGTGTGCTGCACAATGCAGCCCACATAGAAAAAGAAAAAACGAGGAGAAATGAAAATGTTTCTCCTCATTTCCCCTCCCTACCACCACCCTTCTGGTGGCGTTAGATTCTGCCGCATTCCCAGGTTTACGATCTCTCATAAATCTGGGAATGCTTCAGATTCCATTGGTGTTGCATGGACACACACGAAGCAACACCCATGGAACAGGCCTTTCACGCAATGTTCTGCATGAAAGGGGCACATATTTGCAAGACCATGAAAAGCCATGCAATGTGACTTTGCATGGCCTTGTAAATATGATGTGGAACATTGTGCCATCACAACATCAGCAAAAGGAAGCTGGAGACAGGGAACCATAGAAAGCCGCAGAGAGCCAGAGACTCTCCGGAGCTGTCGGGAACCATGGAAGAAGGAGAGACACACAACCAGAAACCATTGGGGGAGCAGAGACGCTGAGGAAAAGTGTCCTTGTCAGCATTATTTTTGCATTGCCATTTCATGTAAAACACCTCTGCACGACCCTCCTGGTAATTTCTACTGATGTCTGATGAAAGTCTAACTGTCATGACCACCCGGTCCTTCCTGCTCCTTGTGGTTGAGCCAATTTCGAAAAAGGGAACAAAGAATTGGTCTCACCACCCTCGGACTGAACTCCTGCACATACCCACCCTGTTTCGCAAGACTTGGTCACACCACCGTCCCAGAACCTGTTTCTTTCACATATCCTGCTGTTCAACATCTGTCTGTTCTCTCACGTACGTATCCTGTTTTGCTGTTGTTGAATAGCTTTATTTCGATATATTTGTCATATCATAAAAGCATTACAATACAATTATAATGAAAAGTACAGTACATTTTGACAATTCATTCCTCTGTTCACATTATACAATTTATCAATTCTTCGATTTCATGTAAACTAACAATAAAACATCATAAAAAGGAGCTCATTTGCCAAAAAGTTGTAAAACTAAAATATGCTAAAAATGCAGTTTGTGTTACTGGAGAAACAATTGCCACACGGATCTTATCCGCCATACCCAACCCAGGAATTTTGCCAGACAACAGGCGAACAAAGGGCGAGCATCAGATCTTAAGATGCGTAGAGCCTCCAAGTGGGATCTATTATATATCCTGTTTTGCATGACCTGTCCGTAATCTTTTGTACCATCTGTTGTAGCACCGTCCTGCCCGAACAAAGAATGACATAACTGCATTCTGACTCGGGGGCGCCAGGCCCCCATCCAAACTGTTTTTTTAAGGTGGGAAATGTGTATGTAAGGGCTGTAAGCTGCGGAGTGCAGCAGCAGCCTCCTCTGTCTTGTCTCCGACGAGCTTGGGAGTCTGTGCCATAGCCCGGGCTATTCGAATAAAACATGGTTCCTCCTGCAGATGAAGGCTCCTGTGTCTCCTTTTTTCTATATAAGGAGGGTGTGGAAGACTTGGACGGTTCCCCCACCTCCAAGACTCAGTAAGTAGGTATAATCGGTTCATCAAATTGCGACTGAATAGGGACCCCACGAGCACGAAGGTCAGGCACGGTGGATGTGAAGAGGTGCACGGAGAGACTCCGAAGGAGATACCCTACCCGAGGGATTCTTGCAGTCCGGTAGCCGAACGACTCGCCCGCTGTTCCTCCCCACCCAGTCTGGGCCACATGACCGCTTCCTCGCTGGGGTCCCCTAACAAAGTGATTTCTGGAACAGGACACAGCCCTACGTCTGCAGAAGAGAACTACCCCTGTCAGGTAAGGGTGGGCTGATCACCTACCGAGTCTGTATGATTCTGCTGTTATTGACTTTAGCAAAAGCCAAGCCAGCGAGGTCAGTTTTTTAAACCCGCTGTTGTCTGTTATCTGTTTACAAACATGCCGGCCAGTAGTAAGTTTAAGAAATTATGTTGTTGTATGTGTGCGCAGGACTCCCAGCTGGAGGCGGCATGTCCGCTTTCTCCAGATGGGACCCCCGGTCACACCATGTATACTAAACATGGTCCTTCTGCTATAATGTTTTCCCCTTTTTAGACCAAATACACTAAACAAAGTAACTCAGAATTACAATGGCCCCCTTATGGGTCTTTTGAACCGCAAGTTCTGGCAAATCTAGAGGAACAGCTATTAAAACGGAAGATTCGTCCCTCGATGTTTGAGTCTGTCAGGTTGTGGAGGAAGGAAATTGAGCAGAGAGCAAAGAAGGAAAAGGCACTAGAAAGGAAGTGGTAGCAGATGTCATTGGCTGACCATGCTAGAGAGCACTTACAGGACCGAATTGAAAAATTTGTAGAGATAGCTGATAGGGAACATAGGGTGCTCGTGCAGAAGTGCTACCCAGCCCGTGAAGAGAAAGGAAAAGGCTTCATGGAAGGGGGAGAAGAGGGCGATTCCCTGCTCGATACCATGTTGGAAAGTCCTCCTGCTTATGCCCCCATGTACCCTGTGCTGACACCCCCTGCTTCGCATGCAGCTGCACCAGCCGTGCTGCTCACTCCTACCCCCACTGCCCCTCCTACTGTTCCCCATCACACCGACCCCCCTATTTTGACGCCTATGACACCGACTGCGCACGCTACCCCTGTCCTCGCCACGGGAAAGACGAGTCCCCATCTGCCCAATCCCTGCAGCTTTACCCCAGCCTGCCCCTTCCCTTCTTCCCCGTGGTCTACGGTTAAGCAGGATCTATATAGATTATTGAATTCCCCCCGACTGGCTTCCTTGCGCTCTGCAATCAGGTTTTTGTCCCTTCGAGAAGATGACCTGCAAAAGCAACAGTGTGAATGTTGGATAAATAGCGGGAATATTTATCCATTTAAAGGAATATGATCCACCTTTCCCCAGTGGACGATGATGGAACAGACCACCTGGGCTGAATACATGTGTACCTCAGTTATACAGAGATTTGAGAATTCATTTATGCAGATACCCACAGGATTAGTGGGCCTCAGTTCACAAATGAAAAGAGGTGTTGTGCAGGTAGAGGGGATGTTTGGCGCTATGTCTGCTTTGATAGCTTACCGTGATATGACCGCCTTCCCCAAACCCTCTCTAGAGACAGCTATGCTAATGAGAGAGGCGGCCCCTGTCTTCGTTAACGCACTCACCTATGCCCAAAATAATGGCCGAGGGCCTGTTGAAGCCCACTGGCGTAGGCTGTGGGTTCATGTCCCTTGGAAAAGGTCAGAGGTAATGCAGTTGAAAGGGCAATTACCTGATCCTCGAAACAATCTGGCTGCCTTTTACAAAGAATTAGGCCAAATAATATCTGCTGGTACACTTATTCTTGAAGACATCGACTTGCTCTTTGGTACGGTCGTTCCTACTGAAATTTGGGATAAAATTTGACATACTGACCATGAAGTAGAGCTGGGAGGTAAATGGGCTAATCTGGAAGCTGTGGAAGACGCAAGGGCAGGAGGGACTAAGCCAGAAGCTGCCATCCTGACTTTGCCCGGGAAAATATTAACGCTTATGAAAACATTTTTGCCAGAAACATTCATTAACTAGGATAAGATAAATGCCTGTGGGCAGCAAAAAGATGAAAGTGTGGCTGACTTCTTTACCCACTTTGAAACAGAATACAAGTGACATAGTGGCTTGGACCCCTGGATCCCAGGCTCTAGCCCAGTATTTGTCGATAGGTTTGTCAGCAACTTGCTTCCTGAGATTTCCACCAGGCTCAAGAAAGTTGAGAGTAGATGGTCTGCCCAGACTATGACTGGTATCTTGGCTATGGTACAGTATCACGAGAATAGGGAGAATGAAGATAGAGAGAAGGAATGTAAGAAGGCTAGGGATCTTAAGACTAAGGTACTTCAGCAGCAGGCTTACACTCCCCGAAGTCCGGATGCCAGCGGGAATTTCATTCAGACCACAGCTCCAACCCCCTCCGAGGGCTCGACAGCCTACTCCCTCAGGCCCCCAATGCACGGAAGCCCTCCAAACAGATCAGTGTGCTTATTGTAAAGGGTACAGCCACTGAATAGATGAGTGTCTCATATTAGCTGAAAACATCCGAACAGGGAAGGCTCGGCCTCGTGCTCCTAGGGAGGGGAGGCCAACTAGGGACTATGGCACGCCCCGTCCACAGGACAAAGAGCATAGGTCTAGGGATGACGCCCCTGTCCAGCAACACCCGGCCAAAAGGTTTGATGGATTGGAAGTAACACGCACTTATTACAATGATGAATATGACGAAGTTGATGAGACAGGGTTCTATCAAGCATAGGACAGCCAGGAAAGGGGTATTACTAGAGTGCAAATTCCAGTGGATCAAAGGGTCCTGTATGTTCAAATGTTAGTTGTGGGGAACAATCAGAATTTTCTTCTGGATACTGGGTCCACCAGGTCTTCTATTGCACGTCTGTCAGTCCCGGGGGCACCCCTTTCTGGCAACATGAATGTCTTCGTGGGTTTTGCAGGAACACCCGTGACCAGCCCTGTCTCTGAATCCCTCCCTCTCGATATTAGCCCGCACATGTTGACGCTCCCTTGTTCCTCACTACAGGTTGCAGTGAAAACTTATTAGGCCTGGATTTACTGAAAGCTCTGTATTCGACCATATCATGTTGTCCCGAAGGTGTATCCCTAATAATTTCCCCCACCACAGCCTCCTATATGTGTCTGTCCGGTCCCCTCCCACCAGAGTTGCAGTCTTTACCTTCCTCCCTCTGGGCATCATCAGACACTGATGTCGGCTGTCTCAATATACCACCTCATGTGGTACGTAATCAGCCCGGCGCCATCCTTCCCCGCCTTCGACAGTATTGACTGCCTGGGGAAGGAGAAGCGGCCCTTTTAACAATAATATCTGAATTGATGGACAAGGGCGTATGGAGGAGACACGTGGTAATATCTGTAACAGTCCCATTATTCCGGTTCTTAAAAAGACCAATGGAGATGCTCTCTCCCCTAAAATATACAGATTTGTGATTGACCTGAGAGCCCTTAACAAAATAACGATCTCCCAATACCCTGTTGTCCTCGACATTACAGCCCTCTTGACGATGGTCCCTTCTGACGCCACGCACTTTTCTGTCATAGACTTGAAGAATGCCTTTTTCAGTATTCCTATACATCATGACAGCAGACATTTTTTGGGTTACTCCCTTGGTGGGCGGAGCTTTAGATTTTGCCGCTCCCCTCAAGGCTTCACCGAAAGCCCCAGTATCTATAGTCAAGCTCTCAAAAGTCAACTAGATTCCTTGGAACTCCCTGATAATTCCACACTACTTCGGGATGTTGATGACCTCCTCATTACTGCAAATTCCGCCCCGACATGTAAAGAGGCTACTCTCTGTTTGTTACGCCACCTTGCCCTCCATAACCACAAGGTCTCTTTAAAAAAGCTTCAGTTTTGTCAAGAGAAGGTGACCTATTTAGGTCATCTCCTCTAGAAGAGAGAAGGCAGCTCACCACTGATTGTGTAGCCGTTATCAATGCTATGGCTTCCCCATGGACACAAAAGGAGGTGCGAGCCTTCATAGGTCTAACCTCATACTGCAGACAGTGGATTTCCAATTTTTCTGCCATGGTCAAACCTCTTCTTTGTCCTCACCACTAAAGACATATCAGACAGTTCCTTTCCATGGACCAGGGAGCATACGCAGGTCTTCCAGGATTTAAAGGAGCTCCAGTCCTCAGTGCTTCTGATAATAACAAACATTTTTTTCTTTTTGTACATCAAACAGATGGCTGTGCATGCGCTGTCTTGACCCAGATATTCGGAGGTCACCATCAGCAATGTGCCTATTTTTCATCTACCTTAGATCCTGTTGCAAGGGCTCTCCCAGGATGCCTAAGGGCGGGATGGTTCCCCATTTTGTGGATACCCTCCTTAATAACACCAAGACACAGTACCTCACTAGCGCACGACCCACAGGCTATGAATTGACCCTCTTTTCCAGCCACATTAACATCAAGAGATGCACTGTACTAAAACCCGCCACCTTACTCCCACTGGATACTCAGGATGCCTGTTTAGATCCATATAACTGTATATTGAGGACAGAGGAGGAGACGAAGGGATGGGTTGACTTACAGGATACCCCGATAGCAGACCCAGAAGGCACACTGTATGTGGATGGATCATGTCTCAGAGGGCCAGATGGTAACACATCAGCCGCCTACACCCTCAAGAGATTGGAGCAAGCAGTAGAAACAGCTCAGATTCTGCAGTGCTCTGCTCAGGCTGCAGAATTAGTGGCCCTCACTAGAGCCTGTGAGTTAAGCAAAGGAATAATGGTTAATATCTACACTGACAATCAGTATGCCTTTGGGGTGGCTCACAACTTTGGGAGACTGTGGAAAGAAAGGAATTTCCTTACTTCACATGGGATGAAAATTCAACATGGCCCCCTAATTCACCGATTCTTAGACTCCCTGACATTTCCCAGAAAGGTAGCTATTATAAAATGTAAAGCGCATAAGAAAGTGATGGAGGATGAAAAGGCAATGCCCTGGCTGACCAGACAGCCAGACAGACAGCTCTTACGAAAAAGGAAGGAATGTATGTGGGAGGTCCCGCCAGGTGGGTGGCAGAGGGGGGCATGGTTGAAGATACAGTACAGAGTGTGATTGATATTCAGTCCCATGCTACCCCTGAGGAGCTGAGGATGTGGACGGAGCATTTGGTGGTAAAGGAAATAGTTGGTTGATGGGCCCGTATCACTATGGAGAGACAATAGATGTTGCCTGACAGTCATGTGCTACCGGTAGTAATGATGGCCCATGGCCCTGCTCACAATAGTACGAAAGGGATATGTAAGTTGCTGGAACACACCTGGTATAACTCAAAGATACCAGCATATGCTGAGATGATGCTCAAAACATGCATGATTTGCCTTATGTACAAACCGGGAAAAGGTACAGTAACCCCTGGAGGAGGATTCTCTCCCCATAACTTTCCTTTCGATGCCCTCCAGATGGATTGTATCCATATGGACAGATGTAATGATTTAAAATACGTCCAGGTGGTGTTCTGTACCTTCAGCCAATGGGTGGAGGCCTACCCTGCCAAAGACTGCACCGCTATCACTACTGCCAAAATACTATTGAAAGAATACTTCCTGCGATTTGGTTTGCCCCGTTTGGTCTGGAGTGACAACGGGACACACTTTACGGCTCAAATAATGGAGTATGTCTGTTCAGCACTGGGTATGAAACAAAAATTTCATGCAGCTAACCACCCCAGTCAGCAGGTCTAGTGGAGGTGTACAATGGCATCCTAAAGACTAAAATGGCCAAGATTGTAGCCAAGACAGGTGTCAATTGGGTTGATGCCCTGCCCCTGGCTCTGCTGTCTGTCAGGACAATGGCCCATAGGACTATCTCCCCATGAGATAGTGTTCGGAAGGAATGCCAATGTGTGGGGTGTTCCACGGCCCCAGAAACTGTCTGATGTTGAATACCCTGTGTTGACTGATTATCTGTCCAGTTTGACTAACAGCTTTCGTACTCTTTACCACCAGGTGCATGACGCCATACCTGATAAAAGCGAGGGCCCAGGACACATTATCCAACCTGGCGACTGGGTTCTGATTTGCAACTTTCAACATACTAAGAGCCTCGAGCCCCGTTGGGCATAGCCCCGTCAGGTGTTACTGGCCACCGCACTGCCGTGAAAGTTGAAAGTCGGAAGAACTGGATCCATGCAACACACTGTAGACAAGTGCCTCTGCCTCTCCCCTATGATCAGTGGGTGAGAGAAGGATGAGGGGACTCGAAGACAGAAATAGTCAAGACATTTGTTCCATTCAGCAAGGCAAGATTACATTTCACAGAAGCAGAGAGTGACAGTATACTGAAGGGAAAGGTGGAACACTCCCCTCACTCTGCTCAGCATCAGGAACAATTATTCCCCGACCATACTGTTCCTACTTCTACCCAATATAACTTGCGTTCCAGAAAGAAGGCTTGCCCTTGACTTCACCCAGGTACCTATAGGCTGTAGAGCTGTGATTTCCCGGCTAAGAACGGTGCTGGTGTGTCAGACAAAGGTACGCCCCTAGGGCTCTTGGCACCTGCATCCAGTGAAGCAACCACCAATCACAGACAGCCGCTAGTGGTTCCTGGCTTAGTACAATGGCAGCCGTCCAATACACCCACGTCCAGAAACGATATGTCAGTCTACTACATAGCAAGTGCTTTGTGGCCCCAGTGGTGACGCTGTTTGTCTCAATCATCTTGTCTATCATCGATTGGATGTTACTGATCTATTATCCTGTTACCCCACCAACTCCTATCCCCGACTCCTGCAGAGGATCAGTATTTCATGTTACCCGCCCACGGATTTCCCCGCCATGCAGAATTGTTTAATAACACCTTTGTCCAGATGTTACATCATCATCAGCTGATCATAAATACTTCCAACTGTTTGGTATGTGGACTGATGCTGCATGCTATGACACAACCTGTCCCATTCTTTCCTTATCCTTTTCCATTTCTGGGTCCTGTCTCGCATGGTGGATGTTGATGCAGGAGGCCTATACTATCAATGGTACTGCCAATTCTGCCGTCGGAACATTTCGAGATGACTTCTGGCGGAACAGGTCTGGCAATACCAATACCCCTTTTTGCCCGACCATCCTCATCAACATTGCTATTACCGACAGATGAACTCGGTGAGATGGTGGTATTTAACTCAACTTCTCGACAAACATTTACCAAATTTCGAGCCAGAAGGTTACTACCTGATGTATGACACACTCTGAATGTTATAAATGTGCGGGCCGTGTCTGCATCCATGGCTTGGGAACTAAGAAAGTTAGCACTAGTATCTGTGACATCATTAAAACTTTAAACTCTTTGTCTCCTCCAAAGTTGGTGACATCCCCCAACACTTATTTTTTCTGTGACACAGCAGCCTACACTTGGCTCCCCCGTAACTGGTCTGGTACCTGCTATTTGGCCTTCCTCCTTCCACCAACGTATTCTACCCATGGAGATTACCAACTGTTGATGAAGGGCACTTTGCGCCGCTCACGTAGGGGTGTCATATCGGCTGAGGATACAGTAGGCCAGGAAGCCGGGGACTTCTTTAAGGGTTTCCTCCCATTCTGGGGCCCCATGGCAAACAGTCAGGCTATACAAAGACTGACCAGGGTCCTTGAGGCCACCATCACAGAAACAGCTGAGCTGGTGCCCTCTCCAGCATCACTGCAGAACTACAGGCAAACCGCTTTATAACACTTCAAAATCGTATGGTCCTTGACATCATCCTCGCTGATTGTGGTGTTGTGTGTAAATTGATTTGCTCCAGCTGCTGTGTGTATATTGCAGATCACGCACCCACAGTATATGATGCCATCCAACGTCTGCATCATCTTTCCTCTGAAATTCATCAGGATGAAGGCAACTGGTCCCTCACAGGCTGGATCTGGGGCCTCCTTTCCCAATGGGGATGGAGGGTCCTCATCTTCCTTGCCTTGGGAGTATCTGTCCTAGTCTCCTGCTGTTTGTGCATTCATTGCCTGCCAATGCTATGTGCAATGTGTGTTCAGGCTCTCAAGCCTCAACCTGTTAACATTCACGACACCAATATGAAGATGATGCTCCAACAAGAAACAGATGATCTCATGAATATCGACGTTTCCTAGAGTATTTGCCACTCAATGGCAAAAGGAGGATCTGAGGAAAAGAGTCCTTCTTGTCAGCATTTATTTTGTGTCAGGACTCCATTATTTTTGCATTGCCATTTCATGTCAAAGACCTCTGCACGACCCTCCTGGTCGTTTCTGCTGATTTCTGATGAAACTCTAACTGTCATGACCACCCTGCCCTTCCTGCTCCTTGTGGTTGAGCCAATTTCGAAAAAGGGAACAAAGAATTGGCATCAGCACCCTCGGACTGAACTCCTGCACACATCCACCCTGTTTTGCAAGACTTGGTCACACCACCATCCCAGAACTTGTTTCTTTCACATATCCTGCTGTTCAAGATCTGTCTGTTCTCTCATGTACATATCCTTTTTGGCAAGACCTGTCCGTAATATTTTGTACCACCTGTTGCAGCACCATCCTGCCTGAATAAAGAATGGCGTAACTGCATTCTGACTCGGGGGTGCCAGGCCCCCATCCGAACTGGTTTCTTAAGGTGGGAAATGTGTATATAAGGCCTGTAAGCTGCGGAGTGAGGCAGCAGCCTCCTCTGTCTTGTCTCAGACGAGCTTGGGACTCTGTTCCATAGCCCAGGCTATTCGAATAAAACTTGGTTCCTCCTGCAGACGAAGGCACCTGTGTCTCCTTTTTTCTATATAAGGACGGTATGGAAGACTTCGGTGGTTCCCCCGCCGCTGAGATCCAGTAAGTGGGTATAATCGGTTCTTCAACGCCCAGCCAGGATGATCGTCCCTGAAGACAGGAGGCAGCGTTGACGTGGGCAAGTACGTGCAGCTAGTTTTAGCATCTTTTTTAGCCTAGCACTTGAGCTGCCGCATGTGGAAATGTGCTGACAATGTGTCACCATCAATTAGACCACGTGTGCATGTCTATGGTTGTGGTGACATGTGCCATAGTTGTAAATGCAAAAACAACAGTTGATGGACAGAATGCAGAACAATGTCATACATTCACCCAAGTACAGAGATCTGGCACTAAATCCATCGTTTTTTTGCACTCTATACCACCCCAGTTCAGACATGGCCATATGCGAATCAGCCTTGACCCTGTGCCTCATGGGAACAGTCCAGCCCGAACTGCCAAGCCATGTCTTTCCTGGACCGGAATCAAGCATCCTAGGACCGGTTTCTGGCTATCAGCCTTCTTCAGACAGGATAGCTTGACTCCAGTGGTGTGGAGAGCATGGGACTCAAGTCTGAGCATACCCATCCCACTCGGGGTGACAACTGCAAAAACAACAGTTGATGGACAGAATGCAGAACAATATCATACATTCACCCCAGTACAGAGATCTGGGCCTAAATCCATTGTGTTTTTGCACTCTACGCCACCCCAGTTCAGACATGGCCATATGCAAATCAGCCTTGACCCTGTGCCTCATGGGAACAGTCCAGCCCGAACTGCCAAGCCATGTCTTTCCTGGACCGGAATCAAGCATCCTAGTACCGGTATCTGGCTATCAGCCGTCTTCAGCCAGGATAGCTTGACTCCAGTGGTGTGGAGAGCATGGGACTCACGTCTGAGCATACCCATCCCACTCGGGGTGACAGATGCAAAAACAACAGTTGATGGACAGAATGCAGAACAATGTCATACATTCACCCCAGTACAGAGATCTGGGCCTAAATCCATAGTTTTTTTGCACTCCACACCACCCCAGTTCAGACATGGCCAAATGCAAATCAGCCTTGACCCTGTGCCTCATGGGAACAGTCCAGCCCGAACTGCCAAGCCATGTCTTTCCTGGACCGGAATCAAGCATCCTAGGACCGGTTTCTGGCTTTCAGTCGTCTTCAGCAGGATAGCTTGACTCCAGTGGTGTGGAGAGCATGGGACTCACATCTGAGCATACCCATCCCACTCCGGGTGACAAATGCAAAAACAACAGTTGATGGATAGAATGCAGAACAATGTCATACATTCACCCCAGTACAGAGATCTGGGCCTAAATCCAGGCTCCGTCCATCACCACCCCCTTTTGTACCTGCTCCGTCCATCACCACCCCTTTTGTACCTGCTCTGTCCATCATCACCCCCTTTTGTACCTGCTCCGTCCATCACCACCCCCTTTTTGTACCTGCTCTGTCCATCACCACCCCCTTTTGTACCTGCTCCGTCCATCACCACCCCCTTTTGTACCGGCTCCATCCATTACCACCCCCTTTTGTACCTGCTCTGTCCATCACCACCCCATTTTGTACCTGCTCCGTCCATCACCACCCCCTTTTGTACATGCTCCGTCCATCACCACCCCCTTTTGTGCCTGCTTCATCCATCAGCACCCCCTTTTGTACCTGCTCCTCCATCACCACCCCCTTTTGTACCTGCTCTGTCCATCACCACCCCCTTTTGTACATGCTCCATCTATCACCACCCCCTTTTGTACCATTTTGTTCACCGTTATTTGGCAGGGTATGCTCAGACGTGAGTCCCTCGCTCACTTTGCCACTGGATTCAAGCAAGCCGGGCTGAAGACGGCTGAAATGCCAGAAACTGCTCCTCGGAAGCTTGTTGCCGGTCCAGGGAAGGCATGGCTTGGCAGTTCGGGATGGACTGTTCCCATGAGGCACAGGGTCAGACTGATTTTCATATGGCCTTGTCTGAACTGGGGTGGCAGAGTGGGCTAAAGAATGGTGATGGATTAAACCCAGATCTGTTGACTGGGTGTGAGTGTTTGATTGGTTCAGATGCTCCGTCCATCACCACCCCCTTTCGCATAGTTGTAAATGCAACATGCTTAGTGTCTTTTGCATAACTAATGTTCCTAATGTATACAATCATTGTTGGACATTTTCAGAGTGTACAAACACATAATTGATGGAACAAACACTGCCACAAGGGAAAACTTAGTTCAGTAGAACACATGATACATTGGGACAGTTAAACTACCAACATGCGGGACAGTTCCATAATATTAGCACTATTTACCCTCCAGTTTGGACAAGCGTGAGTGCACACAATGTGCAATTACAGAGGGAAGCAGGGTCATGGCAACCATCATGGCAGTGCCGTAGAAGGGAGTGGACCTACTGCCAGAAGATCACCTCTGGAAAGAGGAGGTCATAGCCCATTACCTGCTGAAGAAGGGGTCCATTGTCTGCCTTCTGAACCAGATAGCACCTGGCCTGCCGCCCACATCCCAGTGCTGCACCAACATCCCACCACAGACCAAGCCACTCACTGGCCCCCACATGCTGGCATCAGGAAAACTTCAACATACCTCCGCCAGAGTGGCAGGAGTATCACAGGCATCCTTTTCCAGGTTACTCCCCACTGTCCGGGATCCCAACATAAGCCTGACAGCTAACGAAGATGTCTTCAAGGGCATATCATGTTTCATAGAGGAAATCTGCACTGCTATTACCAGTGCAGACACACAATGAATGGATAATAAATACCCTCAAAGCTGTAGCCTTCACTAGCCCCAAGGAGTCTAGCATTGCAGTGTATGCAGGACACTTGTTCAATGGTTCTGTGCAGCCTCACAACACATTTACTAACTTCTGTATAGTGTCCCTACAGTGGACACTGCACTGTCATCATGTGTTGTAAAACATCTCACACGGTCACATACATCCACTTTCATGTCCATGCCTCACACATTGAAACAGCAAATTCCCAATCAGAAATATTAGGGGTAATCTATGATGAAAGGTCTGAGCTGGTGTTGTGAAAATAATTGACTGCCCAGTGCTTTGTCTTGGCTCAACACACAGAGATGAGGCATATGTACCATATTTATGGTGCATCCCTGTGCGTGCCCTTGCACTGGTGCCAAAAAATCTGGGCAGTGCCACTGCCGGAACACTTGTGCCTTGTAGGAATGGTGACTGCACTGCATGGGTATTTATTCTGTGCATGAATAGACACATTACAGCATAAAAATAATCTAGAAAGGGGATTTGCTTTATCCATGAATGAGCTGAAATGCACAAGAGCTAAATACATGTCTTCTAGTCTTGCCTGTCGAACGTTGCATGGTCAGATCTATCAAATTTAACACAGCCCCAGATATGTGAATCTGGAGCTACATCAAAAGCTATGGATGTTGTGGTGGAACGTCCAACCCAACACCAATTGCCCACCCCTTTGCTGTATCAGACTGCTGTGGTAAGGAAAATATTGGCAAGGTGGTATAAATCAAGGTTAACTGGCTTTGCGCAACTCTGTAAATATGGGGATGTTTTTAACACTATTCAATAACAACAAAAGAGGGGCTGTTTAAGAACACACTGAAAGAAACACACAAATGTTTTTAGAAGGACCCTCACTCACTAACCTAGTTGGTGACATGCTTCATCATCGGGTCCCCACCGGATCAGCCGAATGCCGTTCCGGTGTGCTGCGACGCCTGCAATTGCAGCGGAGCGGGTTGTGATTTGGTGCAAGTGATAAGGTGCAAATTAAAAAGTAACCAAATGTACCTGAAAAATACTTTATTATAGGTGACTTGGTTACTAATAAAAACAAAACTATGGAGCTGGGAGATCCGATGAAGTGTGAAATTTGGTCGACATGAACATGTTTCTGCTTGTATTAGCACATTCTGCGAAGCATTCATCAGGACCTTATAAATAGTGAGACCATGGCGGTATACGCTCGCTAAGACGTACCCTAACCTCTGGTCGTGTGTAAAAACTCACAGTTTTACCATGAACAATGGCCTTTAAGTAGTTCTTAGACCGGTTGTAACTTGAGTCAAATGCACAAATTACTTCATGGAAACCAGATCGGGGGTCCGATTGGAAGTTTTCCGAGTCTTCAGGGATCCACCAGGTGCCTAACCGTGCACGTCTGGCTCCGAATATTGACATAACACCACAAGAAGATGAACAAAAGTGATGTCCCATTGGTGTTTGTCCCTTGTGTGCATGCCTCCAAATTGTTGACACAAGGAGTACATGCTTGGTTGACACACATGTGTGTGACTCAACCCCATGACAGTGGTAGATGCCTTCCTAGAATGGGGTAAGTACTTTCCACATACGTAGTCACACATACAACATATGGAGAACAGTGAACCTTGTACCATTGCATGCACTGCCCATCAAACATGTAAACTATGGCACAGAATGCATCTGTGAAGGTTTTCATGGGAAGACACCAGACACATTTTGAACTAAAGACATCTGATCAATGAAAGCCACACACACAACAAATGTCACATGCCATAGCCATTGACTGCTGCCAGGCATGCAACAGCTAAAGAAAATGGTACAAATACCGGCCAAAAACCACTTAGAGTTACTTTATTAACCGCATTACACATTAGCATGAAGTTTTCATAGCCAAATTAAAAAATTTGGAGGCCACATGAGTTATCAATAGAAATTCAACTCTTAACCATTTGTGTCACAAAAATTCAAACAAGCTACACTGGACTGCCACCTCCAGTCTGCAAGGCTGCCTGTTGATTGCTCGTCAATTTCTGCTTAGTTTTGCACTTGCCATTCTGCTAGTGCTTCTTGCAGTCCGTCACTGTTCTCTTGACTTCTGTAATAGAGTTTACCTTGTTGACAAATGACTGCCATATAGCGTATTTGGTCCCCAATTACACCTTGGAGGTGACGAAGGGCTGGTGTTGATGATATGTCACCTCTGCAATCAGGGTATCATTCTCCTCCTGACTGAATCTGCATTTCTCTTCCTCTTCCCCAAGGACTCTGGCTGGTCATCCTGGCTGTTGATGGTGGGTTGGGGGTATTATTGTCTTGTGCTGAACTTGGTCCTGGCTTCTCCATTCTGCATGTATTTAAGGAGAACAACGGCCCTTAGGGTAGATAATTTTTGAAAACCATTCAATGACATATAGACTTCAGTCAGTACTATATCAGAAAGTTTTTCAGTACCCAGCCGGGCCTGAATCTTTTAATCAGAAATATGGACATAAATACGAGAAGACCACCAGAAGGGTCTGATTCAGAAACTGATAGGGTACAAGCCTGTACCTATCCAGAGCACACTCGAACAAGGTTCGGGGGTGGGAAAATAGTCTCGACTTACTGGATCACATTGCAAATTGCTCTGAAGGTTTGTCCGCTGCTCACGATAACACTTTCTAAATCACAACAGGCACTTAGATAGTCTCGCCGCCTTGATCTTCTGTATTTCACGATCTGCATGTACACAAAGCAGCCACACCTGCTCCCGACTTGACATCGCCACTCTAGCCACAATCACAATATTGCCGATTGTTTCCTAGGGTATTCGACCGATTAGTTTTCCTTAGAATCCGCGTGCACTCGCTTGGAAAGCATGCAGTGAAAATGAAATTGGAACACCATTAATATGATGATTATGAGAATGGTTGTACTATCTATTGTCGTGCACCTCGGCATGCTATGGTGGAATAACGTGTGAACCCGTGTGTATATTACCTGACATAAGTGCTATATTTAAACAAGAATCCTTTGTCCTTTCTTCCCATTTTCTCAATTTTTCCTACTATGTACAGGCTTTTTCAAAAGTACAAACAGGCAAACTATCACAAAGTCCTGATGATGATCCCAGTTCACTAGGAGCCGGGGATCGAAACGTCGTCGACAATTTCAACAATTCTGTAACCCTTTCTATTGTGTCAAATGTTGTTACAGTAATTGTCTGTCTGAACTTGCTTTACAATTGTGTTAATGATGCAAGGGACAGTTGGCTCCCACGTTCTCTTTGCCTGATATTCTATAATCTTTTTTCTTTTTCTTACTTTTTTCCCACCCCCGAACCTTGTTCGAGTGTGCTCTGGATAGGTACAGGCTTGTACCCTATCAGTTTCTGAATCAGACCCTTCTGGTGGTCTTCTCGTATTTATGTCCATATTTCTGATTAAAAGATTCAGGCCCGGCTGGGTACTGAAAAACTTTCTGATATAGTACTGACTGGAGTCTATATGTCATTGAATGGTTTTCAAAAATTTTCTACCCTAAGGACCGTTGTTCTCCTTAAATAACTGATTGCCCATGGTCCCTAGGTACTTATTGGGTTCCCTTGTTTTGTTGAAAAAACCATTCTGTATTTAGGTATTTTTGTAAAAATGTTATTAGCAGCATATTTGTAAGCTCTTTTTGCCAATAGACACTGAAAAGTGACTTTGGGCTGATTAGTGTGAACTTTTTTATAAGGGTAGGTGAAGAATTCTGCTCCACCAGTATAGTGTGCCGAGAGCTGCCTACTCCGCATTCCTCTGAGAATATGGAGTATAAAGCAAAACGACCACACTGTAACGGAGCGATGTTGTCCAGCCCCCGCCTCCACCCCCCCTAAAAGAAATATGTGCAAATTAATTTGAAAAGAAATAAAAGCACACTTACATATACTGTGGCGTCCCTGTGCTACCCTCCTGCTTCTCGCCGACATGGAGTGTACATCTTGTGAGAACTGTCCTTGCGCGCGAGCGCATTTCTCACAAGACGTCTTGCGAGAACTGCGCAGGCGCGGCATGTGCGCGCATGCACAGTTCTCGCAAGATGTACGTCTGACGTAAGCGAGGAGGAGGAGGGCAGCCTGAGGACTCCGCAGTACAGGTAAGTGTGTTTTTATTTCTTTTTACATTAATTTGTACATATTTTTTATTAGGTGGACCTCCACGTAATCGCGCTACGCTAGAACTATGAGCCCTTACTTTTTTTACTGCTATTTGGCCAGCCAGCACTTTTATCACACTAACGTGAATTTTTTTATTGCCTCGACGCTAGAGGTAGTGTAATTTTTTGCGGGCGCTATCTGATCTTAACGACCCGTGGCAATATATTGTACATACGTTGCAAACATAGCTTTAGGATTTGGCCATTGGCAGAGGTAAACAAATGGCTGCTAAATAGCATGAAAACTGCTTAGCGGCAATTCTTGTAAATATGTCCCCATGTGTCTTATTGTTTCTTTAACGTTCCTTCCCATTGAGCTATTAGGGTGAGTTAGAGTTTTCACTGAAGACCCAAAAGTCCTTACCCGTAAAAGATATATGCATAAACCGATGTTTCATGTACTTACTGCCACTACTTTGATCTATACATTTTCAGAATTAACAGAAGCCAAATGAGCTTTGCATAGAACTCTATGTTATTCAGAGTATTCCGGACCTAGTCATAAATCACTATATATTCTCCAGTGTTTTGTGCACACAATGGGATCAACTTTAAGAGCAATACACCTTAACTATTTTGCACATTAAAGACCTCTATCTAAAACGTTTTAATAATAATAATAATAACTGTAAATAAATGCATGACTAATTAAATAAATAGTGGCGATGAACAGAGGATCATACATAGTGTAAATATTGAAGCTAGAGGAAATTACTTCCCCGCTGTCTTCTATAGAACAATGAAATTGGAAAGGGGCGACCACTCGGTCCCCCCGAACGTATGGCGGAGTGCCTCGATCCCCCCGGGAAGCCATTTTTGGGCGGGAGGCGTGTCTCGGCTGGTATGCCCGAAGCGGCGTAGCCGGGGCGCGTCTTTTCCCGCCCTAGAGTGGGCTGGCCTAGACACCGACGTAGCCAGCCCCGCCCTAGGGGCAGGCAGGGGCGGGTTTACGCCCGCCCTGAAGACGGATAAAAAGAGACGCAAGACCGGAAGACGTCCTCTTGTTCTTGTGCTCCGAAGTTGCACCTCCTCGCTACACGTGAGCTCGGGACAGAACGAAGAGCCAATTTTGAGCGTTTTGATCTTTTTCTTTGTCTTCTAGATACTTCGTCGGAGAGATGCCCAAGAAAGGCGCAAAGAGAATGACGACTGAGCAGATGGTTCGGGCCCTCTTTAAGGATATGTCCGACATAAAGAAGCGGCTGGCGGAGCGAGACGGGGAGGAGGGATCGGGCCAACCACCGGCTGGAGGGAGACCTAAGAGGCCGAGAAGGGTTCCAGCCGGGGGAAGTGTCCCGGCTCCCTCTGCCCCGCTCGAGGTGCCGACCCCGCTACCGATGGAGGGGAATCCAATCCCCGTTGTCATCACCCCGACATCCAACGAGGATATGCCCCCCGAGCTGGCAGCACAGCTAGCAGCGTGGTTGGGCGATGGTACTGAGGGCGCCACGGCTGCCGAGGCACAGGCGCTGATAAGAAAGCTGCGTAAGGAAAAAGAAGCAGCCAAGGTGACCGCACCGGTGGCGGTGATAGAAAAGCCGCAAGTGGTAGACGCAGCATCCGGTTCAGGTAAGCGGCCATTGCCGATCGCAAGGGACGAGTCAGCACCCTCTCGTAGAGAAAGATTGGGGCAGCATGTTCCCTTAGCAATAAAAGAAAAGATTTGGGCGGGGGAATACGTGAATATATTCTCCTTGCTTGTCGATCATTATGAGTTAGAGCATGTCAAGAGTCAGAAGGACCTAATGCATCCAAGTGTTTGGCGCGCAAAAATGGCCGCCTTCAAGGTAAATGAGAATATTGGCAACTGGGGCAATGCGTGGGGTATTTTTACATCGATTTTGGGGGAACGTAGGCCCGAGTTGCTTCCTGAGTTTTCCATTTATCAATCACGAATTATGGGTTACTCGACAGCGTATCAAGGTAACCATTGGTTCTGTTATGACAATCTGTTCAGGAAAGAAAAGGAGCATAACAAGAGTTTGACTTGGGATTGTTACGATTCTGTGACATGGGATAAAATGAAAGAATCAGGAATGTTAAAAATGCCATTGGTTGGGAGCAATGTTGTTGATTACTCCCGCCAAAATGTGGGGACGCCCTTTCGACCAAGTACGAGCACCGACGATTATTCGAGACCCGCAGGCAATACAGGGAAAAAGGGTTTCTGCTTTAATTTCAACAAGGGGAAATGTACCAGGCCTCCGGGATCGTGTAAATTCAAACATGAATGTAGTACTTGTGGGTCGTCCCATCCTGAGTCATCGTGCAGAGCCAGAACGAGTGAGAATGGGGGTAAGGGAGGCGCCAAACAGGTCTAAGATAGTCCGAGGGGCGCCTTTACCAACCCCGATTGATACCTTGGCAATGATTCCCTGGCTCAGCGAATACCCGGATCGTACTTCTGCTGGGGTGCTGCGGAACGGTTTTACACATGGTTTCCGCATCCCGGTGGGGGACTTTCAGGGTGTAGGGACGTGCAAAAATCAACTTTCCGTTTTACAACATACATCTGTAGTGCAAGAGAAAATTCAGAAAGAGGTTAGCCGGGGACGGGTCGCCGGCCCGTTTAGTGTACCCCCGGTACCGCATTTTGTCTGTTCTCCGTTAGGGGTGGTCCCCAAGAAGGACCCAGGTGAGTTTCGTTTGATCCATAATCTGTCTGCTCCACATGGTCTTTCGGTGAACGATGCAATTGATCCAGAGCTTTGTTCGGTGCGATACGCATCGTTTGATGAGGCAGTAGCCATCTTGAATCGCCTGGGGCCCGGGACGTTGATGGCGAAATCAGATATCGAGTCAGCGTTCCGGTTGCTCCCGGTACACCCAGACAACCAGCGTCTTCTGGGATTCGGGTTTCAGGGGTCATTTTACATGGATAGGTGTATGCCAATGGGATGCTCTATATCATGTGCTTATTTTGAGAAATTCGGTACTTTCCTGCAATGGGTGTTCACTATGAAAACGGGTTTCCGAAATGTAATGCACTACCTTGACGACTTTCTGTTCCTTGGCCCCGCCGGTAATCCCGAATGTGCCCAGGCCTTAGCTGAATTCTGTGTGTTGATGGGTCATTTTGGCGTGCCATTGGCACCAGGTAAAACTATGGGTCCCACGACTTGCCTCGAGTTTTTGGGGATCGAGTTGGACTCTAGGGAGGGGTGTTTCCGTTTACCAGCTAGCAAAGTGTTGAAGTTTAGGGCAGCCCTCCAAGTATGTTTAACTGCATCTAAGGTTACACTGCATCAGTTGCAACAATTGGTGGGGAAGTTGAACTTTGCCTTGAGAGTGATCCCAATGGCCCGCCCCTTTTCCCGCTCAATCGCCCAAGCAATGGTTGGCCTAAAGGAGGGTCATCATCGCACGAGGTTATCGGCCGAGGTCCGCCAGGACATGCGTATTTGGTTAGCATTTTTGGCGGACTTCAATGGTCGAGTCGTCTGGAACAAGCCAGCCGTATCCTCCGAGGAGCTTGGGCTATGGACAGATTCAGCGGGAAGCATAGGCTTTGGCGCCATCTTCGGCACAAAATGGTCTGCACAAAGGTGGCCCCTATGGTGGCACGAGAAGGGGCTGACGAGTAATATTGCTTTCCTTGAACTGTTTCCCATTCTGGTGGCCCTGAGAACCTGGCCTGAAGGGTTCAGAGATCATTCTGTCGTGTTCTGGTCTGACAATATGACCGTTGTAGAATGCATCAATAGTCAGGCAGCCCGTTGTAAACTGATTTTGAGGCTGCTCAAAGAAATTGTCCTACTGTGTATGCAACTGAACGTGATATTCAGAGCAAAACATGTCCCGGGGGTGATGAATCAGGCGGCTGATGCACTGTCTCGTTTTCACATGCAGGCTTTCTCGGGTTTCCTTCCTTCAGCGGACCTAGAGCCGGCACCCTTCCCCGAAGCTCTCTGGTCTCTCGGTGCCCCGAACTTCGTCACCTCGTGGGAGAGAGTCTAGCACCCAGGACAAGGAAGGCATATGAAGGGGCGTTTCAGGCCTATTTAGCCTTTTTGGGGACTGAGAGAGGGGGACTTTGGGGTCAGGAAGAGTGGGTTGTACATTTTCTGATGTCCTTACGTAGGGCTGGGAAATCGGTGGCTACGGCCCAAAGGCATCGTGCCGCCATTTCCTTTGTTGCCAGGGCCCATAATATCCAGGACCCGACAGCGTCTTTTGCAGTACAAAAGGCGCTGCGTGGGTGGCAACGCCTTGAGGGTCACAGAGTAGATGTGAGACGACCGATAGGTCTGGATAGGTTGTCCCAGTTGCTGGCCACACTCCCTACCACATGCTCGTCTCCTTTCGAGACGTGTTTGTTCCGGACTGCATTTACGCTGGCATTTCACGGGGCTATGAGGATAAGTGAGCTGGTTGCAAGAAACAAACAGGATGTGGTGGGGGGGTTGTGCCGGGAACACGTTCAGATCAGGGGCGATGCGATGATTGTCTCCTTTCTCAGGTCCAAGACCGACCAAGATGGGAGGGGGGACTGCACGATCATTCGCAGGACCCCCGGGTCCTCCATGTGTCCGGTACAGTGTTTAGAAGATTACCTAGCACGAAGGGTGGCATCATGGGGGGGGACTTTGTTGAGGCATGCAGACGCCACCCCGCTGACGAGGTTTCAGTTTCAGCGGGTGCTTGCAATGGCCATTGCCGCAGCGGGCTTGGACCCGGGCGAATTCGGGACCCATTCCTTTCGAATAGGGGCTGCCACTGAAGCTACAGCCAGGGGTCTTAATGTAGAGCAAGTGAAACGGGTGGGGCGTTGGTCCTCCAATTGTTATAAGAGATATGTGCGATTGCACATGTTGTGAAGCTGTAATCATATACTCACGCTTCTTGTCTTTTGTTTGTTTTCAGTTGCGCAAGCCTACGCGGCAGGGCGGACTATGCAGTCGACCCAACACCAGGCCAGCGGTCAGACATCACCGGCTGTGAGAAAGGAGGTGTGGGTCGTGGGCCACTCATACGTGAGACGGGCCGCAGACGTATTCAAAGCAGGTGACATGGTTCACGTACCTGGGGAATACGGGTACAGAGTGTCCTTCTACGGAAGAGGCGGTCTCTGTATTGACCAGTTTCAAGCATTCTTTGAGGGTTTGTTAGGGCGGATGAGGTCACCGCCGTCCATAGTCATAGTGCATTTAGGGGGCAATGATTTGGTCACCACCGGTAGACGACTTCTCCTGGAGGCTATGCTTTCCACGGTAAGTTGGTTAGCGAGGAGAGTTCCAGGGTGCGTAATTGCGTGGTCTCATATGATCCCACGAAAAGTGTGGCGGGGGGCTATCTCGATCCCTGCTTTGAATCATTCTGTTAAAAAATTGAATAACAAAGTGAGTAGGTTGTTCCGTTCCAAGACATTGCATTCGATCTCGCATAGTTGTATTAATGATGACAGTATGTATTTGGGGGATGGTGTGCATTTGTCAAGGGTGGGGAATGAGTTACTCATAGGAGACTTCTTAGCTTGGTTAAAAACGTTAAAACATGACCTTTAGGTAGGAGTCTTGTGGGGGGTCCGGATAGCCGGTCAACTATCCGGACCTGTGGCGGTAAGGTCATGATCGGTGAGCACTAATTAGAAGATCCCTATGAGTGGGCGTCACCCAACACGGATGGGAGCGCTCGGGAGAGGTGGTCATTGGCCCCTCAGTGGGGAGGCGGTCCCGTCTAAGGGTGGGTCGCCGGAAGTAAAGGAAAGGCGGTCAAGGCCCCTTCCTTTGTAGGAGGGGTTACAGCCCCCTCCTGGGGAATTTCCCGGGGCCAGTGTCATCTGCGACGGCAGATGCGGTAAGTTGTGTGGGGTGGGGGGAGGTCCACGATACCTTCTAGATACCTCACACGAGTCTTCGAACGACCTTTAAATGGCGTCGAGTCTTAAGTGCCCCCGTCAAGTCAAGGGAAATTGTTAGTAGTTGCACTTGAGGTAAGCCTCTGTGCTGTCGCCCCTCCCAAGTGGGAGGGGTAAGTCTGGTTAGGGATCTTGACACCGGTTATGACCTTGCCGTTGGCCCTTAAACGTTAGGATGTACAATTTCAGTATTTCTAGAGAATGTTTTGTAGGATGCTAGTTCGGCTAGGAGAACCTCTGTATTAGAGAATATGTTAAGGTTAGCCAAACATCGCAATGTGTTAATGAAATTGTACATAACATGAAACGTTTAATGTTTTTAATTTTGTTTAATAAATACGGCCGGGAGGGTCACTCCCTCCCACTTCCAAAAACTTCAAGAACTGTTTCCGGTTTCCCTCCTTTTGGGGATTGTGTTGAGAGGGGGTGGCGGGTATCTCAGCCATATGGAAAGGGGCGACCACTCGGTCCCCCCGAACGTATGGCGGAGTGCCTCGATCCCCCCGGGAAGCCATTTTTGGGCGGGAGGCGTGTCTCGGCTGGTATGCCCGAAGCGGCGTAGCCGGGGCGCGTCTTTTCCCGCCCTAGAGTGGGCTGGCCTAGACACCGACGTAGCCAGCCCCGCCCTAGGGGCAGGCAGGGGCGGGTTTACGCCCGCCCTGAAGACGGATAAAAAGAGACGCAAGACCGGAAGACGTCCTCTTGTTCTTGTGCTCCGAAGTTGCACCTCCTCGCTACACGTGAGCTCGGGACAGAACGAAGAGCCAATTTTGACCCACCCACCAGCCCCTGAAGACAGCCAGTTGTTTTGTAATAAAGTGAATTTATAAATATGTTTTCCGTTTCGTTTACAGGCTGTGAAGGTATCAGTTTGATGTTGAGCCTAATAAAGAATGGTGAATGTCGTGTAGGTTTTTACGATGAAAATGATTTGATATAGTGTTGTATCTTTAAGCATGCTCTTTCGGTCGTAGCGACCAATGTTTACATAGGTTTGAGTAAGAATTGTCGTATTTATTTTTTGGTAGGCGGTAAGGTCATGATCAGTGAGCACTAATTAGAAGATCCCTATGAGTGGGCGTCACCCAACACGGATGGGAGCGCTCGGGAGAGGTGGTCATTGGCCCCTCAGTGGGGAGGCGGTCCCGTCTAAGGGTGGGTCGCCGGAAGTAAAGGAAAGGCGGTCAAGGCCCCTTCCTTTGTAGGAGGGGTTACAGCCCCCTCCTGGGGAATTTCCCGGGGCCAGTGTCATCTGCGACGGCAGATGCGGTAAGTTGTGTGGGGTGGGGGGAGGTCCACGATACCTTCTAGATACCTCACACGAGTCTTCGAACGACCTTTAAATGGCGTCGAGTCTTAAGTGCCCCCGTCAAGTCAAGGGAAATTGTTAGTAGTTGCACTTGAGGTAAGCCTCTGTGCTGTCGCCCCTCCCAAGTGGGAGGGGTAAGTCTGGTTAGGGATCTTGACACCGGTTATGACCTTGCCGTTGGCCCTTAAACGTTAGGATGTACAATTTCAGTATTTCTAGAGAATGTTTTGTAGGATGCTAGTTCGGCTAGGAGAACCTCTGTATTAGAGAATATGTTAAGGTTAGCCAAACATCGCAATGTGTTAATGAAATTGTACATAACATGAAACGTTTAATGTTTTTAATTTTGTTTAATAAATACGGCCGGGAGGGTCACTCCCTCCCACTTCCAAAAACTTCAAGAACTGTTTCCGGTTTCCCTCCTTTTGGGGATTGTGTTGAGAGGGGGTGGCGGGTATCTCAGCCATATGGAAAGGGGCGACCACTCGGTCCCCCCGAACGTATGGCGGAGTGCCTCGATCCCCCCGGGAAGCCATTTTTGGGCGGGAGGCGTGTCTCGGCTGGTATGCCCGAAGCGGCGTAGCCGGGGCGCGTCTTTTCCCGCCCTAGAGTGGGCTGGCCTAGACACCGACGTAGCCAGCCCCGCCCTAGGGGCAGGCAGGGGCGGGTTTACGCCCGCCCTGAAGACGGATAAAAAGAGACGCAAGACCGGAAGACGTCCTCTTGTTCTTGTGCTCCGAAGTTGCACCTCCTCGCTACACGTGAGCTCGGGACAGAACGAAGAGCCAATTTTGACCCACCCACCAGCCCCTGAAGACAGCCAGTTGTTTTGTAATAAAGTGAATTTATAAATATGTTTTCCGTTTCGTTTACAGGCTGTGAAGGTATCAGTTTGATGTTGAGCCTAATAAAGAATGGTGAATGTCGTGTAGGTTTTTACGATGAAAATGATTTGATATAGTGTTGTATCTTTAAGCATGCTCTTTCGGTCGTAGCGACCAATGTTTACATAGGTTTGAGTAAGAATTGTCGTATTTATTTTTTGGTAGGCGGTAAGGTCATGATCAGTGAGCACTAATTAGAAGATCCCTATGAGTGGGCGTCACCCAACACGGATGGGAGCGCTCGGGAGAGGTGGTCATTGGCCCCTCAGTGGGGAGGCGGTCCCGTCTAAGGGTGGGTCGCCGGAAGTAAAGGAAAGGCGGTCAAGGCCCCTTCCTTTGTAGGAGGGGTTACAGCCCCCTCCTGGGGAATTTCCCGGGGCCAGTGTCATCTGCGACGGCAGATGCGGTAAGTTGTGTGGGGTGGGGGGAGGTCCACGATACCTTCTAGATACCTCACACGAGTCTTCGAACGACCTTTAAATGGCGTCGAGTCTTAAGTGCCCCCGTCAAGTCAAGGGAAATTGTTAGTAGTTGCACTTGAGGTAAGCCTCTGTGCTGTCGCCCCTCCCAAGTGGGAGGGGTAAGTCTGGTTAGGGATCTTGACACCGGTTATGACCTTGCCGTTGGCCCTTAAACGTTAGGATGTACAATTTCAGTATTTCTAGAGAATGTTTTGTAGGATGCTAGTTCGGCTAGGAGAACCTCTGTATTAGAGAATATGTTAAGGTTAGCCAAACATCGCAATGTGTTAATGAAATTGTACATAACATGAAACGTTTAATGTTTTTAATTTTGTTTAATAAATACGGCCGGGAGGGTCACTCCCTCCCACTTCCAAAAACTTCAAGAACTGTTTCCGGTTTCCCTCCTTTTGGGGATTGTGTTGAGAGGGGGTGGCGGGTATCTCAGCCATATCAGAGATACACATCTCCACACTGCAGACGAACCCTTCCTTGCGTGCTCTTCGCGTGAATTAATAACTTTCCATGGTGGGACGGGGACTAAAAACGGTTGTATGTACATGCTCTTTGCACTATCTGAGTAACACAACAACCACAAACTTGCATGAATAAACGGTTCAATAGACCGGGCTGAACATGTTAAACAAACACATATATTTGAGGTGATTTTCTTAAATCTAAGCAGGCAGGTTTGGTGGCTGATAGTCGGTTGAAGGGAATTTAAAAATGTGAACACAGATGTAGAGATAGCCCTTTAAATCAAAGGTTACTGTTTTTGATCTCGGTTCAAGCATAAACATTTACTGGCCCGAACGAACAACACCTCGCAGGCTATGCCACATAAAGGTGGCTGTTAGAAATTGTGCACCTTGCATTGAAAAAGAATTCTACTTGTGACCTGGAACCAGTTCAGAGAACATTGGATTGGGGTCACATGACTTCGCGCATACATGCCAACATTTTGCAACTGGAAAGTGGGAGATTTTGTAGAAAAATTCGGGGTAATATATTTTCCCCTTAACATATATTGAAATAGAGGCAATTTCAGGCGTGAGAAAGCTAAATGTAGCCTTTGTTGGCTACAGTTTCACACCTAAATCATGTATGTTGGCAAACGTGCCCATGGAGCCCAGTAAGCTTCCGGCGACTGAACGCTTTACCACTTGCCTCAACCGGCCTGGAAAATATGATGGAGCTGCTATAAATCAGATTGCATAGAACAGTTTTTTCTTCACTGTTAGCAAAAATATTACATTTTCTGATTTTGCTCCAAATGGGTTATAACTTACCAAACCTCTACAACTCTTGATGACCAAGGAGCGATAAAAGATCTGCAGTGCTGCTATATGCTACCCTGTTCGCTATTATTCATAAAAGTGGTTATTGTGATTTACATTTCTTATAGCCAGTGCTCCCCAAAGGAGCCTTATCGCCTACAGCGGCACACACCAGCATCTGGCACCCCTCTGCCACTGGAGCATTGTAAGTCAAAGGTTAATTGGCGGGAGCAGGAGGAGGAAAATGCCCCAGATGACTGATTTGTATTGTTAACTTGCTTTGTAGTGCACAGTGCTTGTAGGTAGCTCTTTATATAAAAAGCAGCTGAGCTCCTATCCGGGGTAGAAGCAAATTACAGCAAAATGGAAAAACCTATTTCATGTAAAGGGTCTATTCCTAAATCCCAAGTGTCTTTTAAAATTGCTATTAAAATGTTCCATTGTAAATTATATGTGATATGTTGCTTTTTAAAAATGTCCTTGCCTCAAACTACATTAGAACCACGTGTGCTGCATGATAAAAATACATCCACGAAAACAGAATTACAATTAAAGTTTTACATAGTCCATTAAAATATCACAACTGGATGTCTATCAAGTAAATGTTAAAGATACCTGGCGTAACTGTACTTTTCTAAAATCTGAAATAGTTCCAGTGGCACCGGTCTCAGAACAGAGTTTATTCCAACAGAAAGCAATCATCTGAAAAAGCTGATATCAGGGGTTCATGAAGGAAAGGGTGATAGGAACGCTGTCTAGAGGGTACATTGACGCAGAGTGTTGCATCTAAGAACTGAACTGAAATAAGCTTAAATCTACCATTTTAGAGAAATCATAGTGTGTATTTTTGTCGTTTATGGTCTTGTGGTAACTCTATTTAAAGTCTACTTATTTTTTATATAAAACCTGTGTGGTGTCCATTTGTAGTGTTGTCACTGGGTTACTGTATGTGGTCACAACTGCTTAACTTACAACGCCTCTGAAGTAAGCCTTGACTGCTACCGCCACGCAACCTAGAGGGTGAGCAGGGGTTATTTTAGGAGTGTAATCCCCTTGTCTAGCCTAGAGGAAAGGGTCCCTATTTGTCACAAGTACCTACCTGTGCCACCTATAGATCCCCAAATCTAACAGTATCTGAATACATCTATTTATTTATTTACACATAAGCATTGTTGTCAGAACAGTCTGAACAGTGCTCACAAATGTGAAAAAGTAGCATGTACGTATATACATAAAAAATCAAATGACTGTTAACTCCAGAAAATTATTTGACATAAGGAGTCAGTGCCTCTGGGTTGACTAAAGTGAAGCGTTGTTCTATCCATAATATTACAATTGCCCTTTGTTCTTGATTGCCTCATTGGGCCAACCCTGATGTTCAATTACTTCAGAGTCTAACTTGGGCCTTCGTAGCCTGTACCTTCACAGCTTCTTGTTTTCCTTCCTCAAGCCATTTGCCTCTGGGACTGGGCTGAGGTAGGCCATCAGCCCTTTGAAATTAGATGCAGTTTTTCTGACAGAGTGAACCCTACCTATCCCCAGTGCATGCCTCACCCTGCGATTCTTAATGCTTTGGCTTCCAGTGAGAGGCCACAATCCACCTTCATCTAAGTCACTTCCAACCAGTTTAGAAAGGACAGCAGTGATACACGACTTAATCATTAGCTGATCAAAGCAAAGACATATTCCTTCATGATTGGATGAGACCTCTGAATTTGAACGTGCAGATGACCTAATAGGTCAGACCTGGCCAGAAGTACAGGACCCTAATACTTAAACCTTTCTCAAGATGCTGTGGGTTCGATGCAGGGTTTTGGAGTGTACAAGAAATGGTGGCGCCTGTGCTGGTTGCGGAAGGTGTGGGTAAAATTAAAAAAGTAGGAACGGTGCAACAAGGGCAGAGGAGACCCGAAAACCTCTGTAGGGGTTGGCAAGGGCCCAACACTAAAGATAAAACACAAGTCCTGTGCACACGTTATAATGAGTAAATCAAGCAAGTTTTTATCCTTTTTGGATGAACAGAAAAGAGAGTCAAGCAAGCCAAAAGCTTGTTACTCCGCAGGGCTGTGGGCGGTATGAGTAAACCAATATTGTATGGCCGGTGATAATTCCAACCCGGCATTCACCGGTAAAATAGAAAAGTTGTAAGGTGCACCCCGGAAGCACACCGCGATCACCACACAGCTTCTGCATACAGATGGCCTTTCAAGACGGATGTACCTGCCCGTTTTATCCATCCCTTTAGAGATCCTTCACTTACAACTTTTCTATTTTACCCGTGAATGCCGGGTTGGAATTATCACCGGCCATACAATATTGGTTTACTCATACCGCCCACAGCCCTGAGGAGTCACAAGCTTTTGGCTTGCTTGACGAAACACGTGTCGGCTGGTTTTTGATGTTGATATCACCCTTCCAGAACAGGAACGATCAATACATCTGAAATAAACTTTCCACTTGTGTCTACCTTGTCTTATTACCTAAGACTAACGCTCTTTTCTGTTCATCAAAAGGATAAAAACTTGCTTGATTTACTCATTATAACGTGTGCACAGGACTTGTGTTGTATCTTTCTCAAGATGTTCTCAATGAGTAAAGTTGTATAGCACATCAGTGTACTTGTGAAGAACTGTGAACCAGGAGAGGAAATTTGCCTGGATGCAATTTTCCCATTCTAGACTGCTGCTAAGTCCAGGAAGACGTGGAAGTTGTGCTGTTGCCTAACTCTATGGAGGGAAAGACCCCTCTGACTGTGTGTTCTCAATTCTGTCTCCATAGAACAGTGACCAACTCCCCAGTGAAAAACTGACTCCTGCTGCCTCTAAGATCTTCTGTGTAGCAACCCAATAGACTGCATTGGCCCTGAAAATCAAGATCACTTTCAGCCAGATGGCCTGGGAGCAAGAACTACAGCATGAAGTCATCTAAGGTAAGATGAAGCTTATCACCTTCAAGTCAATACAATGGTGAGTCGACTTTGAGCCTAACGCTTCCCATTCCATTGAGAGTCATCATTTTTCCATATAGTTGCCCTTTGATTGTGATCTGACCATAACCTAAACAGAGACATTACGGGTGGGCAGGCAACCTGACCATCTGGCTGATGGCCTGGGGACTTTAGTGGATCTGTCCCTCACATGGGAACCAGGAACTAGACACCAGTCATCATTCTAAACAGGGCCAGAAGTAATTTTCTTTATTTGCCATGCTTGCGAGAGGCACTTTGTTAATTAGAAGGTGGATTATCATGTATTCTGGAGAGTCCAACTGAGGTTATGTGATAGGTGCATGGAAACCAGATCACTGCTTTGTAAAACTTTATCAAAGAATAGTTATGAACCCATTGAACCAAGCAAGTCACTGCAGTCAAAACCCAAAGTCCTTTAGTTTATCCTTTGAGGTAATCTCTGAACGCACTCTTTTGTTTTTATCCGAATAATAGGAGAAGTCACTGTTTTGGCTTTAGTTGTACTACAGGATCTTGCAGGAGCTTTACACACACCTTCCATAGACTAGCATGGGCTATTGGCCTCAATGTTAACTATTGAGCTTCTGGGCTATACAGCAGTTTACGATCAGCTCTCTAGGACAATGCTAGGCAATTCTGATTTTGAATATCTTTTTTGTCTGGTAGAGTCATTTTCATTTCAAAAGTAAAGAACTGACTCTAGTTTAAATTTATTGGCTTATAATGTTTAAACTGCATTCTAATTATTCAACCTTAATAGTATACAACCTTAAATTTCTACTACTGGCTTACCCAGTATCTAATGACTGTCTGGGAACCCCAAAAAAGGTCACCTTGGATTTGGTGGTGAGCCATCTACGTCCTCTGCCCTCCATATCAATCTTACAGAATGGATAGGTCAGCAGCAAAGTCGATCTTCATTGGAATCCGACTACTCCTCACATTATCATAGCAACTTCAGAGAACCAGTACAAAAATGGACTGTCTGTTACATCTAACATTCAAGATCACAAGTGGAGATAACCTTATTATCTCCTGGCCCCTCAACATAGTTGGACCATTGAATGTTGTGAAAACCCTTCATGTCAGTCGAGAAGTTTTGTAAATCTGGGCTGTCAGTGGCTAATCTGGCTACAATGAAGGATGAACAAAACTGCAGAGTTACACCATGTGAAGTGCTACTATGAGGCATCTGTACAAGCACTACCTAACAGAGGCTGTAAAATGTGCCTCAGTAGTCATTCCTGTGGATACTGTGTTCCAGACTAGTTAACTATAGAACGTGGGCCTTATTTAGAGTTAGGCGGACAGGATAAGCCATCACAAATGTGATGGATGCCAGATGTGCCATATTGCAAGAGCATTATAGCCTGTGGCACTTGTAATTTGGAAGATGGGATGTCCTTCACATTCTGAAGAAGTATTCAGTCTGCCAAACTTTGAATAAGTCTCCTGGACGATGGTATGGGTCATTGAAACTTTACCCATTATAAAGTACAACAATAACCTTTATATTGGGAAGCCATTATTTTGGAGTTCTTCTATTGTTACCTCTAAGTGGGTACCCCTTGCCTTTTTAAAAAAGACCTGTACCCCGCGACTATGAGTCAGCTGGCACCAACCATCAGTCAGGCCATGACTTGGAGACAAGAACAGTAGACACCCATTTTAAAATACTTTGGATGATTGCCTTCTTAAGCAGAGTTAAATATATGTGTGTGAGGGAACTGCTACAAAAATAAGGACGCATTTGCCAGGCGACATGTGATAAAAATGTCATGCACAGGTAAAACCACGTAAGATAGAATTATTGAAATGAAAACCAAGGCAGCCCAGGTCTTTTTGGCAAGGGACCTTGGACCATACAAGTTCCCTGAAGCACTGATCCAAGCAGGGGCATACACGAAGGAGAGAATAGATATAATTTTTTTCTTACACAATTGGAACCAACATTTTTAGGTTTCCTTTCAATGAACCCTGCAGAGTTCCACAGCCTCTCAGAAATGCATAATGCATATTGAAAATCCTCATTTATTAATTAGAATGTCTATTTATTTATTTATTTGTGTATTTTATAAAGCGCACAGCTACCCCGACGGGGCGTCCCGGCGCTGAGAACTTTGAGGGTGGAGGGCACAGGAGGATGTTATAGGGAAAACAGGTGGGTCTTCAGAGACTTGCGGAATAAAATTTCTGATTGGGAAGAGCGTAGGGCCAGAGGGAGCTTGTTCCAATGCTGGGAGGCACAAACCTCAAAGGTTTTTCCGCCTGCCCGTGAGCGTTTGAAGCGTGGAGTTTCCAGGAGAAGGAGAGAGTTGGACCGTAAAGTCCTGTAGTTGGTATACGGTCGCAAGGTGTTTTTCAAGTGGGCAGATCCCATACCCCTCGATGCTCGGTGGGCCAGCGTCATAGCTTTGAAAATACACCTTTTGGCCATTGGCAACCAATGTAATTTGCGGAGGTGGGGAGAGATATGGTGTATAAAAGGTATTCTTTCCACTAACCGGGCGGCTGCATTTTGGACCGTCTGGAGTTTTTGACATTGGCCTGCTGTGATGCCTAGGTAGAGGGCATTGGCATAATCAAGATGGGAAATGATCAGTGTCTGGATCACAGTCTTACGGCAGTCCGCTGGTAGGTAGTTGATGAGACGCTTGATAGTTCTGATCTTGCCAAAACATGAGGCTGTCACTGTTTGAACCTGGGTATTGAAGCTGAGATGATTATCCCAGCGGACTCCAAGATTTTTTACTGAGTCTTTAGGTGAGGGGGCTTGGCTCAGATCTTCTGGCCACCATAGACTGGAGTCCAGAGGGGATGGTGAATTAAAAAACAGAACCTCCGTTTTTCAAGCATTGAGTCGAAGGGAGTTGGCATGCATCCACTTAGAGATGTCTCTGAGGCAGGTTTTTAACGGATCAAAAGCTGAGGGGGAAGGGGAGTCGATAGTGAAGAGAAGCTGAATGTCATCTGCGTAGGAGGTGGACTTGATCCCGGTCTGAGCGATCAGTTTTGCCAGGGGGGTGAAATAGACATTAAATAGAAGCGGGCTGAGCGAGGAGCCCTGTGGGAATCCCCATTTGAGTGGTCTGGCTGTGGAAGTGTAGGGGGGAGTGAAAACCTGCTGAGTACGATCAGAGAGATACAACGTGATCCAATTAAGCGCAGTGCCCCCTACGCCGAGGTCCACTAGCCTCCTCAGCAGAATCCTGTGGGAGACGGTGTCAAATGCTGCTGAAAGATCCAGCAGCACCAACACCGCCCTTGACCCTTGGTCGAGCGTCCACCTCACCGAGTCAGCCATTTCAATGAGGGCTGACTCCGTGCTGTGGCCCGACCTAAAGCCATGTTGGGAATCATGAAGTAACCCGTTGGTTTCAATGAAGTTCGCCAGCTGGGAGTGGACCAGTTTTTCCAGAATTTTTGCGGGGGCGGACAGAAGGGAAATGGGCCTGTAGTTGCAGGGGAGGTCCGGGTCTATATTAGGTTTCTTAAGAATGGGAACCAGGGAGGCATGTTTCCACTTGGCGGGGAAACTACCCAATCTGAGGGAGTCATTCCAGATGTGGTTCAGGTGGGAGTTCAGAAAAGGTGCCAGTTTTTTATATTGCTTAGCTGGCCATGGGTCGTTGGGGGAACCTGATTTACACTTTAGTAATTCAGTCAAGGTGTCTGCTTCGGAGAGGGCTGAAAATTCGGAAAAGGTAGCCTGGGGTGTCGAGGAAGTAGAGGGTACCTCTTCCCAGTCTTCTTTGTTAGGGGTGGGGAAAGAGGAATAGATGATCTCAATTTTGTCCTCAAAAAATTGTGACAGTTTGTCACATAATGACTGAGATGCAGGCTGGGTTCGAGTCAAAGCATTGAGGTTAGTAAAAGAACGAACTATATTAAAAATCTCTCTGGAACCGTTACTGGCTTGTTTGATTCTGGAGGCTAGAAAGGCCTGTTTATGTTCTTTGATCATTCTCCGATATTCTTTGAGTGCTGTTTTATATGAGCTTTTCCTTTCAAGGGAGAAGTTCTGCCTCCAGAGACGTTCAAGAATTTTACAGGCAGCCTTTTTCTGCCGGAGCTCGTCCGAATACCAGGGTGCTGAAGGTGCAACCCGATAGGTCTTAATAGGTTTAAGAGGGGCTAAGACATCTAGGGCCCGGCAGACCCAGGCATCCAGGTAATCGATCTTACGGTCGAGGTCAGGAGACTGGCTGGGGTGGGAGTTTTTTAGTTGTTCCGAGAGGGTGTCCGGGGTGATGCAGCTCCAGTTTCTTCCTGCAGTCTTTGGAATAATGGTAGGTCTGACGATATAGGGAATATTGATTTCAAAAGGGATGAGGAAGTGATCCGACCCAAGAACTATTCTGCTCCTTGAGAAGAATCAAAACTAAAAATATATGTACCCTGAACTATGTCATCACTTCCCCCAACTGTCAGTGTCCAAATAGGCCCTCATTCTGATTAAGTGAATTTTTTTATTTGGGAGGAAACAAGAATTTCATATAATGCTCTTATTTTCCAAGCATACATGCAACTTTGCTGCAGTAATATTAGGAATTACCAGTCAATGGTGTGTGAAATGAACTAGTGAATCCCGATTCTGTATGGGAAAGCTCGTGATCCCCAAGTGATTCTACATCGTTTAATTACAAAAAGAAGCATTATTGATAATGTTGACATCCCTGATGCATCGGTACCGAGGGTCCGAAGCTGGTCTAAGGGGCCTCTAAAAGGGGTGTTGCCAAAGAAAAATAAATACGATTTTTTCCAAGATGGTGGGCAATTTAATTCACGACATGACCAAAAATGGAAACTGCAATTAGAATGTTAAATGTTTTAATTCTGAAAATATGAGACTATGGATTAAACATTAATAAGGATCATTGCAGAAGCTGTTTTCTCCCCATTCGCACATCCCCATTCCTGATTCTCCCAACGTTGCAGTAGTGGAGAACAGGCTTCTGGAGCAACCTTTGGATTACAGGTTAGTGGCTTTAACAGAAAGCAATCGAAACTTGGAGCAGTGAGTGTAACTGGGCAGTGTCACCTTTCTAACATAATTACGTTGTTGCTCAAGCTCAAAATAATGATTTAGTCTGAAACTATCCTTCACTAGTTGACATTTAAAATATTTAAACTCTCAGAGTCTATTAACAGCTAGAGATAATTAAATCTATTTTGGCATTATAAAGTTGTAACTCAAATTATGCAAGCATTTTAAAAATCTTCTGAATGAGTGCTATCATTCTAGCAAAATTAATTAAAGTTAAACCTCAATTTGAAAGACGCCATTTTAAAGTTAGGTACTGCCAGCATCTGTATGCGGCGGATTTACCCAGTGACAAGTGAGCTGATGGCGACGGCCTCTAAAATTTGACTGTCCGCTGATGATGTCTGCCACATTACGTGATAATCAATTAATTAATTGTGATACATTGCTGTATTGAAAGAACAAAAATAGCCTTGAGAAAACCCTGGCCCTACTCGCCACGCAGGGCAAACCACGTGTCGGCTGTTCTGCCTTACTGCTTCTTAAGAACATTTGCACAATGAATATCTGACAAATGAGTGAAAATGGATGAAACCTGATGAAAAACAACAATAAAAAGAACTTTGTTAACTAAAGCTAATCTGTACTATGCTATCTTCCACAAGCAAGCAAAATACACCCATTGATGGGAGTGAACTGAAATATTGGGAAAGGAGGAACACATGCTTGCAACTTTTTCTTTACTGCCAACATCTGTGTAGTACATGGCTCCCAATGACAATTTAGCTATGGGGATAATATTGCTGCTTCATAACTTCACAACTCAACCGATGACTCAAAATAAGGGGTCATGTAATTGTACAGGCAATTTATAATGTAAGTTTTAGGTTTTTTTTACACTTAACTCCTCTCGAGCCCGGGGATAAGGCGCAGTCTCAGTCCAGTTCCATGATAACAGTGTTTACCCCCATAGAAATTGATGCATCATTTTAGAAGAAGCATATCATTTCTGAAGCAGAGATTAATGTCCATTAGTTCAAAAAGTCGCATATGTGTGTACAACCATGATTGATGTTCTTTCAATCGTCCTTACGAAAATCAAAAATTTCACAGACTATTTGCAGGTTAAATGCCAGTAGGCCGGTCACTTTCACTGGCCTAGTAATTTTCTAGGAAGGGACTGGTGACTGGTGACATGGCCGATGACTATTTTAGAAGGAGATCTGAAGTTTTGGCTTTGGTTTGTACTGATTATAGTTGTTACTGGAGGTTGCATTTTATGTTTTTTGTTAACTGAGAGATCTAAAAAGCTTGTCTCTAGTTCTATGTGAGACACAGGTGTACTAATGCAGAGTGTAATGTAGGCAATGTATTGATTTAGTGCTGTCTTACATACAAAGAGTGTTCTGCTGGAAATGCGAATATGTTCTCAAAAAGGCTCTATTGTGGATAGGGTTGTTTGCATTTTGTTATACCTACGATTGCATAAGAGGGTGAGATGTATTGAATGGTATTTTATTGCACGCTTTAAAATGAGTGAGTGCAGAGGGGCTCAGAGGGGAAATATAGTGTGCGAAGTCCTCTGATTGTGCTAAAGAGGAGGGTGGATGTTGATGTACAGACTAAGAACTTTCCTAATTGATATGGTATTGTGTCCTTAAAATGTGATACATTTTATTTATTATTTATTTCATTCTATAAATAATAAGTAGCCTTCAATATTTTTACTAAATCTACCATTGTATAACATATATAGAGGCTTGTATGTATATGGAGGGGTAGACAGAAACACTTTGCATTTGAAAGAGAGGTAGACAATCGGTATTGATATTGAGATTTATGCAGGTGCGTGAGTAATTGTTGAGATTTTGGAGTTCTGTTACTTGCTCCATTTAAATGTTGTCGTCCTTTTGGGTTAGTTATGTTTGTTTTGTCGCTCAGGTCAGGAGGCACCTTTTGTTGTTTGAATTAACTATAATTTAGCTTTGGCTGTGTTTCAAGGTTTGCACTGCAGAAGGGCAATCTTCACCGACTTGAATAATTATTCTCAGATGCTGTGTGTTAGGGGGGTTGAGAACAGGATAATTTCAGGTATTGCAAAGTTCATCATATTGTTTTGTGTTTTCTGTAATCTTGTTCTGAACAGTTGTGTCACACTTTTTTTAGTAAGATGTTGTGAAGAAAGTCAAGCTTTACGTGAAAAGCAAGGTGTCCAGCAGTGATACAAATACATGTTGGGGTGTGATTGCAGTGTTTTGAATGTAAAACAAATTCACCATTCCAAGCTCCATGGAAATGCCTAAAAGCTGACCTCGGGTGGTGGTTCGGATAGTATCCCAATAGTCTGGGTTGCAGCTAGTTTGGCACTACTTTGTGGATTGCGGTATGTGCAATGCAGGTCTTCGAAGTAGTAGTACTAGTAGCAGTTAATTTAGTGTATAGAAAAACAATGACGTTTTTTACAATAATATATCACAAGCTAAGTTAGCATTAAAATAATAAATATGTCGAAACTGCCACTAAAATGCTCTAAATGTGTTTAACTCTAGCATTTAATAAACGATTATAGGAAAGATAAAAAAAAGAACAAGTTTTTCAATAAAACTTAAGTTACTTGACAAGAAACAATGCTCCATAGCCTGATCGATTAACCTGATGTTAGCTTTGAGAAATATTTTCTCCAGTGGTCCAATAACTATGAGCATAAAAATATTAAGTGCTTAATTGATTCCTCTTCTTGACAGCAAAGTTTGCAACTTGTGCATATCGTGCATGGAAGATTACATCCCCTCTCAAATTGAAAAGGTTGATGGCACAATAAGTTAACTCTCAAATAATTATATTTACAGGCAGACTCAAGGGATGATGATAAGTATTCTCGTTTGAGATTCCAATAGTAACCGATAATAAAATCTGTGATTATTGGACTGTAATTGTAGGAGGTCATTCATTCTACTATAGTGCCTCAAGTGTTTTAATCACTTCCTTCCGTTGTACAGAGGAGTCTTTCTAAGGTCAGATAATGGAGGTAGATTATAATTGGCTGTAATTGTGTCAGCCAATGAAAGGGAGGTGATGGACACAGATTCACAGGATTGAGGTAGTTCTATAAATATCAAGAGTTTTGGAGAATATTCATGCCTGTGATACAGTCACAGACAAAGTTTAAAATGGCACCTGCATGCAAAGAGGATATTGAAGGTAACAATAGCTCAAGGCGTAGTTTGCAGTGAGGAGTGGATCAATTTGTCATCAGACACAATAGAAACAATGCTTCTTTGAATCGATTTCACCACAATATTTACCTTCTTTCCGGTTTTAGAAATGTGAGCAGACCAAGCTAACCTGTTGGCCACTGTTAGACATGGGTAATCATATTAATTTACTAGTTTAAAATTAATGTTGTCAATTTTCCATCTTGGGTATTTTTAGTCATTGACACAGTTATTTTCTTGGAGTTTTCATAGCTTGGATTTTAGATTGGATGAAGTGAATGAAAAGATCACAATATCACCTGCGTATGCTAGATACATAATAAGCTTACGGCCAAGATTTGGTGAAAGACCTTCAGAATAGTCTAAAAACAATGACAAATCTGAATTATGCGGTGAAAAAAGTAACAGACCCAACCTCTAACCCGGCTTGAGACCCTTGGATGTTTTAAATCTTGGTGAAAGTGACCTCCTTAAAAGCTTTACTTGCACCCAAGTTTCATTGTGTGGAGACAACAGAAAGTGCACCAGCGAGTGGTGATTCACCACGCTAATAATTTTTCCCGAAATTATTTTGCGATTAACCATGTCAAATGCTGAAGAGTGATCGATGAAACAGACATACATTGTAAGATGTATTTCTAAGATTGAGTAGACTAAAAGTTAAAATGCAATGATATTGTCTATCGCGGATCAGCCTGCCCTAACACTGGATTGATTAAGAGGTAGTAAGTGAATTGATCGCCCGGGTTGTTCGTCAGAAATTTGCTAAAAAGCTTACTCTCAGTGTCTAGCAGAGCAATCAGTCAGTAGTTTTTAGAGCCATCAGTTTGAGCTTTTTTATACAAAGGATAGATTACTCACCCTTTTCAGGACAGGGGAATATGGCCTGAATAAATGATTTTTGAAAATAAGTCAAGGAGGAATAAGCTCCAAAGGTCTAAATCAGATTTTAAAACATTAATAGGTTTCCCATTGGGACCTGCCACTCTCGATGATCTGGCACTTCTGATCAATCCAAAGATACTATTTTTTAAGATTTCTAAAGCATGGTTGATGTATTTTGGATGCACAAATTGATCAACTGAGTTGTTTGCATGAATATTCATGATGTTGTATGCAACAATCAGTAGCAGCACAGTAGGATTCAATCCATGACCGACTAAGCACCACAAGGTTTTGTCCTTATTAAACCTGGCTGCAAAGAAAAGTTATGACCAGGCTGCTTCTTCACAGATTATTTGAATCTCTTTTATTTTCTGTTTATAGTGTTTCTTTTCTTCCTTGATCTGTGAATCACAAGTAAAGGAAGATGGATATCTTATGAGGGCTCTAACCTGCTTAAAATGTATCCTTTCCTCTGTCGTTAGTATTACATTTTTCATGAGCCTTTTGTGACATGCTCTGGCAATGTTGCATGAAATAAAATTAAACACAGTGATTACTAGACTTGGTTCCTTAATGAGGACATTTTTGTGTTATTCCATTGTATCACCTTTTGAATTTTCTGCATCAGCGAATCATTATTACTATGATTGTTCTTTAACCAGAAATCATGTTTCTAATATAAGTAAATCTTTGTGAGTTGTGATCACTCTCTTTCCTGGGTATAATTTCATAATCCATTCACTGGGAAAAGTGAGAGTAATGGAGTAATGTATGATCAATTGCACTTTTTGAAATATGGGAGATGTATGTGGGTTGTGCTGGTTTATCCGCAGAGAATCTAATGTTCAAGGCTCAAAACCCTAAATCATAAAGAAAATTGGACAAGCGACGACATGTCGAAAGTCTCTTATTGGCTCATTCAGATATTACTAGATTAGCCACTTTGAAAATACAGTCTGGTAAATTAGCAGGTGAAGTATCTTTTCCAACTGAAAACCAGCATTTATCATTGAAGTCACATGTAATGAGGACTTGATAAGAGGCATGCTGCTCCAAGATGCCATCCAGTTCTTTCAGCACCAACTACAGTGTTGACTTCTTTTTAAACAGCATTGGTCAAAAATAAATGTTTAATATCAGAAATGATAGATTTTTTATGGCCAATTAGCACTTGTAAAATGTGATCTGATTTTGAACTTGCCTTAGGAATCTGAGATTCTATGATGTTGTGAATTAGTGCTAGCTGGCCCCTATGTTGATGTCCCATTGAACTTTTTTTAGCAAGTAAAATAATTTACTGGAGACAGATTATGTGATGGTTAGAATAACGTGATTCAATATGGTGAATATCCTGACGATGTTCCAAGAACGTACTTATAAAATATTGTAAAAGGCACCGGCGTTTCCCTCTTTGTAGTTAGGTATGCGACAATGATGTTGTTTAATTTGAGTGACAGTGAGCTAAAGGAGTTGATAACACAATATGCTGATCTTCTTTCCAGATTGATGCTGATCTACAGAAATCTAAATTTGACTGAATTTATAAAATCAGGTGGCTGATAGATTTGAGTTGACAGATGGTCATGTGATTTAGTTCTCTTAAGTTCCAAGGATATTTTGAAAAATATGTTTTTTATAAAATAATAGCACAAGCAGGTAACTCAGATTTCCTTGATCAAATGTTTAAGACTGTAGCCTCCCTTGACCAAGTGGTATGATTTAAAGGCTCCTTTGCAACAGGACCGCAAATACATTTTAAGTTGAGAAGATCATCTGAACATGTGTGCATTTTAGGGTGAATTGTGACAAGATCATTAGGATATTGCAATGGGTTAATATATCATGTTTTCTCTCCGAGACATAATCTGCAGTGAAATCAAGAATGACATTTTCTGGGTGTACTTTTACTGGATCTGTATTTAATGAAGCCATTCCTCTAGTCTGATTATAATCCATAGTGGAAGAATTTATTAGGCTCTCCTTTTCCTGTTCAGGCAGATGTGAAGTGTGAAGCTCATTGACATGTTAGAGCTGCAGATGCATGTTTTACGCCCCCATAATATCTGCCTTTTCTGTCCGGCTGGCAATCCGACCAGCGGAAAAGTTGCAGACTGTCTTTCCGTCCGCCGTGGTGCCCCTCGCCATACTAATATGGCGGGGGTGTCACAGGAACATTTGGTGGGCGGATCGCTACCACCAGGCGGGCAGTGGGCACCGCTGGCCCAGTGGTGGCGATACACCTGTGATCATAATAGGGCCCTTAATGTTTAAATAGTTACACTGGATATTTTTGAAGGGGCAGTTGAAAATTCAGATATTTGATGATGGTTGCTTACTGTGGCCTCAGTTATTTTTGTTTCTGAGTCATGCTGAAAATCTTTTTTTATTGAAAATTGAAAGGAGGCTTGGGTTGTTCATAGTTGTATTTGGGTCACGTTGTGTAGACCGAAGATGTTTCACAAATGTTTTTTTTATTTCACTTCCTTAATTTCTGAATGCATTGCTTGCTTACATCAGGTTGAAAGTCCCCTGCTAATGACTCTGGAGAGTAACAAGGAGCTGGAAGGGTCAAAACTAGGTCAGTATATACTATTTCAATTTCTTCTGGATGTGAGGTTGGATTGGGTAAAATCTTCTGGTCATGAATCGAAATGGATATTTGAAGCACTCACAGATTCAAAAGTTCCACCTGGGGAAATAAGAGACTCAACTGGCTGTGAGCAAGTTGAAGATTCACTGGGACGGGCCATGGATTTTGATTTAATTTGCCCGACAAAAGTTGAAGTAAGCCTGCAATGTCACCCAGACAAGACAAGTTTGCAGCGTAAGTTTCCATGCTGGTGAGAGATTGCATGATCCCAAATAGAAGATCCTTGGTATCAAGGATGGAGGTGAGATCTTTTTTAATCTACCTCAGTAAAGCCATTTGGACAGTTAATAGATATGAACTAATTTTTCATTTCATCCACCATTTTTGTTAGAGTTATGGTTAATGCCCTCATTGCTTGAAGCACTGTTAGAGCAGAGGAGGATTTCTTTCATTTGATTCTTCTTGGTACTGGAATAGATTTATTTAAGTTGCAGGGCTGCGGATTGGATTGCAGATCAATAGGAGAAGAATTCCTTAAGCCATTCAGCTCATTTAATACATCTACATGTTCTAAAGAGCTGGCAAGAGAGTCCTGTGCTGAAGTGGGACTGCAGTGTTGTATCTATGACCCCTTTTCAATTAGCAAAGAGTCGACCCTGTAAATAGAATCCGAATCAGAGTTAGTTTTTATTGAGGAGGCATATTTGGGAATAGGACAGTTTGAAGCATTTGCGGTAATTGAAATTGTTGTGGTAATTGGAACGGTCATAATATGATGTAGTATGAATACATGGGAGAGATATAGCAATGATTACATTGTCGACTGTTGAGTTGGCATTTGAGTTGTTAATGGATATAGTTGAACAGAATATAAAAAAAAGACTTATTCTGGGGTTTGTGGTTTCGTTCAAGGCTTTCCCGTATGCAAGTTTGTCTTATAGGTTCAAGTAAAAGTGACCTTATACCCCCGGTAGACATTTCAATAAATAGAATATCCACTAGATAATTGACATGCAAGGTATTTATTATTGGTGGCATAGAGACTGTTGATGTTTGCACAGATGAAGTGATTGATTGATCAACAGCCTCAGTTCCGGAGGCTGCTAATGCCAAGGAATTGCCCAGGAGCTGAACCAAGACCTTTATTTGTCTTTTTTAGAGAACCAGATTTCATAATTAAGTTTATTCAAATTAAGATTGTTGAAGCTGGAAGTATTTGTCACAAATTATAATAACCTCGGAGCATGAAGTTTGAAAATGTTTAAGTTTTCAAGAATGCAACCAATGCTATCAAAATGAAGTTGGAGATACTCGCTGGACAATCCCTTATTCCGGCAGGTGTGAAACTGGTACAGTGTGCCACCTACGTGTGGAAGAGAAGCGGCATAGGAATAGGAATTGTGAAAGGAAGAGAGGCAAATGTTCTCAAGCAGTGCCTTAGCAACGCCAAGGCCCGTAGGAGGGTGTGCTTAACTCAGGAGGTACAAGAGTCTCCTCACAGCCTCTGACCCTCGCACACCACTCCTCAGACCCTCCCATCCCTCGCTTGTGCTCTTTGCCTGGGACACTACCACCTCCACCACCACCACCACCACCATATAACTCGTAGCACTTACCAGCTTTGCTAGTGAGGAGTCACGTTAAAATCTGCTGCCAAAAATGTATGCAAAAGCACCAAACAGACAGCAAGATGGTGATGGCAGCTGCCCATAGCCTCGCTGCACAGCAGCAAAAACCTCCTCAGTTCGTTAGCGATGAGTAACAGAAGAGCTCCGGGCCAGGAGGGTGATAGCAGGTTGAAGGCGGTTCTGTGAGCAGCGGGATCATAGGGTTGAGAATGGTGAACATGCTTCCCAGGCAAGTGGAGAGGCAAGATGGGCCCACAAGCCTGAGGAGAACTGCTGGGATGCTCAGAAGCATGGTGCTCACTCCTCCACAATCCACAAACCAACCCCGTGGCTCCCACATGGGCCTGAGCATGGATCTCAGGAATGAGCACACCAGGCACAACAGTGACCATCTGTCAGTAGAGAATATGAATGGCCGAAAGCTGATCTCAGGTCGTGGGTTGGACATTATCGCAATATTTTGGGTTGCAGCCAGATTGGCACTGCTTTGTGGATTGCCATAGGTTTTATGCAGTAAATCACACAGCCAACAGGTTACCAATGTAGAATGTTCAGCACAGTAATGTATGCTTGCCTATTCCTTTGTTGAATAAAAGTTTGCTCGAAGAGTTCTATTTGATTCCAGTCTGTACAAGAGGTATTCTGATATGTTTACGTAGAGATCACTGACGAAGTCGTGGCAAGACAATGTTTTCCCTTGAGGGCTATTTATGGGAATGATAGGACGGGAGGATTTTCCTAAGCATCCTAGAAGACATTAAATCAGTAATAGTTACCACTTGGTATTTTCATGATATTGTCTGGTTTTTGCCTGAGATTATTACGTGAAATTCAGTGGTGTACGTTTATTAAGCATTATTTTATTTGTATTTATTGATTTTTATCTCATTTAAGCATTATGACAAATTAATTGTGTGAAATGTGCACTTTTTTAAAATTTTACTGCACAATACAAACCAAACAAAACAGAGCAGAAATGGACATGAACACAGTATTCCTTACATAAATGAACTACCCTCCGTAACATATATCTCGCTTCATATAAAATTACATCATTTTTATCCCCCACACACAATGTTCTTCCAAAGGTCCATCCAATGCGAAAAAGAATGAGAAATCAGAGAAACATTGTCACCATCCTAATATGGAACCAAGAGAGCAAAGGCACAACGCCTGTAACATACCACCAACCAAAAACACAACATGTACTCAGTCCTAGAAACAATATATAATAGCTAAAATAGCAAAATTCAGCCTCTATCTCAATGTCCTGCATTTTGCCTCTTACCCTCCGACCAAATAAACCTAGCACACAAATCCCAAGCAATGGTGTAACAGAATAAACAGCATATTCATACAAAATGTTCGCCATCTTTCCCCAATCCCCCCTATGAAAGGAAATTGACATAGGCCTTTAACTTCCCAGCCTCTACTCGCTTAAAAAAACACAAAAATACATTTTGTTCCTATTCCAGAGTATAATTCATCTAAATAGACCAACATTTCAAACTCAGGCCCTTGGTATACTGCAGGATGTAAGTAAAGCAACCCCCAACTATTACAAAGAATAGCAGCAACACAATTATAACTCCTGCCCAAAATCTTCCAAGACATTTGGTCAATTTCGCTTATCATCCTGACAGGCATCACTCACAGCTTCACTACACATCATGCTTGTCCATAAAAACAATCTCTGTGGTTTCCATTTCATATGAAAACACACTTGAAACAAGAAAAAAAACTCACTCTGTCCCTTGCAAAATGGGATAATTACAACAATTAACACACTCCATAGTAACACATTAAAAATACACGAGACACAAAATGCAAGCTAATCAATGCATCTTCGACATCAAACACTGAGAAGACCTACTAACTCCCTATCACCAAAATGTCTAGGCAATCTTTTAATAACAAAAGTGTGTGTGTAAGATAATTATCATCACCTAATCAAAGTAAAGTTTCCTCCAGCTAAACTTCAGTGAAAAGAAAACGAAGTAGCACTCCTAATAGTTGGCCTGAAATATCCTACTATATTACTACCACCAGGAGAGCACTTCAGTGGCTAGAAGTTACAGATTGGGTTAAAGGTCCCTGATAAGGGTGTAAAGCATTGGATGGCAGTATCGCACACCTGGGTGCCTATAGTAAGTGAACTGTTGGTAACAACCAGCCTAAGGACAGCAAAGTAAAACAAACCTTGTCTGGCGGGAGAGTAAATACCACCGTAGTCTGGGTGCTGTGGGCTGATCACATCCTTGGGCCCTGGTGCCAGTGCACTTGATGCACCAATAATACCTACATCACTGACTATGAAGAAATATATGGTTTTCCTCTTTTTCGCTTGCCTCGATTAACTGCTGTAACCTTCCGACCCTCCCTTCTGGTGATAGCATTTGGAAACAAGCAATGGTAAATGTATTAGGTTTTGTCTATGTGATTACTAATAAGCTGTTTCTTTGTTTTTTTTTTTAAAGTTTTATTTCTTGCCCTTACATGTGCACACATATATACATACGTACATACCTACACACACATATATATATATATACACACATACACTTACATATTTTTATTTTTTTTTATTTTATTTTTATATATATATTGCCCTTTATTATTAGTTCTTAGGGGCTAGTACTTCACCCCCACATACTTGAGACTAGGCAAGGCAGGGTAAGGGAAGTAAAGGTTTTTTTTTTTTTCCCTTGCTGTTATATATTTTTTTTTTGTATTTTTAGTGATTTGCGATTTTGTGCTTCCCATTTTTTTTTTTTTTCCCCTGCCTATAAATTTTCTGACTTATTATTTATTATTAAGAGTTAGTACTTCACCTCCCCCCATTAACTGGGAGATATGTTGCCGTTCCTAAAGTTTGTTTCCCCCTTGTGAATGTTCAGAAATGGAGGCAATTAACTCATCCGCTTCCCAAGGGGAACGAATATTGTACATCTTGTTATTGTACATTACCCTGAGGAAGGCGGGAAACCTCATTTGTACAGTTGCCCCTGCTGCCCTGAACTTATCCATTCTTTGCCCCAACTCCCACTGCCTTTCTAGGGTGACCTTTGATAGGTCCGACCGCACCTCAAATGAAAAGTCCGGGGCTTTCAATGTTTTTGCCTTCAGGGCAAGGTTAAGGATCTTCTCTTTCAAGGAGTATGTCAAAAAGTTCAGAAGAATTTTCCTTGGTTTTACTCTCCCTGAGTTGAGGCGGAACGGATCCCTGTGGATTCTCTGAATGTCTTTGGCCAGCTCTTCCTCTGTTTCTTCCAAGTTAAGGGCATTTTTTAATAGAGATACCACAAAAGTCTTAAGGTCTCCCCCTTCTTTCGCTTCTGGAATTTTTAAAAGGCGTAGGTTATTTCTTCTAGAAAAGTTCTCCAGAGATTCGACCCTTTCCCTCATTTCATTCCCCTCTTTCCTTAGGGATTGGATCTTAGACTGTGCAGCCTCTAGGTTAGCTTTTAGTTCCCCGACAGATCCCTCCAGGGTCTCAGTTCTCTCTGAGAGCCCGTCTACTTTCCGCTCCAGGGTGTCACAGGCTATCCTGATCTCGCTCTGGTTTTGTTTAGATTCTGCGAAGCCCAACTTTATCTCATTTAGCAGGACCTCTAGGGTAGTCCCTCCCTCCTCCTCCCCCTGCTCCTTCTCAGTACACGTTGTATTCCCCTCATCTCTACCACTAGAACAACCTTCAACCAGCCCTCCTGAAGCCTCTGTTGGTAACATATTCGCCGCAGATGCAGGCACGAGTATAGGTACGTCTAGAGTGGACCCCCCTGGACCCCCCAGATCTGCCATCTTCTGTGTGGAAGACTCCGGGGCTTGTATATTCGGGCTGTGGGTCACCTTTAGAACCTGTGGTAGTACCTTGAAAAAGGTGCGCAACGAGGGAGTTATTCTTGAGACTGGAGCCCCTTTTCGTTTTCCCCTTGCCTGGATGTTAGAGTCAGGAACAACCTTGCCTCCCTGTCCCTGTCCTGCTTCCCTGATTTCACCTGTGTAATCACCTGAGTGAAAATCTCCACCTTTATCGTTCAGGCCTGGGACCCCTCGCTCACAGTGCTCCTTGCCCCCTGGACTTTCTCCCTTCCTCCTTCCTTTACCTCCCCTTTTCTTTAGGGGCACTTTCTTTTTACTAATACTGATCTGCCGTGGTTTTTTGGGGGATTTCAAGTCGAGATTGTTATCTACAAGTGCAGCTGCCTTTAGCCCTCCACTGCCACTGCCCAGCGAGTTATCCAAACACCCCCTCTCCTTACTGTCACCGTAACCGCAGCCTTTGTAGGCACTACTGCTTCTGCCGGTATCACGCTCGTCGCCCGATGATTCTGTAACAGGAGAGGACAGCTTTCTCTCTTCACCAGATGCAGCGGCAGCTTTTGTCCTCAGCTTTTTTGCAGCGACTTTAACAGCCTCGAGCTCTCCATTGCTCAGCTGGGTGCGTGCAAACAGTGGATGCACTTTCTCGCGTCCCTCTGCTTGCCTCCCGACTCTGAGGCATCCGCGAGCCGCCACCCGACGTCCCCGCCGCAGCTCCACGGCTGCTCGTAACCACTGCTGCAATGCGGTGGGAGGGGCGGACAACGCCGGGACTGTAGCCACGGTCACACACATCCGCGTCTGACCGTTTTTTTTTTTTTCGTTGAAGGCCGACAGATACCGAGGATACCGGGGAATCTTAAACGCAGCCCACACCAGAGCTCCGATGCAGGTACCTTACGGCTACATTCAGCGTGCTGGGGGAGAGACCATCACCTCCGTGCGAGCCGCTCTAGCTCGCGGCCGCCATGTTTTCCTCCAAGCTGTTTCTTTGTTGTTGTAAGTTGCAGCTTGCTGAGTAGTTGTACAATATGAGTTACAATAAGTCTGTTAAAGTGTTATGACTGGTTTATGTACAAAAAGTCAATCTATCATTCTGTTACTATTGGTATAGTGTGGGTAAGTAATAACATTTTGAAAAATGAAATGAACGAGGGACATGATAGAATTAAATTGTGTAATAGCAGTATTATTTGTTCAGATGAGTTCTCAAAACTTTTGAGCCAGGTTCCACTGCACCTGCTGCACCATTAAATTCATGCCCTAGTGCCTGAAAGAGAACGGCATTGTTGACTGCCTATTTAGTAGTAAATATACCAATATTTGGTGTTTAGAGGAGTTATAACAACTTTTGGCCCTGGAGTTACTGCACCTGCTGCACCATTCAAATCATAACCCTATTGCCTGTAAGGTAACTGCACTTGTGACTACCTGCTTAGTAGTGAAATATTGCAATATTTGGTGTTTAGTGGGATTCTTGAGATTTGGGCCCCGGTGTCACTGCACCAGCTGCACCATTGAAATCATGACCCTAGTGCCTGCAAGATAACTACACTTTTGACTGCTTATGTAGTAGTTAAATATAGCAATATTTAGTATATGGAGGAGTTCCTGAAATTTGGGGATGGTGCCACTGCACCCGCTGCACCATTCAAATCATGCCCCTGTTGTCTGAAAGGTAACTGCACTTGTGACTGCCTGTTTAGTAGTAAAATATAGCAATATTAGGTGTAAAGTGGAGTACCTTGAGCTTGTTGTCCTGGTGCTACTGCATCTGCTGCACCATTCAAAACATGACCCTATTGCCTGCGATAAATGCACTTGTAACTGTCTTGTTTAGTAGTTACATTTTGTGCAATAATATGGGTTTAGTGGGGTCCCTAGATTTTGACCCAAGAGCCACTGCACCTGCAGAACCGTTCAAATCAAGTTCCTTTTAACTGCAATTGTGACTGCCTGTTTAGTAGTCAAATATAGCAATATTGTGTATTTAGAGTTCTGACAACCTTTGGTACCGGTGCTACTACACCATTCAAATCATGACCCTGTTGTTTGCAAGGTAAATACACTTATGGCTTACTGTTTAGTAGTAAAATATAGTTTGCTCTTTTATATTAACTGTATTTTTAACACACAATGTTTATCACAAAATGTAGAATTTGATCTTTATGAACAAATAAATTATGTTGACAAAATCAATCCGATAATGCCTACAAAGTGCAAAGAAAGGTGCTGAGGCATGAATTGGAAATGGCAAACATGTTATAAGGCTAAATCATCTGCTTTACACCACTTAGTAATTAAAAGTATGTATTCCAAAATACTGTTAGAAGCTGTCTGTCTTTTCCATGGTAAGAGAAGAGATCTCATCTTGAGAGTGAAAAGGGCTTAAACAGTGTGAACAGATTTAGTAGACATATAGTAAAGGTGTACAGTCAGGGGAAGTTAAAAAAAAGTTCCATACAAAAGCTAATGAGCACAGTAATTCGGCTATGGGAACTGATAAGAGCCCCCTTCAAAGATATATTAAATACAGGTGAAACCTAAATAGCAAGCATTAATTATGGGAACTTTTTCAGGAGTCCCAGGCAGTCAGTGGTTCCTGGGTTCAGATTGTAACAATCATAGCCTTTTACCACTGGTGTCATGGGGCTTAACTTTATTATTTAACTCAAAATTGGGCACCATTTACACCCTTTAGATCTTGACCTTCAGGAAGCAAAGGTCAACAGTCCAAGGTTTACTCAGGGAGGTGGAGTGAGGGTATAAACTATCTGGCACATGCATCAAAGCTTTTTGCGATCGCAAATGGTGCGTTCGCAAAAATCAGCTGTTTGCGATTTTATACTATTTGATATTTTCATCGCAAAAATGAGCTTTTGCGATGAATCAATTTTCCAATTAATTGTGAGATCTCAAATTACGATTGCATTTAAGGAATCACAAATTGAGATTTGTTAAATGCAATGCATTAAAGTAAAATAGTTAGCGATTTCGCTGATAGGGGACGCAAACTACCATGAAGTTGAACTTCATTGTAATTTGCAAAAACTTTGAAAAATGCACTAAAGTGCTTTTTCCAAAGATGTACTCATATGCAGATTTCAGAGGTGCAACAGGGTGTCCTTTTGACACCTTGGCACCCTTGAAATAGCATTCTCAATTTGTGATTCTCTAATTGAGAATCGCAAATTGAGAATGTGTTCCCATTCTTTCCTATGGGCCTGTAGACCCATAGGAATGAATGGGGAGGTATTTCTTAATTGCAAGTCGCAATTTGGGAGTTGCAATTAAGGAATGTTTAGAAGTCCCTCTTTTTTAAGTGATTTCTACATGCATAGGCTTTTGCGATTCCTTAATTGCGATTCCTTAAAAATCGCAATTAAGAAATCGCAAAACCCAACATTGATGCATGTGCCTGTAAGTGCTCAATAAGCATGAGGTAACAATGAATAAATCAAGGCCCAGACAGGTATTTAGTTTTAGAATTAAAAATATATTAATGCTAAAACATGCAATAGAAAAATACTGCTCATAACAGAGGGCTCTCATTAAGGGTATTTGTGGGAACAGCTCCCATAGTATTCTCGAAGAGTCTGTCTTTTAAGGTAATAAGCATTGGTCCTTAGACTCAGTGGGACTTGTGGGGGTAGTTCTGGCGGGGGAACTTTCTCTCTCTGAAGATCAAGGTTACAGCACACAATGTCCTAACTGTTTCATGTAGTGTCCTTATACCGCCGTGTCCTTAGTGTAGAGAAGTCTCAGGCACATCGCGTCAGCATCAGCACCAGTTAAAGGGAAGTTGTGATGCGGTTAGGGTGCTCACAGTCCCAGAGATGGTGATTCTTGGATCTTCCTAAGGCCATGCCATGCAAGTGCATTTGCCTTCAACAGTGTCAGCTTTCTTCTAGCACTTATTGTTTCTTCTTAACACAGTCAAGGTCAGTAGTCCTCTAGCACTTAGTCCCTTTTGGCACTTGTTGGCACACCAGAACTAACTTTCTTAAGTGCCACAGGAGCAGTGTCGATCCGTCACACCTGGGCTGCATTACAGCCCTCTCTCCTTCAGAGCAGCATATTCCTCGTACAAGGCAACTACCTTCAATGCCCCCGAATGGTCAAGGGACTTGGTGGCCAATTCCCCAACCCTGGAGCTAATAGGAACATCCCTGCGGACAGGAGTGTGGGGTCCCAGAAAGAAGATCATGAAATCATGGCACACTGACTGCAAATTATAGTCCCATCTTTATACCCAAGTTGTAAACATTCCTTTTGTATTCCAGCTTTCACTTTTCATTCTGGGCAGTTCTGCTCTGATGTTATTTTCATGCAGACTGGCCCTGTTGTAAAACCAAGAAAAGCCCACCTCAAGGAGGAATGGGGGCTTGGCGGTATGGGAATCACCCGAGTCTCCTCTTACCCTCCTTATATAATAAAGGGGACCCTGAAACCTTTGTCTGCAGAGAAAACCAGCTTTTTAACAATAGCCCAGGCTATGTAACGGAGTCCCAAGCTAGTCAGAGACAAAACCCAGGAGGCTGCTGCTTTACTCCACAGCAAACAAGCCTTATATACATTTTTATTCCACTCTTTTGGCATTCCACTCTTTTGGCATTCAGTCCATTGTTCAATCAGGGCGGTGTTTGTAGTTGATGACCTGATCAAGGCTAGGCATTGAGACCATTGTTCAATCAGCTTGATCAAGACTCGGCATTGAGACCATTGTTCGGATGACCTGTTCACAGCGTCAAGGATGTTTACCAAGCAGGGAGCAGAAGATGAAAAACAAGCTTGTTTACACAGAGCGTAGGTGTCTCATGGCTTTCTGGTGATGAATTGGTTAACTGCAAAGAACAGTGTGCTTGGGTATGTGATAGTTTTTTTTTAGCGTCAGCAGAAATGGAGGCTGTAGGCAGGGTTTTGTCACGAGATGGCAAGAAATGGAGGAATGTAAGGAAATTAATAGGACCTAGTAAAAACTTATTTTCTTCACTGTCATAGTCTTTGTCCCAAGAGCAGAAAACAGGTAGAACTATGACTCTCCTCTCTGGAGCAACTCTAAAATAGAGAACAAAGGCAAGGAGGGCCGCCCCACTACTTACATGTTAATCTGTCCCAGAGATCAATGAGCCAGCAAAGGCAGGGGAAAACTCACGGGCTTCAAAAGGACCCATTCTCTTCCTTAACACTCCTCTGTTTCCCTAGAAATGTTCACTGTAATGTTCTAAGGGGAGTTCTGCAATTCACATCTGCTGTCTGGGACTCTCCATCCAGTACACTTATTTTAAGTACCACTGAATCAAAGCCTAGATAAATAGAATCCAGAGTGGCCACTGTCCACATGCATCCTCTAAACACTCGAGTGATATACACATTCACAGCATCATGTCCCACATGGATGGTCAAAGGACCCAGTTGCAGGATACTGGCAGTACAATGTTTAGTGGACTTTAGTCCACTCTGAATATCTGGTGTCAGGTAATAATAATACCTGCATTGCTACTATAATAATTTCACTGCCATTCCTGTCAATACAGTTTGGTAAGGTGACAGTAGTCGCACTCATCAAAAGAAGGGTGCACTCTGAACCTCAATCGATACCTGGGAAGGCCTCAGCGCACATGCTTGCTAGACATGTATGCTGAGATCGGGGTCATAAATACCACAGATTGCATGCTCTGCAAAGCCATACAGGGGATATGTCTGCATCCAAACACTAGTAAAATCCAATAATTAAGAAGATAAAGAAATAAAATGAATGACATTTCAAATATTACTCCTTAATATGCTGTGTGTGGTGGCTTAGTGGGCTGATGCATCCACTGTAGAGGGCTGTGTTTGACCTCTGGGTGAAAAGTGCAGATACACTCTTTTGTCCTTCTTATGTCGATAAAATGAGTACCATTGAGTTGAGTAACAATTAACATCTATTACTCAGTGCCAAGATACCTTTTGCAGTGAACGTGTGCTTTACATATTCGCATGTTATGTTATGTTAAAGGGATTGAGCTCATGCATTTTGTCCTGTTTGGCAAAGGGGATAGAATTAGGAAACATTGTTGTAGAAAACATATTGTTCAACTATAGTCAGACAAGTCAACACACATTTGAAAACACCAGTGTGTTAATGTGAATTAACAACTGTACTGATAGATTTTTTTTCATAGATTTTAGACAAAACAGATGAATCCGATGGAAGCAGTACCATAAACTGTTTACAACACAGTGTGCCCATAAATCAGACTATGTTAAGCAATCTTTAATCTCAACACATGTATAACAAAGGTCACCAGACTTGGAAGTCACCCAAGTCTGTAATTCATTTGTGTATGTGGGAAAACAGACTGCACGCTCTCTTACAGATGTCTCCTGGGAGACAGGCAGAGAGGGGAGTGAATCACAAAAAAAACTGTGTGTTTACAAAGTTAAATACATCTCAGACATTTCACAACTATTATACAGGGCAGGGTCTTCAGAAAATGTACTAGTTCCACATCATTGCCTATTGCTTCTGGTCATGCGTTGTGGCAGAGGTCGCCTGGCCCCCTCCTTTCAACAGTGGCGCACTCGAAACAAGCCACAAAGGGTGGCCAGAGTTACCGTTCCCCTTGATTCAGCATGCATGATGTTTTCAGAATCTCGTTAACTCAATTTGTTAATTTTCCCTTTGCCTTTTTGTGCATTAACACTGTACAGTTATATTAAGACGTACCTTAGCATGTAAATGTTGGTTGGTATCATGGGCTAGTAACCCACACTATTAACTCACTTAGCACTAACTATATGCACAATGTAAAGGCCTTTCTACAGGGACTGTAGTGCAGAGCTGTCAAAACAGGACTGTTCTATAACATCTAGACAGAGGAAAGACAATGTTGAGTGGTGCGATTGACCTGACCCTCTTGAAGAGCATTCGCCTTATTGTGGTCTGCCTCACCAAAGGGCTCTAGAAGAGTGACAGCATTACACAAACCCATCGAGGCCTGTACTATGCATTCTTTCGGCCCACTTCACAGTCAATGTCTGCTGCATTCTGTATCAAATATTTAACCCAAATCTTCAAGCAACCTAGACTTCTTGTGGAGATAGGTATGCATGTATGTATGTATGTATATATGCATGTATTTGGCATCTGCCCAGAATAAGCCTAGCCTAAAAGTAGCATAGGGCTCTGCAGGGGCACAGGCAAGCATAGAGTCAATGAGTGATAGTTGAGGTAGCTGGGTTCTGGGAGCGAAAGTGTACTGGTTCTGCATAGTGATGTAATTTTCTTTAAAGAGGTGCATGCTGAACTTTTTCCTTGGCGCAGTTTTGGGGAGTTCCTGGTGGATATTGGGGTGCAGTACCAGATGCTGAGTGCATTGATAGAAAATACATGCTGCTTGTTTTTTACACTTCTCCGTCTCCAGTCTGAGGGTGTCCTGGCTGTGTGTGTGAGAACCAACAGAGATGGTGAATTTGCTTGTAAGATGAGAGAGGTGCTGGTCATAATATGCTTTGTAAATAATGCAGCTGTTTTTGAGGATGGTGTGGGCCAGCATGGGGAGCCAGAGGAGTTTCATCAGGATGGGTTTGATGTGATCATATATCTTCAGGCCCTGAATAAAACATGAATTAACAAGATAAGGCAGTAGGTGAAAACATACGCAGGAGAGTGTACAAAATATCCACAGTTCAAAATCACAAAAAGCGTAACTGCTCAAGGCTAACATTATACGTACAACGACTGCCCTACGTTGTAAAATGAAGAACAAAGTCCACATGTGATACAAGTTAACAGTTGATAGCCTGAGCAAAAAACGCATAAAGTAAAAGCACGTATAACAATACAAGTCTCCATTTACAATTATTTTTTTCTTGATTGTTTCAAGATCAAAACATCCTTAATATTCAATCTTCTTGATATATGTTGTCCAAGATACAAGATTGAAATTATTATAAACGTAGAGTTGTATTCTTATATGTGCTTTAACTTTATGTGCTTTTTGCCCTGAATGAGACATGCTGTAGTTTTCAGAATTCCCTTTAGTGAGGGCAATGTGTACTGTGGGAGGTCATGGAGCATGCTGTTGCCACTTTCCAGACAAGAGAGTACGAGGGCTTGACCAGCAGTTCTGAAACAATTTCTGGAATATAGGGTTTAACTTTCTTTAGAAGATATGAAGATCTTGCAACAGCATTGCCGATCTAGAGACTGGAAAATACAGTAAGGAGAAGACAAGATGCTACAAGGATCATTAGCCAAGGATACTTCCTTTCTCTACACCTGAAAATTAACACAATGTCACGATTTAAACAAAACTAGGTCAACAACCTTGCTCTGAAAAGTGTCTCTCCTGGCCTCTGCTCACCCCTTTCTCAGCTAAGAAAACCTCCCTCCATTTTCCCCTCCCCTGTTTTGCCCAGGTCCACTCCATAACTTTGCCACTTCCACCTCTTCTAGCACCCTCCCCCTGGTGACCTGCCTGGTCTTTGAACCCATGCTCTTGTGCAACACTCCTTTCTTTGTCGTAACCAGGGCCGGTCCTAGGCATGGGCGGTATGGGCAGATGCCCAGGGCCTCGCGCTCAGGGGGCCCCGCCGCCGGCCCCGCCGCCGGCCCCGCAGAGTAGATCGCAGAGCAGGGGGCCCGATATGAAATGCGGGAAAAGCGCTGCACGCACTCGCGCAGGCAGTAAGGCACTTAGAGGGGCCTCACATCTTCCCTTTCGCCCAGGGCCTCAGAAGGCCTAGGACCGGCTCTGGTCGTAACTAGATAACTCTAGTTTACCTGATCCCTCAAAGACACTGAAGCCAGCGTGGAATGCTCCACATTTTGTTACATGACAAGAAATGGCTGGCGGACTCTTCACAGCCTTGTGTACCAATTATGAAAATGTGACAACTATGTTAGTTTCCAGGTGATCATTTACTCATCTACAACTTTGTAAACTGAAAAAAACAAACAAATTAGAATTTTCGAAATGTCAACGTGATCCAAGTGCTCACTGGTAAACGAGCCCTTAGAAGTCTCATTTCTTTCAGGGCTCCTTTTACCCATATATGGTTTCTGCTTCACCCCAAAAGACACGAGCTGTGAAATGTATTGTCATATTTTGTCTGCAGCCTAATCTTGGCGTCTAAGATTCTTAGGATCTTAAATCCGCTGTTATTCTCCGTGTTTGAGTTTCATGGTTTTCATCACAAAACTGTTGTCACTTTTTTTTATTTTTATTTTTTGCTTTATGTGAGAATTTATTTCACTCTCTTGAAAAAAATACCTGGTGAACTGAATGATAGTCTACGCTGCACCTCGTTTGTTGTGCCCTGCACATCCTCTCCTGAAAGGTGCCACTGTTTTTTTCTCACCCATGAGCCTTGTAGAAGCCTTGAAAGAGCTGGACTTTTCGGTGGATTTATTTCCTTCGCTGGAATAGCCGCAGCTCTCCTGCAATTAGTTTAAATAAGGAACACGGATGCAATCTGTTTGGAAGAAGCTTCTGGAGCGGACTGCCGCTCTTACATCACATCCTGACAGTCTGTTTTCTTTCTCACATCTCCCAGACCAAACATCTGACACTGATATGCGAGTCTTTGGTTCACATGGGGAGTCACAAGCAGGTCATCCGGGCCGAGGGCTGCCCTGAGGGAGGAAGGAAGCAGGAGCCACGGGGAGGTGAAGAGGGGCCCCTCACTGCAAGCACCGGAGGCGGGAAACGGCCTGGATGGGGGTTCACCATCATTCACTGGTCCAGACATTACCAGAGGCACTGGAGGGGATTCCCGCCAGGAAGCAGTTTCTATGTATGCTGGGGAAGCACGTTCCCATGAATCACACACATTAAATGTCCCTTGCTTCAATTCTGGCTTGTTTTCCATCTTGAAAACATGACAACACTTACAAAAAACCTGAAAGAGGAAAGGAAACAATTTTTTTTTTAACCCGCAATTAAACAACTGTATCCGCTGACTAATTCTTTCCAAACTGAAAATCTTGAAAGATTGAAACAAAGCAAAATGTCAATTTCTTCCCTTTTCTAATACGCATAATCTTATATTTTTGCTTGTTATAAGTAGGTTGCTGTGATACCATTAAATATATGTGATTTACACAGGAAAGACTTTGGATTATTAAGAAGACAAGGCATTCGTGGTGACAGTTAATATGGAAAATAATAGGCTGAACTAGGTTTCCCCATAACTCATGTGCGTAAGTGGCTGAGCAGCGAGCTCCCTGCCAGTGGGCCCTACCTGATAAAATACTCTCTCTGGCTCAGTCACAAAGCTACTTCCATCTAACATGGCTGGCTAGACAACAAAGTGACCTAGCGGGATAACAGACCTCTCCCAATTCCCAAATTCAAGGGGTGGAGGGAAGTTATTTCTCCAGAGGTAAAATAATTTCCCATGAATGAAGGCAAACAAAAAAGAATGAAAATGCTGAAATTGCAGAGCTGCGCTGCATTTCTACAGTGTGGAATTACGCTATGCCCACAAGCCCACATTTTGGAAGTGCCACAGCACAAAACAGTCCTATAACTTTTCCAGAATTATGCCTGTCAATCTACAAATGGTGCAATTTACTAAGAATAATCTTTAAAGTGTTTCTAAATCCCAAAAAACGTAAAATCATGTGCAAGCTGTAAAATAACCTTTTCCGCCTGAACATGATCCTGTTACTTTTTTATGACTCTGCCCCCTTGCCTTTATTATGGGCAGGGCTTTAAGTGGGATGAAAAAACTGGGGGGTCTCTCAAAGGGGCGTGGCCAATGTAATTGAGGGCGTGGCTTAAAACAGTAGGTTAGAAATCTGTGTTTAGCATAGTGTGCCGCCCGACTTGTTTTTTGTTGTTTCTGTCATTGTATCCAGGTATATGATACAACAAGTAACATCATACCTACAAGTCAGGACTATTGGCGTTGTCAGTGGTTGTTAGTTGCATAAGATAAATAAAAGCAACTATGGCTTGTATAGAATATTGTAAAAGCTTCCACTTGCAGCTCTGGTGACACCACAACAATGTTGCTGCTCCTGGTTTTCAAAAAGAGAAGGGAAATCCAGAGAGAAAATTACTCTTTAAAGGATTTCCCTTCCCTCTACAATGCTCACCTGGCATGACATCATGACTTAACTTTCCACCTGTGAGTAGTGTGAGCACACACACATCGATGTGCCTGCTATTTCGAAACAGGTCTCTATTGGGCTCTGTTTTGGGCCCTGACACTTTTTTCCGACTGCAGTGACAGCAGATTTCTGTCACTGCAGTCCGGAAAAAAACGGACCACCTGTGACTAGCCCACAAAACAGAGCCCGGTAGAGACACGTTTCGAGGCTCCCTTAAAAAAACTGCCGGCGCTCAGACCCGGTGAGACCCGGCCCACTTAAAGCCCTGATTGTGGTGATAGATTTGCATATCATGCTAATGACTTGAGGTTCGTAGTACTGCAAATTCAATGAGCAGTTCAATGAGCTTCCTATTGACTGCTATCCTGAATGTGCTGTCAAACAGGAAAGTATCATTTTGCTAAGAAAAGAACAATTTCTGCAAATTAGACAAGCAAATTTGGACAAGGACTTCTAAAGACCACAGTACACTATCAGATGAGACTGATGATCAAACAGTGGCAAAGCCAAAGTATATACTTTTTTATAGGGGAAGTGTTTGGTAGTAGTTGGGCGACTTTGTGTATGTTTCCCTCATCTGTACGTGAAAGAACATCCCAAAATAAATGTCTTGCTCTACAACAATTTGGAAGTTGAGGTCCCTTTTACTGAACAGAGTGCATTAGCAGAGTTAAGCTGTAAGACCAAAGAAGGTGTTATGAAAAGAAGTCAGACGATGAAGTGTATTATGTAAGTAAGTGGTAAACGTAAAAGGGGTATAGAGCAAAATATTGCATGGTAGCTATTTTGGACAGAGGACCATGATTTTGAAAGGTCTTTACAAGCAGAATGCATGAGTACAGCGTGTTGCCATGGCCAGTCAAATGAGGTCTCTTTCGCCTGTGAACATCAGAATGAGTGTCGATGAAGGATTAATTGTGATCACCAGCAGTGCACCTTTCATTATTGCTACCACTAGCTTATTGCAAACATGAGGAATGGCTGCAGCAAACAGTGAAGTAACAAGGACAACCCAATCCCCCAGATTTTCTTAATATTCCAGCTAATTTGTGTACAGGTACAATCTCAAGAGAATAAACAAAGCTTGCTGTGAGAGCAGACCCAAGAAATTGTACCTGCCTGGTCTCATGTAGGAATCAGCCGCACCTTACATTCTTCTAGGAAAGGCAAGGTCTGCCCAATCAAAAGACCCTCTGAATATGGAAAATCAACCTAAAATTTCAAACTGCAAAGTTACACTGGCTCTGATTGGTAGTGGACTGCTGCCCAGCTGTCATTGACTGAAAATGTAAGAGGATGGCCTGCCCCAACTTATGGAAGACAGCAATTGACACAGACCTGCTTGTGCATGCCTGCAGTTCAACTTGTTGGGTTTGTTGGGATTGAGATGCCAAGCCATATTGTAATGTTCTCGCTTAACATCAATATCCTAATAGTGTTAGTCCACTTTTAGGGATGTGCTCATCTTTCTCATTCAATAACGCATAGCAATATTTCACAACTTCATCCACATTGTTTTTTAGCTCATTATTTTAATGTTTTATAAAAATGTTGTGTATTGTTATAATAGTTTTCAAATAAATGCCTTACGCTTCCACTTGCATGTATTATGTGACTTACAATATCGCTTCATTATAAGTGAAGCTCTTTATGTTCTGAGTCTGAAAAGCATTTTGAGCTAAAAATATACTGTATGTCTATGGCTGAAAAATTCAGGTTTTATGCCTGCTAAGTATTGAAAAGGGTCACCTAACAGGCATACATCTATTTACTCCTGACTAATTGTATACCACTAAGTATACTCATGCAGGGGTACCACCTACACAAATGGCAGTTAGTGGACGTAACAAGTTAGGGGTTACCGTGTACGTTTGTGTACTCCCCAAATGTTGTGTATATTCCCAACTCCTCTCTTACCCATTTCCCCTTGAAATATTTAGAAATGTGCCTCCGAAACAGCTGGAGTAAAGAAAACGTCCATGGTGTGAAGGTGAATGATGCACCACCAAACTTCGTGTTGGTGTAAGTCAATGGGCTTCTCTCCATTCCTGTGGAAAAAACAAACAGAAAGAGCAAATATGTAATTGCACAGCTGGTCATCGTTTGCCAACGAGGAATTGTAGCTTGTATATAATTCTACATAAGGCAAAAGTACAGTCTAAAAATATACCGACTGTCCCAGCCAGTTTCCTACAAAGCTGTGAGCGCTGCAGCTTTTCAGAATTCCAGAGTAGGAAGGAATGTGAATTTGGAAAGCCTATATATTTGCACAGGTACACCTTTATTACTGCCCCAGCTGCATAAAGAGTTGATGAAACATGTTGTGATATCTCTGCTTTTGTTCTGTTCTCAATACTATTTATCACTTTTGGGCTCCGCTCTTTGTTGAACAGATATATGTATGTATGCATGTATGTGTGTATGTGGTATTTCTATAGTGCAAACCTAGCCATAAGGCAACAGCTTTCTGTACAGGGTCAAAGGCAGCCGAAAGTGAATGAGTGATAGGAGAGGGAGCTGGTTTGAGGATGGTAATGCATTGTGTTGTAGTGTTCTTTAAAAAGATGTATCTTCAGCACTTTCCTAAATTTGAGAAGCAAAGGGGAGACATGATAAATACGGGATCGCAATCGTACCCTTCAGCAGGGAGTCAAGGTAAATCTGTGTATTACTAAAGAATGTTCTATGGGTGTAAAACCAATAGTGTGATCCCCAGTTCAATTCTGCCTGCAGGTGTTTTCAACTGCCTGTCACTGCATCACAGTATAAGGGAGCCAATGGAGTTCCATCAGGATGGGGAGTAATCATATTCTTTCAGGCCCTGGATGGAGCATGTTGCAGTGTGAGAGATTCTCTTAAGGGGGGCCAGTGTGGAGTTTTTGATGCCATGGAGACCAGTATGTTATCACCATACAGCTGAGAAAGTTTAAGGGCTTGGGCAGTAGTTCTTAAGTCGCTTTCTGGAGGGTTGGCAAAAGGCCTTCTTTGTTTTTTTGCAATGTTTTCCTTCAGATTGAGGTTGATGTCCAGGGTGTATCCGAATGACCTGGCATTTAGTAACCAGGGTGGCAATCTTCCTATGGTAAAGCACTGATAACTTTTCCCTGTACCTTACCATATAGAGATCTCAACCCCAACTGCAGAGTCCCGCTGTGGTAAAGTATAGGGAAAGGTCAAAACATTTATTAACCTTGGAAAAAAATAGTAAAATATTTGTATAATACATATTAATGTAACTTAATTATATATTTATTGTAAATATAGAACAAAAAAAGAAAATGCCACAGCACTACTAACCGAGGGCGAGATTATTATATTGGGTGGTCGCACCACTGTCTGCTGTTGTGACAGTCAGGTGACTGCCCGACAAGCACTTGACAGTCCAACCACCCAATTACGATATGACCACTGTGGTGGCAGTTGGAAAGTGCTCCTTTACACTGAGCATTGTGGTGTCGCCCAGAAAAAGGCCCACAGCACAAGCCGCTGTGATAAGGAGCACTTAGGACACTTCCATGCACTGTTTTGCAGTGGTCATGAGGGACGGGGACCTGTTTGGGGCCCCCAAAGTCTATTTCTGACAGCCTGTTCATGGAGGTCGGACCGCCATGAAAATGCTGTGGGAAAGGGACATCGTAATCCAGACGGTGGTTCCTGCTTCGACACCACCAATATTCAACAGATAGGATTTCCACTGCCACTTCAACAGGATCTTGTCAGAGGTGGCGGTCTCCCCCAAATGGTTTCGGTTCGACATTGTAATAAAGCTTTCATTTAAGATTCAAAATTAAAAAAGAAATGAATCCATACTAATATAATAAAGAGAGAGCCCAAACCTTTGAGGCGGGTAATCTCAGGAACCACAGCACCAATCACAACACCCAATACAGCGTTGGAAAGGGAAGTTGCAGCAGAAGGACATAGGCTATGCAGACTCCCACCATATACATTTAAAAGGTAAAAGAACCGTGCCAGCAAAGTAGTCCCTTGTGGGCGAGTTTGCATTGTACTGTGGGCGTGTGCTGGGGGCGTGACAAATGCTGGGGGCTTGTGGTACGTTCCGGCCTTTCTTGCCATGTCTCATATTGTGTGCTAATCCCACCCTGCTCCCTTTAAATACCCCTGCACCCCATAATCATAACCCACCCTTACTCCTTAAAATACCCCAACACCTTTAAACACTAACCCATCTTAACCCTGTAAATATACCCTGTACCCCAAAACCCAAGCCTAGCCCTGAACCCTATAAACACCCCTGTACCTCAAAACCCAAACCCACCCCTAAACCCTAAAAATACCCCAGTACCCCAAAACCCAAACCAAGCCCTGAACCCTATAAACACGCCTGTACCTCAAACCCCAAACCTACCCCTGGACCCTAAAAATACCCCTGTACCAAAAACCAAACCTAGCCCAGAACCCCTAAAATACCACTGTACCCCAAAAGCCAATCCTATCCCTGAACCCTAAAATACCCCTGTACCCCAAAACCCAAACCTAGCCCTGAACCCTTAAAAAAACCCTATACCCCAAATCCCGAACCTGGCCCTGAACCCTAAAAATACCTCTGTACCCCAAAACCCAAACCTAGCCCTGAACCCTTAAAATACCCTTGTATCCCAAAACCCAAACCTACCCAGAACCCTAAAAATACCCCTATACCCCATAACCCAAACCTATCTCTAAACCCTAAAACTACCCCTGTACCCCATAATCCAAAACTATATCTGAACCCTTAAAATACCCAAACACCCTAAAACATATACCTCAGTACCCCAAAACATATACCCCTATACCCATACTTACCTTATCCAAACATTACAAAAAACAGGATTTTACCATTCATGCATTTACAACGAATTTCGTTGTAAATGTATGCGTGGTAAAAGCATATAAAATGTAATGCCATGCGTTATATTGATTCAGAAAAGGGGGTGGTGATGGACAGAGTATCTGAATTAAGCAGAACACTCCTACCCAGTCCAAAGATCAGGGCTTGATCCATCACCGTTTTTTTAGCTCACTGCACCATCCCAGCTCAGAACCTGGCTACATGCAAATTAGTCTGTCCCTGGCCCAGTGCATCATGGGAACAGGGCAGACCAAACTACCAAGCCAATTCTTATACTGGAAAGGAAACAAGCTTCCGGGGACCAGTTTCTGGCATTTCAGCCGTCTTCGGCCCGGCTTGCTTGAATCCTGATGGTGCAGTGAGCAAGGGACTCACATCTGAGTATACCCTTCCACGCTTATGGTGGACAAAACGATTCAGAAAAGGGGGTGGTGATGGACAGAGTATCTCAATTAAGCAAAACACTCCTACCCAGTCCAAAGATCAGGGCTTGATCCATCACCGTTTTTTAGCTCACTGCACCATCCCAGCTCAGAACCTGGCTACATGCAAATTAGTCTGTCCCTGGCCCAGTGCATCATGGAAACAGGGCTGACCAAACTACCAAGCCAATTCTTATACTGGAAAGGAAACAAGCTTCCGGGGACCGGTTTCTGGCATTTCAGCCTTCTTCGGCCCGGCTTGCTTGAATCCTGATGGTGCAGTGAGCAAGGGACTCACATCTGAGTATACCCTTCCACGCTTATGGTGGACAAAACGATTCAGAAAAGGGGGTGGTGATGAACAGAGTATCTGAATTAAGCAGAACACTCCTACCCAGTCCAAAGATCAGGGCTTGAATCAACACCGTTTTTTAGCTCACTGCACCATCCCAGCTCAGATCCTGGCTACATGCAAATTAGTCTGTCCCTGGCCCAATGCATCATGGGAACAGGGCAGACCAAACTACCAAGCCAATTCTTATACTGGAAAGGAAACAAGCTTCCGGGGACCGGTTTCTGGCATTTTAGCCGTCTTTGGCCCGGCTTGCTTGAATCCTGATGGTGCAGTGAGCAAGGGACTCACATCTGAGTATACCCTTCCACGCTTATGGTGGACAAAACGATTCAGAAAAGGGGGTGGTGATGGACAGAGTATCTGAATTAAGCAGAACACTCCTACCCAGTCCAAAGATCAGGGCTTGATCCATCACCGTTTTTTAGTTCACTGCACCATCCCAGCTCAGAACGTGGCTACATGCAAATTAGTCTGTCCTTGGCCCAGTGCATCATCGGAACAGGGCAGACCAAACTACCAAGCCAATTCTTATACTGGAAAGGAAACAAGCCTCCGGGGACCAGTTTCTGGCATTTTAGCCTTCTTCGGCCCGGCTTGCTTGAATCCTGATGGTGCAGTGAGCAAGGGACTCACATCTGAGTATACCCTTTCACGCTTATGGTGAACAAAACGATTCAGAAAAGGGGGTGGTGATGGACAGAGTATCTGAATTAAGCAGAGCACTCCTACCCAGTCCAAAGATCAGGGATTGATCCATCACCGTAATTTAGCTCACTGCACCATCCCAGCTCAGAACCTGGCTACATGCAAATTAGTCTGTCTCTGGCCCAGTGCATCATGGGAACAGGGCAGACCAAACTACCAAGCCAATTCTTATACTGGAAAGGAAACAAGCTTCCGGGGACCGGTTTCTGGCATTTCAGCCATCTTCGGCCTGGCTTTCTTGAATCCTGATGGTGCAGTGAGCAAGGGACTCACATCTGAGTATACCCTTCCACGCTTATGGTGGACAAAACGATTCAGAAAAGGGGGTGGTGATGGACAGAGTATATGAATTAAGCAGAACACTCCTACCCAGTCCAAGGATCAGGGCTTGATCCATCACCGTTTTTTAGCTCACTGCACCATCCCAGCTCAGAACCTGGCTACATGCAAATTAGTCTGTCCCTGGCCCAGTGCATCATGGGAACAGGGCAGACCAAACTACCAAGCCAATTCTTATACTGGAAAGGAAACAAGCTTCTGGGGACCAGTTTCTGGCATTTCAGCCGTCTTCGGCCCGGCTTGCTTGAATCCTGATGGTGCAGTGAGCAAGGGACTCACATCTGAGTATACCCTTCCACGCTTATGGTGGACAAAACGATTCAGAAAAGGGGGTGGTGATGGACAGAGTATCTCAATTAAGCAAAACACTCCTACCCAGTCCAAAGATCAGGGCTTGATCCATCACCGTTTTTTAGCTCACTGCACCATCCCAGCTCAGAACCTGGCTACATGCAAATTAGTCTGTCCCTGGCCCAGTGCATCATGGAAACAGGGCTGACCAAACTACCAAGCCAATTCTTATACTGGAAAGGAAACAAGCTTCCGGGGACCGGTTTCTGGCATTTCAGCCGTCTTCGGCCCGGCTTGCTTGAATCCTGATGGTGCAGTGAGCAAGGGACTCACATCTGAGTATACCCTTCCACGCTTATGTTGGACAAAACGATTCAGAAATGGGGGTGGTGATGGACAGAGTATCTGAATTAAGCAGAACACTCCTACCCAGTCCAAAGATCAGGGCTTGATCCATCACCGATTTTTAGCTCACTGCACCATCCCAGCTCAGAACCTGGCTACATGCAAATTAGTCTGTCCCTGGCCCAGTGCATCATGGGAACAGGGCAGACCAAACTACCAAGTCAATTCTCATACTGGAAAGGAAACAAGCTTCCGGGGACCGGTTTCTGGCATTTCAGCCAACTTTGGCCTGGCTTTCTTGAATCCTGATGGTGCAGTGAGCAAGGGACTCACATCTGAGTATACCCTTCCACGCTTATGGTGGACAAAACGATTCAGAAAAGGGGGTGGTGATGGACAGAGTATCTGAATTAAGCAGAACACTCCTACCCAGTCCAAAGATCAGGGCTTGATCCATCACCGTTTTTTAGCTCACTGCACCATCCCAGCTCAGAACCTGGCTACATGCAAATTAGTCTGTCCCTGGCCCAGTGCATCATGGACCGTTCAGGCATAGATCATAAGATTGAATACAGCTGTCTAGGGCTGAGAGGATTCTGATATAATTTCTTGAAGATGACCAGCCATGCTATCCTACTCAAATTGTAGCATCCTTACTGCTTTACTGATAACATTTCTTCCAGCCCATTCTTAAAATGTTTATTACACCATGGCACTAATATCTCCTAATAACATTTATTATAAAATGATTATCTATACTGTTACAGGCTTTGAGTTTTAAGCAAGCATCTTTCAGGTGTATGAACAAACCTTATATGCCCGAGTAGCCCCTGTGCCTTTTCTACTTTATTTTATGGAGAAAAAAACGTCAGTCTTTAAAACAGTGGCACAGTGGCACAGTTACGAGTGGTGGGGTGATGGAGGTGATGTGGGCAGCGGTAGGACGGAAGTCGACAGATGATAGGATATGTAAAATTAAACTAAAAAATAAATAAAACCACTTACCTTGCTCTCGCCGCATTGCCGTCCCACTGCTCTTACCAGTGCCGGCTGCCACTGCTTAGAAACCATTCATTACTTTCTGAACCCGTACAGATATACTCTTTAGAGTATTGGCTTACTATAGTGCCACCTTAAATTAAGGCATATTATTCAAAGAAGCCACCATTCAGTCAGAGTGAACAGGTGGTTAAATTCTCTATGATGAGTTCTAATAAATATCTTGTGACCACTATTGCAACACATTTTAAAGATGGTGTCCGAATTACTTACATTCTGATTTTCGCTAAATATCTGGTTGAGAGTGGATGGGTGGAACTTAATTCCATAAAACCTGATTAGCTAAAACCATGCATTAATTATTAATACTCTGCAGCATGGCATAGCCAGCGCCTCGAGACCCTCACAGGTGATTTGCCTCGCTCTGTAAATGTTTGATTGATTGATAGTGTGAATGTTAGAGTTTTATCCAAATGTCAGAAAAAATATTGTGTTACCATTATATCATTAAATTTATATTATTATCAAAATATCACTGTTTTAATATTGCAGGTAAGAATACTGCTTTTTAGTGTTTTATTTCAAATTGCTGCTGAGGATATCAGTCTATTTCATATCAATGTATGTAATATTGTTTTTTATATAATTTTGTTATTTGTTTTTATTCTATTTAATGTTCTTTGAAATGCTTAAATGTTATATTAGCAGCATGTTGTGTTTCTGGGAAGTGGGGTGGGTAGTTTTTTTTAAAGTAAACATTCTGTAAATAATTTCGAATTTTATTTAAACTTTTGTTTAAAGTTTTTCATAATAGTAAGTATTGATACTTTTTATATATTTTGTTAACATTTCCTATTTATGTTTACATGTAATTCCTTCAGTGTTATATATTATTGTTTTTAATGTTAATGTAAGTTTTGTAAGGATAAATGGTGGTGACTGTTTTTAAAATCAATTTTATTGTTCAGGATTATTATTATTATTATTATTGCTGTTATTTTTATTAGGATGCAGTTTTAAAACAAAATATTACTTTTGTTGTATTTTAGTGTTTCTAAGTTATTTTTATTGGAAAAATCTTATTGTTTTACAATGTGTTTATTTCTGCTTACATTTAAAAATATTTGTTCAATTTTACAAAAACATTTTTAATTAGGTCTAGGATTTATTTTCCTTTTTATATGATTTTTATACACTTTAGTTTGTAGTGTTTTTAGTATTTAATTACATTTTGTTTTTAGACTTTTCTATATTTTATGACCTATTTTGAAATTCATTGGAATTGATTGATTTGCTAGTTTAAGAAGAAGATATACCTATGTTGTGATTCTTTAGTTAATAAATAATATTTTTATACAAGTGTTAATGTAATTGGTATTTTAGAATATCTACAATTCAATGAATGCTGTTTTTTTAAAAAATACTTACATAATTCAATTATTCTTTTCAAATGGTAAAGGTTAGAAATGTGGTTTATTTTCTAAACATTATTCTAATTTAAACTTTTAGTACAAGTTAATTTTTTTTTTTTTTTAGCCCTCATATCCACTCATACTCCATGTAATGGCTGACTGTTTCTTATATTACGATTCAGAAAAGGGGGTGGTGATGAACAGAGTGTCTGAATTAAGCAGACCACTCTTGCCCAGTCCAAAGATCAGGGCTTGATCCATCACCGTTATTTATCTCACTGCCCCATACCAGCTCAGAACCTGGCTATATGCAAATCAGTCTGTCCCTGGCCCAGTGCATCATATGAACAGGGCAGACTAAACTACCAAGCCAATTCTTCACCAGAAAGGAGATAAGCTACCGGGGACCGGTTTCTGGCATTTCAGCCGTCTTCGGCCCGGCTTGCCTGAATCCTGATGGAGCAGTGAGAAAGGGACTCATGTCTGAGTATACCCTGCCACACCTATAGTGGCCAAAAACGATTCAGAAAAGGGGGTGTTGATGAACAGAGTGTCTGAATTAAGCAGACCACTCTTACCCAGTCCAAAGATCAGGGCTTGATCCATCACCGTTATTTATCTCACTGCCCCATCCCAGCTCAGAACCTGGCTATATGCAAATCAGTCTGTCCCTGGCCTAGTGCATCATGGGAACAGGGCAGACTAAGCTACCAAGCCAATTCTTCACCAGAAAGGAGACAAGCTACCGGGGACCGGTTTCTGGCATTTCAGCCGTCTTCGGCCCGGCTTGCTTGAATCCTGATAGAGCAGTGAGAAAGGGACTCATGTCTGAGTATACCCTGCCACACCTATAGTGGCCAAAAAAGATTCAGAAAAGGGGGTGGTGATGAACAGAGTGTCTGAATTAAGCCGACCACTCTTACCCAGTCCAAAGATCAGGGCTTGATCCATCACCGTTATTGGTGCAGTGAGCTAAAAAATGATGATGGATAAAGCCCTGATCTTTGGACTGGGTAAGAGTGGTCTGCTTAATTCAGACACTCTGTTTATCACCACCCCCTTTTCTGAATCATTTTTGTCCACCATAAGCGTGGAAGGGTATACTCAGATGTGAGTCCCTAACTCATTGCACCATCAGGATTCAAGCAAGCCGGGCCGAAGACGGCTGAAATGCCAGAAACCGGTCCCCGGTAGCTTGCTTCCTTCCCAGTATAAGAATTGGCTTGGTAGTTTGGTCTGCCCTGTTCCCATGATGCACTGGGCCAGGGTCAGACTAATTTGCATAATGCCAAGTTCTGAGCTGGGATGGTGCAGCGAGCTAAAAAATGGTGATGGATAAAGCCCTGATCTTTGGACTGGGTAAGAGTGGTCTGCTTAATTCAGACACTCTGTTTATCACCACCCCCTTTTCTGAATCTTTTCTTATATTACAGCAAAGAAATGATGGACGGAATGCTGACAATGCAAACATTCTCCCCAGTCAAATGATCTAGGTTAAATCCCTCGTTCTTTTGCCCACTATGCCACCCCAGTTTGGACCCAGTCATATGCAAAACAGTCTTGACCCTGAGCCTCATGGGAACAGTCCAGACCGAACTGCCAGACCAGGTCCTCCCTGGAAAGTAAAGAGCATCCTGGGACCAGTTTTGGGGTATGTCACCGTTCCAGTGGAACAGTGAGCAAGGCACCCAAGTCTGGCATACCCATCTCACGTAGGGAGAAAAGTGTTACAATGCAAACATTCTCCCCCAGTCAAAAGATCTGGGTTAAATCCATTGTTCTTTTGCCCACTAAGCCACCCCAGTTTGGACCCAGCCATATACAAATCAATCTTGACCCTTTGCTCCATGGGAACAGTCCACACGCTGATCAAAAGACTCTACCACATCGTATCCAAGGGAACACGCTCAAATGGATCACCTCCTTCCTCACTGGAAGAACCCAGAGGATCCACCTCCCATCTTTCACCTCTGAACCCTAAGAGATCACCTGAAGTGTCCCCCAAGGCTAATCCCTCAGCCCACATTCTTCCACGCATATATAACCCCGCTGGCCGACATCGTCAAATCCCACGGTGTCAACATAATTTCCTACATAGGTGACACCAAACTCATCCTCTCACTCAATGACAACCCCACCATCTTCCACAGATGAGATGAATGAAAAACGGCACCAATTGGATGAAGAACAACTGCCTGTAGCTGAACACAGAAATGACAGAAGTACTGATCTTTGGCAGAAACACATGGAACAACTCCTGGAGGCCATCAGACCTAGGAGTCGCACCCACTCCCTCTGACCATGCCAGAAACCTTAGAATTATCATTGACAACAAGCTCATGAAATCACAGATCAACGCCTTCCCTTCCACCTGCTTCCTCACTCTGAGCATGCTAAGTATGATCTTCAAGTGGCTACCAAACACACAAGATGCACAGTGACACAGGCCCTCATCACCAGCGGACCAGACAATGGCGACACACTCTACGCAGGAATCACTGCACACCTCCTACAGAGACTTCAGACCATACAGAACACCACAGCCAGACTCATTCTTGGCCTTCACCCGACAAACTCACATCATACCCCACCTCAGGCAACTCCATTGGCTCCCCAAACTGAAGAGATGCCAATTCAAGCTACTGACCCACGCACACAAGGCTCTAAACAACCAAGGACCAGCATTCATTTATCACCACCTGACCTTCCACCAACCGTTGAGAAGACTATGATCCGACTCCCTTTCACTTGCCCATACTCTGCGCATCTACTGAAGCAGAAGTGGCGGATGCTCCTTCTCCCACATTGCAGCAAAAACCTGGGACAGCCTCCCCATGCACCTCCAGACCATCACCTTACTCCCGGAATTCAGAATGACCCTCAAGACCGGACTGTTCAAATAAGCCTCTGAGACCTGCAAGCCCCTGGATATCCTATCGGATGATTAGCTGCTCTTTATAAATCCTGATTGATTGATTGAAAGTGTTTCATCTCTTATAGGTTTTAGATGTTACAATCCTATGCTATACACTCTTCTGACAAAGTACCTATCTGTGAACAGTGCTTCTCCTGGCCTCCCTCTAACTTGGACCTCTGTCCAACTGAGAGGAACAGTCTGTCCGCACAAGTTACCATAGTGGTGGTTAATGATCCCTCTCTCTGACATTTGACCTTCCTAAGTAATGTATACCAACTGAAACCTTAGCTTCCTCTAACGCAGCCTGTCTTTTCTATACACATACCTGCCTTGTTTACGCTGCTGTTAGTTATGATTAAACTCTGTAGAACACTCCTGTTCATGGTCAGGTTTGTGCAATATAAACATGTGTGGTACCTGCGATATAACTCTACTGTATAAAAGATGGCACTCTTAAGAGCTGTGTAACCTGAAAAGTTGCTCTCCTCCTGTGTTCAAAATGTGCTATAAGCGAAAGAAGGGAATACTACTGTTCGGCTTCTCAGCTTCCACATTCCAAGTCCTCTCACAGCTCTGCTGACCAAGCCAGAATGTGTGGCTCTCTGTAACCTGTGGTATAGTTCTGTTGTGTTAGGCCTGTGGGTGTCGGTTCTGTTTTACCTTATCCCATAAATTATTTCAAAAATAACAGAATGGCACAAAACGCCCCTCTAAATTGATCTCGCAACAAGAGTAATTCTTGCACATTAGACACTTAGGGCCCGATTACGATGGAAGTCGGAAAGCCTATGACCTCAGGTTGGAGGCTTTCCCACATACATCGTTGGTTTCAAATCCAATAGCCTTTTTAAAATGAAGGCTGTTGGGTTTGAAACTGGCAAGTCAGAGGCTGCTCATAATCCGACAGGCTTTTCATGAGGGGCTTTCCAACATGAAAAGCCTGTCGGAAAGTGATGGGGCCCTTGCCACAGCGGCCTCTGATTGAAGGCCTGTGCTCCCCTTTTAATTCCTGCACCGAGTGGCAGGCACCATCAGGTGCCTGAAACGAAGGGCAGGGATTAACAAAAACAACGATTTCTCTATGGGAGCTTGGGAGAAAAGGTAGTGTGCGTTCACCCCATGTGCGGCCGCAATCTAATAATGCGGTCAGGGCCGCCGACCGGAGGTCGGTCGGTCGGTCCCAATTCCGCAATGATGATATCGTAGTGCGGGCCTTACAGTTTAGAAGTCAGGGGTCTAGCTCTGTACTGGGCTACTACATGATGCCATAGCTTGTCCGTGTACTAGTATGTGTACACAGAATGGATAACCCAATGCGGTAACCAGCTAAGTGGATGATAAACATAAGACATCTCAGTAAGGAACATGAAGAGCAGTGCAAATCTGCCAGCTTCTTGAAAACCATAAGTCTGTCTCTCACACTTTTCCATCCATCACACTGCTAAGAGCTACGTAACACAATAACCACAACTCGGTGGTCCTCACCCACATGTCAACACTTCCCACATAGATTCAAAACAAAGGTAACGTATTTCCAACCACATACCTTACATGATGTACCAAGCTACCCATGCAGGCGATGCGCTTCAGCTACCCACACAGGAGTAGTTAGTGTTATATATGTATATATTGCAATGCAATTCAGTATGCGGCCATACCCTATACAACAGAGCCCATTCCCTGTTCAAAGTCGTTCCATTTTCAAACACTTATTCTCGCAGTATTAGGAAGAACATTAATTCTGTCTGCTTCTGTGTGTTTTTCTCTTATAAACTGTTATTGGCTCACTTTTCTCCAAGCTGTTCTTTGCGCTTGCCTTTATCTTCGGCCATGGACAAAAGACAAGTTTCTGGGAGACAACGGGCTGTTCTTTTTATTACTTTCTTTCTCTCTGGCAGGGAAAGGAATCTTCACATCCGCCTTCCAGCTGGCTGCCCTGCCGAGTCTGGAGGCATGCTGTGGGTTACATCTTTGAAGCCCAGGAATGCGCGTCTTCTCTCTGCCTCTCTGATCTTTTCTACCTCTGCCTCGTAGCTTTTTTTCTTTAATCATCAAATGTTTATCTCCCGGTTGAAAATCGCACTTTTATCTCACTGTGAACCCTAAATCCAAAAATCAGATAAGATGTATCATTTATTGTTTTTCAATATTTCACAGCCTCAGAGTGTGACTGCAAGTAGAACTCGTCTAAAATCAATGTTTCCATGTAACACATAGGACATTCCTAGTGCTTAATTTGTAAAATAATAAGTGTCAGGGCCGTGACCAAGAGGCCACTGTAGCTTGCACCACCCGTTGCCCCTACAATGGCGTACCAAAACAACGACTAACCATTTCTCTCACCTGCAAGTCCGGCAGTTAACCCCTTGCGTGCTGCCGTCAGCCAACGGCCGACGGGAGCACTATCTCGCTAGTGCTGCCGTCGGCCAACGGCCGACGCGCCCCCGCCCATTTTGCGGAAGTGCCGCACTGCCACGAAATCGCGGCCGCGGCAAAGGGGTTAAGATTATTCGAGGTCCCCAAAGCTAAAGGAATACCTGGGGAAACAGGTATTGGTATTTTTTTAATGCATATTGTATTTATAAACAACCGTTATTCTGCTCATCTCTACATTAGATGAGCAGTGCCATCATTGGTAGACTGTCATTAGAGTGGTGCTGACTATTAAGTGCCGGTGTTGAGCACCGGAAACTACCGGCTCAAATTAAGTACCGGACATATCATTAATAAAGTCAGGACCACATGGTTGCTTCCCGGAAATCCTACATTGTGGTAATAGGGGAAGAGTGGTACAAGAGGATTTACCTGAGCTGCACCGTGACTCCATCATCAGGCGCTGAAGAAGCATGAACTCACACAGCAGCACTTCCTTTTCTCTCAAGATAACCCAGAGTGCATTTCGTAGTGCGTATTGATGACTGACAAATATTTTCCATAGGAAGCCGGGACTAGGGTTTCCACCCAGCTTCACGTTTACTTTTCTGGACTTTCATTCGACACCCTAATTTGTTCAAGGAGCCGTAGTCTTTGGCCAAGTAGAGTAATACCACTTCTAACAATGCCTTATAATAGAAACTCCCAGGACTAGGCCAATGGTGAACTGATGATACGAGGGCGCATTTATCCTGGACAGATAAGTTTAGGGTCACTTCCGTCCAGGCTTTGTAGGTTGCACAGATATTATAATCTGGGAGCTGAACACTTCACTTTAATTAGTCTTTATTCGATATATTTCAATCATAAAAGACATTTTACAAACAATTTGTTGTTTTTGTCCCACCCCCTCCCCCCAGCCCCACAAGTATACAGGATCCACAGTGAGTTGATACAATAAATAGACAAAATTAAGAGGCATCTTCCTATCTCATCCTATTTACATTTTTACACAATCTTAAAATTTCCTATTTACATCTTTACATAATCTTAAAATATCCATTAAAACACCAAAATAAAAAAAAATAAAAAAAAAAAAACGATAAAATTTAGAAAGCTAAGTTCATTGGTGCCAACCGAAAGGGTAAGTAAAAAAGTAACAATTGCTTATGTGGCTTGCATAGTTTATCACAAAAATATACTGATCAGAAGTTCAAATAATCACAAACAGTACGACAAACAATAACAATCCTAAGTTTATTCCAGACACATTTTGCGTGCCCGAATTATCCACATCCAGTGGAGAAATTTTGCCATAGCTATAACAACAGGCTGGGAGGTATCTGTTCTTAGGATCCTGACAGCCTCGTTTGACGTTTTTAAACCTAACTGGATGCAAATTGGTTTAAGCCATGAGCGTCTAGGCATTCTATATTCAGGCAGGCAAACAACACATGTCCGATGTTTTCATTATGGTCCGGACAGAAGGGGCACCTTGGAGTTTGTACCTTATTCCATTTCACTATTAGGGCATTTAGTGGAAGTGTCCCCACCCTCAACTGATGGTACCTCTTCCGGTCCCCTGGGACCGTGATCCAATCCCAGTAGGATTCCAGGGCCGGTGAGTGCTTGAGCTCCAAATAATCATATGTAAAAGTACGATCCATATCATTCCTAAAGCACTTAATCTCCACCATGCTCCAATAAAGTTCTCGAAGTGTCTTTTTAGGTGGAAATACACTATTTAGTGGATCATCCCACAATTGGGATAGACCCAGTGCCCTATATAAAAGTTTAACCTCTTTCATCCAGACTATCTTGCAGCCAATATCCAGGGTTCTCACCTCTAGGAAACCTTGGGCATACTGGGAGAGTTCTGGGGTTACCCATAACCTTCTCCAGTAGGCCACGATTCTATACCTGGCCATGTCCCTGAAACTATAAAATCCCAAATCATAATTTAAAGGTATCAGTGGGGTTGACATTGGTAAACCAGTAATGTTGCGGAGAAATTTGTTCTGTGCTACCGTCAACTTGGTAAGATTACTGGACCCCCAGAGTTCAGCTCCGTAAAGAACTGCTGCTCCAACCTTGGCGTTATAAATTTTTAGGACAGGTCTAATCGGTTTGGTATAAGATGAAAAAAGCTCCTTTGTGAGAACTCCTGCGAGTTGTGCATGTTTTGTATCTAGTTCATTTGTGTGCTGTTTCCAATCTAGATTATAGGACAAATTAATACCAAGGTACTTAAAGACCTGGGTCTGTTCAAGCTGCACCCCATCCATAATAACTCTACCTCTGATGTGTTTCCGCTTGTGCATAACCATAAATTTAGTTTTGCTGGTATTAATTACAAGTCCATGGTCAGTGCAAAATGCTTCAAAAACCCTAATGGCCCTTTGAAGTCCCTGCTGGGTCTTCGATATCAGCAGGGTATCGTCCGCAAACATCAACAGGGGGATCAGTTTTCCTGCCAACCTTGGGGCATCCGTGGGCTGATGTTCGAAATAACTGATCACCCTGTTGATGTATAACGAGAAGAGCGTTGGTGCGAGCACGCATCCTTGGCGTACTCCCCTCGCAATGGGAAACTTCTCAGTGGCACTACCCTGCTGATTCCAGCGTACTTGTGCAAAGTTGTTTTCATGCATTCTAATCAGTAGAGACAGGATTTCTTTTGGGATACCCTGATCATGTAGGATATTCCACAACTTATGGCGGGGTACTAAATCAAAAGCTGATTTTAAATCAACAAAAGCCGCAAAAAGCATCCCGCCCCCTAGTAAAACTGTGCGCCAGTACAATAAAACAAATCTAAAAACTTGGTCAATGGTGCTGGTATGGCTGCGGAAACCAGCCTGCAGGGGTGATAATATGTCGTGATCATCTATCCACCCATGTATTCGCTGTAATAATAACCTTGCCACAACTTTTTGTATACATGCAATCAGGCTGATAGGCCTATAATTGCCTGGATCCGAGCATGCCCCCTTTTTAAAGATGGGGATAATCTCGGCTCCTTTCCAGGTCTCAGGGATAGGCGAGCCCTTTGCAATAGCATTGGCTAACAGCTGGATATAGGTGGCCCATAGGTCCCTGTCGTGCATAAACAAGTCTGCAGGGATAAAATCTAGGCCCGGGGCTCTGGCTTTAGGTATGCTGCTCAGAGTTTTTAGGACATCATCTTTGGAGAAGAGTAAGGGGCTCATTATAGTATCTGCTAAGGCTAGACACTCCTCTTCACCTTCATCCTCAGCAGCAAACTGAGTAGCAAAATGGGAAACCTAGGCTTCTGGTAGCACATGATTCATGGGTTCTCCTCTATTTGCCCCCCTTCCCCATTTAACAATATTCCAGAAGGGTGTCATGGATCTTTCCCTACTGGCTTCGAGGAGGTCCCTCCAGTAGCCTTCCTCCCCATCCCTTTTTGCACTAAATTGCACTTTTTTGTACATAGCTCGGGCCTCCCTTATTTTGTTTTTGTCTCTAGTTTTTACCGCATCTGACAGGAACCTATAGGCAGTCCTACAGGTCTTATCATACCACTGATCCTCCTTTCTTATTGGTCTACGTGGCTTCTTCTTAGCTTTCTTTACAAAAAACGATTTTAACTTGTTAAAAAATTCATCATGGATCCTGCTAATTTCAGCTATCGGGGTATTTTTGTCATTTATACCCTGTACTTCTTGGATGGCCAGGGTTGTTAAATCCCTCATAACTATCATACTTTCCTCATTGGCTGCACAAATTGCCCATCTGATGTGTCTTTGATCGTTGGAGAGGTTTATCTGAACATTTTCCCTTTCTTCCTCATTTGTCATCAGATCAAACAATTTAAAAGTTAAAATCAATGGGTCGTGGTCACTTTCCACCCTTGACTCAATCCTCATGTCAAGAACATTTCCCCAATTCTCTTTATTAGTCAATATATAATCAATACGACTATGTGTGATTCCATTTGAGAAGGTAGGGGCGCCCTGCTTATCTGATAATGTTCTTCCGTTAGTGGCCCGCAACCCATACTCGACACATAGTACTTTTAACTGTAATGCAGCCTCGGACCATCTTTTAATGGGTAACAAGGAAAGCTGTGGGATTTCCCAAATGAAGTCCTCTTCGGTAGTGAGGTCTACATCCTGATTATCAAGTGGTTCGAAACAACAATTAAAATCACCACCAATAATAATATCGGCATTCAAACAGTGTTGTTTTAGTAGAGTGTCCAACAGTTCAACCGCCTTAGTGGGTTTACCACCCGGTAGGCCCCTTGAGTAGATGTTAAAAATAAAGAGGTCCCTACTGGGTGGTCGCTGTAATTTGACCAATAATATATCAGAACTATTGGTATCTATTTGTAACACTGAGTAATCATTATTCTGCTTGATCCATGTTACCAAACCACCTTTTGCCCTTCCCCTTGAGCTCGGGGTAGCTGGAATGAAATAATGTAAATATCCCTGAATTGGATCTGGTTCTAGCTGCCAAGTCTCCTGTAAGAGGATTATGTCCTTTAAATCCAGGAAAGTTAGCAGATCCTGTGATAGAATCTTATTTTTTAACCCTGCAACATTCCAGGACATTAAAGTGCATTGTATATTGATATTGTCACTGGTGGATTTAATACTATCGGTTTGGCCTTCACACTGTTGTTGGGTAAGATCATATTCACTTGTGTTGTCATCTATAACAGCCAATTCAGAGGACAAATTTTCATTTAGCTCATTTATTTCATTTTTAGCAGTATGTTTGGAACATTCAATACACTGGTGAGCATTAATCATATTACCAGACTCGTCCTGTATATTGGTTACATTAATCAAAGCATCAGTTAATCCAGTATTTGGCCGAGTGACCATTTCCCTGGGAGCATGAATGCCAGCAGGAATTGGAAGGTTTTCAGATCTATTGCCCAGTCAATCACAGTCATTTAGCCCTGATAAGGCTTCATATCTATTGCCTAAAACCATGCCCCATTCATTAAGGGGAGCCCTTGGGCCTCTGTTATTTCTCACGGTGTTCCACAGAGGACCAGGAGTCCTCGGAAAAGTCACATTCTGTTGCTCTCCGTAGAAGAATTTTAAAGTAAGTGGAACAACAGAGCTGAACACTTATTGGTTGGTACTAATAGTACTACTTAGTATCTACCTTAGGAAGGCATATTTCTCACTCCTGCCCAACATTGCCTTTTATTTTAGGCAACATTATTCCATCCAGCTGCTTAAACTGAATACATTACGAGATACATTTGGCTTTTGCTCCTCAATCTCATTTTAAGAATGCTTCATACCTAAATCTGTATATTTTATTCTGTTTTAAATTCATTAATGATTTTCCCTTCAGAATTAATTCAGTTCAGACTGTATGGCGAGCTTCAATGGCATGCAGCTGTGGGCCAGAAGAAAGAATGCATTGTTGTGAGAAATTGGGTTACTGGCTGAGGGGATTGAAACCCTTGTCGAGCAGGAATCATAATCTTTGTCGGGGTGAAGCACAAGCAAACCCTCTGGTGGCTTGGCACAGAGTGAGGCTTAAATTTGAGGCAATGTGTAAAGTTAATTATGTAGCACTTCAAACAATAATAACATGAAAACAGAGCACAAAAAAATCCCACTCCACTTTAGAAACATAGAGTAACGTGTAATTATTAAATCAAGACCAAAATGGAAAATATCCAATCAATAGAACCAGAGATATGGCCTTTTAAAGATTTAGGTAAATATACCACCAAAAAGCCTAAAGCGCTACTCCCGGCTATATGGTCGTGAGAGACCGGGAGATCGTCACAAATTCAGGCTGATCATAACGGAGCACGGGTTAAATACAGGGACCAGATTAGTCTTGCTGAAAAGTCACCTTCTCAGTCCAGCGCAAAGATTCAAGTTTGCAGTGCATGGGACACTTGCAGAGTAAGGAAGTGTTGCAGACAGTCGTCGATGTAGTGCAAGGAGCAGGCTTAGTGTCGCAGACAGTCATTATTATAGCAAAAAGATCCTGTTGTTGTCACAAACCATCAGGCTGGAACTTCGAGGTGGCGTTCCCTGCGAGTGGTTGAAGCTGTAGCACGAAGGGTTGGGTTGACAGAACTTCTTATTGGTGGGTAGTGCAAGAGACAGTTTTTTCGTGACAAAGGGGTGTTCATGGTCAGAAAGAGCCCAAAAACTTCAATTCAGCTCCATGGACGCCATACTAAGTGGTGGGGAGCCTATTATGTCACTGTGGCTTTGAACAGTAGGCCAGCATACTAGCCCTTGGAGTCACTCTGGGAGTATATGGTTCAGTTGCAGGTTTAATCCCTCAGACCCAGGCAGGTGGGCAGCATGGCAGCAATGTAGCAAGGCAGCAATCTAGCTAGGCAGTAGTTCAGAAGGGTAGCAGATAAGCAGCAAATTAGCAGTGCTTTTCGAAGCACAGCAGCCTTTCTTCCTGGCAGAGTCTCCGCAGTCCCAGAAGTCTACTGAAAAGATGGTGTCTAAGGTCCAATATTTGTACCAGGGTCTCCTTTAAAATGGGAAAACCTTCTAGAGGTTTTGCCGTGGAGTGCACAGGCTTCCTGCCTCCCCTGCCCTGGCTCAAGACCTACTACAGTGGCTGCACAGCATTTTCTGTGCAGGTAGGTCACAGCCTACTTAAGTGTATGTAGGGCTGTGGCAAACTCAGTCCTCTTATCTTTCCAGTGATGGCCCTTCCAGACACACCTAAGATCTTTGTTGTGTGTGACTGTCTAGGATTAATACACAAAGTCCAACTGTCAGCTACATCCAGAAATGTGACCCAGAGACAGGATGAAGGCACTAAAGGGCTAAGGCAGGAAAAAGCCAACTTAAAAGACTTATTTTCAAAATTGAAATTTAAAATTAAAGTGGAGTGGTGTGATGCAGTGGCCAGGGCAGCTGACTTAGGAGCACAGGGTTCATGGTTCGATCCCCGGCTCAGGTGCCAGCTCAGCTCAGCACCATGTAACCATGGGCAATAGCTCACTTAATTTCCACGACGGCCCCCAGCACCTTGAGACCCGTAAGGGTGAGTAGTTTGCGCTTTACAAATATGGATTTATTTTATTTATAAAATCTGACTTAACCATGAGAGTATTTTTCATCACAATTCCAAAAGACACAAGCCATAAACTTGTTACCGATACGATTTGAATTTACAGCTTATTAAATGTAACAAGATAACTCCAATGTTATCCTTTGGGAGTTGTAAGCCTTGCCATAGTGATAAACAAATGTAACGTTTGTTCACTACCAGAGATGTAAAACTTAAAGTACTTGTCCAACTTTGTAAATACATTGCATCCTGCACCCTGGGCTTTCTAGGGATGACATAAATGTATTAAAAGGGAAGGTTTGGGCCTCGAGAAAGATTTATTTTGCCTGCTCGAAACAACAGTTTATAACTGCTCACACAGGCTGCAATGGCAGACCTAAGACATGTTTAAATGAGTGCTGCAGGCCCACTAGTAACATTTAATTTACTGGCCCCGGGCACAGGAAGTGCCCCTTGACTAGGGACTTAGAGGTAAATTAAATATGCTAATTAGGTTTAAGCAAATGGTACCATGTTTTAAGGAGAGAAAATAAGCACTTTAGCACTGGTCAGAAGTGATAAAGTGTGCAGAGTCCTAAGGCCAGCAAAAATGAAGTCAGTAAAACAGGAGGTTTGAAGGCAAATGCTAGGGGGTAATTGTTGTAAGGTCTTTTCTTGTCTCCCTCCTTTTCACCCTGTCTTCCCTCTTTGTTCAGTCTGGGGACATTTAGAATGTTGAATGATGTCACAGAATGTGGGGTGACTCATGTAAGTCAGTTGACCCCTGGCTGAGCTGAAGGAAGTTCCTGTCATGTTCAGTCTAGGAACACTTAGAATGTTCATTGATGTCACAGAATGTGGTGTGACTGATTTGGGACAGTTGACTCCTGGCTGAGCTCAAGGAAACAGCTCCTGGTGGGACTCTAATTACCATCTTACATATTGGCCTACCATCTAACTTGTACTACTTACCTACCACCTTTGTACCACAACCTGAATAAATATACTTCTTGGAATAACTACCTGGTCTGTGGTGAGGTATTTACTTTCAACAGTAATCCATGCCAAGGATGACAGGTCCAACAAATGTTTAACAACTGATTACATTTTTTACAAGCCCCGTTGATAAATATTTGACCCTGTTAGCTGGATGCTTTTTAGGTCAAGTCTGAAATAGGTGCATGAATCTGGGAGAGCAGATATCATGTTTCTGGTGCCAACTAAACCTTCTCAAGCACACAGAGCAACTGCAGCTTCACTTTACCACGGTCAACAGCAGAATTGCCTCCCTCATGATATAAGACCACATTGTGGAATGCACCTGGGTTTGTCGTTAATGAATTCAGCAATCACCTCCTTGGAGCTAAAATGCTATAGGACTTGGACAGTTCATCTGGCTATGCTCCTACAAATTAGTAGTTTCTCTGTGTCACCTCCCTATTAGAGTTAACCAAAAAGTTGGATAGAGGAGGTGAGATAGACCCTGACTCCAAAGAATAAGGTTAGATGCCAATTGTTTCTTGACAGCTCTCAAGCTTCTCAGTCACATAATCCCTAGGGGTAAGCGATCAAGGTTTCACTCCAGCCCACTAAACATGCTGGTGCTCAATCTTTCAATAGAAGTAGCTAGAGGACAATATGCAAAGTTTGACCTTGTAAGCCAGGTATTGAAGAATGTTAGATTGGAAAGTCAGCTACCATCTGCAAAAGGTAATGTATATTTCAATTTGTATCACACATTAGACATGACAAGACTACACTAGACAGGAGAAAGCCTAAGAGCGTTATGTCCACCCAGACAAATTATTCACAGGGGAGGATTTAATAAAATCTGAATACTCACAATGTTTGGGGTGAAATCTACAGTTACAAAAAACTTTAAACCAGACAACATACTCACCTACTGGTGTCAGTGATTCAAATGCTAGGTTCAGTGAACTGCAGTTGGCACTTACTAATGCCAGGTCTCTCATAAAACATAGCTATGAAGTAGCCAACCTCATTACTGGCAATAAAATTGATGTACTCTTTATAACCGAAACATGGGGCAATGTCACTTCTGAACCCAATTTTAACATTGCTGTCCCTCATGGTTATAAAGTATTTAGACATGATAGGCAATTGGGCAGAGGTGGAAGCCTTGCGCTAATTCAAAGAATTGAACTTAGCGCCCACTGTTCAGTGGTCTGCTCCTCTGATTATGAGGCCTTTCATTATAAAATCTCTACCCAGGGACAGGACACAATTAACGGTCTGCTAATTTATCGCCCACCTGGTCCTAGAATACAACTTTTTGGCTAACTTAAGCCCACTATTAGAATTAAGTGTCCAACACAAATGCTTCATGTTTCTAGGTGACTGGAATTATTTCCACCTAGAAATGTTGTAAGACAAAGACACGAAGTAGCTCCTACAAATGATGTCAGAGCTGGGTCTTAGTCAGCTTATCCAAGAACCTACTCATCTAGCAGGACATACTCTATGCAGCCTTTTCTCCAATGATCCTGCCCTATTCAACATATCTACCCTTCCGCTAACTTGGTCTGACCATCATGCTATTCTTTTTAGCTATAAGCTTCTTCACCCGATCACATGAGCAGGGCTTACGCCAGAACCATGGGCAGATCTTGGCATAAAATTGATCCTCTATCACTGGTAGACCACCTAGCCCAAACCCAGCCAGATTTTGAGCTAAAGTCAGAATCTTCAGCCATAAAATATTCTTCATGGCTAGATTCCAACTGCCTAAAACTTGCCCCGACTATAACCATTAATAAAAATAGGAAGCCCCTTTCAACTCCATGGTTTTCTGAAGCCTTAAGATTGGATAAACAGGCTTGCAGAAGACAAGAACGATTATGGAGACAACACTATGAAGCACCAGAAAAATACAAATACAAAGCCTTGCTCTTAGACTTTAAAAAAAATGTGATTCTCGAGAAGAGCCAATATTATATATCACTAATTGAAAAAGCGGGTAACTCAAGTAAGGAACTCTTTCAAACTGAAAAACACCTGACCTCAAGCTTGAAAGAGGACTCTGCCAACCATAGCCAAGAATTCTGTGACACACTTGCCCTCACTTTTAAATTCAAGGTGGATCAAATCTTTAATCAATTTGCTTCTTCCAAATCACTTGAGAAGATAGTGCAAGAAGACACAGCCAAAACATCCTTTCTTAACTTCACCCCTTCAGAAACTCAAATAGTCAAATTTATTTCTATGGCCAAATTAGGATCACCCGAAGACCCCTGCCCCCGCAAGAGTTATAAAAAGCATCAGTCACTTTATGGGACCTTATTTGCCCAAGATGTTTTGGCGCAAGGATCTTTTCCTTCTGTTTGGAAACAGACCTGCATCCTTCCTCTTTTAAAAAAAATAAATCTAAATTCAACTGACCCAAGCCCCTATCGACCCATTGCAAGAATTCCTCTGCCTGCAAAAATAATAGAGAAAATCATCAATACAGACCTCTCTACTTTTATCACTGACACCGAGGTTCTAGACCACAGCCAATTTGGTTTAAGAACCAATCATAGTAAGGAAACGGCTCTGATAAAAACCACAGAAGAAATCCGATCCTCATTAGATGGTGGTGGGTCAGCAGTTCTTATACTGCTGGACCTATCTGCATCATTTGATACTGTAGATCACACTCTTTTGGTGCAGTGTTTAAAATAATAGGAATTGGAGGAGCCACATTTTCCCTATTGACCTCCTTTCTATCAGATATAACTCAATCTGTTCACCTGGGCAATTTGAAATCAACACCTCTTACACTGGCATGCGTGGTCCCGCAGGGTTCATCGTTAAGTCCCACGCTTTTTAATATCTATGTGGTGGAATTGGCCCCACTAATCAGAAGTTTCAATCTGATTCCCACCTCCTATTCCGAAGATACCCAACTGATTATCTCGACATTGGACAAGAACATCAATCATTCTACTAAACTCCACAATTGTTTGATCCAATTAAGTATATGGATGAGTGATCACTGCCTGAAATTAAATTCAAAACTAAATGCCAATACTGCCACGTAATTTCACATCACTTATTTCATACCATGCATATGAGCGAAACTGTATGCAAGAAGGAATTTTTATCTTAGAATTAATCAATTCAAATTTGCATTTTATTTGCACATTTCTTCTTTTTTGTATTTTTTCAAACCATTTTTTGTTTCAACAAGACTTTTTTGTGAAGCACAGTACAAGTGAACAATACAAAAATTAAACATGTCACTACTTACTTATATACATCATTCATACAGAAAGACATTGCAATCATACTATAAGCACATTCACACTACTAGCAATATAAAAGGGAATACATTTTTCATACAATTTATATACAGTTCATGAGTAAGAAACCATAGATATATGTTTTTAGATATGAATCACTGTGATCAAAAGATTTGTTCAGTTCTCTTATGGTTTCCACGTAAGAAACGTGATATAGAGGGGTCTACGCGTTTCAAACTCCTTGGTTTTGGAGTTCTCGTCAGGACCAAGGGCTGTGAAAGACAAAAAGGGGGGAACCTGTATTAATGTGTGAACTATTTCTGCGTGAGCCGCCTTGGGTTCAACGCCCACTTCTCTGCTTCTTACCTCTCTAAATGGAAAAAGATGTGCCTCATGAATTCATCATCTATCGCGGAGCGGGACCACCTATGTAACAAATATACACGTTTGTTGGTATGAATTTCTAATGACAACATTCCGTAGCAGGCATGCTCAACATCATACTTACTTCTGGTGTGATATCTTTCTCCTTAGTTCTGTAATGGGGAAAGGACAGGGAATCTGTCAGCGGCTTGTGTTTGAATTGGGCTTCAATTCACATACGTATCATAGCGTGTCTTACCGGTTAATTGGATGGTGAACGCCGGAATTTTATAGCTCTGTGATGGGTCGAGTTGGGGGTCACAGGGCGTCTATGGGAGCCAAGAGCGATAATGTCTTAATATGTGTTTGCGCGTTGAAAAAAATCTCAATACCCTTAATGCATCTTTTGGGTTGCAAGTGCACTTCGTGGCGGGTCTTACCGGTTAATGCAGTGCTGCACGCCGAAATCTGTGATTGATCGGGCGGAGGGTCATGTGGCGTCTGTGGGGCCAAAAGCGAGAGTGTCTCAATGTTTGTTTGCGCATTAGTAGCAAGTTTAAGTGTCCCCAATGTAAGTTTGGAATCATACCTTCAATTCGCGATGTGCTCCGTTAGGGTCCCGTCTTTCGATCTCACAGTGAAGACACCCGATGGTGTTTTGACTTCCTGGTTTTTAGGTCACGTGACTAACTCATGTGTTATGGTCGCCATGTTTGTGTGGTCAAGTTTTCAATATCGAAAATAACGTTTGTGTATGTAAAGCGTTCACTTGATGTTACTTGAGGTTTTGGATGGTCATATGTCGATTTCGGATATTGATAGAAAGACGTGTTTGATTATACGGTCGATTAGGTGGTGTCTCCGATGGGGGCCATCTTGGATAGGGGACCTATTCATCAGTTATTGCAAAAACAACAAGTGATGGACCGAATGTGGATCAATGTCACACATTCCCCCAGTCAAAAGATCTGGGCCCAAATCCATCATTTTTTTGCACTCCACACCACCCTGGGTTAGACAATGGCGATATGCAAATCAGCTCTGACCCTGTTGCCCCATGGGAACAGTCCAGTCCGAACTACAAAAGCCATGTCCTTCCCAGAACGGAATCAAGCATCCGAGGACCGGACCGGTTTCGAGGTAACACCTCTCATCAGCCCGGCTAGCTTGACTCCAAGTGGTGTGGAGTGCCTGGGACCCACGTCTGGGCATCCCCAGCGCACTTAGGGCGGCAATTGCAAAAACAACAAGTGATGGACCGAATGTGGATCAATGTCACACATTCCCCCAGTCAAAAGATCTGGGCCCAAATCCATCGTTTTTTTGCACTCCACACCACCCTGGGTTAGGCAATGGCGATATGCAAATCAGCTCTGACCCTGTTGCCCCATGGGAACAGTCCAGTCCGAACTACAAAAGCCATGTCCTTCCCAGAACGGAATCAAGCATCCGAGGACCGGACCGGTTTTGAGGTAACACCTCTCATCAGCCCGGCTAGCTTGACTCCAAGTGGTGTGGAGTGCCTGGGACCCACGTCTGGGCATCCCCAGCGCACTTAGGGCGGCAATTGCAAAAACAACAAGTGATGGACCGAATGTGGATCAATGTCACACATTCCCCCAGTCAAAAGATCTGGGCCCAAATCCATCGTTTTTTTGCACTCCACACCACCCTGGGTTAGGCAATGGCGATATGCAAATCAGCTCTGACCCTGTTGCCCCATGGGAACAGTCCAGTCCGAACTACAAAAGCCATGTCCTTCCCAGAACGGAATCAAGCATCCGAGGACCGGACCGGTTTCGAGGTAACACCTCTCATCAGCCCGGCTAGCTTGACTCCAAGTGGTGTGGAGTGCCTGGGACCCACGTCTGGGCATCCCCAGCGCACTTAGGGCGGCAATTGCAAAAACAACAAGTGATGGACCGAATGTGGATCAATGTCACACATTCCCCCAGTCAAAAGATCTGGGCCCAAATCCATCGTTTTTTTGCACTCCACACCACCCTGGGTTAGACAATGGCGATATGCAAATCAGCTCTGACCCTGTTGCCCCATGGGAACAGTCCAGTCCGAACTACAAAAGCCATGTCCTTCCCAGAACGGAATCAAGCATCCGAGGACCGGACCGGTTTTGAGGTAACACCTCTCATCAGCCCGGCTAGCTTGACTCCAAGTGGTGTGGAGTGCCTGTTCGGACTGGACTGTTCCCATGGGGCACAGGGTCAGAGCTGATTTGCATATTGCCATTGTCTAACCCAGGGTGGTGTGGAGTGCAAAAAAACAATGGATTTGGGCCCAGATCTTTGGACTGGGGTGAGTGTGTGACATTGATCCACATTCGGTCCATCACCTGTTGTTTTTGCATATTCCGCCCTAAGTGCGCTGGGGATGCCCAGACGTGGGTCCCAGGCACTCCACACCACTGGAGTCAAGCTAGCCGGGCTGATGAGAGGTGTTACCTCGAAACCGGTCCGGTCCTCGGATGCTTGATTCCGTTCTGGGAAGGACATGGTTTTTGTAGTTCGGACTGGACTGTTCCCATGGGGCACAGGGTCAGAGCTGATTTGCATATTGCCATTGTCTAACCCAGGGTGGTGTGGAGTGCAAAAAAACGATGGATTTGGGCCCAGATCTTTGGACTGGGGTGAGTGTGTGACATTGATCCACATTCGGTCCATCACCTGTTGTTTTTGCCTATTCATCAGTTATATCATGGGTGCCAATGTGTTCTTATAGCTTGAACATTTCAGATAATTCATTTAATCCATTGGTAGCCGTATTAAATCTGACAATCATTGATGGCTCTTTTTTGGACAGTTTAGTGTCTATATCCCCTCCTCTAGGGTCTTGCTCCACCTTTTTTAATACAGTCCATCGAAAATCATTGTCCTCATGATTTTTTAATTGCCAGTGACTGACTAATTGGGCGTTGGGTTTATCCTGGATTTGTGTTGTAGTATTCGGGAGCGTACCTCCTGATTGGTTTTCCCAATATATAGGAGGTTTCTAGATGTGGAGATATACCCTTCGGATGAAGGAGATTTAAAAACTACCCTCCACAAAAAAGAAACAGATCGCACACGCACATCGCATTTAATCCAATGGATTAAATGAATTATCTGAAATGTTCAAGCTATAAGAACACATTGGCACCCATGATATAACTGATGAATAGGTCCCCTTTCGAAGATGGCCCCCATCGGAGACACCACTGGATCGACCGTATAATCAAACACGTCTTTCTATCAATATCCGAAATCGACATATGACCATCCAAAACCTCAAGTAACATCAAGTGAACGCTTTACATACACAAACGTTATTTTCGATATTGAAAACTTGACCACACAAACATGGCGACCATAACATATGAGTTAGTCACGTGACCTACAAACCAGGAAGTCAAAACACCATCGGGTGTCTTCACTGTGAGATCGGAAGACGGGACCCTAACGGAGCACATTGCGAATTGAAGGTATTATTCCAAACTTCCATTGGGGACACTTAAACTTGCTACTAATGCGCAAACAAACATTGAGACACTCTCGCTTTTGGCCCCTCAGACGCCACATGACCCTCCGCCCGATCAATCACAGATCTCGGCGTGCAGCACTGCATTAACCGGTAAGACCCGCCACGAAGTGCACTTGCAACCCAAAAGATGCATTAAGGATATTGAGATTTGTTTTCAACGCGCAAACACATATTAAGACATTATCGCTCTTGGCTCCCATAGACGCCCTGTGACCCCCAACTCCACCCATCACAGAGCTATAAAATTCCGGCGTTCACCATCCAATTAACCGGTAAGACACGCTACGATACGTATGTGAATTGAAACCCAATTCAAACACAAGCCGCTGACAGATTCCCTGTCCTTTCCCCATTACAGAACTAAGGAGAAAGAAATCACGCCAGAAGTAAGTATGATGTTGAGCATGCCTGCTACGGAATGTTGTCATTAGAAATTCATACCAACAAACGTGTATATTTGTTACATAGGTGGTCCCGCTCCGCGATAGATGATGAATTCATGAGGCACATCTTTTTCCATTTAGAGAGGTAAGAAGCAGAGAAGTGGGCGTTGAACCCAAGGCGGCTCACGCAGAAATAGTTCACACATTAATACAGGTTCCCCCCTTTTTGTCATTCACAGCCCTTGGTCCTGACGAGAACTCCAAAGCCAAGGAGTTTGTAACGCGTAGACCCCTCTATATCACGTTTCTTACGTGGAAACCATAAGAGAACTGAACAAATCTTTTGATCACAGTGATTCATATCTAAAAACATATATCTATGGTTTCTTACTCATGAACTGTATATAAATTGTATGAAAAATGTATTCCCTTTTATATTGCTAGTAGTGTGAATGTGCTTATAGTATGATTGCAATGTCTTTCTGTATGAATGATGTATATAAGTAAGTAGTGACATGCTTAATTTTTGTATTGTTCACTTGTAATGTGCTTCACAAAAAAGTCTCGCTAAAACAAAAAATGGTTTGATAAAATACAAAAAAGAAGAAATGTGCAAATAAAATGCAAATTTGAATTGATTAATTCTGAGATAAAAATTCCTTCTTGCATACAGTTTCGCTCATATGCATGGTATGAAATAAGTGATGTGAAATTACGTGGCAGTATTGGCATTTAGTTTTGGATTAGTAGTTAAGGCAGGGTTTGGCCTTACTGCTTGAGAACCCATACCCAGTTTGGATTAACAATTGAAATTAAATTCAAGCAAGACAGAAGTGATCATGTTTGGGAATCTTTTTCTCCCCTTGTCCCCTGAGTGGTGGCCGGACAATCTGGGCCCCCCCTCCCATGCCAGTGACCAAAGCCAAAAATTTGGGAGTTATTATAGATGATAAGTTGAGCTTAAAACCTTAAGTATCCAAGCTGGTGTCTTCGGCATATTTTATGATAAAAACCTTAAGGAAAATATGCCCTTTTATTCCTAGGAAATCTAGAAAGACAGTTGTAACTTTGCTAGTCCTACCTAAGCTAGATTATTGCAATGGCCTATATATTAACATCCAATCCACTCGTCTTAAAAAATTGCAAACAGTACAAAATGCTGCTGCAAGACTCGTACTGGATATACCTAAATATCAGTCCGTTAGAACAGGGATTCAGGACCTTCACTGGCTGCCAGTCGGCCAAAGGATACATTTTAAAGCATTGTGTATAGCCCACAAAGTTCTCTATAAAGAAGGTCCAAAAATGTCATGGGATCTTTTTAAATGGTATATCCCTAACAGGGCCCTGAGATCTGCAAACACCCATCTGATGCTTATGGTCAGAATAAGAAAGGTGAGCTGGGGCAGGTGGAGCTTCAGCTACAATACTTCAAAGGAGTGGAACTCTCTCCCACTATACCTGAGGAAAATTCCATCACTCCTTGAGTTTAGAAAGCAACTGCATACATGACTTTTCTAGAATTATTGGTCTGAAACACAGTATGGAGAACCGGAAGCGCCAAGACACCCAAGGGTATACGCGCGCTATACAAATTACAATACCATAACATAACATAGCACTGGTATAAGAAGTCACAACTGCAGGGTGTCTGCAAAACGTAATGGTAGTCATATAACTAAAAGCATAATATTTCAAGGGCAAATGTATTAGGGAGCCTGTTCAGGACCAGAATGCATTCTATAAAGGTATAAATGTGTTACTGCTATCCTGTTGCCCATCCTGCACATTCTCTCACTATGAGGGACACCTTATACTGTTCTACACAATTTACCCCTGAGTTAAACGTTCACTGCTACCACCAGTGCTGTACTTACACTGTCCTATGGCTGGTATGTGTCTTTTCCCATTGTGCATTGGTGCTGCGTATGCTTTACGTGCTCTTTGAGGAAAAAAAGTATTGGTACCTGGGTTGTGTTCCCTATTGTCCCATATGCATTCATCATGTGATGCAAACTGGGTTAAATGACAGCTCTAGTTAAAGATATATTTCTTTTGGGCCAAATATGGAACTGCTCAAAACAGCACATACATTGTTTTAATTTGAAGTACAAACATAGCTGCAATGGTACAACTGGTGCGATGCCCAACAGCAGGAGGAACCTAGACTGTATTGCACCAACTGCTATTACTTTTGCAGGTTTTCACACTATTTCTGGTGTGCCAGTGCTTGTCGGATGTCTAACGGCTTGCCTGTTGAGCGTCTGGCTCCTTGACCGCCCTTCTGGGGTTAAGGGGGTGGTGGAGTCACATGAGCAATAGTGGGAGACACAAAATCTAACAAGCAGATTGGACGTAGCAAGAAAGAATTTTGTTGAGAGTGTGTGCTGGTGTTCCAAAAAGAGAGCTACTTTGCAATTGAACGATTGTTTGCCATCCAACTGTAAAGCAGTACATTACGCAAAAGCCGGGAGCACATGCAATGTATTTTGGCCACTCCGGACAATCAGCAGGCTGAAGAAGGCACAGCATGGTTGAACAATGGAGCACCAATGATATCTCAGCTTTGTCAGTTGCAGAGAACGGGAAACAACACTTACAACGCAACTTTACAACGCACTACCTTTACAACGAAACTTTTACAACGCAACATTCATTACAACACATGCCATTACAACGCAACCATTTCAACGCATGTTACAACAACGCATACCACTACAACGCATGTCATTACAACACAGTCATTACACCGTATAGCATTACAACGCATACCTACACTATCCAACACTTACCCTACTGTTGCACCCCCTGGAGTTAGAATAGTAATTTTTACCCCTACACTATCCAATACTTACCCTACTGTTGCACCCCCTGGAGTTAGAATAGTAATTTTTACCCCTACACTATCCAACACTTACCCTACTGTTGCATCCCCTGGAGTTAGAATTGTAATTTTTACCCCTACACTATCCAATACTTTTTTTTTTTTTAAACGCAAGATTTTATTGACATCTTAGTAGATTACAGTATCGAGCCTACAACCCTGGGGCCGGCTACAATCCACATTGTTTAGTCTAGACAAGGATTACACAGCTATTTAGCCAACAACCATCGGTCCGGCAGCATATCTCCTAATATTTCGAACAATTGTGTCGTAGCTATTGTATGCAAAAATAAGTATCATCTTGCTTTTTGTATTTTATAATAACATAACACAACTTTTGACTCAATAGTTATACAAGTGACATTGTGTGCTGTCCACCATCTGTTCCACCATACGGCAGGTACGGTACCCTTCACAGCTACCCCAAATCCCCCCTCCCAGCCCCAGCTCTGTACTACTAAACTGGTCTACGACCCGGCCTTCCCTTCCCTTCTAATGAGTTCAGTAATCCGTCACTTTGTGCGCTAAATATCTTCCATCTCATCCCCCGAGCTGTCAATATCTTCCTCCTCTAAAGGTTCACATAGATCGCCCCTGTACTTGTTCCACGGCAACCATACTTTGTTCCATTTGTGGGGGTTCGCTCTCAGCTGATACACCGCCCGCTCTGTCACCATAATTGCATCCATATTTCTACACCATTGTGACAAGGTTGGTAGCTCCGCCGCCCCCCATCTCTGTGCTATGTCTCTCTTTGCCGTCATAGTACCTATCGTGACCCATAGTCTACCTTGAAACGTTAAGTCATTCGGGCCCCATATTTTCAGCAGGCACATCTGTGGGTCAGGCACCAGGGACAGTCCCAGTGTCTGCGAAATGGTGCGCATCACCTGCTGCCAGTATCGTATCAGAGCTGGGCAGTCCCAAAGTGTGTTTAGGAAAGTACCTTCCATTCCACAGCCCCTGAGGCAGAGTGGGTGTAGTGCTCTGCATAGTTTGAATAGTGTCGTTCTGCTGTAGTATATTCTATGCAGTATTTTCAGTTGTACCAGGCGGAATCTAGCTGAGATACCCGCCTCGCGCGGAGACGCTAACACTGCATTCCAGTTTGAGTCATCCATGTCTCCTATCTCCTCCACCCATATTTCACGCAGCTTTACCAATGGGTCTGGTAAGTTATTCATTAGTTTACGATACGTAAGGGATGTAGCACCCTCCTGCATGAAGTCAGTGAGCAGGCGGTCTTCAAGCGGTGAGGCCTCTGGCACTGTAGTACCTTCTGGGATGGCCGTCATCAGGGCATGCCTAATTTGCACATATCTATACGTTTCCGTTGGACCTAGGTTGTAGTGTAGTTGAAGGTGTGAGAACGGGACTACCCCCTCCCTTGACCACAAATCTCCTACCGTAGAGATCCCTATATTGTCCCATTGGGTGAATCCTTTGCTGTGGCGTAGGTATCCCAGAGCCCTTGTGTCCCATTACGGTGTTAGCTTTGTTATGACTCCCCCCCACTTCAGCCTCGCCTGTGCCTTGTGCCACAATGTTGCTGTGTGTCTGGTGGGTCCTATTAATTTAGCCGCTGTTCCCGTGTGATATAGTGGTGCCAGCAAGCTGTGTGTGCCCAGCTGAGTCCTGTCTGCAAGATAGGCCAGGTCGTCCTGCTGGGCATGTAACCACTGGTTAATAATCTTGAGTTGCGCTGCCCAATAATACAACTGCACATTGGGCAGAGCGATGCCACCATCATACCAGCTTCTATTCAGTTTTACATGCGCTATACAGGCTGGGCCCCCCCCCGCCACAAAAAATCCGGCATAATCCCGGTAACTCTTTGGAAGTAACTTCGAGGTATTAATGTCGGTGTGTTCTCGAGCACATAAAGGAAGCGCGGAAGCACCATCATTTTAAACAATGCCGCTCTACCCAGCAGTGTCAGGGGAAGGGCCTTCCAGTGCTGTACATCATTCCGCAGCCTGACAAGCGGGGGTTGTAGATTATTTTGAAAGAATTCGTTAGGGTCCTGAGTAATGTAGATCCCTAGATATTTAAAGGAGGTAGTCGCCACCGTCAATGGGGATACTTCAGGAAGAGTCAGTGCGGAGTTGTTTAGCCCGTAGATGACCGACTTTGCCCAATTTATGGTGTATCCGGATGCACGCCCGTGTGTGTCACACACTTCCAACAAGTTCGGGACCCCTCTCACTGGGTCTGTCAGGTAAATCAGCATGTCATCGGCATACAGAGAAACTCTGTCTTCCCAGGCATCGGTCCAGCAAATCCCCTTCAGCAGCGGGGTCTTCCTAATTGTCACGGCCAGTGGCTCCAGAACTAGCGCGAATAGCAGTGGGGAGAGCGGGCATCCCTGTCTGGTTCCCCTCGCCAGCGGTATTTCACGGGAGATATGCCCATTCACCACCACGCGAGCTGCCGCGGTCGTGTAGAGCAGACTCACCCAGGAGATGAATGTGGCGCCGAATCCCATGTGGGCCAGAACCGCGAAGCGGTACTGCCACTCCACCATATCAAAGGCCATTTTGGCATCTAGGGACAGTATAACGGCCGGCTCCTTTAATAACAGGGCACGCGCCAACGCTCCATGCACTCTACGTAAGTTGAGTGCCGTACTTCTGTGCGGCATAAAGCCTGATTGATCAGAGTGGATCAAGTGTTCCAAATGGGGCATCAACCTATTCGCTAATACTTTCGCTAGTATTTTAGCCTCAGCGTTAAGAAGCGATATCGGTCTATAGGACTTGCATTCTCCAGGTGGTTTTCCCGGTTTCGGGATTACCACAATAGTCGCCATTCGTTGATCTGAGGGCAAGATACCTACCTCCCGGCTTTCCTCGTACATTGCCAACAAGGGCTCACACAAGGACTCTGACATTTTTTTGTACCATTCGATTGGTATCCCGTTGGGCCCTAGGGCTTTGCCCGACCGTATCGCATTTATAGCCAACTGAATCTCTTCAGTCGTCAAGTCGGCGTCCAGCTCTGCCGCCGCCTCCACTGACAGAGTCAGTGTTTGCACGTCGCAGAGCGCCGCTACCGCTACGTCCTCTGTGACCTCCACTGTCGGGGAATATACCCCTTGGAAGTGATCTGCCAATATATCTACAATGTCCTCCGGACGTGTGTGCATTACCCCGTTCACATCCGCTATCTGTAGTATAGTCCTGGCACCCCCTTTTTTCTTATCTAGCCAGGCCAGAAGCCTACTGGCCTTGTCCCCTATGTCGTAGACCCTGTGGGCGGTAGCCGCTACATCTGCCATCGTCTGGCGTTTTAGGTGGTTATCATGGAGACGTTGACGCAGCTGAAGAGCATGCAATGTGTCGTCTGACGGGTCAGCCATGTGGGCCTCGTTTGCTCTGCCGAGTTTCAGCTCGAGCTCCACTAATTCCCTCCTCTGAGTGCGTTTGTGGCTTGCAATGCTAGACATAGCCTGTCCTCTCAAGACCGTCTTGTAGGCCTCCCACAATATCGAGGGGGACTCAACTGAGGTCTGGTTTTATGCGAAGTAGTTTCGTGTAGCCCTTGTCAGGTCTTTGCCAACGGATGGTACCCTGAGGTATCCCGGGTAAATTGGATATACTCTTTTGCGAGCCTGTTCCTGATTGGATAGGGTTAGCGTCAACGGTGAATGGTCTGAGATGCCTCTCGGTCTAATTTGTACCTCCTGTATCATAAGACGGCTGGTGCCTAAGGTGAAGAAGTAGTCGATTCTGGATAGGCTATTATGTGTAACTGAGTAGTAGGTGTATTGTCGCTCGTTTGGGTGCATGTGGCGCCAAATATCAATCAGCCCCTGTGCTTCCAGAAAAGCACCAAAGCGCGAGGCGCCAAGTGGGCATGTTCGAAGTGGGAATCTATCCTGCGTGTTGTCGATGACTGCATTAAAGTCCCCTCCTATGATCAGATCGCCCTCCGGAAGCTCCAGTAGGAACTTTCCCAGGTCAGGTAAGGCTACAGCATGTAACGCTGGAGGAATATACACGGATACTATATTTAACCGTTTTCCCTGCCACTGTCCATGTATGGCCGCGAAGCGGCCCTGCTCATCCACTTCTGGACTATGAACTGCGAAGATTTACGCAGTAAAATACCCACCCCCGCGATCCAGAGGTGAACTCCGAGTGCGCTCACATATAATATCCCCGCCTGTCCAGGGCCTGCCTGGCAGCGCCCGTAAAGTGTGTTTCCAGAAGAAGGACTAGTGTGGGCCCCACTCTTCTTATACCCTGCAGCACCAGTCCCTGCTTGATCTTATCGCCCAATCCCCTGACATTCCAGGACATGATAAGCAGTGGTGTCACCGGAGTTCCTGGATTGTTTCCATTGTACGTGTCAGTCTGCAGTTGACTAGCCATTTGGGATTCGGGGTGACCCCTCCTTACCATGTACTGATGGGGTCGTCTGGTGCCAGTGTAGCTGACTTCTGTGTGGTGTGCTGCGTCCAGCCTGAAATGAGGGAGGGGCGTGTGGTAGTAACATCTGGTGGCTGCGTGCTCCATTCGTGTGAGTAATGTGCCACATCCTATCACTTTGAGTCAAAAAACCAAAACAATACAGTAAAACAAGCGCAACCCAATCCCTTCCGCCCCCCCTCCCTGCCCCCCTGCTATACGGACCTTGAACTGCCCGCCCCCCCAACTTAGCAGAGTGCATAAACCCAACCCCACATTCAAAAATACTTGCTCGCTGGGGTGAAGGACTTTCCGGAGACGACGGCCTCTCTCTCTCTCCTCGGATGACCTCAGACCAGTGTCCAGAGGCAGTCTATCAGGCAGCTAGCTAAAACAATATAACGTTCTGTGTGCACTGGACAGTTACTGTTCTTCTTCATCATCTTCCGCCTCAGTTCTTTCCAGCGGCGAATGTTCCCCCATTTCGTGTCCTGACGTTTGAGAGTTTGGAGAGCGTCCTATCTCTTGGCTCTTCTGCGACCTTTGTGACCTACGTGGATGACTTGCTGGTCTCCATCCGTCCAGCCAGTCTCGGGCAATCTCAGGAGTGTCAAAAAACCAAGTTTTATTGTCCGCCACCACCCGCAACCTGGCTGGAAACAGCATTGAATACGGAATCTCTTGTGTCCTGAGTTCCTTTTTAACATCCAAAAACGTTCTCCTGCGGCGAGCAACCGCCGCTGTGTAGTCCGGGAAGAAGGCCAGTGTTGAGTTCAGTATTTTAATTGGTGGTGCCACTCGTGCCATTTGCAAGATAGCATCTCGATCCCTAAAATTGAATAGTCTGGCCAGGATTGGTCGCAAAGCTGCGCCGGGTTTCGGCCGTCCCCCTGGGACTCGATGCGCTCTTTCTACGGAGAAGAAAGTGGACAGGCCCTTGGGTTTGAGTTCATTTTTGTCCCCCACGTAGAGGTCCATTACTCTCGTGCCTTCAGATTCCAGAACTCCAAGGATCAGCACATTGTTCTGTCTAGAGCGCCCTTCCTGATCGCCCAGTCTATCTCGCAGCACCTTATTTTCTGCCGACATCTTTTCCATCGCAGTTTGAAGCTCTGAGACGTCCTCCACCAGAGACGTCGTTACCACCTCCATGGAGCTCACCTTCTCGGACATTTTGTGGAAGTCTGCCCTGATGAGTGTGATTTCGGTGGAGATCGTGCCTACTGTTGCCTGGACCTGCGCCAAGGCCTTCATCACATCGTCCAGTGTTGCTTTCTTTCCACTTGCGCACTCCGTCGCTTTACCAGTTGGTGATTTCCCGTCAGTTGAGGGCGGTACGCTCTTGTCGCAGGCGAATTTGTCAATCCAGGTTTGCATGGTGCCACCTTTCCCGGCCCTGCCCGCCATGATAACTTGTTCCCGCGCCCAGTGATAGGATCTAATTTGTGAGGGCACTTGTAGGAGGAGCGGCGGGATTCTCCAGTGTTATTTCGGGGTGGTACTCGGGGCACCGTTACGGTTATTCAGTCATCCCACGCCGATCGTGCCTCTGGTACCCCCGGGGTTCCCGACCCAGCCCGGTTCCTCTCACCCACCGGTGATTTCTCAGATTGCCTCCTATCTTGCGTCCTCCACAGTTTATTCTTGGGTCTCACAAGATATTTCAGGGTAATAAGCGGTGATTCCTCAGATTGCCACCTATCTTGCGTCCTCCACAGTTTATTCTTGGGTCTCACAAGATATTTCAGGGTAATAAGCGGTGATTCCACAGATTGCCACCTATCTTCGTCCTCCACAGTTGGGTCTCATTAAGCTATTTCAGGGTAATAAGCGGCCAATTGCGCCGTGTCTGAGAGTGTTACCCGGTGCCCTGAGCTCCCTCTGCGCTCCCGGTGTATTCCGAGGCTACGGCGCACTTAATACCTTTGCGCGTTAGTCCTGGGCGCCTTGTGCGGGCCACTCACCGCTATTCTACCCAGCTTTGCGGGCACCGGAATCTTCCTGTGACAGGGGTCCGGTAGCTCCGGTCAATATGGCGGCTCCTCACCTCGTTCGCGTCTTGCCTGCCACAGCCTCTGCCCGTAACTCGACTCTCCACCGGTGCTACGGTGCCACAATTCGCCTCACATCAGTGTCCCCGCAGCCTCCGCATATTCCGGTCCGTCAATCTGGCTGATTGCCGATGCACTTTTTTTTCTTGCCTCCCGACCGGGCACTTCCTGTGCAGGGTGTCCGATTTCGTTGCACTTCCGGCCGGCTACGTCCATAGGACAGCTCCCGGATCTGTGGTGCTGCCCAGGCCACCAGTACCGCCGGCCACAACTTTATTTTCCGGTGCCGGATCACGACCGGAGTTGCTGCCGTCTGTTCCGCCCGGTCCTGGGCCTCGGGTCCCTCCTGTAGAGACTGTAAATTACACGGATTGATGGTCGGATAGTTGCAGAGGCCACTCTATCCACAGAGCTTGCCTTTTAGGCTGCCGCCATGCTCGGCTGCAAGCCACGCCCCCCACTATCCAATACTTACCATACATGCAATGTAATGGTATGCGTTGTAATGGTATGCATTGTAATTGTAGTATGTGTTGTAGTGCAATGCGTTGTAAAGGTAGTTTCAAAGAATTTGTTGTAATGGAATGCGTTGTAATGGATGTTGCGGTGTAAAAACAGTGTTGTAAAGGTATGCGTTGTAAAAGTATGCGTTGTAATGACATACATCCGCAGAGAACACATGCTGATTCTGTAGTGTAGCAGACATGTGGAGATGCTGATGGTGCAGCAGGCATGTGCCACTGCTGAGAAGATCTAAGATGCAAGGCTGGAAGAATAGTACATATGTTACAAGCTGCCGGGGCATAGAGATCAAAGGTGCAGCAGGTAGACTCGTACCAGAGGACTAAGGGAACTGCTGAACCCTGAAGATTGACCTATTGTACTACCCGTACAGGTGTCAGTGGATCCATTTTCTTTGCGTGCACCAGGGCCCATGGCACACTTTATATGCTGATAATATCATCTGACATAGGGCCCGAATATAAGTACTCCAGGGTCAGCTGTGATATACATTGCATCAGATCAAATTTGATACCAAGGTGTTTGGAATTTATTGAGTCCGATATTCATGGCCTCTTCCAAGTTTTGCTGTGAAAACGGGACATAACATTGGTATTTTGGTGCTTACCAACCCAGAATTCGAAAGTTGTTGGTATTTTGTGGCATTTTTGACCTGCTAAATTCAGTAGGTTTTATCTGCTCTTAGGTAGTGGGTATTGGGGTGAGGCCTTTATCACTGCAAGTGATTACTGATTTTACTGGTTGTGACAAATATGTCTCCCCTCATAATTGCAGGCCCTGGACAAACACTTGTTTACACAGGGATCTGAATTCACCAGGATATTCATAATCAGGTCATAACGGTTATATTTTGAGTTTGGCAGAAGCGGGACTTCCACCAAAATTAAAGGATGTCTGTCTCCTATTTAGAGTTTACAATTGTGCAGACACTCGAATAGAATAGAAGGGATAGCAGTCTAAATAGATGGACAACACATCTGTCAGTTTTTAGCAATGTCCCACGTCTCCTACACGTGAAATAACCCCCTAAAACAATTTAAGCAAATGTAAACTACTGTGGCAAAACATTTCCTATATAAATTAGATCTTTAAAACAATTCAGAGAGTAAAACTATATTTTTATCTAGCAGTAAAAGGAGAAATGTGAAGAACCTGCTGCTAAACAGAGAAATTCTTGGATGTAAAATACACAAAAATGGTTTGCTTTACAACACATTAATTATTGCACGAATACTTTTCCAACATATTTCAATGAGAGGAATGTTTTGCCCAAAAATGTTCTAAAATTATCACGTTGTTAATCAAAAGAACAATGCTGGCACTTTGCTGTCAACGCAAACAGAGAAGTTAATGAAGACTCTGAGACAGCAGTTATAGCCTGTAAAAAATGTTAGCCTTCAGAATAAATTACTGTGTTAATTACTGTGATCTGTACAGGAAATCAATATAGAGCTCAGAGTAAATCAAGCCTAATTGTCCACACAATAGCAAAATACTTTACAAATTATGATCTAAAATGTATGGTCAAGTAGTTAATTAGAGACCACTTCTTTATTAAAATATTAGTCAGAGTTTTATTGGCCTTTAAGCTGAGTATTTAAGTGCTGAAATAAACATTTATATAATCACGTATTGATCTTATGTGATGTAATCAACCTGTATGTCATAATAAGAGTTTGTAATAAAAAACATTTTCGGTGGCTAAATAGTGACTAGCGGTTTATGCCTAGTGAGGAGGCAGACTAGGTGTACTATTCACAAAAGCCATTTTGGAGTAGATAAAATAGTACTACTTTACATACTCCAAAAAGGAAGTGCCAAATATCTGTCTGGAGGCTTATACTATCGTTTCCATGCAGCTCTGGGGCTGAATAGCTCCACATACGGAGGCATAGTATTTGTAGTACATGTGGCAGGGACCAGGGTAGTGGTGGGAAAATGGGGAATAATAATGAAGAAATGGGTGGGGATTAGGGAAGTTATAGGAGGGACATGCTAATACAAAAGCACAGCCACTGACGAGTAAGACATTTCCAATTCACAAAACATGCACCTACAAATATTCGAGTACTATTACTGACAAAACAGGCTTAAATATAGTGCAGCAAAACGTTGGGAGTAATTAAGGCAATACACATTTACATAGGAAACAAGGGAGGCAGGGACTAACACTAACAGCGTGAAAGAATACACATAAACAAAATTAAAATTTAGATACATTTTTTTCAAATATTTTAAATGTTAGATTGTCTTTTCATTTCGATTTACAATATTTACTTTACTAACCATTACATGACATTTTTATTTAATTTAAACTCAATGGTAATAAAAAAAAATCTATTTTAAAATAACATTTACATAAAATATGACGTTCAACCACGCTTGTGACATATACAATACAACTGATACTGTGGGGGTGGGTGTAACATTGTAATTTATTTAATTTATATAAAGAAAATGTAAATATATAACTGTAATTTCAAATTTGATTATATAATATTTTCATGTTTGCGCTAGTGTGTTTTACTTTGTTAACGTGATGGTCCTAGATAAAGAGACATTAGGTATGGGTGTTTTTGTATATTTTAAAATTAATTGATATACCTGTGTTGTAGAGCTCCACAAATAGCCAGAAGGTTTCTAATGGTAATGATTTGATCATAAATCTGATCATAGAATTCTCTGGTCTCTCACTTGAGGCAGAGGAGACTTGTAAGTATGAATCCAGGTGCAGATCTCCACTAGGAAATAGTAAATTCCAACCGTGAAATCTCCACCTTGGTGTAGATGCAGATCTCCATATCTGGAGATTTTAGCCTAGACTCCTAGGGGCCCATTAGGATGGCAGGCCGACTTCCGTCTGCACGCCACCCTAGTGGTGCTGGGACCGGCCACCAGTGGTGCGGCAGTCCCGCCCGGCAAATAGGATGCCACCGCCACTCCTCCATTCCCAGCATTGTGGCAGGCGGTACTCACAGCACCGCCCACCACAATGCTGGGAATACATTCTCATGCCCAAGGTGACAGGCACCGCGAGGTGCCTGCCACCATGTCCATGACAATGCAGGGTGCACCCCCCACTTCCCCAATTCCCTGGCGGCCCCCAATGGGCCCCCAGAATATCCGCATGCCTTGTTTCCTCCCCATACTAATATGGATGGCGGTGTCTAACAGACACCGCCACCATATTAAACCCTTTTTCAGAAAAGCGGCGGATGGTCTTTCCATCCGTTGCGGTACCCCCGCCATACTAATATGGCAGGGGTAAATGAGTGGCAGGCGGGGTAGGATGTAGGGCGGATCGCCCCGCCATGCTGGCGATCCGCCCTACATCCTAATGACCCCCTTAGTCTTACAGGGCTTTTTACTAAGATTTACTTATCCTTTAATCTTACACCACCGGCTAATCTTATTTGGGGGTTCAGCTATTCATCAATCTCTTATGCAGACAGCTATCAAAACATTGTCACCTTTGCAAGTTAGCCACCACCTCAACTTTTCATGCCTGTGTACCGGCTGTGGCCTTAAAATAGAGCTGCTCCTCTTCGGTGGAGAAACTACCATCTGGTTTCCCTCTTGGTTGCTGTCTGAATTGGGGGGGGGACTATTGTTCCTAAAGAGTCTGCATAAAATTTGAGAACAATCTTCAATGATTCCATTCTTTTCTGAGAAAAATAAATGCTATTACCTGTTCCTGCTTCTACTACCTCTGCATGCTCAGTGAAACTTTCCCTCTTCTTCCTATAGATTCTCATCAAGCTGTAGTTCAAGCAGTTATTCTATCACAAATAGACTATTTCAAATCTCTTTATCTTGGTCTGCCCAAGAAATCTCCACAGCGCCTTCAATTTATTCAGAATCTTTTCTCAATCTCACCTGGTATAGTTCAATTACTTTCCAAATTAGAGATTTACACGGGCTGCCTGGTAAATAAAGCTGGAGCTTTATCACATTATATATTACCTGTAAAACATACTAGAACTAGTATTCTAATGTGGGGTAAAGTAAAGTCTAGCACTATATTCCTCAGTGGTACCTCACTCAGGAGAAGCATAGTCGTTAGCTGTTTCCCGAGTTTCTCAAACTCATCTGGGTGATAGAACTTTTTCATAATTAGCCACAAATTTATGGAATTCTCACACAAACTTCTTCAATTGCTTGATTGTAATTTGCCTTTTGCGACCTGTCATCAGTACCTTATAATCAGCGACGGCTCGTGGAGGGAGTTACGGTGGGGCAGGAGGGTGGGGAGGGGGAGGGGCAGGGTGGAGGTTGCCAAAAACCGGCATATGGATAATTGCAGGTAAGTAAACCATTTAATTAATAAAACGAATTTCGTAGTGCGCCTTGCATCGCAAAATGCAATGCAGTGCGAGCTACGAAATTCGTTTTATTAATTAAATTGTTTACTTACCTGCAATTATCCATATGCCGGTTTTTAGCAACCTCCACCCTGCCCCTCCCCCTCCCCACCCTCCTGCTCCACCGTAACTCCCTCCACGAGCCGTCGCTGCTTATAATGTAAAAAACCTAAAGTGCTTTTGCATTCTAACTGTGTTACCCATTTGGATCGTATATGTGCTATATAAATCTGTAAAGAAATAATTAAATTACATTTAACTGTCAGACGGATAAAACGTATACATAATGCACCACATCAATGCTTCTGACATGCATGGGTGGTTAATCAAAAGAAGAAAGTGGTTGGCTGTGAAAGGACAAAAAAACCTACTTTTTTGTCTATCTTTTATAAAGTCAATATTTTCACAAGAAGAGTGAGGAAATAATGAGCCTGTCATGCATAGTGACCCTTCAATCTGAAGAAAGTGACCTTAGTTTTAGATTGATTTAAATACAGTTACTTATCCTAACACCAGATACTAAGGGGTAGAAATTTTCCATAGCTCAAAGGTCAGAAGAACATTGCCCAAAGAAGTTTTAGTCAACTGATTGAGGACATCTGAAAAACATATGCAGTTTAATCAAGTGTTGCACACATAAAGGCACTAGGCCCTATTATCATGACTGTGCCCACCTGTATATAATGAACATGTATGGGGAGGCGCTCCACCAATCTTCCTGAGTGCCCTTGTCATTCACAGCTGAGCAGGTCAATGGTATGTGCAGAGTCTGCTTCGTGTCTGTGATACGTGCGCTACTTGAAACACACAAGGGGAATTAAGACAGACTACAAGTGCCTGGGCTCCACAAAACGTTTGCTAGATTTGCAATAGTGGTCTGAATCTTTGATTCTTAGAGTGTCCTGGTGTTTCAGAGTGTTCTTTGGTAGGCAAGCAAGATACTTATTTGCTTCAGTAGAACCTGTGTTGCCACAGTTTGTGACTCAAAGCACTACTCCGGGAGTTATAAAATGCTTGCTGGATCCAAAGACATATTCTGGGATAGTGCTTCAGATCAACAATTTAGACTTTTGATATTTGCATATTATTAATGTAGTCACTAATCAAAGGATTATGAGCAGTAACTTGCGCAGGCATGGCTTAGCCAGCAATGGAGCCAGATGTGCAGCTGTAGAGCTCCATCCTCGGCTCCCACCTCTGGCTAAATATACCCGGGCACAGACGAGCAGATGAGGCAGAGGTTCACTGCTATCACCCTGGAGGTGACCCTGGTGCCCCGGCGAGGAGGCGGAGCGCCCCACACTGCACAGTCCGACAGCAGACGTTCCTGCTTGTGGCTCCGCTGGTGAAGGCTCCACGGTGCTGGGACTGCTGCGGCACGTGTGACCAGAGGTTGGCCCTGCCCCCAGGCCAAACATACGCAGAGGCACTTGCGGAGTGGATTGTGTGGCCGGCAGCCGAGGGGGGTCCGAATTCGCCGTGTCCGGACCCGACAGAGGATGGGATGCCGGGGATGCAGGGCATGCTGCTGTTTTTTGCCGAAAGTTTGGCGATCGGCTGCAGAGCTGCAGCGCCGCCTGCAATGTGAAATGCGAGGCTGGGGATCTGTCTTCCAGGCCCAGACGGGCATAAGTGCCGATTGGAAGCACCACTCTACGCAAAGACACCAGGACCAGGAGGGGAGTTTTGACATGGTGCTGCAGGCTATGAGTGCAGCGTGCGAGGTGAGGCGCGCAATACTGGTTCCTGCTTGACGATGTTTGGTGCCCATCTCGTGCGCACGCAAGCCCAAGCTGCATCTTCCTGTCAAGATTGCACTGCCCAGGCGACTTGAGACACTGGAGTGGGTATATTGGACCCCTCTGCTGCGGTACATGAGGCCTGTGTTTCTGACTTTTATACTCTCTCAGAGTCCGGCTGCACAGTGGTGACCAGACCTTCTGGACGATCCCACAGTACTACCCTCTGTATAGGGAACATGACACCCCTCTGCTGGAGGGAACCACATAACAGACTGTCAGCAATATCCCATGCCTGCATGCTCCTTTCTGAAACACACCTCCGCATCACGTATTCCTTGCCCAGGGGCCTGCTGACTGGAGGGAGGTGGCCTTAAGACTGGCGCAAACTGGTGTCAGGCACGATTGACACTTCTAGTTCCCTACGGTTGTGGTGCTGAACTGAGGGCTTGCGTGGCTGGCCCGACTGACCCTGCGCCTGGGAAATTGCTAAATAGGTGGAGCGGGCGTGCCTCGTATGCCCAGTCGGGTTTGTGTTGGACCCGGATCGCCGCTGTTGGTGGAGCCGGATCCCATAAGATTCTCTAGAAACATCCGGGATATATTGCGTCTAACTAAGCCTTTCTCACCGGTTGCCCCATGTCATGAGAGGCCCTTACAAAGATTGGCACCAAGTGTGGGGCAGCCCCTCACCCACAGACTTGTGTACAGGCGGACAAGATGGCGAGCTCTGAGGCAACGGATCCGATGACGCACAAACTTGACGCAGTGTTGGCGGCAGTGGAGAAGCTGGGGGAGACAATGAATCAAATCCGCACTTCCTTGGAAGGTAAAATAGATAAGGTGGCACTAGATCTCACGTTGCTCCATGCTGATCACCTAAAGCTCGCGGATCGCACCACAGCAGCTGAAGGAGACATTGTGGAGGTCTCGCCATGGGTGTCCACAGCTGTCAGCACATTCGGTACCTACTTAGCAGAGTGGAATTCTTGGAAGACAGAGCTGAAGACGTGGAAGGCAGAGCCCGTCGCAATAACATATGCGTCGTGGGCCTTCCGGAAGGAGTGGAAGGGAGAAATGCTGTGCATTATGCAGAAGACTGGATCCGAACGCTGATACCAGGGGAGGTACTGTCCCCACACTTCGTTGTCGAGAGAGCTCACAGGGTGCCTGCTAAACCTCCGCCCCCAGGCTCGAACCGGAGGCCACTGCTGATTAGGTTATTAAATTACAGGGACAGAGATGCCGTTCTTCAGAAAATTCGGAAATTACAAGATATACAAGTAGATAACCACAAAGTTATGATCTTTCCAGACTACACTTTCCAAGTACAGAAACAGCGGCACTCTTATCTTGAAACAACGCTTGCGGCAATGTGATCTAAAGTACTCGCTGTTTTTTCCTGTGAAGCTGAGGGTCATCACAAATGGCAAAACCACCCCAAAGAGTGTGGAAGAGTGGTTGGACGCTCGTGGCTCATCACAACCAGGATGGAAGGAAACTTTGTCAGACGCCCCTGTGCAGAGACGCCGATGACGACGATGAAAATCGCAGTCCCTGACCTTGCAGACAACTGGCCCCCCGCCTGAACTTTTACTGAGTGGACAGTTGGAAGTGGTACAAGCTGTGGCGAACATCAGTGGCTCATTGGCGGAGGATTCTAATTCAGACTCGGATGTGCAAGGGCCGCCATGTGAGGATGAACTATCGGACAATCTTCCTGTCTCTCAGGACTCTTGCACTTTGCCGCATGTCACTCCACAGACTTCTGACACTATTGTTTAGTACAGTATCCTCTCCTTCATTGGCCATGTGACCTCAGGCCCTAAGAGACTATGGGCCAGATTTAGGTCGCCAATTACCGGTCGGTAACGGACGATTTCGGCCGTTACCGACCGGTAATTGGTTTTTGAGATGTAGGGGGCCCGAATTTTACGGAATCTGTAAATTTACTGATTCGGTAAATTTACTGATTCGGTAAAGTACTGACTCTGTATATTTACCGAATCGGTAATTCCAGATGTAGGTGGAACTTAAAATAGTGCCACAGGCCCTTAAGAATTCGTTATTTACCATGAAATACTATCTCATGGTAAATAACGAATTCCTGTGTACATGCACATCTGTGCATGTACACATGTGCCATGTGGCACACATACATGCCCTAAGGGCATGTATGTGTGTCACATTGCACACAAGCCAGAATCAGGGGTGCAACAGGGTGTCAAAGTGACACCCTGTCCCCCTGGTAAATTCGGTAATTTTACCGAATCGGTATTAACAGATTCGGTAATTGACATTGATTCCTATGGGCCTCAAGGCCCATAGGAATCAATGGCAATTACTGAATCGGTAAATACCGATTCGGTAATTACTGAATCGGTAATTGATTCAGTAAATATACCTACATCCCGATTGCCAGTTCCCTAAATACCGAATCGGTATGATTCGGTACTTAAGAATCCGGAATCGGGGATAACCTACATCTGGCCCAAAATGTACCATTTCTATATTGTATTACTTGTATGTGCTGGACATGGTGGTGTAGCTGCCCTGCGGCAGGACCTTCTCTGTCGCTGAGCTCCCCTTGTTGGTCCCTCCATATATGGGAATGTATTACATACCACCCAAATAGCTGCCCTGCCTCCACCAGTAGCTAGCCAGAGTTGGGCCTAACTGCTGAAGACGGTCTTTTTGCACCTTTGTAATTAGCCGTAGGAATCCTCCATATTGCTGTGCGCTACAGCCCCCACCCAGACTTAAGTTGTGTGCTATTGCATTATTAGTTTGGGCAATTGCCTGTGGCAATATTGCTCTAATGGTATTTTCTAGTGTGAGTTGTTATTATTTTGTTTATCACGCCATCACTATTAAGCAAGGGTATGTTTGCTTTAACATTAATTCTTGTGTGATAATGTGTGTTAGCATGGGTTTCCTATGTCCGCTGCTGACCCCCCCCCCGCCCTCGAGCTGGAGGGGATTGCAGGTACCTCTGTCACTCATGGGATATGGTGCCCGTCAGGATAGGAACATGAAATGTAAGAGGGATCCATAGCCCGAAGCGTCACTACCTCATATACTGCTATTTAAAGCAACATCGCATACAAATATACTCCTTCAGGAGACACACCTGTCCCAGGTAGAAGTCACGTGTCTTCATAGACAATGGAGAGGGCAATTGTACGCGACTGGCTACTCTGCTTATGCGCGTGGGGCACTAATATGGGTAAGACTGGGCACACCATTTCGGGTGGCAGACACAATGGTAGACGGGGAGGGGAGGTATGTTATAGTTAAGGGAGCGCTAGATGGCAGGCCAGTAGTATTAGCTTCTCTCTATGCTCCTAACACTGAGCAGGCAGCCTACCTACACCAGATATCGCAAAAACTATCTACATGGCATGACACACCCAAGATTCTAGGTGGAGATTATAGCTGTGCATTGGATGTCTCCTTGGACCAATCCTTTCCTCCCTTGCTGGGCGCGGCCACCCATGCAGCTGCGAAAGGCTTGGCACACTGAGCTGAGCGATGACACTTCACGGATGTATGGCGGTTCAGGAATCCGTTGGACAGGGTATACTCTTACTATTCTGGGGCCCATAAGCTCCATGTGCGCTTAGATCACTTCATAGTGTCGGATCACCTCCTTCCATGTATTCCTGATTCCTCATATCTAGGACATACACATTTTGACCACAACCGGCATATAATGGAATTACGAAGGGAGGCTGAGACACCGCCAATCCCTGTGTGGCGCCTTCAGCCAGATGTCCTTCTTGACGCATCTTTTCGTGATCTATTGGCCACCACAGTGGCACAGTATTTTGATGAAAATACGGGCACAGCCACTTCCCCGCTGGTGGAGTGGGACGCCCTTAAGATGGTTGTCATGGGGCACTGTTTGGGGATGCAGGCAGGCATGCGCGTACAACTGGAGAAGGAGCTAACCACGTTAGAACGGAAGCTAGCCACCAATGAACAAGCTGTCACTGACGGAGCTCAAGAACAGCTAGATGCACACAGAGTATAGCATGCACATTTGTTGGAACGGTTGAAGTGTTTAAACTATGCTGCTCAGTTGGCACGGACACATCAAATGGGTGATAAAGCAAACAAGCTACTTACATGGCTCATTCGACAGAATGATTCATCCACGCCGATAGTATCGGTAAGGACGGTAGACGAGGTAGTTGTTTATACGCAACGCGACATCCATGATGCATTTGTGCTGCATTATCAGGACTTATATAAGTTGCGCATACAGGCCACGTCTCTAGAGATTCAAACTTATCTGGCAGACCTAGATCTACAGAAGCCGACTAACGCCCAAAGTGAAGAACTAATTTCTCCTCTCCAGTCGGAAGAAATCCACAAGTTTTACAAAGCATTCGCTTATATTCTAGTACCACAATTATTGAAAGTGTACGAAACTGCGCTAGATAAATCTTCCCCCTACAAGTACACAAAACGAGGCCCTGCTGGTTTCCTTCCTTAAATCCGATAAATACCCTGACCTGCTGGGCTCCTATCGCCCACTGGCACTTCTCAATACTGATTACAAAGTCTTTGCATCACCAATGGCTAAGCGTCTTTCTCCCTTAATGAAGACATTGATATACCCCAAACAAAATGGTTTTGTCCCAGCCAGGTGCACTTCTCTCAATGTTCGCAGATTTTTCAGAATAAAGCAATATGCAATGCTTACTTGGCCTAGATCGGGTTGCTTGGTTCTTAACCTCGAGAAGGCCTTTGACTCTCTGGAGTGGCCTTAACTGGTGGCAGTCTTGGACGGATTTGGACTGGGGGAGCACTTTTTAAATATGGTTTGCGTATTGTATCAGCGCCCCACTGTTCGAGTCTGCACTGGTGGATAGATCTCGGATCCAATCATGGTGAGGCGTGGGACACGTCAGGGTTGTCCCTTGTCCCCTCTGTTGTTCTCTCTTGCAATGGAACCCCTGGCGATGATGCTCTGGGGAGATGGGGAAGAGTGGGGCATACGGCTGGGAGACGGGGTGCACGGTGTTCCCATTTACCCAGATGATTTATTATTGTATCTTCAGGATGTCACCGCGATTCCGGTATCTATTGCAGATATACTCTGAACCTTTGAGACACAGACTGGACTCCGGGTTAACTGGGCCAAATTGGGGATTTATCCCTTCAGCACTGCTACAGCAGAGGAGGCTATGGTCCTCAACGGCTCACTTCTTACATGGTACCCCACCACCTTTAGATATCTCGGGAGTTTTTATATATCGGATGCCTGATGATATATTGGAAGGTAATCTGATGAGAGCAATTTCAGCACTCCGAGCGCTAATGTGATTCTGGAAGACACTTCCTCTAAACGCTCTGGGCACAGTTGCTCTGTTAAAAATGATGGTGTTACCAAAGCTGCTGTATTATTTTTCTAACCTCCCGCTCTATATTCCGCCCAAACTCTTTCGAGAGCTAAAGGGGTTATTCCGGGACTTAATATGGAATAACAGGCGGCCGTGTGTGGCTCTGTGGAAACTGTATGCTCCCAATGACCAGGGCGGGTTGGCTGACCCAAATATGGAAATGTTATTATTTAGCTGCCCAACTCCAGTGGGCGACAAAGTGGCTTGATGGACATTGCTTGGAAAACACAGCAACCGTAAATCGACCCTGGACCCACTCTCAAATCTGTCATCTGTTTCACCCCATCACAAAACTTCCAAGGCCACAACAGCTGCATCTAGGTCTGGTGCTTCAATGTTATAAGAGGAGCCTATTTCTTACCCGTGCGACTCTCCCGTATGCCCCGATCCTGCCACTGTTGGGCACACCGCGAGGTAGACAGGACGCATCAGACGCAGCCCTGTCGTCCTGGCACGCTGCTGGACTGGCGACGCATGCCGACCTCTACTTTGATGGAGCACGATTACTGTTTACGACGCAGGCTGAGGACGCTGAATTGCCGGCAGGACAGTTCCTCTTACACACCTCCATTCTAAGGGCCCTGTCGGCCACCTGGGGGACTTAACAGTAGAACCACCAACACATAACCTACTTCATACCCCGCATGTCATGGGGGCTGGCTCCATGTGGTGCATTGGTTAGTGGAAGCGCTTCTCAAGCACACTCTCAAGAGTTAGCTGGGAAATGGACAGGGGCCGACCCTGGACGCATAAGGAGTGGGGCACTGTGCTGGCGCAGACACATACCGAGGAACTCCAGATTCAAACTTATACAGACGTTTATCATACAGAGGGCGTATCTTCCACCTGACAAGATGAATAGATATTTCCATATCACCACCTATAAATGCCCACGCTGCGAGCAGCTAGATGTGGATCTGCTTCACACGCTCTGGACTTGTGCATCCCTGCAACATTATTGGCAGGAGGTAGTAATACCACTAGCCTCATGCACGGACATGCTCTTAATGCTGTCATGGGAGACCTGTCTTCTGGGCCTCTATGCCAGAGCAAAACACAATAAGGTCACCTCGAAATTCCGGGATCTGGGTTTAATTACTACAAAAAGGCTAATAACCAAAAATTGGAAGCATGCGGATCCCCCAGAGATGGCTGGCTGGAAACGCTCACTTGTAATATGGGCACAGGCGGAGAGAACGGTGCTGCATAGGGAGGAGATGGCAGGGTTTCGTAAATATACTATAGTGCAGGCTTTGGACGCAATGTTAACTGCCCTTCAAGATGGTGCAGTGGTGGGCGATGGGGGTGAGTAGCCCTCAGCCCTGATCCATGGGATCCCTGGAACTTTTCTAGCGATTACCAGAACCCAACACAGATACGGAGATGAAGGTGACTGCTGTTGTTCATATAGCTATACATGGAGGCACGCCCTAATCCAACTCTCGTCCAGGCAAACCATAAGATAATGATGTACTGATGATAAATCACCGTGCTCAGATGTGAAACAGCGACCCGATTTATATCTCTTGGATGGCAGTTTGTAGTAATGTATGTTTTAAGTTTTGATTATATGTTTAACCAATAGGTCTTATTGGTAGTTACAAGTGACATCCTATTACACGTTGCTCAAATATGTTACTCTAATTTCAATGTTATTCAACTCTGAAAGGCAAGCTAATTTTATTTTTAATGTGTTTGGATTGCATATATATTTGGTGTTGCGAGACTGGCCTGGATAGGAAATGTCCTGACCATGATGTATGTGACCTCGTTTAAGATTCATATACCATGATGTAGCAACATATGCGAACAATGGCACACTGGGACATCTCCACATGTACTTCATGCAATGTAAATGTATCAGCAGGTACACTGTGTTAATATCACTTTCATACTGTTGTCACATATCCGGCTGCTGATCACATGTGCTATGTGTTTCTTGTGTCGGACATATGCAAATGCTGTACAATAATGTGATGCAAATTATGATAAAATCAGAAAATACCAATAAAGATATTTAAACCAAAAATGAGCAGTAACTTGCACTTACTTACAATTACACAAGAGCAATGGGATAATTCCTTAATTTATGAATGAATGCAAATGCACCAATTAAAAGCCCAGTTATACAGCGCTTCACAGTTACTTTAAGAACAAAGTCTTGTGGCAGTACTGTGCTAAATGCAGATAACAGAAGCCCACTTATTAGGGCATTAATGAAGGGATCTAGATGTTACTTTGTAGTGTAGTCCCTATATTCCCAATAGGCTCTGCGCATTGGAATAACATAATCGATAGTTTAGACGTAGGACTGAAGTCGACTAGGTCTCTATTGGATATGTTAGACTTAATTTGTGAATGCCAGTTAGCTCAGAGGTCACTAGAAACTTTCGCGAATACACAAGAAGGGATTCGTTTCTGACAACCATATAACATGACAACTTGTTCCCCAAGAATAAGGAATGTATCTGGAGAGTCGCGGAAACAATAGATGACTATTTCCCTCTGTCAATCGTGCATGCTTAGTTTCACCAGAAGTGCAGAGAAATAGAGAGACGGCGTTTTCAATAAAAAGGTTATTTATTGAGCAGTCTTCTTTCTCATGCAAGAGAAGTGAATTGCTACAATCGCAATACTTGTCATAAAGTAAAGTGTGTACAGTAAAAAGAGTATTATGAAATAATACTGTAAAAGCATTTATATGGTTTCTGTGTGTTTTGGTATGGCAGATGCTGCTATATTTATACCTGGAAGGTGCCGAGTTGGACGTAAGGTTGGACATAATACGTCACTAAGAACTCACAGTTCTTTTAGGACTCCAGGAGTTCTAGGACAAATCAATACAGAGGCAGGGGAAAGTCCCGAACTGCTGTAGGTTTGGGCTCTTCAAGAACTCATTGTGATTTCTAGAAATCTGTGGAAGTAGCCATGCCGTATTTGGACTACATTGGCTGTGTCTAAATATGGTTATGATTCTGATGCCTATATAAGGATATGATGAGTTATACTTATATAAGGGCATGAATCGGGAAAATTACACTAGAGCCCTAGATTTATCAGCAACACCCACTCCACGTTGAATGTCCATTTTTACTAAGTACTAAAGCAAGTATAACATATCTAAGCATGTGTTTACAATCCCACCCAAAAATACATAATAATGCATTTGAAATGGTTTGTACGTGAAAAATTAGTATTGTACTGTACTGTACATTTTCTAAGCAGTGGTATCATTCAAACAATGCATATAGTTTACATTTGAAATGCTGACTGAATGAATCATGAAAAGTTACAGTCATGAAATGGCTCTTAATACAGACGAGAAATTCGGGACCATTTCATCACATATTTATACAAGACTGTACATGTGCTAGAAGCTGAGTTCAAATATTGTCTCTAGATTTTTTCCTTAAAAATAGAAATCTTGTTCTCCAAGAATAGTTCTACTTTAAGCAGATTACTCTGTGCCCAAAAAAGTAAATATTTTGGGAATGAGAAAAAATTATTTCGTTTGAGGAAAAAATTGTTCCAAAGTTTTAGAAGTTCTGTTTATCAAAACTGAAGGCCGAATTCAAAGTTCAGGGAACACTGTGTGCTCGTGGTTTCAAAAGTTATTCTCGTTGTTAGGAGAGAACATTAACTCAGATAGGCTGGCAAAGAATTCGTCTACAACAGTAGGTGAAAGTTGGACCATCTCCGAAAAAGTAGAAATAGTGCATATGTGAGATGCATTGCCGCCATCGTTGTCTAGATCAGCAATGGTCACGGAATGTTGTACCTGTGTGCCGCTTTCATCTCGTACCTCACTGCCAGCATGTTGCTGTGAGGGCTCAACGAATACCGTCATCAGAATTGGTAGCCGCTGGGGACAAAACGTTGCATGAGCCGTTACAGAACCAAGCAAAGTATCGACATCCATAGGTACTGCTGAAGGGAGTGTGAGACAGATGTCTAACACGCATTTTTCTACACAGAGCAGGCATCGTAGAACAGGAAGTATGCAATCTTGCCAGATTGGTCTGAATGAAAGAAACCATGTGGTATTCAGATCTCTTAGCCGAGCCAAGCCAAGGACTTTGGTAATCCTATCTCGGTACCGCAATGCCAGGATTGTTTGTTCCATGGTAACCTGGGTAGTGCTTGTGACTGGACTTGCCATATCGGAGCAGAAGGAACAAAAATAAAATTCCTGCTACGAGTCCCAAGATGAGAGGCAGGCCGCCGAACACAGAGTGCACGAAATTCGGGAAGATGCTCAGGACTGCTTCAAAGGGTGATAATAGTCCAAAAAAAATTGTCTTAAATACATGTGCGATGCCGTTGGTATCAGACATGTTTAAGATTTGACTTAACATTTCTACGAAATGCACGGGGCAATTTGTTGATAATAATGCATGTATCTCTGCTGACGTCCTTGCGACTTGCAGATCATACGTCTCTCTGGACGAGGTCAACGGCACAGTTTTTTGTAAAAGAATGGCTTTCATTCTGCTTAAAGTATCAATTCGAATAGAAGAGATATTCAATGAAGGCCATATCGTTGCCTCCTTGTCTAGTTTGCTGTTTGGATGCAATACTTGCATACTGCAAGTGACCCTGGATGTAACACTAACGAGATAGGCCATTCCTGGCAACATGTCACAACAGCTGTGGTCACTTAATATAACCTAACTGCCGTTGGAAAGTTATCTGAAAAAAGGCTCTATTTGTGTGGCTGGGGTGCCGTGCAGGTGGCAAGAAAGGTCATTTGACGAACCCTCGCAGGCTCCATGCAAGTTAATTCCTTGACACAGAAGTGTACCACGTACTGAGTTTTTACAATTGTTACCACTATGAAATACCTCTTTTTTCCCCCCACTCCAACATCTATGTGTGTAAGTTAAATTCCAGGTTGACTTGATGTACCTTTACCCAACTTTTCATACAGGCCCGCTGGTATGTGCTTTAGGCAATATTGAAACTGAAATGTCGTTATTGGTATTGTAATGGTGCCATGTATTATCCATTCAATGACAGGCTTTTCGGAAACTGTCAATGGCAATCTTTCTAGGTTTTCAATGCTCAGCACCGTATAGTCTGCTCCTCTTTGTGACAAAGAGATTTGTTTATCTGTAAGGTTAAAGATAGAAAATAATGACGTTGTGTTGATTAGACGCCAGGGCACGTAGCCTGAACGGAGATTTTGTAACGTCCAGCCTAACTGTACAATAGAACGTAATTGGGACTGACCATGTTGTAACATTAGTATATCCTGTTCTATTATATCAATAGCAGATGATACAATGCTGTCCAATGAATAAATTATGGAGAACAGAGTCGTTAACCCATTGTCCACTACAGACAGTGTTTTTTCCAAATTAATACGATCAATTTCTCGTATTTTTTCAGCAGTTTCAATTTGTGTTACTTTCCAAGCTTCTTTGAAAGCAGAATATATACCGGCGTATATGAAATGTTTTTTTTTTTTTTTTTTAATTTTTGAAAACCTTTATTGTCAAAGAGGGCAAAACAAATACGGGCCTACAACCTGCCGGCCGGCCTCGCAAACATTTGAGACAAAGGTGCAATTAGACGGATCCCAGCATTATCACAGTAGAAAATAGCAAACAGTTCAAGTTACACTGTACCCAAGAGTACTACCGGGAAACAGGATACATGAAGGTTCATTTTTAAAAAAAATTTATATAAAGAATAGTATCTAAGTAGGATCAGGGACCAGATGACCATCAAAAACCAGGAGCGGGCAACACCGTCAGCAGTAAGTAAGCAAGCAAGAACGAAGTCAATACAGCGGCACAAAGCAATCCAAAAGGACAAGCAGCCATTAAACATTTCACGTGCCGATTGTCACCACCCCCCCTCCCCCTCACTACCCCACTGATCCAAAGAAAAGTAAAAGTAAAAGCAAGAACATAGGAGAAGATGAAAAATAAGGCCCATAGAACCAAAACCAACAAAAGCCCCCCCCCCATCCCCCCACCAAACACGCATGCAGAGGTTACGGCCTACCCCCCCCCCCCTTGCAGTGTGTCTGTCGCCCACAAAAGAGTACCCGAAATTTAGCTAGAAAGAAAGAAGGAAAAGAAAAAAAAAAGAAAAGGATTCACAGAAGAACTAAGAGGAGGGCCAGTTCTAAATGCTCCCGGTCAGCCCAGCCGCCCACACATCCCCGCCCCAACTATCACCAGCAAAGCAGCAAATAGCAAACATAAGTACAGATGGGGAATTTCAACTCTCAATGTGCGTCTGGTTCATGCTGTCCCTATACGTAGCAGTCCCAACCCAATCCCCGCCAGTCCAGAAACAATACCACAGAGAAAACCACCTAACCCTGGCCCGATCTCGGATGCCCCTCTGAACACACCCCTCGAGGAAAGCCAACCCCCTCCAAAACAAAGGGACAAGATGGACACCAAAAGGGAGGGGGAGACTCGTAGAAACAAAATGGACGTTGCCTAAAATCCAAAAGTTCGTCTTCCTCAGCAAAAGGAGCCTCCGAAGTGTTCTGGCAGTACAAGCTCCGCAGATGAAAAAACGGAGGCCATAGTGAAGGCGCTTTCAAGGGGGTCAGAAGTCGTGTAGCCGGCAGTCCTGCCGATGATAGTGGTAGCAGACACAAAGAGTCAGTCTCTGGAGGGGGAAACAAAGTATCAAGGGCAGAACTGGTGAACGGCCGTGTACAGGCGCCAATCCAGACATTTTCGATCTCACCACCGCTAAAAGTACTTGGAAACACAGTAGCACTCTCAGGCACCGACAAGGGAGTGTGCAATCGTAGTTGGGAACAGTCCCTCCGCTCCCGCCCCAAAGCAAAAGCAATATCATCAAGCTTCTCGCCTAGCCTGCGGGAGCCATGACACATCATCGATCGCAGATCGCAGAGGGCAGCCAGGATATCACCGTAGGACAATGCAGGCTGCGGTTCCCCTATATCGAGATAACAAGGGAGTGTATCCAAGTCAATCCCAGGCCCGGATATGGTGTCGCCGTCCCAGGGCGAGGGTGGGCGATCTTCCCCATACCGCGACCCATCGGGTATTTCCATTATGCTGGCGTTCCGTTGAGAAAGCAGGGGCGGGTGCGGCACAAATCTGCAACCTCCCTAGTCTCTATCGCTGCCAGCTACAGTCAGAGTCGTCAGCAGGGAGCCGCATCGGCTCAGACTGGTAATCAGGGCGAGTGAGTGAACCGCAGAACCAGGCAAGCCCCGCAATGGGGTATAAACAGCACTCACCGAGCTCCGAACAAAGGAACTGTTAGCGCAGTACAATCTCCCCTCCAAGCGCGAGGTAGTCTCGGTAAGCAGCAATCCACGGCAACCAGTGCACTACGGTCCGTGTCCCATAGAGAGAGCAACACTCCCCAGCCTCCAGGTGTCTTGCAGGCAGGCCGGCCGTCACCGCTCCAGCGAGGTCCGACAGCGAGCGGCGGTGTACACCGGGGTCCAAGGTATCAGGGCGGTTATCAAGATATCTCCGAGCTCTGGACGAGCAGAGATTCCGGAGGAACATAAGCGAGGTCAGCACAAATTCTCGGTCTGACAGCCAACAAAATAGAGCAGGATTCCAGGCAGGATAACGATGCGGGGCTCAAGGGCTGGCGGAGCCGGGAGCCTACACGTCCGCTCCGGTTGCCATCTTGGCTCCTCCTCATATGAAATGTTTTTGACGCTGTTTGCGAGGTCCCAATAAGAAATCTCGCAAATCAACGCCTTTTTTTAAGTAAGGTCAAGTGTTGCTTAATTTCAGGTAGTGTGGATTTCTGTAGCCATTCGAGGCATAGTTTTCCTACACTGTATGTTGTTATTATCCCTGGATGTTGTCTCTGGGTATATCTTGAGTCTGGCCTGTTCTGTGGGAACCCCTGTGTTTTGTTCAGGAATCTACCTTCACAGTTATTGTGGGCCAGATCAACCATTTTCTCCAATCAGGATTAGTTCTGTTTTGGTGTAAAATATATGATACGTCTATCTCCTCATCTGTAGTGCTATTACTATCAGGTATGGGCCTTGGTATAGACGGCTTGTTTAAATCCTTTATCTTGGCAAGGCCAAGACAGGTTGTTTGTTGAATGGTGTCATTCAGGAACATTATTTGTTCTGGGATTATGCAGGCTCTGAATAATGATTCTAAACCTTGTACCTGCCAGTATTTTGTACCCCAGACCGTTTTTGTCTCAATGTTGTATTTCCAAAATTCAAAACCAAATGTAGACAACCATTCATAAAATTTTGCAGAATAAATTAGTTTAGTATTTGTCAACATGTTTTTCATTCCTGTCTTATTCATAATTTTGAAATAAAATGTTTCTGGATCTGATTTATTAAACCCTGAGAAGTATGGGAATTTCTCATAAAATGTTTTCGAGCTGCCTTTTGGCGGTGTTTGGACAATGTTCCCATTGATTATAAGTAAAATCATTTCTAGGATTCGCAGATTTATGCAAATAGTGGTGCCCATAATGATTAAAGCATTTCTTCATAATCTGATGAACCTTCTAAATAATCATGTTCTGTAAAATTTGCTGACATTTTTAAATCTGACATCATGCTAATAATAGTTTCAAAGTCCCGATCATCAGAGAAAGTGCTCGGTGAGACAAAGTCACTTAAAGAAACCTTGAACTGGTGTGGATACTTCAAGACTTCAACCAGGCCATAGATGTCGTAATCAGTAGCGCCCCATGCTACACCACCAGGTATAGGAATGGCTGTGATGTTTACTGATGATAGTTCTTTTTTTCCAATATGACAAGATTTGTGAGGCTTTAGAACCAAGTTGATTTTCTGACTTGCTGTGTCCATTGTACTGTATTTTCCATCAATCATTCTACCCAAGCTTAAAACCAAAATGAGCCAGAGTAGGAGGAAAAGTACACCTAACACAATCCACAATTCAATCCATGGTGAAATCAGATAGGTTTCTCCAAGTTGATGAAGAGTTCTGTTATATTTTCTTTGAAAGTTTTGTTTGCTGTCTTCTCTTCATGTTCACTAGGATCTTCAGAAAAGTAATCGAAATTGATAAAATAGCCAGAGGCAGTTCTGTCAATTGTTGGAATTGCATCATAATTGTTATTAATCTTTGTAGTTGCTTCTTCCTTTGTCATATTAGTATAATCAGAGGCTACATCATTGTAGACAGGTATTTCTTGACTAACTGTTGCAATTTGGATTTCAAGAGGCACTAGTTCCATGGCTTTGTTGCATAGTCTTTCTTTATTCACTGCAGGTTTATCAAATGTGATTAGTCTCTCAGTTTGAACCTCTTGCATTGTTGCAAGGTTTGGTCTTCTGCTACATCTTGGGAGTCCACTGGGCCTACTGCTTATTATTGGCCACATGGTTGTGGTTTTACCAGGTCGATTGATACAACTCTGTTCTACTTTTTACCAGCAAGGGACGGTAGTACTACTGATCTTGTTCCGTGGATTGCTAAGACAGGTACTGTTTTTCTGTAAGAAGGCCCAAATTTCTTCTTTACCGCGATCTTTTCTCTGACCAGATCCCCAATCTTTGTAATCCAGGCAGGTCTTGCTGGGACAGGTGGTTTTTCTTCAGTGGCCGTTTGGCTTTCGCTTTGTGTTACTTAGACTTCTTCTTGTTTCATTTAAGTCCTGTAAAACAGCCAAACGATCTTTGATATCAAAGGTTTTTTGTTCCACCACTGAAGTGTGACGATCGAGGTCTTCGATCAACATTCTAGTACCAATCAAAAGTTCATACAGAGTGATTCTACCCAGAGAATGTCTTGGCAGATTATTAAGACTACGTTGAACACTTATTAGATGTTTGACCCACCCATCACCTGAACCTAATACCCTCGCTGTTATAGATTGCTTTATGTCACGGTTTTTCTCTCCACTAGCGCATTACCCTCAGGATGGAAGGGACTAGAATACCACAATGCAACGCCCAAGCTGGCCATGGCCTCTTTGTAAGCTCGAGAGCTAAACGCAGGACCCTGGTCAGAATGTAGCGTGCCAATTGCGTATGTGCAGATAAAGACTCGCAGATCTTTAATAACAGTTTTGGCGTCAGCCGAGCGCTGGGGCCACATCCAAATGAATCTCGTGCAGGAGTCCACTGCGACCATGATATATTTATAGTTGCCATCCCTTTGTAAGGGACCAAAGTGGTCCAGGTAAACACATGCTAATGGTTTATCTGAGATTAGAAGGGGCGTCTGCGCAGGTCGTTTCACTGTTGATACCTTCATTTTTTGGCATATTTCACAGTCTAGAACATAGTTTCTAGTCTGTTTCCTCATGCGCGGCCACCAATATCTCTGTTTTAGTAACGATACTGTGGCGGAAACACCTGCATGTGCGGAGGCGAGCCCTTCATGTGCCGCTAAGATTAGTCCTAACCCATGTTCCATGTTTGGAATTGCCCTATCCCCCACTCCAGGGATTATGGCAAAAGTAACATTATTTGCATCAGTTTTGTATGAGTACTTTACTGGAAATCCTCTCGGAGTGTCCTATCACTGTTTTTTACTAAAGCAGTGACAGCGTGCATTATCTCGCTGTCTATTTTGGTTTTTGACCATGTGATAGCAGCTACGGAAGCCATTTGCACAGCTGCCTTCACGGCTTCATCAGCCAATGAATTCCCTGCAAAGTGAACGCCATCACTCTGATGACTCAGTGTATGTATCATGTGAGTCTTTTGTAGTTCTTTCCGCAAAAGAACGACTTGTACCCAAAGCATTTTATGCTTAATTGTGCCACCTTTCACATCTTTGAAACCGTTTTGAACCCAGTTCTGCAAGTATTCATTGTAAGACTGGATGCAGTATTACGAATCGCACACTATTAGTGTGGGGAATTCGCGATCGGCACTCTTAAGCGCCATCTTGAAAGCCTGTAGTTCAGCTCACTGAGCTGTACAGTCTCCGAGTGATTGCGTTTTAGTGACCATAGGTCTGAATTTACCTTTGTGCCAGCGACCTTTAACAATCGCGCACGCAGCACTATAAGCTTGTTTACCCCCAACTGCGGGCTGTGCTGATCCGTCTGTATATATTATACAGCCGTAATGTTCGAGAGGCAGAATTTCGGTCGGCAGAGGACATTCATACTCGTATTGGAGAAATTCTTGTGTTTTCAAGTTAGGATCAAATTCGTAAATTACGTCTGATGCAGCAAGAGAATTAACCCATTGTATCCATCTCGGATGTAAAGCTTTAGCATTAGAAATGCTTGCTCTTGTCACTGCTTCTAGGGCAGGTACAAGTGTAACGATTATTATACGTTTACCCTGTGCGAGGGCTCTTTCTTTTGCTACAGCAGTTTGAACCACTGTCAGAATTTTTTCAGTAGAAGTGAAATTTATTTCAGCTTGTGTGTACAAGTGTGATTTGTAAGCTATTGGTACCGTTTCCCGTTCATTATAGGTCAGGTACGTAAATCCGCATCTTCCTGGGATGACTCGCATTACAAGGTTACGTACGTTTACGCGTGTTTGCAGCTTTGTTTTAGCCAACATGTCTGTTTGTATCGAACGTAAAATTTCTGTGTGTTTCTGTGTCCAATTAGTTGGTTTGAAATCAGGTTTAATTAATTCGTAGAGAGGTTTAACCCTCTCTGCGTAATTCAGAACGTAAGTTCTTCCAAAATTCAAGAAACCTAGAATTGATTGTAAGTTTTTCAGCGTTTTTGGAGCTTGGAGCAGTGCACATTTCTCTAAGAAATTACCTGCCAGGCTTTTGCCTTCACTTGATAACTCATATCCTAGAAATAGGACAGTGAGGTGGGCAATCCGCGATTTTTTAAAGTTGAATTTGTACCCTTCTGATGCAAACCCAAGTACAATGGTGTTCACTCTTTCCAAGTGCCTGTCCAAATCATTGTCTGTTAGATTGATGTCATCGACATAAGATAATGCCTCATCATTATACATTTGTAGTAACTCGGTTACTCTCGCTGAAAATAACCCTGGGCTATTTTTGAATCCCTGGGGCAGACGGAAAAATTGCCTCTGGGCCCCCATACTGGAGAAAGCGGTCAAATACCTGCTTTTTGGTGCAATGTTTTGACAGAAGAAACCATTTGAAATATCTAATGTTGTTTTATATTTTTTGCGCACAATGTTATTCATTAGTGCTGCACTGTGTGAATTTTGTACTGCAAATGTTTGGCAACAAGTGTTTAAGTGTCTGTAGTCCAATACTAGACGATATGAGTTGTCTGGTTTGGAGACAAGAAACAAAGGATTGTTCATTTGTGAGGTGCATGTTTGAATCACCCTCTGGTATTTAAGTTGATTTAAGATCTCCCTGACTTGTTTTTTAGCTTCTTGCTTTGTGCAGTAGGTTGTTTTTTTAACTGGATTTTATGGTGAGGGGATTCCTCATCCCATCCTACATGATTTTTATATAATGAAGGGGCTTGGGCCACTGTCCATGTTCCTGCATATGTGTATTTTTTATGAATTTGAATGTGATTTGAGAAGGCATGCATAATCATTTTTTCGCCATGTGGGCACTCCCTAACAAATTCTGGTGGCCAGTATTTCTCAGCTAGAAGGATATCATAGCCTTTAGATTGCTTTTGCCAAAAGAGACCTCTAATTTTCCTAGTTTTGTCCCCTTCTATACGTAATGTTATTTCATATAATTTATGGGGTACACTAACTCTGGTGTCTGCAGTTTCCACCTGAATGTACTCATTCGTGTCCACTGTCTCCAGAAGATTCATCAGGATCTTGCGAGCTATGGTCACTTCTGTCGCACTGTCTAGCATTGTGTGGGCCCATTTTCCGTTCTTGAGTTGTGTCCTCAGGATTCTCTGCATGTTTTATCTTTATGCTAGCTACCTTCTTTTTAGAAAATTGTGATTTTTTACTTTGATGAGCAGGTTCCTTGTCTTTCGACTTGATGCGCTCTTCTTTATGTACTGACCGACCTCTTCTTTCCGATTTCTGTGTTGAAGTCTGAAAAGATCGACAGGGACTTGTATCATTATCTTGATATCTTTCAGGTTTTCTCAAATTATCCCTATTTCTGAGGTTATATCTCTTTTTAGAGGGCTCCCTTCGGCGAGACTTGTCTCTCTGTTGAGGAGATCTTCCTCTGGGTTGAGAATATTTTTCTCTAGGAAGAGTTTGTTTATTACTCTCGGACTTCTTTTTTGGAGTAGTGAGAATATTCTTAATAAAAGTTTTTTCAGGATTGTCTGTTAGTTGTGGTTTTAGTGGTTTCCCACCCAAACTATCTATACCTAATTCTTCATAGCATTTTTCAATTATTCTGGCAAGTTCAAAAGGCTGGTCTGCTATTTCAGTTTCTTTTCATTTTTGGCGGATTGCCACAGATGCTGCTTCTCCTCTAATGTTGGCTAGTAGTATAGCCGAGACTTTCTTAAAGTCTTTCAGTAATTTCATACCTAGATTTAAAGCAGGCTCTGGACCGTATTCATTTTGAATCTGTCTTAGTACGTCTGGTATAACCGCCATAGACGGAACACCATGTGTTTTTGTGTAGATTGAAGCAAAGACTGTTCCCCAGGTAACACAGTCTTCCATATGTGGTGCGATCCCCATTGGTAAACAGATTGTGGAAAGGGGCGACCACTCGGTCCCCCCGAACGTATGGCGGAGTACCACGATCCCCCCGGGAAGCCATCTTGGGCGGGAGGCGAGTCTCGGCTGGTATGCCCGAAGCGGCGTAGCCGGGGCGCGCCTTTTCCCGCCCTAGAGTGGGTTGGCCTAGACACGGACGCGGCTGGCCACGCCCTAGGGGCAGGCAGGGGCGGGTTTACGCCCGCCCTGAAGACGGATAAAAGGAGAAGCAAGATCCGAAGGCATCCTCTTGTTCCTGTGCTCTGAAGCTGCACCTCCTCGCTGCACGTGAGCTCGAGACGGAACGAAGAGCCAATTTTGAGCGTTGTAATCTTTCTTGTTTGTTTTCTAGATACTTGTTGGAGAATGCCGAAGAAGGCGGGAAAGCGCATGACTACTGAACAGATGCTGCGCGTTCTTATGAAAGAGATGTCCGAGTTAAAGAGGCGAATGGATGATAACGAGGAAGGGGGGCCGAAACGTCCTTTGGCGGGAGCAGCCCCGGGAGGGAAAAACAAGAGGCCCAGGAGAGGGAGAGCTGTGGAAGACATCCCGGGCCCTAGTGCCCCGCTAGAGGCACCCACCCCCGTGCCTGAGGGAGGGAATCCGATTCCCGTTGTGGTCACCCCCGTGTCCGGGGACGATTTGCCGCCCGAGCTGGCAGCACAATTAGCAGCGTGGTTGGGTAAAGATAGTGAGGGCGCCACGGCTGTCGACGCACAGGTGCTGATGAAGCAACTGCGTGAGTCACGGGAAGCAGCGAAGGTATCCACGCCGGCTGCGGCAGTAGAGAAGCCACAGGGGACAGGTTCGGTCGCAGAGACACCGTCCGGTTCAGGTAAGCGACCATTGCCGATTGCAAGGGATGAGTCAGCACCTTCTCGTAGGGAAAGGGTGGGTCAGCATGTTCCCTTGGCTATTAAGGAGAAGATATGGGCAGGGGAATATGTAAACATTTTCTCGTTGCTTACTGATCACTATGAGATGGAGCATGTTAAGGGCCAGAAGGATCTCATGCATCCGAGTGTTTGGCGCGCAAAAATGGCCGCCTTTAAGGTGAACGAAAACATTGGTAATTGGGGCAAAGCGTGGGGGGTCTTTACATCGATCTTGGGGGAACGAAGGCCCGATCTGCTGCACGAATTGCCGATTTATCAGTCACGAATCATGGGGTACTCGGTATCACATGAGGGTAATCATTGGTTCTGCTATGATAATCTGTTTAGAAAGGCTAAAGAACATGATAAAAGCTTAACTTGGGATTGTTATGATTCTGTGTCTTGGGATAAAATGAAGGAGACTGGTATGTTGAAAGTGCCATTGGTGGGGAGTAACGTTGGCGAATCCTCCCGCCAGTATGCGGGAACGCCCTTTCGATCAGGTGCGGGTACCGACAATTACTCGAGGCCTGCCGGAAATACAGGAAAGAGGGGGGTTTGTTGGAACTTCAACAGGGGTAAATGTACCAGGCCCCAGGGATCGTGCAAATTTAGACACGAATGTAGTGGGTGTGGGCAATCATCCCATCCTGAGTCCACGTGCAGAGCCAGAACGGGTGATAATGGGGGGAGGGGAGGCGCCAAACAGGTCTAACATAGTCCGAGGGGCGCCTTTACCTACCCCGATTGATACTCTGGCGATGATCCCCTGGCTCAGTGAATACCCGGATCGTACTTCTGCTGGGGTGTTGCGGAACGGTTTTTCTTATGGTTTCCGCATCCCAGTGGGGGACTTTCAAGGTGTGGAGAGATGTAAAAATCAGCTATCGGTCTTGCAGCATACGGCCGTGGTACAGGATAAAATCCGGAAGGAGGTGACTCGAGGTCGAGTCGCCGGTCCGTTTACTGTACCCCCGGTTCCTAACTTTGTTTGTTCCCCTTTAGGTGTGGTCCCAAAGAAGGACCCGGGTGAGTTTCGGCTGATACATAATTTATCAGCCCCACGTGGTCTTTCCGTGAACGAAGCGATAGACCCGGAAGTGTGTTCGGTGCGGTACGCATCCTTCGATGAGGCCGTAGCCATTTTGAATCGCCTGGGGCCCGGGGCGCTGATGGTGAAATCTGATATCGAGTCAGCGTTCCGGTTGCTCCCGGTACATCCAGCCGATCAGCGGCTCCTAGGTTTCATGTTTCAGGGTCATTATTACATGGATAGGTGTATGCCGATGGGGTGCTCTATATCTTGTGCTTATTTCGAAAAATTCAGTAGTTTTCTACAATGGGTCTTCACAAAGAAGACGGGTTTCCAACATGTGATGCATTACCTTGATGATTTTTTGTTCCTGGGGCCAGCTGGGGATCCGGAATGTGGGCAGGCTTTGGCTCAATTTTGTGTTTTAATGAATCAGTTTGGCGTGCCATTGGCACCAGGTAAGACTGTGGGGCCTTCCACTTGCCTCGAGTTTCTGGGATCGAGTTGGACTCCGAGGAAGGTTGTTTTCGTTTACCAGCCGAAAAAGTGTCAAAGTTCAGGACATCCCTGCAAATATGTATAAATGGATCCAAGGTCAAGCTGCATCAGTTACAGCAGCTAGTTGGCCAGTTGAATTTTGCCCTGAGGGTTATACCAATGGCCCGCCCTTTTTCTCGTTCGATTGCTCAAGCCATGGTCGGCCTGAAGGAGGGCCATCATCGCACGAGGCTCTCGGCTGAGGTCCGCCAGGACATGCGCATTTGGTTGGCATTCCTGGCGGATTTCAATGGTCGAGTCGTCTGGAACAAACCAGCCGTGTCCTCTGAGGAGCTGGGGCTGTGGACGGATTCGGCAGGGAGCATAGGTTTTGGTGCCATCTTCGGCACAAGATGGTCCGCACAAAAGTGGCCGACATGGTGGCATGACAGTGGACTGACAAGTAACATTGCTTTCCTGGAACTTTTCCCCATTTTAGTGGCCCTGAGAACTTGGCCCGAAGGGTTCAAGGATCACTCTGTGGTATTCTGGTCTGACAATATGACCGTGGTCGAGTGTATCAATAGCCAGGCCGCACGATGCAAATGGATTTTGAGACTACTCAAAGAGATTGTTTTACTGTGTATGCAATTGAATGTGTTATTCAAAGCAAGACATGTCCCAGGGGTAATGAATCAGGCAGCTGATGCACTGTCTCGTTTTCGTATACAGGCTTTCTGGGGTTTTCTTCCCACAGCGGACCCGGAGCCGGCACCCTTTCCCGAAGCTCTCTGGTCTCTCGGTGCCCCGAACTTCGTAACCTCGTGGGAGAGAGTTTAGCACCCAGGACGAGGAAGGCATATGAAGGGGCGTTCCGGTCCTATTTAGCCTTTTTGGGGACTGATAGAGAGGAGCTTTGGGGACAGGAGGAGTGGGTGGTAAATTTTCTGATGTCTTTACACCTGGTGGGGAAATCGGTGGCCACGGCACAGAGGCATCGGGCTGCCATTTCCTTTGTGGCTAGGGCTCATGGGATTCAGGACCCGACAGCGTCTTTCGTTGTACAGAAAGCGCTACGGGGGTGGCAACGCCTTGAGGGTCGCAGAATAGACGAAAGGCGCCCGATAGGTTTGGATAGGCTGGCCCAGTTATTATCCAGCCTCCCTGCCACATGCTCATCTCAGTTTGAGACAGTGTTATTCCGAGCCGCTTTTACGCTGGCATTCCATGGGGCTATGCGGGTAAGCGAACTAGTGGCAAGGAACAAACGGGATGTGACAGGAGGTTTGTGCCAGGAGCACGTCCAGATCAGGGGGGAGACAATGACTGTCTCATTTGTCAGGTCAAAGACTGATCAAAGCGGGATGGGTGACTGCGTAATCATACGCGGGATTCCCGGGTCCTCCATGTGTCCGGTAAAGTGTTTAGAAGATTATTGAACACGAAGGGTGGCATCATGGGGGGGGACCTTGTTGAGACACGCTGACGCCACCCCACTGACGAAGTTTCAGTTTCAGCGGGTGCTTGCGATGTCGATTGCCGCTGCGGGCTTGAACCCGGGCGAGTTTGGGACCCACTCCTTTCGGATAGGGGCGGCTACGGAAGCTACAGCCAGGGGTCTGAATGTAGAACAAGTTAAACGGGTGTGGCATTGGTCCTCCAATTGTTATAAAAGGTATGTGCGGTTGCACATGTTGTGAAGCGGTAACGATGTACTCACGCTTCTTGTTTTTCTTTGGTTTCAGTTGCGCAAGCCTACGAGGCGGGCGGACTATGCAGTCGACCCAACACCGGGCCAGCGGTCAGACTTCACCGGCTGTGAAAAAGGAGGTGTGGGTCGTGGGCCACTCATACGTGAGACGTGCCGCGGACGTATTCAAGGCAGGTGACATGATTCACGTGGCTGGGGAATACGGGTACAGTGTGTCCTTCTACGGAAGAGGCGGTCTCTGTATTGACCAGTTTCAATTATTTTTTGAGGGTTTGCTAGGGCGGACGAGGTCACCGCCGGCTGTAGTCATAGTACATCTTGGGGGTAATGATTTGGTCACCACTGGTAGACGACTTCTCCTTGAGGCAATGCTTTCCACTGTAAGTTGGTTAGCTAGGAGAGTTCCAGGGTGCACAATTGCATGGTCCCATATGATCCCACGAAAAGTGTGGCGGGGGGCTATTTCGGTTCCTGCTTTAAATCATTCTGTGAGAAAGCTTAATAACAAAGTGGGTAGGTTATTCCGTTCCAAGACACTGCATTCTATTTCGCATGGGTGTATTAATGATGACAGTATGTATTTGGGGGATGGGGTGCATTTGTCTCGGGTGGGGAATGAGTTACTCATAGGAGACTTCTTAGCATGGCTAAAAACGTTATAACATGACCTTTAGGTAGGAGTTGTGTGGGGGGTCCGGATAGCCGGTCAACTATCCGGCCTGTGGCGGTAAGGTCATGATCGGTGAGCACTAATTGGAAGATCCCTATGAGTGGGCGTCACCCAACACGGATGGGAGCGCTCGGGGGAGGTGGCCATTGGCCCCTCAACGGGGAGGCGGTCCCTTCTAAGGATGGGTCACCGAAAGAAAAGGAAAGGCGGTCAAGGCCCCTTCCTGGGTAGGAGGGGTTACAGCCCCCTCCTGGGGAATTTCCCGGGGCCAGGACGTCTGCGACGGCAGATGTGGTAAGTTGTGTGGGGTTTGGGGGAGGGTCTATGCTACCTTCTAGATACCTCACACGAGTCCTCGTACGACCTCTAAGTGGCGTCGAGTTTTATTGGGGCCCCCGTCAAGTCAAGGGAAATTGGTAATTGCACTTGAGGTACGCCTCTGGGCCGCCCCTCACAAGTGAGGGCGATATTTCTGGGTTAGGGATCTTGACACCGGTTACGACCTTGCCGCTGGCCCTTAAACGTTAGGATGTACAATTTCAAAATTTCAAGTAAATGTTTTGTAGGATGTTAGTTCGGCTAGGAGAACCTTTGTATTAGAGAATCTGTTAAGGTTAGCCAAACATCGCAATGTGGTAATGAAATTGTACATAATATGAAACTGTTTATTTAATGTTTTAATTTTGTTTCATATTTTAATAAATACGGCCAGGAGGGTTACTCCCTCCCGTCTTCCAAAGACTTCAGAACTGTTTCCGGTTTCCCATCCTTGGGGATTTGTGTTGAGAGGGGGTGGCGGGTATCTCAGCCATATGGAAAGGGGCGACCACTCGGTCCCCCCGAACGTATGGCGGAGTACCACGATCCCCCCGGGAAGCCATCTTGGGCGGGAGGCGAGTCTCGGCTGGTATGCCCGAAGCGGCGTAGCCGGGGCGCGCCTTTTCCCGCCCTAGAGTGGGTTGGCCTAGACACGGACGCGGCTGGCCACGCCCTAGGGGCAGGCAGGGGCGGGTTTACGCCCGCCCTGAAGACGGATAAAAGGAGAAGCAAGATCCGAAGGCATCCTCTTGTTCCTGTGCTCTGAAGCTGCACCTCCTCGCTGCACGTGAGCTCGAGACGGAACGAAGAGCCAATTTTGACCCACCCACCAGCCCCTGAGGACAGCAAGTGGTTTTTGAATAAAGTTGAGGGATAACTCTGATTTTCGTTTACAGGTTGTGGTATTATCGTGATGATTTTGAGTATGTAATAAAGAATGGTCGATTTGTGTTACGTTTCGCAAAGAATGAAATTCTGCTTTAGTGTTCTTTGGTAAGCATGCTCTTAATAAAAGTGTAGTTGCTACTGTCTTTTTAGTTTAGTCATTTAGTTAGCATTGTCGTATTTATTTTGGTCGGGCGGTAAGGTCATGATCGGTGAGCACTAATTGGAAGATCCCTATGAGTGGGCGTCACCCAACACGGATGGGAGCGCTCGGGGGAGGTGGCCATTGGCCCCTCAACGGGGAGGCGGTCCCTTCTAAGGATGGGTCGCCGAAAGAAAAGGAAAGGCGGTCAAGGCCCCTTCCTGGGTAGGAGGGGTTACAGCCCCCTCCTGGGGAATTTCCCGGGGCCAGGACGTCTGCGACGGCAGATGTGGTAAGTTGTGTGGGGTTTGGGGGAGGGTCTATGCTAGATACCTCACACGAGTCCTCGTACGACCTCTAAGTGGCGTCGAGTTTTATTGGGGCCCCCGTCAAGTCAAGGGAAATTGGTAATTGCACTTGAGTTACGCCTCTGGGCCGCCCCTCACAAGTGAGGGCGATATTTCTGGGTTAGGGATCTTGACACCGGTTACGACCTTGCCGTTGGCCCTTAAACGTTAGGATGTACAATTTCAAAATTTCAAGTAAATGTTTTGTAGGATGTTAGTTCGGCTAGGAGAACCTTTGTATTAGAGAATCTGTTAAGGTTAGCCAAACATCGCAATGTGGTAATGAAATTGTACATAATATGAAACTGTTTATTTAATGTTTTAATTTTGTTTCATATTTTAATAAATACGGCCGGGAGGGTTACTCCCTCCCGTCTTCCAAAGACTTCAGAACTGTTTCCGGTTTCCCATCCTTGGGGATTTGTGTTGAGAGGGGGTGGCGGGTATCTCAGCCATATCAGAATTCTGTGTTTTTCATGAGGTGTACTATAAGGGAATACTGCCTCTATTTGAGTAATTTTTTGAGCCAACCAGAACAGATTTTGTTCCCGTTTTGTGGGTAATTTACCAATGACTGATTGTATAGTCTGTATTGTAATTTTGTTTGTATTCCCCTGGTGAGGGGTGTGCTGTGGAATCTTTATAGCAGGTTGGACTGTTAAAGTCTGCATGACATATTGGACCAATTGTGTATGTATTTTAATTAATTGTTTTAGCTGAGCTAATAGTTCTCTGTCTGACATTTCTTCAATGTCCGGATGTGGTGCATAGCTGGCTAGAACCGGCCATGTAGCTCCTGGTCTACCTAGTGGACCGAGCCTGGTAATGTGATTTTGATGTTTTAGGGCGCAATTTAACCAGAGCTGATGCTCCTGGTAAGTTAGTGTAATTTCAACGTCCTCGAAAGGAAGGTATTCCGTTGGAGGTTCCTCTGTTTTGTATTAGTGGAACTTGTGTGTCACAGAATTTGCTGCTGAAAATACCTCTGTCTGCCAACACTCATGTGCCTCTATCACAAATATAACTTTACCACCTCTCGATGGTACCCCATTTTCTATAACTTTTATAGTTATGGTTTTCCTTATATTTGCCGGGATGAATATAGCATTCGGGTCATTTTGTTGGAGAGCTGTGTCATTTAAGACTGCTTGAGCTGCTATTCTAGCTCTCTCCCTTTCGCCGTCACTCTCCATTATTTTACTGACTGAAAGTTTGCAGAGCAAGTTTCAAGGAAACAAAGATTAGGTGCACAATATTTTGGAACACTGTATCCTTCAACGTTGACTAAACCAAAAACTAATATATAGGATTCTCCTCCTACTAAGTTTTGGTGGATATTAACCTTTCACCCACTCCAGACGTCTATTGGAGTATTTACGGGAAAGGGATCTGTGTGAAAAGCAAGACTGAGTTACTCTAGTATCTAGCGTTAAATTATCGCCTTGCCAAACATTGGGCTCCATGTAGAGTAGTTTCTATATTCCCAATAGGCTCTGCGCATTGGAATAACATAAACGATAGTTTAGACATAGGACTGAAGTCGACTAGGTCTCTATTGAATATGTTAGACTTAATTTGTGAATGCTAGCTAGCTCAGAGGTTACTAGAAACTTTTTCAAATACACAAGAAGGGATTCGTTTCTGACAACCATATAACATGACAACTTTCTTCCCCAAGAATAAGGAATGTATCTCCAGAGTCGCGGAAACAATAGATGGCTATTTCACTCAGTCAATCGTGCATGCTTAGTTTCACCAGAAGTGCAGAGAAATAGAGAGACAGGCGTTTTCAATAAAAAGGTTATTTATTGAACAGTCTTATGCAAGAGAAGAGAATTGCTACAATCGCAATACCTGTCATAAACTAAAGTGCGTACAGTAAAAAGAGTATTATGAAATAATACTGTAAAAGCATTTATATGGTTTCTAAGCCATAAGATACTTAAAATGGATAAAATACATACAATGATAAAAGATGACTAAACGTATTCAATTGGTTCTTCTAAGATACGCCTACCCCGGTGTACCTAACCTAAGCCTAGTACATGGGAAGGAGTAAGTGAGATGTAGTTTGAGTTAAATAGTTTCTGCCAAGAATCTATCCAAGAATTCTCTAAGGGTATAATCAACTCTGTACCTTGTTTATAGAATGTAGGTAGTCTTGTATCTCTCTCTCAGGACTCGATCTCCCAGTAACCCGCAAGGGTAGCCAGGAAACACGGGAGCTGGATTTCTCGGCAAGAGAAAAGACAGCATCTCTCTCAGTGCGTCAGCTGGAGGGTCGGCTTCCTTCGGCACTCGCTACAGCAGGGCGTCGGGCAAGTAGTCAGTCGATCTGCTCCAAACCACTGTGTGTTTTGCTAGGGCAGATGCTGGTATATTTATACCTGGAAGGCGCTGAGTTTGACGTAAGGTTGGACATAATACGTCACTAAGAACTCGCAGTTCTTTTAGGACTCCAGGAGTTCTAGGACAAATCAATACAGAAGCAGGGGAAAGTCCCGGACTGCTGTAGGTTTGGTCTCTCCAAGAACTCATTGTGATTTCTAGGAATCTGTGGAAGTAGCCATGGCGTATTTGGACTACATTGGCTGTGTCCAAATATGGTTATGATTCTGATGCCTATATAAGGATATGATGAGTTATACCTGTATAAGGGCATGAATCGGGAAAATTACACTAGAGCTCTAGATTTGTCTATAACAATTTATTGACAGAGGTTTTGAGTTGTCTCTTGAAAGAACTCAGATTTTCTTGGGCAAACATAGAAGTAACATTTTGATGTAGCTGCACTCAATGTAGGAAATATTTCAACAAGCCTACAAATAACAAGTTGCAGTAATCCATTCTAGATAGGTACAGGGTCTGGACGAAGTCCTTCCTGGATGAGGCAGGTATAAAAAGAATTATTTTCCTAATGATTTTCAGCAATGTGAAACCTGTAGAGCAAGTGATTTTATTATGCTTTTTGAAAGATAGATCAAAGTACACCCAAAGTCCCAGGGTTTGAGACTATTTGGATGGGGTTGGCAGGGCTCCTACTTACTCCAACCACCACTTTGTGACAAAGAGGCTTGGTCCAAAATACCACTATTTCAGGTTTATTGCTGGTCATTACCACAGAATTTCCACTTATCCAGGCCACAACTTCCTGGAGACAACTCCCCAAGTGACTAGGCATCTTATTTGGATTTTCCTCGCTTCTGATAAGCATTTGTATATCATTGTCATAAGAATAGAAGGAAATGCAGAATCATTTGATCAAGTTCACCAAGGACGTCACAGACAGAAAAATTAAGAAGAGTGGGGCTCAAGACTGATCCCTGAGGGACCCTTGTTGCGATCATTTAGGGGTTGATCTATGCATCAGTCACAAATGCAAGGAAACTTGCTTGTTCATATTTTCTTTGAGTCACTTATGGTATTACGGTATTGTCAGTGGTGGGAAAATAATGGATTATTGTCAAGAGGAAAGGTACAATCCTAATGTGTGTGCATGATGTTGCAGCTGATAGATTTGCTACATTATGAATCATTCAGAGCACAGACTTAATTTTTTGATCGCTGAAGGTAGATATCGATAAAGAAATAAATATTCTAGTACATATGGTGCATTTGCCTTGATTGCACCGGGTGCACCTTTTAAAAGGTGCGCCCAGCGCAATCAAGGAAAATGCGGCGTATTAGGGTGAATTCATTGCCCCCAAGGCAGCCACGAACTTGCGCTGCCCTGTGAAAAATGGAGCGGCTGCATTGAAGTCGCTCTGTGTTTTCACAGTGTAGGAGGCAATCCGCCTGTACTTTTAAAGGGGATTAGAGATCTCCTTTCCAGGTGGGTTCAGTAAGTGACTGCACCCACCTGCAAGTGGATGTCTGGGGGGTCCATGGGACCCACTTCCCACCTCCAGAGGGCTGCAATCAGGGGATGCACCTATAGTGAGACATCTTTTGCGTGGCGCTCTGTCAGTGCGCCTCCTTTGTCTCTGTGCCCGTGTCTGTATTGCAAAAACAACAGTTGATGGACAGAATGCATCAACTGTCATTTTTGCACGTGTCTGTAATGCAGCACAGGCACAGATGCAAAGGGATTTCCTCATTCGCATGGGAGCATGCCCCCACGTAAATGAGGGAATGCCCTCTTGATGAAGCGCTGGAGCTGTATGTGCATCTGCACTTTTGGCATTACAGGAGAGGACGCACAAGCGTCTGCAGCCCCTTCTGTAATACAAAGTGCCCAGTGTTCAGGCAAAGTGGGTGCAAACGCCCATTGCACCCCAGGGAGAACTTATATATTATGGCTCCAGACGTTTCCTTGCATTTGTGACTGAGTTTTCATTTGTATTTCAGATCTAAGAAGTCCCAGAGTTTCAATCACATATATCATCTTAGAAATGCAAACATTGTCACAAGGTATATCATGTGTAATATTAGGAATAGTGAATTTGAATTTAAATAGTGAAATCTTAAAAGAGATATGTCTTGTTTTAGATATCAATGGTTCTTTTGAGCACATAGTGAAGATTTGTTTTATTTTTATTTAAGTATATATATAGCGCAAAATCTACCCGAAGGCGTCAAGGATAGCGAGTGTCTCTGTTTTTCTCTCTTGTACCACTCCCCTTTACCCAGGTCTACTGTTGACCAGCTTAGTGCAAACTTGACACCTACCTAGTCTTGAATATAAGACAACAGCATTTACAAGGAACACTAGTTTCTTCTGTTAAGCAGTAAACCTGTAGTGACCTCTAATATGGGGCCTTTCATTTGTTACCCAGTGACCAGTTCTTTTCCCACGTACCACGTCCACTGGCCATTACCTATATTTATTTTTATCACTCCAAGTCACACGCTATTTAAATAGTCGAAACAGTAATTCACAAACACACGTACCATCATCTACTAAAGATTCTTGAGGGCAATATCAACAAGTTTTAGCTGTGAGGGATGGTGAAAGATCACTTTTGCCACCTGTTAGGTTAAGCACTGTGAGATTATCTTATTGGAAACCTATGGTGAGACCAGTAAGATGGCCTAAAGTATCCAGATGAGCATGTTTGTTCAAGGGCAGAGATCAAGGGTCATGTGACAACAGTGTCAACCACGCATGTTAGGATAGTGAGGTACTTGAGTTCCAAGAGCAGTGAATGACACGCAACCTTTTTTAATTTCTGCACAAAGTCAGCAGTATGAATATTGAAATGTGGGACTGCTATACTATATACCTGTTTTATAGAATTCCAATAGAAGCCCAGGGTAGATGTTCTGAACATCTAACCTGGGCTTCTATTGGAATTCTATAACGCATATTAGCAAGCCCATTATTGCCGTTTTATCTGCAGTTTCCTGCCGCTAAAACGGCGAAATTTTAACAAGCTTCTTGCTAATATGCCCATAGTTCTTATCTCCATTAGGAGAACCAGGGTTTCAGCAGCTAAAAAACCCACATGCTGGATTTGATTTTCACAAACAATACAAACTTCTCCATCCTACCTATCTCACTTTGTATCTGATGTGGCTGCCTCTAGGTTAATTTTCAGTTACTGTTTTACCAAAACTCTCCTGTAACAGAAGCCACAATTCCCATCATAAACTACTCTAAGTTCCTACTAGCTGCCACAATAAACATCTGGTTTCTGTGCTGAAGCTTTCAACTTCTCCCCTGGAAAGTATAACTTTCTCACCTTATCCATGATGCTTTTAAAATCAAGAGTACAATCCCACATTTTTCATGGTTTAACAAGCACCTGAAAACATGGACATCTTAAGGATTTTGGGGACATTGGGCCTTATGTATTTTGGGGGCCCCTGTTTGGAACAATGCAACCTGTGTGCTACTACGTCATGTTGCAAAATGATTACTAACAGGGGGTCATAATATTTGGCAGTCGCTATCTCCACCTCCCTGAGATTTGCAATAAATGCAGGGATGGTGACCCGCAGTTAACAGGAAATAAGCCTGTGAGTAAAGTTTGTTTTCTGTGAAGTATGATGTATCAACTTGTGCATTTGGAGCCATTATAGGTAAAAACCAGCAAGCATCCTATGTGGGCAGATTAGAAATCAGGAGGTTTTTCACACTCAAACAGCTGTCAATGGATGGCTCTAGATGATCTTCAGCTTTCTTCTGCAAGTGATGCACTCCTGTGGGAGCGAGATGTGATCCCAGAAGCGCGCTCCTTACGTCAACCAACCAGTGATTCTGCCTGAATCTAGAATAAGGGCCTGTGCAGTGCCAGCACTTAGGGGAAAGGGGAAGTGAATGGAAAAGAAGAAATAAAACTATATTCTTCATCAATCAGGTCCTTCGGTGTCCTGGCACTTCTCACTGGTTCCTGTCCTCTTCTGGTAACTGTGGCAGGTGCCTGTGTGTCCCTAAGAAAATAAAAGAGATGGTAAGTAATGTAATTTTTGATATAAAGAGTGCCAATACCCTACACCCCCTGATGTTGGCTTACCAATCACCTCCCTCTTTCCCACTGTTTGGACTTTACTTTCATGTAAATTATGTGTGCATGTGATGAACTCTACAAAAAGAAACACAGAAACAAAGTCATCACTAAATAATGCCAAGTGAAGTGTAATGATATATGTAACTCCCTTATAGGACCCTGTATTACCTAGAACCATCTGGGTAGGAAAGATACCATGCTGTTACAACCAGGGAAATATTACTTCATTCCCTCACTTCTTGCAGATAACTACCAACCCTGGAATTTTAATGTTAGAACTCCAATATGTCCCACACAAGGCTTTAGTCTTGAAACAAACACAATGTCATTTTAAATTGTTTACATAAAGTCTTTTTCCCATTTTCTTTCAGGGCCTTCAGAACCTTCGGAGTTGATGATTTTTCAAACTCAGTCATCCATTACAGTGAGTAGTACATCTCCATATTAACTTTGTGCATGCATCTTACAAATTGTAGCAACAGTTCCACTGTTTGTAAATGTCTTTTAATTCTCTGTTACAGATCCCCTCCTCTGGAGCAGTCAAGAAGCTTTAGGAAATAAGCTAACTCCAGGGCTCCCTGAGGAGCAGTAGACAAGACTTCAAAGTGAGGACAAATGCCTATTTTCCAAGGCAAGCTGCAGTGAGACAAAAAAATGTCAAGGAAACAAAGATTTAAACAGGCATCTAAAAACACGGAAAGTATTCCGGTAAGTATCCAAATACCAGGCAAAATATTACCTCCAAGCGCTGCTTTATATGAACCACACTCGGAACCCAAAACCACAAGACTCATGGTCTTCCGTCGTAGGCAGAGCCACTCTATGCACAGGACGAGTTTAAGAAAAAACTAAACCGTGTTCAGCAGGACTACTGAATTCGCCAGGGTTACAGCTCCGTAGACGCACCCATTGCCAACCCATCCCAGAAGCCATGACAAAAGTGTGGAGTCGCCGCTCTAGTTGTTCACGCTACATGAAGACGTGGCGTGAACGGCGGCCATCTTAGGGATCGCGCGTTTTCGAGCGCGATCAGTCGGGCGCCGGAGCTGTGTGAACCCAACACGCTCAGCGCTCTGTGTGCTTACTATATGCAATAAATAACTTGCTTAAAACCTACAAAGAGCCTCTGTCATCTATATAGAAGTGTATCTTTACAATGGCAATGAGGAGTACACAAAATTAACGAGGACCCACGAAGTGGAGCAGGAAAAAAAAAACGAACCTTGACCATCCCCACTGCACTACCATAGAGGACAGAGGCCTATCGGAGAGAGGGGAGGCACGCAGAGGAGCACACAGAGCGCGGCAGAAGCAGTTGAACCCAGTGCAAACAGACATCAGACTACGAACTGAGGTACTAAGGGCGCCACCACCACCTGCCACGGGCTAGAAGGGCGGCGAGGCAGCACAGGAGCCACATCCTACAGGAGCACCCAGCTGAATAGTAGCGCTGGTGGATCCAGGAGCCTTAGATAGTGGTGAAGAGGGAAACAACCAAACCCAACCACGTGAAGGAGAGGAGAACAGCGCACCAGGCAGCCCCAAGACCCAGAGTGTTGAGCCAAAAAGGCGGGTAACCATGTGCGCCCAATCGTCCTCGGCGACGACGCCGGTTCCATTCCTACCAAAACCAGGAGAGCCCCTAATGAAGTGGGAGGACTGGAAGGAATACATCACAAACTACATTGCAGTCCTGGAGGACGAGAATGAAAAGGCCTTCACCAGCATCAGGAAAAGAAGAATCTTGCTACACAACTTGGGCCCGGAGGGAATCAGAGTGTTCAAGAACCTGGTACCCAAGCAGAGACAAGTAGGTGACGACGATGTGTATGCGCACGCCTTAGAAGAACTCGATGAACATTACCGACCGGCGGTTTGTGTGTCGATAGATCGATATAACTTCCAACAGCGGAAGCAAGAACAGGGCGAATCTATCGATGAGTATGTGGCGGCATTAAAAAAGTTGGCGTCCACGTGCCAGTTTGGTGGGCTCCATGATGACTTCATCAGAGACCAAATAGTGATGCATACGACGATAAAGTCAGTACAGGACAAGCTATGGTCAGGTGGCGTTACCACGTTGAATGAGGCGATCGCGATGTTGAAGAAGGCAGAGTTAGCACGAAGATGTGTGGACGTGGCAAAAAGAGAAATGGCGGCAAAACCCATGGTCAACAGAATAGAGGATGAAGAGCCAAAAGGCGGGAACAGGAACACGGGTCCGACCTATAAGGGACCCAACAAGTGGCAAGGAAAGCCAGGACCACCAGGGAGGCAGATGAAAGGAAGTAAGACGTTGTGCTACCGGTGTGGCAGTTGGGCCCATGAGGCGAATGACAAAAGGTGCCCAGCCTTCCGAGCCAAATGTATGTTCTGTGGAGTGATGGGACATTATGAAAAGGTTTGCCGGAGGAAAATGGCCCGCAACATGTTGAAATATGTCGACATGGACCAGGATGAGGGGGAAGGAAGATGCCATGTGGAAGAGGACGAAGTACTGTGCATCGTGGAACAAGTCCTGAGTGTAGGCGCCAGGAGATCGAACAAACCAGTGCTGGATATGTTAATAGGTGGCGTAATGATAAGCATTGTGGCGGACTCAGGCTCACCATACACGTTGGTACAAAGATAGTATGGACAGAGAAGTTCATGCCCCATCTAGATCCGCACCTGGAACCACTGGACATCAGACCGGTCACGTACCTGGGGAACCGTATCCCCATCGCAGGTTATCGACCACTAACATTCAAATTCAGAGAACGCAGTGCAGAGTGCAAACTATATGTGACGGAAAAAGGCCCATCGGTATTGGGTTGGATGGACCAAGGAGACTTGGGCATCAAGCTGGACCCTGGCGGAGCAATGCAGGTACTTTTGACGGAACCTGAACCGTGGCCAGATATGGCGAAATGGAAAAGAGACTTTCCCAAAGTATTAGGCGGAAGAGTCGGGAAATTGGAGATGTTTTCGCATAAGATCATCCTCAAGATGGATGCTACACCAGTGGCACATAGAGTAAGGAATATACCGATAGCCGTGAGGGAGGCGGTGCAGAAAGAGCTGCGCAACTTGGAAAGAAATGGCATTATCGAAAAAATCACATGTGCGGAGTGGCTGGCCCCCCTGGTGGTGGTGATGAAACCTAACGGCAAGGTCCGGCTGTGCGTGGTTTCTGTGCGAACTTAACAAAAATATTGTAGTGGAGAAGTTCCCACTGCCCCATATAGAGGAAATGCTGGCAAAGAGCAAAGGAAAGGAATGGTACTCCACCATAGTCCTGACGTCGGCGTACCACCAGATAGCGTTACACCCGGAGAGCAGGAGGCTGACATCATTCATCACCCCCTTCGGATGCTACCAATTCTGCAGGATGCCCTTCGGTCTGGCATCGGTAGCGGCGGTCTTTCAAAAGCTTATGCACCGTCTCTTCAAGGACATGGAAGGGGTCCAGTACTTCCAAGATGGCATTTTGGTCATGGGGGGTGACCAACGGGACCACGATGCCAAGTTGGCCAAGGTACTGAGGGTGCTGGAAGACAAGGGGCTGACTGCCGAGTGGGAGAAATGCCACCTAGGCATGGCATCCGTCACCTACCTGGGGCACGAAATCAGTGACCTAGGGATCACGCCGAAGAAGGAGAAAGTAAGAGCAATATGCGACGCTCCGCCACCCGCTAGCAAGGAGGAAGTCAGGTCCTTCCTAGGCATGGCCGAGTACTATAGCAAATTCATACAGCATTTTGCTTCCAAAACCCACCACATGTGGCTGTTGACAAGAGAGAAAACGACGTTTGCATGGACAGAAGAAACTCAGAGGGAGTTCGAAGGCGTCAAGAAAGAGGTAACACAAGCCATACCCCTCCAAGGGTACGACCCACAGGGGCCAACAGTGGTAACGACTGATGCCAGTGACAAAGGACTCGGCGCGGTCCTTATGCAAGACAGGGGTGGAGGAACGATGGAGACCCTTAGTTTTGCGTCCAGGACCCTGACAGACACTGAGAAAAAGTTTAGTGTTATCGAAAAGCATTGGTACGAGTCCTCATATCAAGTGGGCTTGCGAGTGCCCCCCCCGAGAATAGCGAAAATGACTCTCAAACTACTGGAGTATCGGTATGATGTAATATACATCCCGGACAGCAGAAATAAAGTCGCTGACTATCTAAGCAGGGCAGCAGCTATGGAGTTAGCAGGAGAAGAGAAGGAAGAAGGGGATGAAATGGTGGCATTGATGGAAGACCCGGAGAAGGTGATAAGCAACCAAGAATAGAAGGATGCATACCAGGCAGACAAGAACCTCCATGAGGTGAAGGGGTACATCACCGGAGGATGGCCGGAAAAGAAACACCTGAGTGGAGACATGGGGAAGTATTTCGAAGTGAGAGAGGAGCTCTCACTCGGAGACAAGGGAGTCTTTATGTACAGAGGGGACTAAGTAGTACCCCAGAAGGACTCGTCCCTGGACTACTAGCTATACTACACGAAGGCCATTTAGGAATTGGAAAGACCAAATTGAGAGCCAAACAGGGTTACTGGCGGCCAGGCATGGACACGCAAACAGAGGGACACGTAAGAGAGTGTAACCAATGTCAGCAGGCTGATAAGGCCATGACGCCATTGAGGCCGTCCATAGGAAAATTCGACACACCGAGGAACCCATGGGAAGAACTTTCCATTGATATATTGGGACCTATCCTGGACGAGCAAGGAACCCCGAAGTATCTATGTGTCCTGGTGGACAAATACTCCAAGTGGCCAGAAGTACATGTCAACGAAGAAATGGACACGGACACCATACTAAAGTTTCTCACTGCCACCTTCCTCAGGGAAGGCATCCCCAAATCCATACTAAGTGACAATGGACCACAATTCACTTCTGACAAATGGCTAAAATACATGGAGAGGAATGGAGTCTGTTCCAAGCACACGTCCATATACCATCCAGGAGGGAATGGACAAGATGAAGGATTCAATAGGGTCTTAATGGGCTCCATTCAAGCAGCCATCATGATGGGGAAGGATTGGGAAAAGGAGCTGTTGCACATGATCTGGGCGTATCGCATCACCCCCACTGGGACGGGGTACAGTCCTTTCTAGATTCTAAGAGGTAGAGACCCATTCACCAAGGACAATCTGGCGTGGAAAGAGAAGACGGTGACCAGCAAGTGGTCCCCGGCGGTAGTACACGCAAATCTAGAAAGGGCCCAGAGAATATATTCGGAACACTACAATAAGAGAAGGAATGTAAAGGACACGCAGTTGGAAGAAGGAGAATGGGTGAGAGTCAAACTGGCCACACTTCAACGGAAAGGGGATAGTAAATACAGCCGACCTCTCCAAGTCAAAGAGGTTTTTGGCCGAGCAGCTAGGCTGAGTGATGGGAATGTGTGGTCCCAGGATCGCATGGCTCGATGTAACAAAATTGTACAATGGGCTCCAGAGGCGCGAGAACCAGACGAGATGGACCAGTGCACATCGGGAAATGATACAGACATTCAGGAAGGAGAAATGGAAAGCACCGAACCAGGGGTGGAACAAGAAGACGGAGAATCCCCATGCGCAAGCAGGATGAGTCGAGAGGGAAGAGAACCAGTGGACAGAGAAAGATCGTTGGTCCACAAAGGCAAGGAAGGGAAGTCCCTGACCCAAGGGGAACTGGAAGAAACATCCATTCCGGTAAGGTGCACCAGAGGTGGGCGATTGGTAGTGAGGCCCTCCAGATTTTGGGACTACGAGATGGGTGATGGGCTCTGAAGCCACCACAGACTAAGTTATATGTTTGGACAAAAAAGGGGAGATATGTAGAGTCGCTGCTCTCGTTGTTCACGCTACGTGATGACGTGGCGTGAACGGCGGCCATCTTAGGGATCGCGCGTTTCCGAGTGCGATCAGTCGGGGGCCGGAGCTGTGTGAACCCAACACGCTCGGCGCTCTGTGTGCTTACTATATGCAATAAATAACTTGCTTAAAACCTACAAAGAGCCTCTGTCATCTATATAGAAGTGTATCTTTACAAAAAGGTGAGGCCTACAGGCTTTGTCAAGTACTCAAGATTGTAAAATGAGAAGCCCATTACCGTTGTCACTATATTTAATAGTCAATAAAGCATTCCTGTTGAATTGAAAATAAATAAACATGGCCCTGTGGTTTCTACTGGGAGAAATATTTTGGATAGACACAAAAGACACTTGATCATGCACCCTGAACCTCGCTCTGGCGATATCAAGCGTTTTCCTGTGCCAGACCACATAAAGAGACATATACACTAACAGGCACATGCATCAACCTTTTTTTGCGAGCACAAACAATGCGATTCACAAAAATCACCCGTTTGCGCCCGCAAAAAGGGCCCCTGCGATGCATGAAACTGAAAGGCTCTCGCAATTTAAGAAATCACAAGTTATTGCGATTTCTTAAAATGCGATTGCATTTAAGGAATCGCAAATTGTGATTCCTTAAATGCAATGCATGATGAAATCGCAAATAGCGATTTCGCTAATGGGGGCGCAAATTACCATCAATTTGAACTTGATGGTAATTCGTAGGTTACACACACACATGCCCATGGGACAAGTGTGTGTGCAACATGTGTCCTTTTGACACCCTTGCACCCTTGAAATTGCATGCGCAATTTGAAAGTACCTATTGGTACTCGCAAATTGCGTATGCAATCTCCCATTCATTCATATGAATGAATGGGAAGGCATTCCTTAATTGCGACTGGCAATTTGCGAGTCACAATTAAGGAATGTTTGGAAAACACTAATTTTATAGCAATTCCTACATGCATAGGCTTTTGCAATTCCTTAATTTTGATTCCTTAATAATCGCATTGCTAAAAATCTGGTGACCTTTCTCCTCTGTTTGTCAGAGATTACAGAGGGGCCCATTTTTAGAATCTAAGGTATTGTATTAAAGAAAACTTAATGAAGCCCCTGAAGATTGCTACTGAGTGGCCTATTTGGTTTAATACTGGATGCACTTGAGCTAATCGTAACCTTGGGGAGGGCCTGAAGGCTACCTCCAGAGTCTAGGTTGAGTTTATTATTGCACATAAAAAGTATAAAAGCATATAAAAAAAAGAAGGAATGATTTGATCAGGGCAGACTTGGAAATGCTGGAGGATGCAGCAATTAATAAGAAAAGCAAAATGTTCTGTAAAACAGTTAACAGATTTCGACGCAGGGCTGCCCTGCTAAATATGCTGCATTGCAGAATCACTTATAGTGAGTGGCTTTCCCACTTTCAGTTTATTTATCAGGCAGAGGTGGACGGGAGTCTAACCCAGCTATTAATGAGCAGGCTGAAGGGTGCTGTATGTTTGTCACACACTTTAGCTGACGTTGCTTTGCATATCAAGCACAGCTAGGGATAAAGCTCCTGGACCTGATGGCATGCCTCTGGATTTGATTAAGTGGAAGTCGGAGAACTGGGGTCGTTTGCTTATCAATGTGTTTAGTATCTTTTTGAGCAATGTGTTAACCCAGTTCGTGGGCACATTTGGTGATTATCCTAATTTTTAAGAAGGGTGACCCTAATGTTCCCAAGTGTTATAGCCCCATTTCTCTACTAGATACCCCAGTGAAGAGCTTAGGCATAGTTCTGTTTTTGCTTCTTAAACTTAGGTTTGAATAAAATAACATCTTAAACTCCTGTCAGTACGGTTTCAGTTCGGGACTGGGTACAATGGAGCAGTGTTCGAATTGCATCTAATCCTGGGCAAGTACAACATCACCAGACACTGCCCAATGTACCTAGCCTTTTGGCGCTGTCCACTGCTTTTAATTGTGATAATTGGACAAAGCTCTGGTTACTTTTGTTAGATCTGGGGTAGACACCAAGCCAACAAACATTGGGGAAAGTGGATATATTTTGGCGGGAGTTCAGTCTGAATAACGTTTAGGAAAGTGCAAATATTTGTGGGGTCAGGTGTGATCTAATAACTCCAGTTCAACAAAGTCTGGGTTAAGTGCATATATTTAGGGTGGATTAATTTACTATCTGCACTCCTGTACAACATGCAATCGGAAAGCACATAATATCAAGGTCAGATTCACTATTCTAACTCTAGTCGAAGGAACATTGGGTAAAAGTGGAAATATTTATGGTGGCCAGATTTACCATGCTAACTCTAGTCCAACAATCTGTGGGGAAAGTGTGTATATACAGGGGATCAAATTAACTATTTTAACTCTAGGCATCTAACATTTGGGAAAATACATGTATTTGGGGCAGGGTGAGTGTAGGAAGCTGGCTCTGTATATACTATACCAAAGAAAGATATAGTGTGCACAGAGTCCAGGGAGTACCCAGAGGTATAGCAGAGGCTAAATTAGGTAAGTACTAACAGCTCTCTTTGTGGTAGCGTGGGCGGGCAGTTAGAGTTATCCAGAGGGTGTATTGAGCATTTATATTATTCACTGAATCAAGGACTGATTACAGACACTCAGAGACAGAATCCAGGCCAAATAGGTAAGTATGAAAAAGGTATACTTGTGATTTATTTTAGAACAAAGCAGGACTTGGCACAAGTAAGTAAAATATACTTTTAAATGCTGGACTATTCAAGGAAATGCAGTTGTGCTTGAGATAGCAATTGTTACAGGTTTGTATATGCTTTGGAAACAGTTTAAATTACACAGTAAGTCTGTGTTTGAGCAAATCCGGTGCTCACTGGAGACAGAGTCTGTAGGAGGGTCTCAGGGCAGGTCCTCCGGACTCTGAGGGTTGCTGGCTGCTGGACTCGCCAGGCTTCTTGCTGTAGGCAGGTCACAGACAGGACAGGTCTTCCTTCCTCGAATCACCGCTAAATATTAAATAAAGGATTGTGCTGGTTAGGACCAATTGGTCCCTTCCTTGGGGTGGGTACACCCCATATTATGCCACCCTCCAGTGGGAGGGGACATGAACTTCTTCCTAATTGGCTGAGTCCCCTCATCTTCAAGATGGAGGGGACTGAGATGTGTGCTTTGCCAAGCCTCCCCCACCAGAGGGGTGGTGTTGGCATAGGTGGGCACACCTCTCTTCCTAGCTTGGTTTTCCCACCAATTCTCCTGCCCATACTGGGGGCAAGAACCGGTGGGAGCCAGTTGCTGGGGGCAGAAAAACATGGACAGCTTCCAAAGGCAGCAGGCTTTTGAAGCTTCCCCTTTCATGGACCTAGCTCTTCCTGGGGGAGCAGGCATGACACTTCTGCCCAGGAATGGCTTTATTTTTGGACCTAGAGAGCGGAGGATCTCTACCCAGTGGTCCAGAAACTTGTCTGGTAGTGGCAAAGGGCAGGCAGCCATTCAGGAACCACACCAGGTCTGGTCGATTTTCAGGGGGCATCTCTAAGATTCCTCTGAGTGCATTTTACATTAAACCCCACACTGCCGTTGGTGTGAGTTTAATATGTTGAGCAGTTTGCTACCAAACTTCCCAGTTTTTAGTAAAGTCATTATGGAGCTGTGGAGTTCGTAATGACCAACTCTCAGATCATATACTCTTCATGGCTTTACTCCACTTTTTTTTTTTTTTTTTTGTATGTTCTTATATAGCGCTCAACTACCCGGAGGCATCTCGGCGCTTGCCTTGGGAACCCGTCCTGGCTTTTCCCTGTGAGATAGCCCCTAACGGGCATCCCCAAGGTGAAAGCCAGGCATCCCGCCGCGGGGGGCCGTTGTGGAGATTAAGCAAGCTTAATGCCCAGAGTTGCAGAGTGTGAACCCATGATTAGGTCAGGCACCGAAGCGAGATTTATCGAGTCCGTGGACATTTGCGCTCAAGACCCTGCCGCGTCGGGAATTGAACCCTGGTCCCGGGTCTGACCTCTGCTTCAGGGTCTGCCTGCTCTAACCAGTGAGCCACACTTCTCCACTTACAATGTCTAGGAATGTACTTAGACAGTGAAGGGGCCCCTTACTCAAGGCTCTATACCCTCACCTTAGGGCTAATGCGCCCTGCTAGAGGGGTAACTTACCTAGACCTCAAGCAGTGGATTGCAGACATGGCACACAGGGATGTGTGCCATGTCTGTTCTTAACTGTTTCTCTGCTCCATAACACGCAGGCTACAGTGGCAGTGTGTGTTGAGGTGCAGGGCCTCTAAGGGTGTCACAATAGGTGCACGCTGCCCTTTGAGGCCTTCCCGGTCACAGTGCCCTTGGTACCCATGGTACCTTGAGCAAGGGGCTTACCTGTGGCCAGGGATGTGCCAATTGGCCAATTGTGGATACAAGGGCACAGTCTTGGGAAAGAGCATAGGCCCTGGGAACCTGAAAGGCAGGGACCCACGGCACATCAAGTCAGGTTACAACAGATGTCAGGCAAAAAATGGGGAGGTAACCATGCAAAATGGGGCACTTTCCTACAGTTGTTCAAATGTTCTATTCTATCTCCAGTGACACATCCATTGGACAAAGTCCATGTACTTCTCAGATTTACTATCCTTAGTCCAGTTCAACTAACATTGGGGAAAGTGCATCTATTTTGGGTGGCTCATTTGCTTTTCTAAATCCAGTCTCACCAAACATTTTGGAAAATGCAATATTAATAGAATTCGTTATTTTAATTCGTTTTTTTTCTTTTAAATATGAATTTACCCCAATAAACACCACAGCCCTAAGCGTAAAACTAACTAAATAGCATGAAAGTATATAATTAAAATTTTACATATTTAATATAAAAATCAGTTATTATCAATGAATATGTATTATGGTTAGCATATTACCCACCTGGTCCATTGATAAAACTGACAACCTTGAAATAAAATAAATAATAATAATAATAAACTTTATTCGGATTTTAAAGATCCATAAAAGCAGTACAGATAAAAAATCTTCAGTGAAATATAATTACAGATTACTTAAAAACAGCAAAAAGGAGTTTCGGTAATTTATACAGTACTATTATAATTAAAGGTTTTTCCTGTGTCCATATATACATTTCAGAAAGTTAAGAACATGGTAACATGTGGCTTTGGTATCCAAAAGCTGCAAGCTCAACATGGCTACTCGGCATTGTCTAAGACCCCAAGATTTTAAAAGAGTTAGTAACCAAAGTTTGCGGTGTTCCTGATAAAATTTGCAGAACAGAACAGTATGAAGGGTGGTTTGACCTGATATCCCATCGCATGGACATGGAAGTGGATTTGGGTCCCAAACGTTTGGCGTTGGGAAAGCTACCAGTTTATGAAATATGTTCAGTCTGAATCTTATCAGGAGAAATCGTTCGAAGGTACCAATGTCAAGGTTTAAATAGGGCTGCATTAAAAGGGTAGATTGAACCATTATTGCGTGCTGCACCGACTGTTTCCCAGCTTCTATTTGTAGTCTTAGATTACCCAGATGGTCCAAGGCTTGTTTTTTTAAATTATTTTTTGAGAGTTCTCCAATTTTTTCGGGGTTTGAATAATATTTTTCTATTCCAAGGTCAAAGAGAAAGGTCCGGATATAGGCCAGCCATTTAATTTTTAAAACGTAGTCCAGAGACATTGCATCCGCCAGTATTGTTTTTGTAATGTCGTTTTTATCTGACGCCCAGATACGTCGCCAAAGGAGGAGTGGTTGAATTTTGGCAAGATCTTCGATATATGGTGCCCCCAATTCTAAGTGGCAGGCGTAAGTCGAGGAACTTTTGGGGGCGGATAAGAGGAATCTGAAAAACTTGTTTTCTGCAATTTGCAGAGAGGTGACATCCGTATGGCCCCATAGTCCTGCTCCATATAAAGCTGTAGATTGACATTTAGCTTTGTATATGGTTATCAATTCCCTGGGCGGACGTTTTCCTAGTTTTTGTGTAAACGACACCAATGCGGCTAATGCTCTTTTAAAACAATGTTTTCTGGCTTCTACTGCTGGTTTCCAGGAGAGTTTATTATCTATCATGACTCCCAGATAGCAGTATTCATTTGTAGAGTCTATTTTTTGGCTGCCAAGGTAGATGGAGTTTTGCTGTTTCCTCCCAACCCCAGCCTTCATTACGAAAGTCTTTTTTACGTTTATATGAAGGTCAAGGGTTCTCATGAACTGCGAATATCTATTAAGGGACCTTTGGAGTTCGCGGGGGGTTTGTGCAAGGAGGACGGCGTCGTCCGCGTAGAGTAGAGCGGGGATCGGGCGATGTTTGGCCAGTGGAAGATCACGGGCACCCTTCAGGAGCTCGACCTCCAAGTTGTTGGTATAGAGGGAGAAAAGGAAGGGTGCCAGGACACATCCTTGTCTGACCCCACGCTCTACTCTAAAAGACGCCGTCAGTTCCCCCTTTGTCCCGTAGCGGACTCTTGCGGATGGATTGGAATAGAGTTCCCTTAAAAAGTTCAGGAGTGATGGATCTACCCCCATCTGTGCTAAAAGGGACCACAATTTTGTATGGGAGACGCAGTCGAAAGCCGCGGACAAATCTACGTAGGTCATGTAAAGTTTTGCTTTCTTTGCATGCACATATTTTCCAAAGATTATCGATAAATTTAGGGCTTGTTCCACAGTACCTAGTCCTTTTCTAAATCCAAATTGAAGGTCGGATAGGATGCCTCTCTCTTCCGCCCAGTCCTGAAGTCTTTCTAAAATCACTCTTCCTGCTATTTTTCCCAGTGAGTCCAGCAAAGAAATTGGGCGATAGCAGGCAGGGTCCATACGGTTACCTTTTTTAAATATCGGCACCATAATGGACCTTGTCCATGACTCCAGAATTCCTAATTTTGCCGTAGCGGTGCAGACCCTTGTTAAAATCGGTGCCCAAAGTTCTGTTTGGTGTTTAAAAAAGTCTGCCGGGACTCCGTCCGGCCCTGGAGCTTTTCCTTTTTTGGTTGAGTTCAATGCCACAAGAATCTCAGAGATTTCAAAATTTATGTCTATAGGGTATGGTAGGAATGTTTTTTCCTCCTCTTCCGTCTCTTGATCAGAGGTTGGTTTTTGGAAGATGCTGGTAAAGTGTGATACCCAAGTTGCAGCGTCTATAGCAGCTTCGATTTTTGGGCAAGTGTCGTCTGCCAAGAAAGGAGTTCTTATAATTCTCCAGAAGGCTTGAGAGTTTTTTTCTTGGGCACTGGTGTGGAGTTCATGCCACAGCGCTTGCTTCAGTTCCTCTTTCCTCTTTTTCCTAATTTTGTGATATTCACTTCTGAGGGTGGCTATTGTGCGGGGATCCCTTTCGTTTTTGTTTAAGGCTAGCTTCAATTTTGTATGAGCCTTAGTGCACTCTTGGTTGAACCAGCCTTTGGGCCGGGATGGACCGGATTTTTGTGTTTTTGTGAGTAAAAGCTTTAGTTTGTCCATAATTTGGGCAAAGTTATTTAGAAGCTCCACGTCCTGAGTTGCTATGTCCAAACAAATTTTGATTTGGGGATAGACTGATCTTATTAACTCTTTAGTGAGTTCCTCTGGGTTTATCCTTCCCCATTTTATTGAGTACCCGTTTACTTTATCCATATTGATATTTTCCTGGGTCAATGCATTGGCTATTATTACTGGAGAACATTGTTGATAGTTTAGTGAGACTTCCAAGGTTAATATTGCATGGTCACTTTGAGGATTCGGTTTGACTTCAAAGTTTTTTATTCTTAGTTGTAAGGATGTTGATATAATTATGAAGTCTACCGTGGTTTTGTAGCCTCTTCCTATATAAGTAGGTGCAAGTGAGTTATCCCCATAGTCCAGAGTGTTTACTATCTGGAGATCCAGGTCGGATAGGAGATCATTCATTTGTCTACCCATTTTGTTATGCAAGAAATGGGTGAGTGAGAGGCCATCTTCTGTCACCATGCCAGGACATTTTCTTTTTGGTTGGGTACAGGCGTGAAGATTGAAGTCGCCTGCCCATATTATTGCGGCCGGGCCTCTTTCTCCTTGTTTCATTCTGAGAGTAGTTAATTTTTCATGGAGGTGGGCCAGGACTCCCTCAAAGTCCAGTTCATCCAGGTTGTTATAAAAATTAATGATAACCATTGACTCTTTTTTCTGGAGGAAAAGACCAAGGATCTGCAAATTAGATGCCAGTTCTATAACCTTTATTTTAGCGTTTTGGATAGTGTTGGCTACATAGATGCACAGACCTCCCTTTGGTCTACCTGTGTGTCCCGGCGAGAGAGGAGTACGTTTTGTACCCCTGCAGGTGATGTTCTTGTAATGACCATGTCTCCTGTATGCATATTATTTGGTGATTATGCATGTGGTGCATGATTGTCCCATCCTCTATTTTTGTCCTTAGTCCAGCGATGTTCCACGAGATCAGGCTCAGGATTGTTGGACTGTCCCTTGAGCTTTTTACTCTTTTTGATTCGTTAAAGATCTCTGGGGCTGGAGGAATCTCTGGGTCTGGAGGGACTAATGGGGAGACCGTGGGTTCCGATAGGTCTGTGTGGATTTGGGAGTGTTCTTGTGGTTGTGGTAGTCAATCGACGCACTCCAAGGCGCTATACCTGTTTGCTAATTGTATGCCATTCCAGCTATCCCAACGTGTGGGGTCACTGTACTTTCTCCAGTGTTCCTGTCCACTCCATTCGTCCCTATCTCTGCCTTGGTGATTAAGGCCTAGTGGGTTGAATGGGGGAAACCGTCCTTGCCGCGGCTGCTGCCATAGGTGAGTGTTGTGTTGCGTGGATTGCTGGGGTTGCCACCACTGTTGGGTGGTATGATATGGGTATTGAGGAGGATGAGCAGGTGGTTGGGTAGCAAGGTGTATAGGTTGAGGAAGTTGGGCGGGTGGTTGCCACTGGAAAACTGATTGTTGTGGAATTTGTGGGAATCGTGGCAAGTGTGGGTGCTGCTGGTATTGATACATATTGTATTCAGAGGAATTTATAGGCCCAGTGTTTAATGGGAGTACGGGAGAGGGAAAATTTTGCCTTGAAGATGGGGGTAGGAAATAGGACAAGGGAAGGGGATTTATTTGGGTGGCTGGTCCTCTGTTGGGTGAATTGCAGATATAATTTGATGCCCCTATCTCCCTAAATTTGATGCTGATGACATCTCCCGCTATTGCCTTCGTGCTTCTGCCAACCCAATCTCCTCTGCGTGCGGAGAAGATATCACCCCTGATGTGAGCGGGTAAGGGTTTGTGGAGTTGGAGCCACTGGGCGCATTTGTTCCTCAGCTCAGCGAAAGTTTCTCTTACACCCTCCTTCAGTGGGGGAACAGCTGTTAACACCACCACGAAGGGAGAAGCTTCCGGGGGTAAATTGATTATTTTGGGCCGAGACTGCTTGGTCTTCAGTTCTGGTGGTTTTTCTAGGGAGGGGGTCTCTGCTGGAATGGTGGTATTTCCTTTTGTTTGTCGGTTGTTTGTTTTAGTTTGACCTGCTGGACCTATTTGTGTAGCAGGGGGGAGATCTACCGCGACCGGAATGTCTTGGGGGGCATCTAGATTACTCCCTTTTTTAGCTAGGGGTTGTGTTACTGCCGCTTTTCTGGTTGGTGAAGTGTGAGGCTTGTTTGTTATACCTGTTATTTGTTTGAGACTAGATGGTTTTTTTGGGAGTATTTCCTTTGCCCCGTGCGTTGGAGCGGGACCATTCCCGCTTGCCTTACAACTGCATTTCGTATTGATTAGTGACGTAAGTCTGTCCAACTTTGATATTAGGGGTTTGATCTGTGCTGTAATATTAGCTTCGAGGTCTGATTTTAGGTCCATGACCATGTTTTCCACCCAACAGGGGATACCTGCCGAGGAGTTTGGGGTGGGCGTGATCAGATTATGATTCTTTGTTTTTGTTTTAGGTTTTTCCTTGATAATTGGCATAGCCTTAGGGAGGGTGGAGGTGTTTTTCCTTGTTTTTGTTGGTTCTAAGGTCGTTACTGGATCAGGTAGTAAGGGATTACTAATGGCACTCTGGTCTAATTTTTCAGTCGGTGATTGGCAGGCTTCTAAGTCTGGGGTTGCTTCAAGGTCGACGTATGATTGATCAGAGTCTGTTTGGGTTACGGATAAATCTACAGAATTTGGAACAGTCATCGTAGGAACGATAGTTAGTGGCAGTGGTAAAGAGCAATTATTAGCAGCCTGGTGAGCAGGGGAATTTGCGGTGGCAAGTGAGCCGAGCGAGGATCGTTTGGCCTGCATGAGGTCCAAGGAGACTCTTTTCTCCAGTAGGATAATACTCTTATCAATGGTGTCGTTTACCCTGGATAAGAAAAGGTCTATAGGACCGGTCACTTGTGTCACCAGTGTAGCTTTCTTAGACGTGCTTCTAGTTTTGGGACGCATCGTGATTCTCAGTGATGTGCGTCAGAAGTCGTGGGGGCCTGCGGGAACGAAGTAAAGTACAGGGTGACAGGCCCGGGGCCGTCCTCTGCCGTCCTCGAACGGCCTCAAACGGCCCTGTCTTTGCCCAGTCTTCGCCCGTGCTGCGTCCCGCGCTGCGGGAGTAAGATGTTATTAAGTAGGGGGCGTAAAGGGCAGGGGACGGGCCAGCAGGGAGAGCGGACCGGAAGCTCTTCCTTGGTCTTGCAGGGACTTCTGGGAAATGAAGTCCCCGCACACTCGCAGCCCCGCTGGTTCCTCGCGCCCCTTACCGCCTTGCCGCCGGCGTCCTGCGTTGGTCCTTGAAGATGTTGCCTCTACCAGCGCCCACCAGCGAAGCGGCACCCGCGAAGCGGGTGCGGCGAGAGGTGGGCTGGGAGGCCGGTGCACTGCTGGGCTGATAGGCTACAGCGTGAGTGATGCCTTCCGCTTCAAAAGTAAGTAAGTAGGTGTCCCACAGGGTAGAGGAAGAGGAGGGCTTTTAACTGGCTTTGATGGGCGGGGGGCGGGCCAGCAGGGAGAGCGGACCGGAAGCTCTTCCTTGGTCTTGCAGGGACTTCTGGGAAATGAAGTCCCCGCACACTCGCAGCCCCGCTGGTTCCTCGCACCCCTTACCGCCTTGCCGCCGGCGTCCTGCGTTGGTCCTTGAAGATGTTGCCTCTACCAGCGCCCACCAGCGAAGCGGCACCCGCAAAGCGGGTGCGGCGAGAGGTGGGCTGGGAGGCCGGTGCGCTGCTGGGCTGATAGGCTACAGCGTGAGTGATGCCTTCCACTTCAAAAGTAAGTAAGTAGGTGTAAAATAAATACAAAAAGAAAAAATAATTACACACACATTTAATAATTTTCAAATTGAACTATTACCATATTAAACAATTAACATTAATTATAAATTCTTAACAAAATACTACCCACCCAATAACACAATAAGCATAACGACCCGAAAAACGTAAATGTTTTTTAAACATATTTAAGAAACAATTAAATTAGAATTAATTAATATATAAACTTTAAAAGCAATGGCCCATCCAATTTACAGTACACCTAACAACCCAGAAAATAAAATAAACATTACTATATTTTTGATTTTAAAAAGTACTAAACCTAAATGTCACAATAAAATAACTTAATATATAAATGCATATTGCAAAACATAAAAATACGTTATTGGAAATTTCAATACTTTTGTAACAATTAAGAAATATATACTTATCAATATTTTTATCACAATATTTTTGAGGTCTTCATATTTTGACCTAGATATTATAGTCAGACGATATTTTGGAGTCAATGCCATTGTGTTGTGGAATATCTATCACTTACCAACCATAGACCTGTTACTAACCTTCCAGGTCTTGCCAAGTTGCCTGAAAAAATAGTGGTGCCCCAGCTTCAAAAACATCTCAATGACATGAGCTGTCAATTCAGTTGGGTTTCAGACCCAGACCTGAAGGCGCCTATTGTCTTCTGGGATCATGCACAGCTGTTTCCAGATGAAGGAGTTGGCTGCCAAGTTAGTTGTATTGAACCTATCAACTGCATTGGACGCAGGGTATTGCAAGCTCCTATTAGGAAGGCCAATATGGTGGCTTCTACTGATCTGGCTGGGTTCTGCCACCACGAGTGCCATGAGTATCTCTAGGCCCCTTTTTCTCCACAAAACGTTTACCCTTCATGTTCGATGCCACAGCAGTCACCTTTCCTGCTGCTCCTTTTGGCAAGTGTTGGTCTTCTGTTTAACACCTTTAGCATCACCCAGGTGCTCAATCTTATTCTAAAATCTCCTAAAAGAAGTGAAATTCTGTTGGGATTGAGGGGTCTGCTAGAATTTCATCAATACTGTGGTCACTGTGACAGAAAAATAAATGTTTTGCACAAATGGCATAAAATGCATTAAACAGAGGGTATGCCATGCACCTTCTTCAAATTACATTGTTTTAAAGCTGGCGGCTGGTGAGAAGGGTGCACATTACCACAGAATCAAAAATATCAATTTGAACAAAATTAGGACCAACATATCAGTTATTTTCAAATCTCGCATAACAAACTTCGCCCTTGCCAATAGGTTTTTTTTCTTCGCTGACGAGGTTTATTCCTTTATTGGCATGAATATGGAGTGGGAGCGCCCTCCCTGAGATTAGGGCATATATGTTGTGTTAAAGTACTTTATATGCACATATGCTTGAATGGAGTTAGATGAACCTTAGATTTTACAAATGACCATGTGAGAGGAATATTAGTTTTGTGATTAACGGATACTGTGTTGGACACACCTGAACCAAAAGAGCCCTTCGCAAGGGCGAAGTTTTTAATAGAGATATGAAAATAAAGAACAAAACTACTGATACCAGATCTCAAGTTTGATTAACTGAGTGCTCGGAGACTGTATATAAATTCTGCAAATAATTTATTCTGTCATATAAGATTGTAGCATGGAAATACATATGGGTAGACTTTGACCTAATATACTAATGTTTGTGGACGACGTAATTCAGTTGCCAATTGGGGCTGAAACAATTAAAGGTTTGACCCTTTGACTGAAAAGCAGGGCACAGATTTGCAAAATGAGTCAAAATGTAACTCACATGAAAAGATGCATTGATTGATAATGTGCAGAAGAATAATTAAAAGATGCAAGATATAGTTATCCACTGTCTTTAATTTCAGCAATAAAACATTTTAGGCCGTCACGGTATGAGTCTGCCTCCGGGTACTTTTAGGTACTGGTGATGCCCTCAGAAAAAAGGTATGCAGTCTAAATATCGAGTTTTTTTAATCAAATGGAGATAATATTGAGTCAGGAATATCGAGTTTGCAATAATATCGAGGTAAGTAATATGGAGGTAAGTAATATCGAGTTTAATAGTAAAAAAAAATATTGAAGGTAGTAATATCGAGTTGTTAATATCGAGTGAGTAAAATATAGTTTTTGTTAGTAATTAATTAATATAAAGTCAGAATATCGAATGTAAAAATATAGTGTTAAAAAATCGAATGTAAAAATATGGAAAGTTAAAATATCGAAATTATAAATATAGAGTGCAAGAATATTTACTTTTTTTTCTAGTTTGTAAAATATTAAATTTAATTTATTTTATTAAAAAATAGATATATCATTATATAATTTTTAATAAATAATTTAAAATATTAATGTATTTTTAAAAAATGTATATTAAAATTTCGGAGCGGGATGTGGGTTTTTAGGGGAATAGGGTGGGGAGTGTTTTCAAAATTTGATTTTAGAATTTTTTATTTTTTTTATTTTTTTAAAATAAAATTTTTATTTAAAATTTTTAAATAAATGTATAATAAAATTTAGGAGCGGGATATGGGTTTTTAGGGGAATAGGGTGAGGAGTGTTTTAAAATTTTGATTTTTGAATTTTTTTTAAATGTTTTAAAAAAAGATTACATTTTTATTTTTAAATAAATGTATAATAATATTTAGGAGCAGGATGTGGGTTTTTAGGGGAATAGGGTGGGGAGTGTTTTAAAAAAGTGATTTAAAAATATATTTTTTTAATTACAATTTTTTAATTATTTTAATAAATGTATATTAAAATTTAGGAGTGGGATGTGGGTTCTTAGGGGAATAGGGTGGGGAGTGTGTTAAAAAAATTATATTTGATTTTCTTAATTTTTAAAATTAAATAAATGTTTTTTAAAATTGTAAAAACATTTTGAAAAAAATGTGGGAGCGGGATGTGTTTTTTAGGGGAATAGGGTGGGGAGTGTTGTAAAAATTTGAATTCATAAAATAATTAAAAGAAAAATTATAAAAAAATATTTTGAAATTTTGAAAAAAAATTAGGAGTGGGATGTGGGTTTTTAAGGGAATCGGGTGGAGATTTTTAAAAAATTAGAATTTTTAATTATAAAATTTAAATTTAATTAAAAAAAATAAAATATATTTATATTTTTAAAAATTTAGGAGTGGGATGTGGGTTTTTAGGGGAATAGGGTGGGGATTATTGTAAAATTTTTAATTAATAATAATTTTTACAAAATTTTAAAAAAAATTCAAAATGTATACTTACATTTAGAAATGGGATGTGTGTTTTTATGGGAATAGGGAGGGTAGTTTGCTCAAAATTTAGATTCATAAATTTTTTATTTTTTAATATTCTTTAAATTTAATTAGTTGATCAAAATTTGAAAAATAAAAATTACAATTTGAGAGTGGGATGTGGGTTTTTTATGGGTATAGGGTGCGGAGTTTTTGAAAAATTTGAAATTGTAAAATATATTACTAAAATGTTACAATTAAAATAAAAGTAAAAAAATATAAAACAAATAGTTGTAAATTATAATGGTTTTGTGTACACTACATTACCTGAGTTTGTTGTTGGTGGAGTGGGATTACTTAAGAATATTGTTTGATTATCCTGCATCTTCCCTGGGTTTATACTTGGTGGAGTGGGAATAGTAAATTATATAGGTTGATTGTCCAGCACTTTTCCCAAGTTACTACTTGGTGGAGTGGTAATAGTAAATTATATGGGTTTGGTGTCCAGGACCTTCCCTGACTTTTTACTTGGTGGAGTGGGAATAGTAAATTATATGGGTTTTGTGTCCAGCACCTTCCCCGAGTTTGTACTTGGTGGAGTGGGAATAGTAAATTATAAGGGTTTTGTGTCCAGCACCTTCCCTGAGTTTGTACTTGGTTGAGTGGGAATAGTAAATTATATGGGTTTGTTATCCAGCACCTTCTCTGAGTTACTACTTGGTGGAGTGGGAATAGTAAATTACATTGTTTGAGTGTCCAGCACCTTCCCTGAGGTTATAGTTGGTGGAGTTGGAATAGTAAGTTATATGGGTTTTGTATCAAGCACCTTCTGTGACTTTGTACCTGGTGGAGTGGGAATAGTAAATTATATGGGTTTTGTGTCCAGCACCTTCCCTGGCTTTGTACTTGGTGGAGTGGGAGTAGTAAATTATATGGGGTTTGGGTCCAGCACCTTCCCTGAGTTGGTACTTGGTGGAGTGGGAATAGTAAATTATATGAGTTTGTTACCCAGCACCTTCTCTACTACTTGGTGGAGTGGGAATAGTAAATTACATTGTTTGAGTGTCCAGCACCTTCTTTGAGTTTGTACTTGGTGGAGTGGGAATAGTAAATTATATGGGTTTGGTATCCAGCACCTTCCCTGACTTTGTACTTGGTGGAGTGGTAATAGTAAATTATATGGGTTTTTGTGTCCAGCACCTTCCCTGGCTTTGTACTTGGTGGAGTGGGAATAGTAAATTATATGGGGTTTGGGTCCAGCACCTTCCCTGAGTTGGTACTTGGTGGAGTGGGAATAGTAAATTATATGAGTTTGTTACCCAGCACCTTCTCTACTACTTGGTGGAGTGGGAATAGTAAATTACATTGTTTGAGTGTCCAGCACCTTCCCTGAGGTTATAGTTGGTGGAGTTGGAATAGTAAGTTATATGGGTTTTGTATCCAGCACCTTCCCTGACTTTGTACTTGGTGGAGTGGGAATAGTAAATTATATGGGTTTTGTGTCCAGCGCCTTCCCTGACTTTGTACTTGGTGGTGTGGGAATAGTAAATTATATGGGTTTTGTGTCCAGCACCTTCCCTGAGTTTGTACTTGGTGAAGTGGAAATAGTAAATTATATGGGTTTGTTATCCAGCACCTTCCCTGAGTTACTACTTGGTGGAGTGGGAATAGTAAATTACATTGTTTGAGTGTCCAGCACCTTCCCTGAGGTTATAGTTGGTGGAGTGGGAATAGTAAATTATATGGGTTTTGTGTCCAGCACCTTCCCTGACTTTGTACTTGGAGGTGTGGGGATAGTAAATTATATGGATTTTGTGTCCAGCACCTTCCATGACTTTGTACTTGGTGGAGTGGGAATAGTAAATTATATGGGTTTTGTGTCCAGCACCTTATTTGAGTTTGTACTTGGTGGAGTGGGAATAGTAAATTATATGGGTTTGGTATCCAGCACCTTCCCTGATTTTCTACTTAGTGGAGTGGGAATAGTAAATTATATGGGTTTTGTGTCCAGCACCTTCCCTGACTTTGTACTTGGTGGTGTGGGAATAGTAAATTATATGGATTTTGTGTCCAGCACCTTCCCTGACTTTGTACTTGATGGAGTGGGAATAGTACATTATATGGGTTTTGTGTCCAGCACCTTCCCTGACTTTGTACTTGGTGGTGTGGGAGTAGTACATTATATGGGTTTTGTGTCCAGCACCTTCCCTGACTTTGTACTTGGTGGAGAGGGAATAGTAAATTACATGGGTTTGGTGTCCAGCACCTTCCCTGACTTTGTACTTGGTGGAGTGGGAATAGGAAATTATATGGGTTTTGTGTCCAGCACCTTCCCTGACTTTGTACTTGGTGGTGTGGGAATAGTAAATTATAAGGGTTTTGTGCCCAGCACCTTCCCTGACTTTGTACTTGGTGGAGTGGGAATAGTAAGTTATATGGGTTTTGGGTCCAGCACCTTCCCTGACTTTGTACTTGGAGGTGTGGGGATAGTAAATTATATGGATTTTGTGTCCAGCACCTTCCATGACTTTGTACTTGGTGGAGTGGGAATAGTAAATTATATGGGTTTTGTGTCCAGCACCTTATTTGAGTTTGTACTTGGTGGAGTGGGAATAGTAAATTATATGGGTTTGGTATCCAGCACCTTCCCTGATTTTCTACTTAGTGGAGTGGGAATAGTAAATTATATGGGTTTTGTGTCCAGCACCTTCCCTGACTTTGTACTTGGTGGTGTGGGAATAGTAAATTATATGGATTTTGTGTCCAGCACCTTCCCTGACTTTGTACTTGATGGAGTGGGAATAGTAAATTATATGGGTTTTGTGTCCAGCACCTTCCCTGACTTTGTACTTGGTGGTGTGGGAATAGTACATTATATGGGTTTTGTGTCCAGCACCTTCCCTGACTTTGTACTTGGTGGAGAGGGAATAGTAAATTACATGGGTTTGGTGTCCAGCACCTTCCCTGACTTTGTACTTGGTGGAGTGGGAATAGTAAATTATATGGGTTTTGTGTCCAGCACCTTCCCTGACTTTGTACTTGGTGGTGTGGGAATAGTAAATTATAAGGGTTTTGTGCCCAGCACCTTCCCTGACTTTGTACTTGGTGGAGTGGGAATAGTAAGTTATATGGGTTTTGGGTCCAGCACCTTCTCTGAGTTTGTACTTGGTGGAGTGGGAATAGTAAATTATAAGGGTTTGTTATCCAGCACCTTATCTGGGTTACTACTTGGTGTAGTGGGAATAGTAAATTACATTGTTTGAGTGTTCAGCACCTTCCCTGAGGTTATAGTTGGTGGAGTTGGAATAGTAAGTTATATGGTTTTTGAATCCAGCACCTTCCCTGTCTTTGTATTTGTTGGAGTGGGAATAGTAAATTATATGGGTTTTGTGTCCAGCGCCTTCCCTGACTTTGTACTTGGTGGTGTGGGAATAGTAAATTATATGGGTTTTGTGTCCAGCACCTTCCCTGCGTTTGTACTTGGTGAAGTGGAAATAGTAAATTATATGGGTTTGTTATCCAGCACCTTCCCTGAGTTACTACTTGGTGGAGTGGGAATAGTAAATTACATTGTTTGAGTGTCCAGCACCTTCCCTGAGGTTATAGTTGGTGGAGTGGGAATAGTAAATTATATGGGTTTTGTGTCCAGCACCTTCCCTGACTTTGTACTTGGAGGTGTGGGGATAGTAAATTATATGGATTTTGTGTCCAGCAAGTTCCATGACTTTGTACTTGGTGGAGTGGGAATAGTAAATTATATGGGTTTTGTGTCCAGCACCTTATTTGAGTTTGTACTTGGTGGAGTGGGAATAGTAAATTATATGGGTTTGGTATCCAGCACCTTCCCTGATTTTCTACTTAGTGGAGTGGGAATAGTAAATTATATGGGTTTTGTGTCCAGCACCTTCCCTGACTTTGTACTTGGTGGTGTGGGAATAGTAAATTATATGGATTTTGTGTCCAGCACCTTCCCTGACTTTGTACTTGATGGAGTGGGAATAGTAAATTATATGGGTTTTGTGTCCAGCACCTTCCCTGACTTTGTACTTGGTGGTGTGGGAATAGTACATTATATGGGTTTTGTGTCCAGCACCTTCCCTGACTTTGTACTTGGTGGAGAGGGAATAGTAAATTACATGGGTTTGGTGTCGTGCACCTTCCCTGACTTTGTACTTGGTGGAGTGGGAATAGTAAATTATATGGGTTTTGTGTCCAGCACCTTCCCTGACTTTGTACTTGGTGGTGTCGGAATAGTAAATTATAAGGGTTTTGTGCCCAGCACCTTCCCTGACTTTGTACTTGGTGGAGTGGGAATAGTAAGTTATATGGGTTTTGGGTCCAGCACCTTCCCTGAGTTTGTACTTGGTGGAGTGGGAATAGTAAATTATATGGGTTTGTTATCCAGCACCTTATCTGGGTTACTACTTGGTGTAGTGGGAATAGTAAATTACATTGTTTGAGTGTTCAGCACCTTCCCTGAGGTTATAGTTGGTGGAGTTGGAATAGTAAGTTATATGGTTTTTGAATCCAGCACCTTCCCTGTCTTTGTATTTGTTGGAGTGGGAATAGTAAATTATATGGGTTTTGTGTCCAGCACCTTCTTTTAGTTTGTACTTGGTGGAGTGGGAATAGTAAATTATATGGGTTTGGTATCCAGCACCTTCCCTGATTTTCTACTTGGTGGAGTGGAAATAGCAAATTATATGGGTTTTGTGTCCAGCACCTTCCCCGACTTTGTACTTGGTGGAGTGGGAATAGTAAATTATATGGGTTTTTGTGTCCAGCACCATCCCTGATGTTGTACTTGGTGGTGTGGGAATAGTAAATCATATGGGTTTTGTGTCCAGCACCTTCTTTGAGTTTGTACTTGGTGGATTGGGAATAGTACATTATAATATATGAATGTTTAGTATTTTGTGAAAGTACATATAATGATATTAACTATGTTGAACTCATGTTGTATGGTAAAATTATTATAACAATATTAATTAATTTTTGTAATTGTTAGTATTAAAAAAACATTAATTAGAGTCACAGCATGTTTTAATTATTTTATTATTTTCAAAAAGTAGGTTGTAAAATAAGAAATCAGAAAATAATTTTACTGACATTTTTCAATGTTATCTGTACATTTTTATTTTCATTAAATAAATAAAAAATATTTACATTTCCATCACAGTTGTACATTTGTCTCAAAAAATTATTATTGCAAACATAATTAATTACAATTATTTTGAAGGAAAGTAATATTTATTCAGTGTACATTTTGTGTTTATTTCACAGTTTTTAATGTAAAAATAAAAATGTATTTGACAAGTCATATATAACAACTTTTTTTCATATTTTTTTAACATTGTGGTAGAATTTTGAAACATTTTTTGCAGTACACATATTTATAAACATTAATAAAAAAAAGGTAGGTTTTGTTAACATTATAATATTTACATTTGTATTTTTTGAAATACATTTTTATTATTAATATATCAAAAATTAATAATAATAATTTTTACAGATACATTGCTAATGTTTTTGGGTTAAACATTGGTTTATACAAACAGTAAATAATAGTAATATTAATAACAGTATTGTATATTCATAGTCATGTAAGTAATTATTAATAAGATAAATGTTTGTTTATTTAATATAAAGTCATTGAAAATAACATATAGTACATTGGAATAAGATTTATAACAATGTTACTTTTTCGTTTAATTGAAAAAAAATACAATAGTTACATAGGGCCCGATTCACAGAACTAACTTAAGACAAAATCCTAAACTTACTACCATTTTCGTATTCACAGAAGGCCCTTACTCATTTTGGTATTCACAGAAGACACTTACAGCCTGATTCATCATTGGGAGGTTTTGCGAGTCTGAAATAGCGAATCATAAGGAATCGCTATTCCAGACTCGCAAAACGGGATTCATGTAGGAATAGCAACATTTTTTGCGATTCCTACTGATTCCTTATTTGCGATTAGCAAATTGCTAATCGCAAATAAGGAATAACTCCCCATTCATTCCTATGGGCCAAAAGGCCAATAGGAATGAATGGGGAGTATTCCTTATTTGCGAATAGCAATTAGCTAATCGCAAATAAGATAGCGATTTAAAGGGTGCCAGGGGTGTCCAGAGGACACCCTGTAGCACCCCTTAAATGCTAATTTAAACAGGTGTTGCGCACACACATGTCCAAAGGACATGTGTGTGTGCAACATGCAACTCAGAAAAATGCTTTTAAAAGCATTTTTCTGAGTTTTCGCTATTTACCACGAGGTAAGACCTCGCGGTAAATAGCGGACCGAAATTGCGAATTCGCAAATTTTAAATGGATGATGAATTGCATTTAAGGAATCTCAAATAGAGATTCCTTAAATGTAATTCATCGCAAAAATTGCGAAATCGCTATTACCGATTTTTGCATTTGGGATGATGAATCCCAAATGCAAAAATAGCGCTCGCAAAGGGCTCATTTCGGTATTCACAGAAGTTAGGAGTCCTAACTTTAGGACTCCTAAATGCCTTCTGTGAATACCGAAAGTCTTAAAATTAGGATTTTTCTCAGTTTAGTAGTAGTAAAGTTAGGACTCCTAACTTTAGGACTCCTAAATGCCTTCTGTGAATACCGAAAGTCTTAAAATTAGGATTTTTCTCAGTTTAGTAGTAGTAAAGTTAGGACTCCTAACTTTAGGACTCCTAAATGCCTTCTGTGAATACCGAAATTCTTAAAATTAGGATTTTTCTCAATTTAGTAGTAGTAAAGCCAGGACTCCTAACTTTAGGACTCCTAAATCCCTTCTGTGAATACCGAAAGTCTTAAAATTAGGATTTTACTCAGTTTAGTAGTTGAGTAAAAATCCTAATTTTAAGACTTTCGTTATTCCCAGAAGGCATTTTGGAGTCCGAAAGTTAGGAGTCCTAACTTTACTACTATTAAATTTAGAAAAATCCTAATTTTAAGACTTTCGGTATTCACAGAAGGCATTTAGGAGTACTAAAGTTAGGAGTCTTAACTTTACTACTACTAAATTGAGAAAAATCCTAACTTTAAGACTTTCGGTATTCACAGAAGGCATTTAGGAGTCCTAAAGTTAGGACTCTTAACTTCTGTGAATACCGAAATGAGTAAGGGCCTTCTGTGAATACCAAAATGAGTAAGAGCCTTCTGTGAATACCAAAATAGTAGTAAGTTTAGGATTTTGTCTTAAGTTAGTTCTGTGAATCGGGCCCATAATGTATATTGTAACATGTGTAAAATAATTTTTAAATGTTATTTAATGTTAATAGAATTGGGACTATTTGTTTGTTTAGGCCTATTTTGTAACCGCGCCACGTTATTTTGGGTCATTTCGATTTGGAAGAGCTCGCGGTTGGAGCCTGCTTCGCGTGTGGAAGGGTAAGTTTAATTTTAAGTACTTTATATAAGTTATATAATTAGTTTGAGTGTTTGTGGAGTGTGTGTAAGTTTTCTATTGTTTGGTAGTTGCAGGATGTGTGTGTTTTAGGAGGTAGTTACGGTTATCGTTTTGGTTCCGGTTTACTAATTTTGGGTTAGTACGTTGATGAGGTAGGAATAGGGTTAGAAATGTAACGTAATGTTTTGTATTGTGTTTAATAATGTTTCTATTGTATGTTGGGGTGTATTGTGTACGGGTGGGTATGTATTTTTTCTATTTTACATGTACTTTATGTGGATTTCGTTTTTGGGAGAAGATTGAGGTTTTTTTCGTAAGAAGGGTCTCTATTTTTTTTTCATATATTAGAGACACACTTTCTACCATTTTTGTTTTTTCCTGCAGCGTTTTTAATGTTTTACACTATTTTCGGGTCTTTAATGGCTTATCGCTGGATCCATTATGGAGAAGAATCGTTATGGATCTGTTTTTTTAATTTTATTTCTATTTCATTTCCATGGAGCATTTTTTCTATTTTTGTAAACTATTTTCGGGTTTTTTAAGGGTTTCCGAGTGGATTGTGTTGGAACAGATTTTTTGGGATTTAGTGTTATTTTTGGATGACCCCTTTTGGATTGTTTTGGTGAATTACTTTGAAGGAATGACTTATTTGGTTACAAAGGTTTTTCTTCAGCAACAAAGTAAGTATTTTTTTTATTGGGTGGGATTGTTATGTTATTTTTTATGTAATTTTATGGTATATGTTAGTAATTGTTAGGAAATAATTTAGATATATTTAAATAAATGTATTAAATATATTTCAATAATTTTGTTAGTTTCTAACATGTGTTTAATATCTATATTTTATGTTTACTATTTGAATATTGTAGGAATGTGACTTATGTTTAAATAACTGTTTTAGCTATGGTAGATAGGGATGGTAGGTCTCTGGTAGTTGGGTATAGGGTTACTTGGCTTTGTAAGGTGTTGTACATTTGTTTTGTTTCTTTAGTTAGTTTCGGGCCTATTTGTGTTATAGATTGCTCCATTCGGAGTTCTTGGTAGCTTTGCTCTTTTTGTAATGCTTGAAGGAGTTTATGTAGGGTTAGGGAACCTCTGCTGTACCTGCTTGGAAAGTATTGTGCCATCCTTCCACAGCGTTGTTGCTTTTAGCTTGTTTATTTAGTGTACTTAGGTAGACGTTCCACCAGGGGATTTAGAATTTGGGTTGCCTTCTGTGTCCAGATCTGTGTAGTCTCCCTACCCATGTATCCTCAAAATAATCCAAGAGAGGGCTTAGTTTAGTTTCATTTTTTTTATAATAGGGGTTGTATAATAATAAGTTGTAATAATCAGCTACGTCTGTAACTGGAACGTAGGCCAGTGCAATTAATTTTTTACCTGGTAGGCAAAAGTACTGTCAGTGCAGTATTGGGTGCTTAGGGCAGATTTTTGTATATGTTTCCATATACATTTGTTAAAGTGGTAGTAGCAACCTTGGATTGCTGTGTGAGGGTAGGTTTTTAGAATTGTATTTATCATTGCTTTCTCAAAGTGAATGATAATTTTTTTGGGGAAGTAATTATTTGTTAGGTCTTTTATTTTATTTAGTACCTCAGTATAGGTTTTTTTTTTTTTTTTTTTTTTTTTATTGTCCTCATTTGCCACCTAATCGATCCAGGGGCCTTCCTCCGCGGGACCCAGTAGCCTTTTTAAGGTACCGTCAATTTTCCCTGGAAGGCGGTCTGGTGTCAAAGCTGAGAAATATAGCCCCACACGATCTAGCTCCAATATCCACCCAAAATGGGCTGAACGTCCAATTTAGCTATGGCATGGGGCGCCTCCCATTGGACATGGAGACAGAGGCTTAATCATCGGACCCGGGGAGAAAAAAAAAAAAAAAAAAAAAAACCCGGGTCCTAACTGTTCCGACTCCACTCAATTAAGAAATTCCAAAATCTCACAGTACGGGGGCTACATGTTCTGGCCAAATCTGCTTTTGATGTGAAGTAAAGTGAAGACAACCACTCTGCATGAGTTGGTGGGTTGATGTTAACCCAATTTTTGCATAGTTGTCTTCTAGCTAATAATATGGCATAGTATAGGAACTCTCTTTCTAATCCTTTGATATTGTCACTCAGTCCAAATATTACCAAGGACCATGAGAGGGGGAACGAGATTTTGAGGATTGAATCCAGCGATGTCTTTACTTCCTGCCAGAAAATAGTAACATTCGGGCATTCCCAGAACATATGTAGATCTGAGGCAGCTGGCAGGGAACATTTATTGCAGCATTTCCCCGGTTGAAACTTAGAAAGCCTTTTGGGGGAATAGTATGCCCGATGTAATGTAAACAATTGATTGCGCCTCAGCCAGGCTGGTTTTATAATCTTATAAAGAAGCGTAAAGGACTCAATCCATTTCCCTTCTGCTTGGGGTTCACCCTCTCCACCCCATAGCTTTGTCGGAAGATTAAGCTCATCCTCTCTTTCTTCCAAGATACTCCAATAATGTGCAGCAACCTCCTTTCCCTTGTGTGATTTTTCCATTAGATTCTTCTCTAATAAACTGTCTCCTCCAAATTTGGTATTTTTAGTTGTTTGAAAACGAAGCCAGCTTAAAAGCTGACTATAGACAAACCAAGCTAATGGTGAGCTTGCCTTGTCTGAGAATATTTCCCAATCAATAAGAGAGCCATCTTCTACTAATTCTCCCCATCTTGTAATTCCTGCTTCTTGTAGGACTATTTTTATTGTCTGTGTGGAATTCGATGAAAGCCCAGGAAAGTCCCATATCCGTGCATAGTCAGAAAAATATGCTATCCCCGCCTTCGATTTAATTTGAGACCATTCTTTTATGGGGCAGTATAATGTCTTCAGTCTAACTTTTTTAAAAAACCTCTGATGCCCGAATTTAAATAGAAATCCGTCCGATGGAAGGTCTGAACCCAATAACATGGCTTTGAACAAGTAACAGTTAGAGTTGTCTAATGGGGACTTTAATAGCATCCTGGAATGGGTCAGATGAAAGGCCCACGCATAGTATTCCAGGTCTGGCAGAGCAAGGCCTCCTTTTTCCCTTCTCCTTCTCAGTTTCTTCCACGCCAACCTGGATGATTTGTAGCACCAAACAAATGAATTTATGTTTTGTTGGGATGTTTTTAATTTGTTCGTGTCAAATAATAAAGGAATTGTATTGAAGAGAAAAGTGTATTTCGGGAGAATGGACATTTTTACTAAGCTAGTCCTTCCATAGATGGTGAGAGGTAAAAATGACCAGGACTTCATTAATATTTTCGCTTCGTGTGAAACGCGGTCTAGATTGTTCTGAGCCAACAGGTTAGGATCTTTGGTGATTCTTATACCCAGGTAGCGCATTGAAGATTTTAAGGGAAGCTGAATATTGTCGATGTTCCAAGCCATTATCTCCGTCTTCCCTGCGTTAATTTCATAGCCTGAGTGTTTCCCAAATTCCTCCGCGCTATGGATTACCCTAGGGAAGGCCCGTGTTGGGTCTGTAGTGTAAATAAGAATGTCATCAGCGTACATTCCGACTTTCTTTTCCCACCCTGAGAATGAAAAGGGAGGGATGTTAGGATTTTCTCGTATGGAGTGAGCAAAAGGTTATAGATAAATGTTAAATAGTAGGGGGGAAAGAGGGCACCCCTGTCTCGTTCCTCTTGAAATTTGGAAGGGATTTGTGCATGTTCCGTTTATTATCAAACTTGCTTTAGGGTTTTTGTACAATAGGCCTATCGTTCTACGGAATTTAGGTCCTATTTTAAACTTTGCCATAGCGGCATGTAAGTAGGACCTGTTTACTCTATCGAATGCTTTTGTTGCATCGAGAGTCATAATTGCAAGAGGTAAAGCAAATGTTGAGGCAATGTCTATGGCTCCAACTAGATCGTATGTTAAGTCGGCGAGTTGTCGGCCTCTTATAAACTCCTTTTGGTCCTGATGTATGATGCCTCCAATCTCGCTACCTAAACGAGCGGCCAAAATTGACGAAAAGATCTTATAGTCATTGTTTAGGAGCGAGATTGGACGATATGAGCCACAGTCTGTTGGGTCTTTATCTGGTTTTAGGATTAAGGCAATATTTGCTTCTCCCCAGGATCTAGGTGGTGTCTCTCCTTTTAATAGTATATCATTAAATAGATTTGTCATTATCGGGGTAAGTGTGGAGTTAAGGACCCGATATACTTCACCCGGAATCCCATCCGGTCCTGTGGCTTTTCCCTGTTTTAACTTCTTAATGGTATTTTCAACTTCCCCCTGGGTTATCTCCCTGTCTAGATTCTCGCTCTGTTGCTCTTTTAGCTCAGGAAGATCTAACTTTTCCAGCCAATTATTTCTTTCCTCGATGTTATCAGTATTATCAATTATTTCGTCAGTATAAATTTTTTGAAAGAAGGTGCTAAAGGCTTCACCAATCTCTGTATCAGTTTTTCTGGTATTTAATTCTCCAACCACTCTAATTTCTTTTATGTATTTCCTAACCTGTTCAGCTTTTATTTTCCAGGCTAATATCTTTCCTGCTGACTCACTGTATTCAAATTTGGAGAGTTTACTAGCCTGCCAACGTTTATTAATTCTCTCCTGTAATAATGTGTCTAATTTGTCCTTTAGTTCTTTTTTCTTGTCTAAGTTGGTGTAAGGTACTTGATCTATTAAATCCAGTTTTGTCAGATCTTGCTCTATCGACCTTAATTCCTCTCTATACTTCTTTTTCCTGTAAGAAGCCCTATTAGTAATGCATCCCCTTATATACGCTTTCCACGTCTCCCACACACTAACCAATGGGGCCGAGTCTAAATTCAACTCTAAGAAGGCAGTGGTCTCGGATGTAAGATAAACCCTTTCCGGTTCCTCTAATAAAAGAGTACGGTCGAAGGACCAAGAGGCAAAGCTGTGTTCGCGGTCTACTGTTAGCGAGAAAATGATAGCAGAGTGATCTGATAAGTGCAATGGTAGATATGTGATATTCCTTATCAAATCTTTTAGAGAGAAACTAAATAAGGCATAATCAATTCGGGATTTATGCCTATACTTATGGTTATGATAAGAGAACCCCAATGTTTTCCCAGCTCTCTGTCTCCAGAAGTCTTCAACTCCCAAATTAGACATACAGTGCAATAATGTTTCTCTAGATTTGTTATGACTTATTGCCCTAGAACTGTGGGATTTATCTAACTTAGGATCTAATATCAAATTAAAATCACCCGACCATATTATAGGATTAGTGATGTTTATCAGATGGTTTTGTATAGTGTTTATATAAGTGGGGTCGTCTTGGTTAGGTCCGTAGTAGACTACTAGGGTAAATCTCCTAAGATGTAACTGGACATTGGCTATTATCCATCTCCCGTTTGGATCTGCCTTGAAATCTTCAAACTGGGCTCTAGCGCCTTTTTTAAAGATAATAGCTAACCCACGGATGCTGGCATTGTGATCCGTGGTAACGAATTTATCGACCCATCTTAATTTTTTTAAAATATCTGAAATTTCTTTTTTATTTAAGTGTGTCTCCTGGATCAGTATAGGTTGCTTGCTTTTTGTTAGGTAGTAGGGCATATATGAAGGGGATATTGCAGTTTTGATAGTGTCCCTGGATGGTGTATAATTGGTAGAATGGTTTTGGGCACACTGAGAATGTGCCATCCATCATCCATGTTTCGCATTGGTGTAATGTTACCATAATGTCAGGGTTATTGTTAGTTCAGGGGGTATTTGGACTTCCTCAAATGTTTTTGGGACAGGTGGTGTAGCTGTAGTTATTCTTTTTTGCCTAGCTAATGTCCCTTTTAGAGAATCTATAAAAGGAACTTGACTTGATGCATGTTGGGGAGAGTTCTTAGATGGTCTTTAAGAATAGTTATAGATGGGCAGTCTGTGTTAGTGCTTGCTTCTTTTAGTGAGTCAAGCATTTGTCTAATTTCTATTTCTGTAATGTTGGGAGGGTGGTTATGTTCTGTTGTGTTAGTTACAGTTGTTTCATTAGTTATAGAATGACCATAACATTTATTACTGTAATATTTGCTGCATTTTCAAAACACTTTCAATTGATATTGTTTTTCTTGGGTATATGTGTAGCCCATATAACAAAGAAGCATTTTTCCTTTCTGTGAAGTTCTACAGTAAATAAATGTTACATAGAGAAATTTAGGTTTGTTTTACGTTTATCATTACATTCATCACGTTTGCACAGTATATTTACCAGTTTTTCAGTTGTTTGGAGGGCTGTGCTCTGTGTTTTGATGGTGTTCTTCTCTGTTTCTTTTGATGATGGCTCTGTTGGTACAAGAAAAATAATTTATTGCATATGTTTTGTTCTCAAGTATTGGATTTCTTTTCACTTGGACGTTTTCTTTCTAAGTTTCGTTTTATAATTTGTCTCTGTTATTTCTGTTTGTATACTTTGTTTTCAGAGTTGATAGGTTTGTAAATGTTGGCCTTTTTTTCTTTAATTGTGGTATATCTGCAATAAATGGTAAAAATGAAAGAAAAAGATTAGTTTATTGTTTAATTTATTATTTGTAGTTTGTAGTGTTAAGCCTAGTAGTTAATGTTAGGTACTTACTTTGGAATTCTTTATCCTTTGTTTGATGGTAGCAGTTTTCTGTTCTGGTGAAAATTTGGCAGAGTTTTCCCTTCTTCAGGTTTTGTAGCACCAAGTGGTATCTAATTGTGTCTTTTCTTTCTTTATATAGTGTTTGAATTATGTGTGGTTGATCTGATTGGTCGATTTAATTGTTTGGTGTGTTTTATTGGTTGTTTGCGACATTTTGAATTTTTTGGGTAGTTCAGTGAATCGATTTGTAGATGGTAGGTAATGATTTTATATTGTGGTGCATTTATTGTTCTTTTCTTATATAATATTGTTTAGTAATGTGAGCTGTATAATGTTTTATATGATTATATCATGTGAACTTATTGTATTATAAAAAAAATTTATATCTGTTAAATGCTGCTGTTTATTTATTGTTTAATTGTAGTATGTTATATTTTATATAAATATGCTGATTTATGTTATGATTAAAGTGATTTTTTACATATATATTTCTATATTTATTATGTATAGTGCAGTCGATAATTTAATTTTTTGAAATTTTAGTGGTCTATATTTTAGTTTTTGATATTTTTGATTATTTCTTCATGTGTATTGAAAGTCGATATATTTTAATTGCGATATTTTTTAGGGTCGATAATATTGTTTGCAATGTTTTTTAGTATCGATATTTTTGAGTCAATATTTTTGTAGTTTTATGTTTAAGTATTGAGAGCTGATATTTTTGTAGTCGATATAATTACGTCGATAATTTTTGTACTCGATATTCGGTCAGTCGATATTGTTTCATTGATCCCAGAAAAAATTTGCATTTTATCTTTTGAAGAAGTCAGGAAACAGGCGTGTCAATAAAACAAACGTACTAAAAAGTATTGAAGTGCAAATGCTATCTCCAGGGTATTAGGTGCACAGCTTTAACTGGCCCATAGTCCTCCGAGAAAAGGAGAGCGGCATTACTGAATGTCAGAGGGTTTTTTAGACTATCAGAAGTGTGACGTACTCAGCACAAAGGGGACTGTACTTATCGAGAGGAGGGTGCTTTAAGCAAGTAGGTTATTAAAACAACAATGGGGGCATATTAGCAACACCTTGCGATAATTATCGCAAACCGCACTTAGAGCAAGGTTTTTTTTTATCACCTCCTATCACTGGATTTCATCGCGGAGATAACGCAATATTACCAATGTTTATCTCCACGGCGATAAAAATCCAGCGATAGTGGCGTATCCCATCATTTCCAGCAAAAAAATCCTATCGCTAAGGAAAATCTCGCTGATAGGCAGGTGGGGACTTAGCCGTAGAATCCACCTCCCATTGACTATTATGGCTAAGCCAGGTTTTACCAGGTGGAAAATCCTGGTGCTAAACGTGGTTAGCACGCATTTTTTTATCGCGTCGCGTTTATTGCTTCTAGGCGATAGCTGTGTTAGCGACTGCTTTCAGTCACTACCAGTTTGGGTACACCCACTTTGCATGTCATTAGTGATAAATATCGCTGACATACAAAGCGGGCCCCAAACCAGTCGCTATCGCCCCAAAGCTGCCGCTAACTGCTGTTAGCGACAGCCTGGTAATTGGGCGATAAAAAAATCGCCGCTTTATCGGCAAAAAGTGCTGCTAAAGCAGCGATCTGGCCCTTGCTAATATGCCCCCATGTTTTTTTCATCCCGTGCCTTAATTAATTTATTTTATTTTACAGCCATGCTTGCTATATCAATCAAGAGTGTCATCCAAGTCCCACATACAACAAAACAAAGTGCATTTTAAAAATAGGTGATGTAGCCCAGCGGATGTATACATGAGCAATATGAGAAATTAGTGTAAACAAGGAAGGTTGAGCGAATGCATATTGCCCTTTGTATATTTCACATATGGGGTATAGAGACAAAATATCGACTCCAAAATATCGACTGGACATAATATCGAGTTTAAAATATAGACTGGACAAAATATCGACTGGACATAATATCGACTACAAAAATATTGTTTTTCAGGTAAGTGAAGTAATATCGACTGTATAAAATATAGATAGCAAGAATATCGATTTTTTAATAATATATAATATTTTATAGTGTATTTTTATGTAATAATATGTGTGAATAGTGTGTATTAATGTTATTAAATATTTTATTACATGAATTTTGTTTTGATAATAATTGCGTAATGTAATTCTGTAGCGGGTTGTGGGTTTATAGGGGAATAGGGTGGGAAGTAATTTAATAATAATTAATTAATTAATTAATATATGTTTGTTATTATTTTTAATTAATAATTAATTGATAATTAATTAATAATAATTAGTTAATTAATTAATATAATTTAGAATATATTTTGTATTAGTAAATAATTGTTAAATAATTAATTGTAATTAGTTAATTACATTAATTAGAGTACATTTTTTATATATATAATTTTGTGTTATTTTTAAGTAATTAATTTTGATAAAATAATATTAATTATTAAAATAATTACACCTAATGTTCTAATATATTTACTTTATTGTTATTGTTAATTAATAATTAATTGGTAATTAAATAATTTTGATACATTTTGGGTAAAGGAGCATTTTTAGGGTTCAGGGTCAGTTTTCAGGTCATGGGTAAAGGGGTATTTTTAGGGTTCAGGGTCAGTTTTCAGTTCATGGGTAAAGGGGTATTTTTAGGGTTCAGGGTCAGTTTTCAGGTCATGGGTAAAGGGGTATTTTTAGGGTTCAGGGTCAGTTTTCAGTTCATGGGTAAAGGGGTATTTTTAGGGTTCAGGGTCAGTTTTCAGGTCATGGGTAAAGGGGTATTTTTAGGGTTCAGGGTCAGTTTTCAGGTCATGGGTAAAGGGGTATTTTTAGGGTTCAGGGTCAGTTTTCAGGTCATGGGTAAAGGGGTATTTTTAGGGTTCAGGGTCAGTTTTCAGGTCATGGGTAAAGGGGTATTTTTAGGGTTCAGGGTCAGTTTTCAGGTCATGGGTAAAGGGGTATTTTTAGGGTTCAGGGTCAGTTTTGGGTTTTTGGGTAAAGGGGTATTTTTAGGGTTCAGGGTCAGTTTTGGGTTTTTGGGTAAAGGGGTATTTTTAGGGTTCAGGGTCAGTTTTCAGGTCATGGGTAAAGGGGTATTTTTAGGGTTCAGGGTCAGTTTTGGGTTTTTGGGTAAAGGGGTATTTTTAGGGTTCAGGGTCAACAAATAAGATTTTAAAAAATTATTTTTATTATTTTCATTTATTATTTTATTATTATAATTTAATTTAAGTCGTTTTAAGTATATTTTAGTAATTAAAATTTAATATTAATTTAATTTAACACTGTTTTTAATAAAGTCGATATTTTTTACATCTATATTTTTGTTAACGATATTTTGTACTCGATATTTTTGTACTTACCTGTTTGTAGATACAAACTCGATATTTTGACTGTCGATATTTTGTCCACGATATTTTGGCAAGTCGATATTTTGGCAGTCGATATTATTTCAGTGATCCCACATATGGGGCATGTTATGGGGTCTTATGAGCTACTGTTGTACAGAAGGAGCTGCACTAGAATATGTGCATAGCACGGCTAACATTCTCTTTTGGCAGCCTTAACCTTTCATGGGGCTCCTGCAGAGGAAGAGCCAACCAGTTAGGAGACAGAAATGTCCACCGTGTACATTGCAGACAATGTCCTCTGCCACTCATGAAATGCATGAGTGGTGTAGGCTAAATTTAATAACGGTGATAATAATAATAAGGAAATTTATGGAACGCATAGTTAAGTCAGCTGACGTGTCCCAGCTCCAAATGTGATGCAGCGCTTGCAACAAAATTTGTTTTATTTATTTGTTTGTGTACTTACCTCTGTGCAGCCGTATTCAGGAGTTTATTATCACCCACCCTCCCCCTCCCCCGCCCCACGTCTGTGCCTGGCAGCACTCCCACTATGGGCTGCTACTGCTTCCCACTGTACAGAGCATAAAGTTCCAAAAATGGCTGAAACTATGTAGCTCCAAAGAGACAAGTTTTTAGTTTAGCGAATGGATAACTCTGATTTTCCTGTCTAAGCAATAGAGGCAGAGAGTTCCACAGCTTGGCTGCCAGAAAGCTGAAAGACCATCCTTCGATACAGGCTCTTTTGATACATCCTAGGGAAGGACTAGCTGATCTCAGGTTTCTATTTGGTGAGTAGGTTGCAACCAAAGGATGCCAATAGCTAAGGCTTTTGCTGGTGAGAATTTGGTGGCAATAGCCCATGGGTTTAAAGGAAACCCATTCCCTCAAAGGAAGCCAATCCAACTTTGCCAGAGCCTGAGCTGAGGAGAACCGTCTAGGCAGATTTAATAGAAGCAGAGTTACCATGTTCTGCACATGCTGGAGTCTCATTAGCTGTGACTGAGAGACCCCCTGTTATAGTACATTGTAGTAGTCCAGTCTGGAGATAATCAGAGACTGGACCACTGCCTTCCTAGCTGCCACTGGCAAAAAAGCAAGGATTTTTTCAAGGATTTTAAAATACGGAAATATTGTCCCACAAGGCTCATGATTTCATTGTCAAATGATAGCTTTGAGTCAAAGCAGATACCCAAAATTTTACTCTTGGCTTAGGTAAAGGTAAAAAGCCCAGGAAGTCAGACCTCCAGTCAGTCATCCAGATTGAAGGTGCTGTCAAGGATGAGGACCTCAGTCTTCCCAGCATTTAGCTTAATACAACTGAGACTCATCCAATCAGCCAGCTCTGTCAGACTTGAGCAAAGCTGCGCCACAGTGTTGGATGAATTTTGAGAAACAGTCACTTTTAACTGCGTATCATCGGTGTATGGCACAATGTTAAAGCTATAATGCTCGACACCTTCAAAGAAAAAGTTTATGTGCCAATTGAAAGGTGCATTTCTGTAGAAAGGAGGCCAACCACCGGAAAGGCCTGCCGCCAATTCCGTTGTTGCACAGTCATTCAAGAAGCAGACTATGAGACACTGTGTCAAATGCTGCGCTGAGGTCCTACAGGCGCAATGCAGTGGTGCCTCCTCTGTCCTGAGTTTGATGGATGGATTCGGAGGCAAAGAAAAGCACCAACTCTGTGCTGTATTGGGGCGAAAGCCCGATTGAGTCTTATGCAAGAGAGGTCTTGCTTTGATGAAAAAGGAAAGATGTTGATTTACATATTTTTCCGCTAGCTTTGAAACAATGGGGAGCAGCGAGATGGGTCTAAAGTTCTCTGGCTTATTGGCGTCAAACAGAGGCCTCTTTAACAGAGGTACTATGGTGGCATGTTATAGGATTGGGGAACTTGTCCATTACGAAAGGAGTTATTGAAGAGATTAAATAGCACTGGAGCTATGCAAGTTCCACCAAGCTCAAGGATGGTGGGGGAGGCGGGGTCAGAGGTGGGCCCTGATTTCACAGATGACATAATCGGTATGAAATCCTCAGTTGTAATAAATTTGAAACTCGAGAGTGCTTCCCTATCCTCTAAGGGTTCAAACCAGACTTTGAGACGGGGGCATTTCTGACAGCCTCAAGAGAGGTAGAATAAATGTATCTTAAGAGTGAAATATGAAAATATGCATTGATATGTATTGGACATAATGTGTTTTTGGATATCTTTTTTAGTCCACGCATGTCAGTATTGCCACTATAGTTGGCATAGGGATGGGATCTGGCTGAGGGCAGCAGGATCTTTTCATTGCATGGTTGATGGGAGCCAAGAGTAACAGAGCAACTGGGGTGCACCCACTACACTGCTCTATTTGGAGGGCGAGGCCAAAAATGTGGCTGCAACTCTTGAAAATTTGTGTTTTTTGTGTGATCATAAATTAACAAGGAGGACTGGTACATGTTCTTAAGGAAGGCTGGTCCATGCTCAAAATGAGATAATGTGTGCAAATTAGCTTGCTCACCCATTCTTTTTTCTGTGCACATTTTGCAAATGGGAGTCCGCGACGCCTCCTGGCAGGCGTAGATTCCAAGGCTGTCTTACTCATAAAGAGATGCTCTGGATGATGTGGCCTGGCAGGCTTAGATTCCAGCGTCATCCTGATCCTCTGATAGAGGCTCTGGGCCAAGGTTGCACTAGGAACTGGACTAGGAACTCATAGGCATCCTGGCATTTTTGTCGAACCAGCCCCTGCACGGTGCATAGTGAGCAAGCCTGAGTTTGAGGGGCAGAGCGATGCAAGTGTGACGCACTGGCTGGCCCCAGGCGGGTAGAAACGAAAGTGAGTGGATTATGCTGGCTTGCTGCTTTTATTACCGGGGGCCGATATTGCATCAGCCCTCAGTAGCCAAATTGGCCCATGCTCTTCCAGTCTCCTGGGGAACACCTGATGCCCGATGCGGTCAGTCCGGCCCTGCTTTGGACGGTGCAGCCTGGCTAGCATAGATTCCAGAGCCATCGTCATTCACAGATAAATGCTCTGGAATCTGTGTCTAGCACACTGTCCATTTCCAGGAAATGGCCAAATCAGGTAGTGACAGAAATATTCAGTGTCTGCATTCCCGACTGTACTCAAACATTCAGGAAATGCCTTGGTGGTGGAGTGAAAATGTACATTCCCATATGCACCTTAGTGGGAGACATACTGTTTCCATGTATGACATTGGAATCAGAGACTGCTGAAATCACCATGCTAGTGTAAATTATATTTATACAGATCTTACTACCCCTGGCGAGGAACTGTCGATGTGGCTCTTGAGGGCAGAATCTGCATGCCCACTACTTGTTATGCATAAAGGGCCAAGCGCAGCACCCAAACAGTCCAGCCCTCCTACTTACAGCAGATTTCAGTCACAAATTTGCACCTCTTGGCTCAGAAACAACTCCTCCATATTTATGCAAATTTAGTTGAGCAGATCAGTGGACTCCTTATTGGGATAAACTGGATTGTAAATTTAGACATGTATTTTGCAACTATTCCTCTCTGCTGGACACTTTACTTTTACTGAAGAGAATTATCTGTATGATAACGGTTTGATAACAAAGGCAGAGCTCGGGCTGATGTTTAAACTTCTTTGCCTTAGGCTGTAACAAACTGCCACGATTTCATGTATGATGGAGCACTGAACACAGACTTCACTTGTAAAAAGGACGCAGCATAGTAGCCTATCATGCCCAAAAGAGAGCCGTGATGCAATAGACCAGTGGTTCTTAACCCATGGTCCGCGGTCACAGGGGTTTTGCTATACCTACTCAGGGGTTTCGTGACTGTTTAAAAAAATTTAATAATGTTAAAATTAATAAATACAAATAGTAAAGTATATACAAATGATATAGAAAAATGGAAATCTGCAAACTATTTCAATATTTCATTGTAAATTACACACAATTGTACAATACTTGAGCTTTTGTTTGGTGTATACGTATTTCTGTACATTTGTGTATTGTTTTGAGGTTCAAAACATAAACATTGCTTCCTATAATGATTCAGTGGGGTTTCCTGGATTTCAGTAATGATTTAGTGGGAAGTGAAAAGGTTAAGAACCGCTGCAATAGACCTAAAATGTTTCTTCACTGGCCTTGTTTTATCATGAACGTGCTACAGTGACATTAAAGCATAAACAAAAAAATCTCGCTCAGCCTTTTACGATATTTCTTGGGTGAAGAGTGAGTGAAATGGTAAAAATGTTCCCTAGGATAATGAGCGCATTTTTTCACACACAATTATTCAAAACTATGAGCAATAAGCGAAGGCACTGTGGTGGTGTCCTACATGAGAATTTAGCTCTGAAATATACCTCTTCTGTCACATGAGGTATCACATGAGATGTCTTAGGTAGACTTTTTCTAGCAAAACATGTCTCGCGGTACACACCAGGTATACAAAAACACGTCTTGCAGCACAAAGCAGCTTCAGAATTTCTGTGACACATTTTCTCCTAATCACTTGTCCTGCGTAACCAGGGTAAGCAGGTGTCGTTCCGGCTAGTCCCAATAAAAAAAAACCCATTCACGTGTAGAGTTGGTAACTGAAGCGGTATATCTTGGTTCTCCGCAATTTTTAACACGTGTCTGCATAATCATAGGGTTTAGTGGTCATGCATCCTCCGCCTGGAGGTTTTACCTTGGTTGTAAACAGTAGTGATAAGTGATGTGATAGTGACAGTGTAGAGTGAATACTAAAAATCTCTTCTTACCAGAATAATTACTTTATTCGTTCTGGATTCTAGAAAAAATAGAAATAAAAAATTGTTGTGTGAAATGAGAGAAATTAGGGCTCTCGCACACTCAGTTTAGTGAATGTTAAAGGTCGACATGTTTTAGCCCTCAGGTGCCAATGAGGTCAAGTGGGCTTTCTTCAGGACCAAAGTGATAGTTGTGTAAAGACCGCGGGCGTCTCTGTGAGTGTTGGGCAAATAGGTATATCATTGATTGCCTATTTTCAGATCTCAAAGGAGTTGATATGTAATTCTGCTTTTTTCAGGTCGCTGGGTACCTGCGTGTGACGTTAATTATGCCACGATTCAGAAAAGGGGGTGGTGATGAACAGAGTGTCTGAATTAAGCAGACCACTCTTACCCAGTCCAAAGATCAGGGCTTGATCCATCACCGTTATTTATCTCACTGCACCATCCCAGCTCAGAACCTGGCTATATGCAAATCAGTCTGTCCCTGGCCCAGTGCATCATGGGAACAGGGCAGACTAAACTACCAAGCCAATTCTTCACCAGAAAGGAGACAAGCTACCGGGGACCGGTTTCTGGCATTTCAGCCTTCTTCGGCCCGGCTTGCTTGAATCCTGATGGTGTAGTGAGAAAGGGACTCATGTCTGAGTATACCCTGCCACACCTATAGTGGCCAAAAACGATTCAGAAAAGGGGGTGGTGATGAACAGAGTGTCTGAATTAAGCAGACCACTCTTACCCAGTCCAAAGATCAGGGCTTGATCCATCACCGTTATTTATCTCACTGCACCATCCCAGCTCAGAACCTGGCTATATGCAAATCAGTCTGTCCCTGGCCCAGTGCATCATGGGAACAGGGCAGACTAAACTACCAAGCCAATTCTTCACCAGAAAGGAGACAAGCTACCGGGGACCGGTTTCTGGCATTTCAGCCTTCTTCGGCCCGGCTTGCTTGAATCCTGATGGTGCAGTGAGAAAGGGACTCATGTCTGAGTATACCCTGCCACACCTATAGTGGCCAAAAACGATTCAGAAAAGGGGGTGGTGATGAACAGAGTGTCTGAATTAAGCAGACCACTCTTACCCAGTCCAAAGATCAGGGCTTGATCCATCACCGTTATTTATCTCACTGCACCATCCCAGCTCAGAACCTGGCTATATGCAAATCAGTCTGTCCCTGGCCCAGTGCATCATGGGATTGTGCTTGCTCTCCTGCCCCCTCGTTGTGCTTGCTTGCTTTCCGACCCCGCCGGTTGTGCTTGCTTTCCGGCCCCCCCCGGTTGTCCTTGATCTCCTGACCCCTGGTTGTGCTTGCTCTCCTGACCCCTGGTTGGGGGGTCTCTCTGTGTGTGGGGGGCTCTGTGTGTGTGTGTGTGTCTGTGGCTCTGTGTGTGGCTCTCTGTGTGTGTGTGGCTCTGTGTGTGTGTGTGGCTCTGTGTGTGTGTGTGTGGGTGGCTCTGTGTGTGTGTGTGTGTGTGTGTGTGTGTGTTGGGCTCTGTGTGTAGCTTTTTTGGTAGGTGGCTCTGTGTCGGTGGCTCTGTCTGTGTGTGTGTAGCTTTTTTGGTAGGTGGCTCTGTGTGTGGGTGGCTCTATGTGTGGGTGGCTCTCTGTGTGGGTGGCTCTGTGTGTGGGTGGCTCTGTGTATGGCTCTGTGGGGGTGGCTCTGTGTGGGTGGCTCTGTGTGGGTGGCTCTGTGGGTAGCTCTGTGGGTGGCTCTGTATGTGTGTGTGGGAGGCTTTGTATGTGTGGCTCTGTGTGGGTGCAAATGCAATAGGTCTCGCATTTGTGAGCCCTTAAGCTATTGGCATTATAAATGACAATGCCATTTATTTATGATTTAAAAACAAAAAAAAATGTCATGAGCAGTGCCAATAGCTCGGGAAGGCCCAATATAAGAGTTTGATAAATCAGCCCAATTTTTTTTTTCAAAATCAAATCCATAAGTAAATTTTGAACAAAAAGAGTTGGATTCCCAATCAGGTGTCTCTCTAAATAACTACGGATCTGTAGGTATTTAAAAAATACGTGGGAATCCAAAGCAAACTTCACTTTAAGAAAGAGAAAAGGAGCAAGACTCTCCTGCTGAGCTAAATCTCCCAAAACAACAATAACATGCATCCTCCACCTAATTGTAATGTGGTCCTGAAAAATGTGTGGTAGTAATCTAGCTGCTGCAAGGGGTGTATAATAGTTAATATTAAAAATTTACCATTTCCGCAGCACTTTCTTCCAAATCGAATACATGGCCATGATAACTCTAAATGTAGTTTTTTTATAATAACTTGGTTCGAGAACAGTTAATAATATTCCTTTCACGTCCTCACCCAGCCCAATTGCAAAGACAGAGGGGCTGCAACACACTGGAAGTACCGCTCTATCTCCAAACAATGGAACAGCAAGATGTTGTAACAATGCTGCCCAATTGTACAGCAACAGATTGGGGACTGACCAGCCACCCCGATCCACAGGCAACTGCATCCATCTCGAGGCCCTTCGGGGCTGACAATAGCTCCATAAAATCCTATTACAGCATATCTCTAACCTAGCCATACTGGTCCATGCAAATTCTAACGGGATAGTTCTAAAGAGATACAAAAGTTTTGGTAGTACCAGCATCTTTAGAACATTTCTCCTTCCAAACAGGGATAGGTGCAGATTATCTAATCTATGTAAGGTTGTACCATCTGAATCTGTAATAGGAAGGATGTTCATTTCAGGGAGTTGTTCCACCGCTGCTGTAATAGTCATGCCTAAGTACATTGCACTTGAGACCACTGGTGCATTGGATGGCCCCATAGCTAATGATTGGACCACCTGGGTGTTTTGAGCATTAAGTTTATAGCCCGAACACCGGCCAAATTGCCTGGCCAAAATCTTTAAAGCCAGAAACGGGGTTCCCACATCGCTTGTCAATACCACAATATCGTCTGCATAAGCCAGAACTTTAAACTCAAAGATATTAACCCTTACTGGAAGTATTGACAAGGCAGACTCAATTCTGCTTAAAAATGGATCAATATATAGAACGAATAGCAGGGGCGAGGAGGGACAACCCTGCCTGGGGCCCCTGCTAATAAAAAAAGGGCTCGAGGTTATACCAGAGATGGATACGGTTGCCCGCGGCTTGATGTAGAGTGCCTGTAGAGCCTGAATAAAACCGGAGCAGAACCCCTTCCACCCCAAAACTTTCCACAGGAACCCCCATGCAACCCTGTCAAACGCCTTCTCCACATCTAACAGGATTACGCCGAGGGGGGACCCGGTGGCTTGGGCCCAGTCTAGGAGAGCAATAACACGACGAACATGGTCCGCCGTGACTCTGCCCGGAATAAATCCGTGCTAGCGGATAGAGACTAAGTGAGAGATGACTAAAGCTAATCTGGTGGCCAGAATCTTAGCAAAAATCTTGTTGTCCGTATTGATCAGAGAAATCGGGCGGAATGATGCTGGATTGAGAGCAGGCTTGTTCTTTTTTTTAAATAAAATAATATTTGTATAGAATCTGGTATGTGACCAAGCTGGGCCTCCCTAAGGGCCCGATGTAGGTAAATCTACATTTACCACTTCATAAATACCGAATCATACCGAATCGGTATTTATGAAGTGGTAAATTAGAGGGGGGGAGATGTAGGTATTTCAGATTCGGTAAATACCGAATCTGTAAGATTCGGTATTTATCGATTCTGTAAATACCGATTCGGTATCCCCCATTGCTTCCTATGGGCCTTGAAGCCCATAGGAATCAATGGGGATTACCGAATCGGTAATTACCGATTCGGTAATTACCGATTTGTGCAAGGGTGCAGGGGGTGTCACTTTGACACCCTCCAGCACCCCAAAAAAAGGCATGTGAGCCATGTGGCACACAGACATGCCCTAGGGGCATGTCTGTCTGTCACATGGCATAGGTGTGCATGCACACATGTGCATGCACACCTGGATTCGGTATTTTAACACCCAATTGGATTGGGTGTTAAAATACCGAATCTGAAGGGCCTGTGGGACTGAAAGTAGTCCCACCTACATCCCAAATTTAAAGAATCGGTAAAATTACCGATTCTGTATTTTTGCGATTCGGTAATTTTACCGAATCGGTAAAATACCGAATCGGACACAAAAAGGTCCCCTACATCTCAGTAGGCCAAATACCGGTCGGAAACGGCCGAAATCGGCCGTTTCCGACCGGTATTTGGTACCTACATCAGGCCCTAAGTATTGTTGGGAGATCTTCGCGAATTTCCAAACGAAAAAATACTATAAAACTTCAAAGGAATGGAGTCCGGGCCGGCTGCCGTACCCTTAGCCATTGTGTTTAACACAAGTTCAACCTCCTCCCATTCTATAGGCGCCGCTAAAACTAAGTTTTTATATTGTGTCTTCCTGATGAACCTAGTCCTTCAAAATTCTAAGTGGGATAATAAACTTGGTCAGTCAGGAACTGATATCATGCATTCACTGGAGCTATCAAATATGGTTTTAATATCAGGTAGCTTGCACTCACAATCATTTATGGCTCTAATTGATCTGTACTATACCCCGGCTAAAATTTCTAAGTGGGGAAGCAATCGGGCCATAGCTGTCTGAGATGCGGCTTAGTAGCTGCTAACGACATACACATTTTTTTTAGTTGCCCCAATCTCGCTTTATTTATTCAAGATGTCCAAACATTTATTAACATTAGGGGTGGGCGGCCAGCTACGCTCCGTGCACGGAGTGTGCGTAGTGCCGTCTACTCCACATTTTGCGTAGCGGGCGTAGCCAGGCGGCACTACGCATGCTCCGCAGACGGAGCGTAGCTGGCCGCCACCCTCCTCCCTCCCGCCCTCCCTAAATACTTTAAATTAAAAGTGTAAAATAATTAAAAGGCACTTACCTTGCCCGCCGCTGCCCGCCGCGTCCCCGGGGCTCGCTATCTTCATTCTGCCGTCTTGTTTACTAATGCGTATGCGCGGGCGGCCGCGCATGCGCATTTCTCATGAAAAAATGCGCATGCGCGGCCGCCCGCGCATGTGCATTAGTAAACAAGACGGCAGCAATGAAGATAGCGAGCCACGGGGACGCGGCGGGCAGCGGCGGGCAGCGGCGGGCAAGGTAAGTGCCTTTTCATTGTTTTACACTTTTAATTTAAAGTATTTAGGGAGGGCGGGAGGGAGGCCTGCGGTGCGTAGTGGGGCTACGCGGAGTGCGGAGGTGGGCGTAGTTTCTCGCCCACTTCAGGTAGCTCCGCGAAGCCCCACTACGCCCACTACGCCCAGGGTTAATTAACATTAGTCTTAAAATATCCGTGGTGCTATCTCCTGAAGTAGTAATACTGGGATGCGAGACAGGTGTGGTGGACTTTGGACCGTGCTATTCCTCAGCTTTAATATTTATAGCGATGTCTATATTACGTTTATGTATTACATCGGAATGGATCAGCTCAGATTCCCCCACATTTGCGAATTGGCGAGCCAGGTTTCTGTGTCTGCATAACTTAGAGTTGGCAGTGTATTTGCGGGTAGGCAAGAGGAGGCGAGAGAGGGGGTTGCAAATTTGGGCTTCATTTGTTCATTGGCTGAATAGTTGATTACCCGATTGGCTTTATATATTGCTGTTGTCCATTGATATGATATTAGATTAATCTTCTTACCCTATACAATCTAATTGCCTTCTGTTACTTCTGTAATTTTTTTTGTCCTATGCATTAAGTTGTTCTAAGGATTTTATGGGTGTCATGATTCGTTCTAATGCTAAGCCAAATGATGTAATTTTGCAAGCTGAACAATAAAACATTTTTTTTAAAAAGCAATGCCAATAGCCCTACCTTTAATAATATAAATGACAATGCCATTTTTTTATGATTTAAAAACTAAAAACAAAAAAAAAAATGAGCAATGCCAATAGCTCTACCTTTAATAATGCCGAGACCATTGCATTGTAAATGCTTGTTTTTTCTCTGTGGCCTTCATCTGTCATTCTAGTGGTATAATCTATTTATAGCTCCTCACCCACGCACACAAGGCATTCCACAACACCGGACCGGCATAACTCAACAGACGACTCACCTTTTACACCCGAAACCACCAGCTCCGCTCCGCAGACCTCGCCCTTGCCACCGTTCCCGGCATCCGAAGAGCGACCACCGGCGGCAGATCGTTCTCCCACCTCGCCACCAAGATCTGGAATACCCCTCCCCATCCTCCTACGGCACACCCAGGACCCACTAACCTTCAGGAGGCTACTTAAGACCTGGCTGTTCGAGTAGTAGCAGCACCCATCCCTTTCCTCCCCAGCACCTTCAGACCCTCACGGGTGAGTGGTGCGCTTTACAAATGTTTGATTGATTGATTGATTGTTTTAGGTTTCATATGGAAATATTATTTGATGCGCCTTAAAATATAATTTTATTTTAATTTGTTTGGTTCAAAGTACTTAATGAGATTACACTGCATATGAAATCCAGTGTCCATCAGGAAACCCGGAAGACTCCTTGCTGTGGTGGGTCATATTGTCCACCTCTCAGAATGAGAGACATTAACACGCAAGTGTAGTAACACACCTTGGGAAACTAGCTTTGAAATAATAAGTTGGCAGTCTTACAAATGGTTGACGTCTCTGCATTGTCACATTCTCCCAGGCTTGAGCCCTCTTCAGAAACTGAGAGATAAAAAATGCATGCACCATAAAGAAAGATTTGCATATATCTTGCTAACCTGATATGGAGTGCGAACGAGCTGTGATAAATTTTGCTAGACCAGTTGATGCTACAGAAAATGTGTAATATATATGGTAATTCAAAGCAAAGCTAATACTATTTTCCTCATAGTATATGTACTGATAATATGTTCCAGCATTGCCTGTGAAGCTTGCAATATTAAAAGAAAATTCAATTTTTTATTAAGTTCTTTCAGCAAAGAGAATCCTATGATACTTGAGAAAAGAGCCGGAGAGCACAATGTGCAGGTGCTACTGAGAGGCGGGCTTCGTGCTTCCTTCGCCCAGCGCTCCATCAATATTCACACAAAAAATAGGTTGCATAGGTTCCATGACAAAGCATCAACAGCACCTGATTTACTTGTTAGATTTGGTGGGTTGTTGGTCCCAAGGCACTCCCTTTTGAGGAGCAACAATAAATATTTGCCATTTCCGACTGAATGTTTGTTGTCAGGTGAAATAGTGCACAACGCACAAAGCCTTTAGAATGTAACTGTATGGACTTGAATTCTTTGTTGTTAAAGTCATGTTAGACTCGGGTAAGGAATCACTTACACTGCATTATAATCATCTGCTTCGTGGTCTGGAGTTCAGAACACCAACAGGCCTCGCCCTGCCCGGCTTTGATGAGTGCCCTGCGCGCACATGGCACTCTTCCGGTGCAAGGCTTGCCCTTTACTATTACAGAAGGCCGTAAAGCCCCCCTTTTAATGACTAATGCGTGGGTGGCTGTCCCAATGCATGCGCTTTCAGTCAAAAGCATTCCTTGGTTGGCATTAGGCCAAGCCCCAGGCACCCTCGGGACGGCCTACATTGCATGGTGCCATCCTGGGGAGGTAGGTGGACATAGTGTACAGTTACCAATGGGGCGCTCCAGCACTTATTGTTCCATTTCAGATATTTACAGAGTGCAAGAGAGGGAAAAACACACAAATTGGAAAGACAGAGGAAGAATAAAGATGGCAAAACGGTTACAAGCAAAAAGCAGGAAACCTGCAAGAGCAGGTAAAACGGGCACAGAGTGTCTGGTAATGGATTATAGACTACCAGCCTAGGCATTCGGCATAGTGACGTTTAACTACACCAGCCACCGGCTTCCGAGCAGACCCTTGGGCACGGGCGTGCTTTCTTTCACTAATTACCATCCGCACGCACCACCGGCTGTTTTGGAGCCGCAAGGAGAACCTAATGGGGTGTGGCAAAAATACAAAAAGGAGAGGACAAACGTTATTAATTCAGCATTTTAAGAAATAACAAACATGAGACTGACTGAAAAAGCTTTTCCTGTGTACTCCTACCTATGAAAACAAGCACCGGCAATGTCAATATGTCTGACTTAGGAATGAAGAATCTTAGTGTCCTTTATGAGCTAAGCACGAAATAAGTAATTATGCATCGACTTTGTCACTCATCTTTGTGCTCATGCATCCATTCATTCATGCACTGACTCATTCTTGCATTCACCCGTTGACACAACCACAATAAAACATGCACAAACTCAACAATATATGCAAGAACAATAAAATAATACAAATAAATAAAAAGAAACTTGCTGCTGTCTAAAGACAGCAGGAATACATTTTTGCAAAAAAGAAAAGACAAATAGCAGTGAAGGTCTGTCTTGCAGTGGTATTGCACAGTCATTTGTTGTTTTGAAGTTCGAGCAAGGCTTCCACCTTTAAAGCCAATGTGTTGGCCATCTTTGAATTGTAAAGCAATGATACACTGTGGACAAGAGCTCTCTAAAATGGTCATTTTGGTTTAGAGGGAATGGCCATGTGCAATGCAGCACACTGCAGGTGAAAAGAGAGGGAAGCAAGCAGCTCGTCATTACTGTCTGAGTAGCTGTACTATCCTCTTAGTAAAAATTAAACTGAAAAGTGGACAGGTAAAAAAAATGAAAGGGGATCTATAAAAGGAGCAAAGTGAAAAACAAAGGCTAGCCAAACGGCCCTGACATTCAAAACACTTATTTTCAAGGTGTGTACATGTGATCAGAAAATGCCATCATTCACAGGAAAGAGAACGAATAGCTGAAATGGATTGAATAATTACCGTTCATTAATTATCATTAGCGTGCTACTCATCGAATAAGGGCATCAACACCTCATCAGGGGTAGCAATCGCTATATAAGTGCAAACATTTTTCGTCTTCTGTCCCTCCACTATCCTTCTCATTCCAAATAACTGACTAACATATCCACCATTCAAACTACTTTTATATTTTCACAATACTAATTCACCACTAACCCTATATGGATTTCGTAGTCGCGTGCTACTCGCCAAACAAGCGCTTTAACACCTCATCAGGGGAAGCAAGTGCTATGTAAATGTAAACCTTTTCTCTATTATGTCCCTACACTATCCTTCCCAATCCAAATAACTGACTAACATATTAACCACTCAAATTAGTTTCATATTTCACTATACGAATGCATCACTAATCATTTATGGGTTCTGGAGTAGCGTGGTACTTGCCGAAAAAGCACTTCCACGCCTCGTCAGGTATAGTAAGTGCTTTATTTGTATTGATATATGTATTATTTCATGATCTTTTTATGACAAGAACCTGCAAACAGCTAAGCCTCTCAGGCCATTCCAAGAAAACATAGCAAGAATTATTACAATACAAGTGTTCTATCCCATGGGTCTGTCAAAGGGGGTAACCAAATCCAAAATATTTCCCTACAAAGATAATCTTAAAGATTACAATGTATACAATACCAGCCTGAAGACTTTAACTTGGTGCAAAAATATTCCACCCCAAAAAGGCCAACTGTCTTTAACATATGTGTTACATAGTAAATAAACCAGGCCTACTGCATTTGTCATAACTTTTTTCATAATGAAAAATCAGACCTTTGGAATCTGAAATATCTTTTCCTAGTGAACCAATCAGGCCTATAGCTGGTATCATTGGCTTGTCATCATAATCAAACCAGGCATACTGTAAGGAGTTTAAACGTCCACACAAGACAACCATCCAGCATACAATTACAAATTTACAAAAGTAGATAAAACTACTGTCGACAAAGCAAAATGCTATCTCTCATAAGAGGGTCTAGCAAGGAATGTCAAAGTTCAAGTCTCCTATCTGGTTTATATCGGTTTATATCGGTTTATCACACAGGGCAATTAACACCAAAACCCATGTCTCCTACATTAATCTTTTTGATTCCATATAAAAAGTACCTGTCTGTAGGCTTTAATACAGAATAATAACAATCCACCCATAAATCCTTATTGACTTAACTTATTCTTTTTACAATCAATATGGCAGTCCTACTGCATTTATCATACTTTTTCATAAGAAGCAAACAGGCCTATAGCCTTTATCATTGTTTTGTCTCAGACCTACTGTCTTTTGCATAAGGTTTCTCACAAGGCAACCATCATGTACACTGTAGTAAAATTTCACATATTTATACGATTACAGTTGACAAACCAATATAAAATCCTTCCTACAAGAGCCTAATTAGAATTATTGTAGTGTACATCTTTTGCCTAGTGGTTTGTCACCACACCACAACCCTTACCTTCTACTGTATTCTGTAATTACCATGAAGCAAAATGTAGGCTTTAGTCCAGCGCAATAGCAATCCATCTATAAAAGACTATTCTCTATAACAGAAAAGAAGTAAGTCAGGCCTGCTAGTTTTCCTGTAATATTTGATAATAAACAGATCAAACTTATGGAATATGGCATAACTTTTCCCAATGAACCGAGAAGGCCTATAGCCTTTACCATTGTCTTAACACCAAAGCCAACAATGGCCTATACAAGTGCGTGTAAACTGGCAACTATCACGCATACTGTTATACAGTTATCGATCTCAAATTATTTTATTAGGTATTTTCACTAGAGAAACACAAAAGAACAGCATCTGGTACATGGTGTACAAAAATATAACAGCTTCAATAATATGTTAAACAAGGAGTATTGTCCCCAGTAATATACGAGAAGTGTAGAATACAAAGTACAAGCTGATAAAAGATACTGTACACTAACGAATAATCTTCATATAATCTATAAAATAAAGAGTAGAGAAAATTAAGAGAAGAAACATATAAAGAAACTATTGTAAAAGAATAAGAGAAGAAAAGATACATTGAATCAGAGCAATAAGAGGCCTACCCATTTTTATGTTAGGCATTATATCAACATACGTGTGTTGGGGAGAAAAACCTATGGTAGTAGAGTTTTCTGGAATCAGTACGCCTGAGAGTCCAAATAGTATTTTACTCATCCTTAACTACTATTTGTGTTTAAGAGGATATGTGGCAGGGTCATATCTTATAGATAGTACCTGTGCAATGATCATGGAGGTTTATGTGTAGTGAAGTATTCATCTAGTCTATCCCACATGAGTCTGATAGACGGTTTCCAGGGAGAGTTTTGAAGAGCGATATTGTATGCGTCCCTGAAGTGAGTAATCCCTGCCCACTACAGCAATCTGTAAGATTCCATGTGTAAGAGCATTTTTAATAAATAGAAAATAATGCCTGTTTAAAAGTGTTTACGTTAGCATAACCCGGCCTAAGTTGTTTACTAGGCCAAAGTTAGCCTGCAGTAACACTCATTTTCCACTTAGAGAAAAAATGTAACTTTTAAAATTACATGAATTAACTTCTTACATGTGTGTTCCTTGAGAAGAAAGCTGAACGTCCCTGTTGTTGCAACATTTTAAAGGTCCTTTGCCTGGGTCTGCTGTAATTCACTGCACTCTATTATTTTCACTTGTTGCATAAATGTCACGTTATTTTTCTCATTTCCGTGGTATGTCCTATTATAATTATGCATAAAAGTAGGTGTTTCTAAATGTTCTTAATTGAAGTATCTAATTTTCTTGTTTTATTATTGGCTTGTGCAAATGATGCCAGATCTTACCAAGAGTGCACTTTCACTGTCTGAAACTTGTATAATGTGCCCTGTGTGGGAGATGTGGCAGACCTTTCCCGCTTTTTAAGCCGTGCAGGCTCCACATTAGCCTGCCTCTTTGATTTATGCTTAAAGGTACAAACTGAGCAGTTTCTATATCTTTCTGCTACTTTAGATTTTCCTTGACTTTTGAACAGAGCAAATTTGTGCGAATCCGATTGATGAACTGTATTTTTGGTTCTGGATATTTAGTTGCTTTGGGGATTTACCTCAAGTTATTACCTCTCGCAATTGGTATTATTTGGAGAATTATTAATGCTCATTCTAATTTGACTTACAACTTTTTGCTTCCTGCAATGACTCATAAAATTGAATAAACCTTTATGGTCATTATACTTAGGATACTGATGAATTCCTTTTTATCCTAATGTTTTTTCCCCTTTCCCACTCCTTTTCTTCCCCTCCATGTAAAACTATAAAGACTTTAACCCTTTCGATGCTCATGGCGAGCTCAGCTCGTCATGATGCACGGTTGAGCTGTGCTCATGACGAGCTGAGCTCGTCATAAAACGATGATAATGACAAAAAGTCAGTATAGGAGGGGAAAACACCTAGCAGCCAAGGTGTTAATATTGTTCTCATGTTCCTAATACCATATGTAAATTGCTGATTACTTACCATATTTGTTGTGTTGTATTATGGTATTTATTGCTTCTAAATTAAGTCTTTTAAACACACAAACATAAAATAGCCAATTGGAAAGATGTGCCTTTTTAGGTCGAAGTCTACCAGACAACACAACTGTCTGGTTTTGAACAGACTTCTTAGGGTTATTCTGAAATCTTTCCTGAAAATGCATTCCACCCATTCCTTGTGATTGGCCTTGTGGTTTGTACGTTGCACTTGCTTGCTTCCTATTTGATGGCTTCATTTATTTTAGGCTTCTTGTATTTTCAACAAGGGTTCACTTTCTGGAAAGAGGTCCTTAAAGCTTCTTATCTTGCCACTTTTACTGAGCATTCAAAGACAGAGATCAAATGAGAGGCTTTGTCTTTTGAGGGAGCTTGGTGTTCACTTTTCTATTGCTGACTTCATAATTTGAGGATTTATGTGACATTCTTGTTAGATACAGGGGGCGGGAAAAGAAAGTTTTTTTCCAGCAGAAACAACACATTTTAAACGTGTATAAATTAACTATACAAATATTTCAGAATATATCAGAATTAGGAAAGCACAAATGAAGCACACGTTTTTATAATTCGGAATTGTGGTGGATATATCAAAATTATCAAAATACATTGATACACTAGGTGATATCATTCACAAACATCATTTGTTCATGCATAGTTTTATCAGTATAGGTGTTTGTGCAAATGTGATAGTCATTTCTATTAAAAATGTGCTGTCTGTAATAGCAGTGAGCTACCACATAATGCATACTCCACTATACGACACTCTACTCTATGACACTGCACTCCATGCCATTTTATGACAGTCTACTTCATGCCACTCCACTCTTCACCACTCCACTCTGTGGTACTTCACTCTCCTCTACGTTACTAACTTTTAACCATGCTGTACAGCTGCCACACTGGTGTACAACTTGGATAAAACACATTGCCAATGCTCCTACATAGATGTACAGTATCAAAAAGTGTGGTCGCTGCAGCAAACAAAATTTTCATGCAATTATCGTAGCATAAAAACACAACACAAATTTAAATGTGGTCTAAATCCTTTTCAGTGACTTTATATTGTTCAAGGATATCTGATGCAATTCAATTTAAAGCATTTACAGATAGGAGCCATACAATTGCTCATTGGAACAAATGTGCAATATTTTACAGTGCTCTGGGTGAAGTAGGAAAAAGGAATGGGGGTGGAGTGTTCAAGTGTAGGTAGGGGACAAGGAAAGGTAATAGTGACATATACACCAACGTAGTTTGTTGTATACGTTTTCATACATGGTCAAATGTTCCCAATGTAATACATAACTCAACAGGACCCAGAATTAGTTTTATGTGGTGTCACTAGAGTTTGTATTTCGAATGTTGTTGACGTTTTGACCCCTTAAGTCAGGACAGGTAGTGGTCCTTGGGGTGGGGTCTTCATCCGGACTGGGGGAGCACCTGTGGGTAAACAAACGGTGTGTGAGGGTGTATATTAAAAAAGGTGTGAATGCTACTGGATCTAGGAGGTATGAATACCTACTTGTAGAAAGACTGGGGGACGAAATCCCCTGTATTCACTAAGAAAGTTGGGCTTGAATAAACTCCTAAGTGGGGAGAGGGAAAACAAAGAGATAACACGTAATACTGGGTGGGGCACATCCCAGATGTGAGTGACGCTATCTCAAAAGGGAGGTGGCGTTACATACTCCAAGTAATTCGAAGTAGTCAGAAGCTGACTGATAAGGAACATATAGGTGTATCCTAGATTGAAGATTGGGGCATATCAATGGCACAACTGCAGCACAGTCTGCTTGCAGGTGCTGGGAACAATCCCCTCATTCCTGGAAAGAAAATAAATTAAGAATAGAGGGATTGGGTGCATCAGCTGTGGTAAACTGTGATAAAGAATAAGTGATCACAGTACAAACGGTATTTAATAATGAAAAGATAAGCAGCCCTCTAGGGGACAGAAGACTACATGCGTAATAAGCCCCGGACGGTAAAAACGTCTGGCAGCATATGGCCATTAATACTAGTCGCCACCGGTTCATGCGGCTTACAAGGAACCAAATGCTCATAAAATCCATTTACAGTGTGGGGTATGAAAAAAGATTGGACGCCTTCAACGTCGCAGTAACAGATTAATCATGTAGAGGCGGTCGACAGATAGACGAAAAACAAAAGGCACCGTTGCAATGGGCGATTAGCCTGTTAATGCGATGCACGGGCTATGAAAATCTAATGGTCTAGAGAGTGACGATTAAAAAGACCTGTGAGCCTTGACCCGCTTACCTCTCCGGATGGTCTTGCCCAGATGTGGGGAACCGGAGAGCGGCGGTGAGCCTGAATTTAAAAGATAATGGGGTGCGCACGATGACGTTTGAGCGTGGTATGTCATGATTGCATGGTGACGTGGCAGGGACAGCACAAGAGTACAGTAGGAGCATTCTGTATGTGCTGCATCAGTGGTAGAGCCAGCACATATTGGCAGAGAAATGTCGGGTTCGTACCTTGTACAGTAATAGGAATGTGATCGGTCTGCAGTCACATACAATAAATTTATCAAGCATTCTGAATGGTATAATGTAAGTCGATCGAACCTGTGTCCCGGAGTGTGGAATACACGGGGCTACATAGATGTAGCCTGTTGGCTTTGCCAATGCTTCTTTTGCCTCTGAAGCTAAATTGTGTAACTTTGCTCCAACTTTAAAGGAAATTGAAAATCTGAGACAATTCAAACAAAAACTTAAAGCCTTGTTTATACCACTTAACCAGAATAGTTTATGCACAAAGAGCCTTTATCTCTTATCTCAAAGTTCCAAAAGACTGCTCTGAATAAAAGGTGGACTGTTCAAGAAAATAAAACATAACATATCATAACATTCAAGTGTACCTTTCCTTCTTGGGAAAGTATTAGTAAACCTACTAGGAGGGAGGACTGGCCCCCAGTCCACTCTTATCGAGAAGAGGGCAATAGAGTTGCAAGCATGTTGTTTTTGCATGTACACATTGTAGTGTAGTTCCTATATTCCCAATAGGCTCTGCGCATTGGAATAACATAAACAGCAGTTTAGACGTAGGACTGAGGTCGACTAGGTCTCTACTGAATATGTTAGACTTAATTAGGTATGCCAGCCAGCTCAGAGGTCACTAGAAACTTTCTCGAAAGAACAGGGAGGAGTTAACTTCCCTGATTAGACAAGAAGGGATTAGCTTCTGACAACCGCATAAACATGACAACTTTGTTCCCTCCAGAATAAGGAGTATATCTCCAGAGTCGTGTGAAAACAATAGATAGCTATTTCACTCAGTCAATCGTGCATACTTAGTTTATTATTAATTTTAATACTGTTGCTAAATTTCTGTTTCATGTGTATTGTGATAAATCTTGTATGAAATGTATTTTTGTTCATTTCTTTGTATGGTTTTTAACAAGCCGAATAAAGATATTTTGACTGACTGACTGACTGTGCATACTTAGTTTCACCAGAGTGCAGAGAAATAGAGAGACTGGCGTTTTCAATAAAAAGGTTTTATTTATTGAGCAGTCTTCTTTCTCATGCAAGAGAAGTGAATTGCCACAATTGCAATACTTATCATAAAGTAAAGTGCGTACAGTAAAAGGAGTATTATGAAATAATACTGTAAAAGCATTGATATGGTTTCTGAGCCATATGATACTTAAAACGGATAAAATATATACAGTTACATACAATGATAAAAGTTGACTAAACATACTCAACTGGTGCTTCTAAATACGCCTACCCCGGTGTACCTAACCTAAGCCTAGTACGTGGGAAGGAGTAAGGGAGTTGCAGTTTAAGTTAAGTTAGTTTTGCCAAGAATCTGAATCAAGAATTCTCTAAGGATCTAATCAGCTCCGTACCTTGGTTTTAGAATGAAGGAGGTCTTGTATCTCGTTCTCAGAACTCGATCTCCCAGTAACCCGCAAGGGTGACTGGAAACACTGGAGGTGGATTTTCTCGGCAGGAGAAAAGACAGCGTCTTTCTCAGTGTGTCAAATGGGAAGGACGGCTTCCTTCGGCACTCGCATCAGCTGGGCTTCGGGTAAGTAGATAGCCGCTCTGCTCCAAACCACCGTGTGTTGCTTAAGGCAAATGCTGGTATATTTATATCTGGAAGGTGCTGTGTTTGCCGTAAGGTTGGACATAAGTCCAATAAGAACTGTCACTAAGAACTGGCAGTTCTTTCAGGACTCGCAGGAGTTCTAGGACAAATCAAAACAAAAGCAGGGGGAATTCCCGGGTTGCTGGAGGTTTGGTTTGTTTAAAGAACGCGTTGTACTTTCTAGGAGTCTAAGGAAGTAGCCTTGCCGTATTTGGACTGCATTGGCTATGACTAAATATGGATATGATTCTTATGCCTTTATAAGGATATGATTTGTTATAACCACATGAGGGCATAAATCGGGAATATTTAATTAGGGTCCCAGATACGTTCACAATAGCATACTAGTACCATACACAAGTTTTTCATGGCCTAGCTTGACAGCACAGCTGGCACCAGATTGTTATGTGGGAATCCCCAGGAGAGAGCATTTGGTTCCACCCACATGGTGGGAGCTAGGAGTACATATATTATTTGGAAATAAGTTGTATGCTTTCACAAAAAAGTGCTTGCCCTCCCTACAGCTGTGATCATTTTGCTTATCCAGCTGCCTGAGCTTCAACTTTCAGGGTCACTCACATGACATTGTAATGCTATTAAAGTGTCTTAGATAACAAGATAATTTCTGTTGTTTTTCTCTGGCAGCAGCACAGATAGGGGAGGGCGGACATTGTATTTTTATGTCTGGCTTGACAGTGCAGCTGTCACCTGTCCTTTTAACCTACATCAATATTATTCCACAGTTCTTTGCTTCCACGCAAATATATGTAGAGACCTATGGTATCTATCTGTAATGCTTCACATTACCATACAACATAAATTTAAAGTCCGACCTATTGGCATTTCCAAAGGTTATTAATTAATAGGGGTATGTGCATTTTTTCTATTGACTTGATAGGAATTGTAGGTAATGGAATGTGGACTATTGGCCCATTGCAGCTGGACTCTAACCGTGTTAACTTTAGATATTGCTCAATTGAAGTATTGTATTCGCTGTGCATGCATCGATTCGCCTTCATTTCTAACTTTTCAAAAAGTATTTTCCAATATATGTGTGAATTGAAATATACACAACTGTTTTGTTAGAGCCAATAGAATCTATTGAACGGATAGAATTCTAGTGATTGGGAACTCTTGACTGTTCCTGCAAGAGCACAAAGAGAGCACGTGGTTGCGGGGTTGTGTTGTGTGATGATTACTTGGAAGAAACACACACAGCCATTTCGTGCTTCTCATAAAAGGCCCAGACAGGCGGGCTGCACCAGGACACGGGCGCGTGGTCTGAGGAATGTGACCGAGAACAAATCAGGGACTCTGTACTCGGAAGTGTGTGGCGACCAGCTCAAAGGAAATGCTGTGCGCATAATCTGCTCTAACCTTCCTCTGGGCACGGTCACATCCCATTAATAGCTTTACTCTAAGGCAAAGCAAGGAGAGCGTGTTTTGTTTGGCAAGTCTTCAGCAGTGGGACGCCTCTTAAGTAAAAGCCTGAACACAATAAAAGCCTGGCGGCCAATTAGTGGAAACCAGGAAACAAGAGCTTGTGACAACTCGCGCTGAGCCCGTGACTCATTTGACAACACGTTCTGGTCATGTGGAAATCCGAGATGAGCTGGACACCGAAAGAACATCTGTCTTTATAAATGTAGAAAACGACAACAGTGGGATAGCAGACACGGAGGAACAGTGAGTGCTAGTAGATGCCACTTTTGTCTGAATTTAGATAGATGCAAAACGGCAGAAGGAATAAGTGTCGCAACAGCGTTGCAGCTTAAAAAACTCCAGGCCAGTCATTTCCCTACCTACAATGCAAGTACTGAACTATGGAACCCCAAAAGGAGGGAGGGTGCACGCGGTAAGATAGGCAGGTCTTCATACATTATTGCATTAGGAATATGTTCCCACATTTGTGGGGCATTTCCATGGCCTGTCCGGTTGCAGGGACAATCAAACACAGTGATTGGTGCGCGTGCTGCTCTTGTCTCCCAATAGCTAGGCCCTTGTTCGGGATGGATGGAAGATCTCCTAAGCCTTTTCTGACACACAAGGGCAAGCAGTGAAGACCAGGTCCAGTGTCAGGCAAGGTAAAGTACAACACAATTATCATATTTGCAATAGAGACGGGAATGTCCCCCCAGAGGTGTGAGTACATCACACTTCAATAATATCTCAAAATAAAGCTGTTTTCACAGTGTTCGGGAGAAACAACTCGTAACAAGCTTCAGCAAAGTCAATTGGTCTGGCTTATTGTGGATGTGCATTGTTTGCTGTAAGTATGGCATGTAAAACGCTTGGCCGATTTACAAAGGTCATCTATCACACAAAGAGAATTGTATAGTGAAATATAAAATGTATTTGAGAGGTGGACATGTTAGTCCGTTATTTGGAATGAAAAGGAGTACTAGAGGGATAGAAGAGGGAAGGATCCAGAAAGTGTGTGTAGTGTTAGTACATTGTTGATCCAAGTAATTATTTTTCAAAAAGGAGTTTAATTGGCAGTGGCAGCTGGGGTGGAGCAAGGGTGGTGAGGCTGGGAGGCGGGAGGGGGCAGGAAGGGGGTAAATAAAAAATAAAATTGAACTTTCCTCCTCGCCGTGTCTTCCTCGCTGGATCCTCCTCATCGCACCAGCCGGTACAATAGGAAGCACCCAGACTGAGGCTTCCCTGGGCCAATCACAGCGCTGCCTTGCAGTGTTGTGATTGGTAAGCACACAGGTTACCCTGACCAATCAATGCACTGCAATGCACCGTGGTAATTGGTCTGAGTGCCAAGATTTGGTGCCCATCCAGGTAATGGGAGCCTAGGCATGTTCTTCACGCTGGCTGTAATGCGGCATGTGTGGAGAACAGGGAAAGGGGGCCCGAGAGGGCCGGTCAAACATTCATGTGTACTTAGGTAATAAAACCCGCTCCTCCCCTCCCCTGCCCCGCACTGCCTGGCAAAGCTGCCGCGTCCTCAAACAGGAAAAAAACAATGATAATAACTTTTAGTTATTATCATTTTATCTTTCCTTACACTGCTGAAAAGCAGTGGGTAATGCTCCTCCACCTTAGCAGAGGAGCTGCCATTGCTAATTGAGTCAGGAAACATTCCTTAATATTACACCAATGAAGAAATAGTTCACCCATTAAAAAAAAATGTAGTCAAGTAAATACTTCTGCGTGCATTGCATTTTAAGCATTTGCACATAGGGTGACACATGACAAATTCAGGTTGAAGAATAGGTACTGAATTTGATCTCCAGCACCAGGTACTGAAAGGAAGAGCAGGAATCACTTGGTAAGCTATTCACACGTGATGGTATCTCAGATTTAGTGCAAGCCATCCAGAGACGTTACCTTTCTAAAAAAGGCTAAAAATGACTGTCTAAAGGTGGTAGGGCAACAGATGTGCAGGAGTTTATGAGAAGTAATATTTCCAAGTTTCCAATAAGAACAAGAAATTTCAATTTTAGACTGATCATCACCGCTATCTTTAATGTAGCATTAGCTAGCTGCTGAATGGTAGGACTGAAGCAGTAGAGAGGGGTGGGTGGATCTCTCCACTTTTTGAACAGGCATAGGGATGTGATCAAGTTGAATCATTAAAAGGAATGTTTGCCATCAGGCTCTACCACAAGCTGAGACACAAGCAAAGGAGAGGCTTGCACAAAACCAGGACACGCAAACTAAGGGGAGGCATGCACATTACTGTGATCCAAACCGGGAGAGTCATGCACAACAGCACAACTCAAGGATAGGCTTGCATACTACATGACCCAACTCAAGTGAGGCATGCACTCCATCAGGACGCAGAGGGGAGGCACATGCCACCATGACCAACTAAATGGATGCACAGACACCACCAGGACCAATGCCAAAGGGAGGCACAGACCACCAAGACAGAGCAAAAAAGTGAACAGGTTCTGTGCACAACTGACACCACATCTGCTCTCCCAATCAAAAATCCGCACCGATTCAGTGTTGTCCATCAGTCTCCCATCCCAATCCCTGTCCAGAAACATCGCTCGGTTAACAACTGCCTTGCATGACTATCTCAATCATCCTTCAGTACGTACAATTAATTTGGGGGCCCGACCCCATCGAGAAACATTTCTCTAGAGCCAAGGATTCCCCTCTTAGTTATACTTAAACCTACACGCTAGTCCCCCACCCGCTTCAACCAGGACTACACTCACAATAGCCTTGTCTGTTGGTACCCCACAACCTTCAAGACTCCAATTCATTGAGTCAGCTCCCCATGACCTCCTGTGGCCCCCTTCCAGCATTCCCTGGGCCACTCACCGGTCGGAAGTCCCTCTTCTCCCCCGGACTCACCGAACCTCCCCCCACCTCCGTGTCCGGGACCGCACTCAGCTCCCCGGGGGTGCTTCTTCTCTGGAATATTTGCTCCGGGGTGGTGACGCAGGCAGAGATGTTGAGTCGATGTGGGTCCGGGGGGCCACCCTCCTTCGGAACCTTGGGGAGTGTGGCAGACATGCTCATAAGCTGCTGGGGAAGGGGTGGAAAGTTACAAGGGGGTATGGGCCGGGGCATAGGGGTGCGTGCAACCAGAACACCTAAGCATGTGACAGTTCTGCACTTCCTCATTTCTTGGGGAATATGGGGAGCAGCACAGACCACTGACACCAGAATATTGCGGAAAAGGTGGCTTTTATTTAAACAGGTGCATACCACAATTAAAAGCCCTTTGCCTAATGCCTAACAAAACTACAACCTCACTAAACAAGGTGTTACCTATGTTAAACTACCCCATTTAAAACCTGCAATTCAGTAGCGGTGGGTGGTGAACTCTGCTCCACCAGTGGAGTTTCGTCAACTCCGCGCTCCGCTGGGAACGTGGAGTTTGGGCGAAAACTCCGACACTGCGGAGTAGCGAAGTTTTCCCCTGCCACCCATGCCCAAATCTGGACTAGCAAAGCAGCACTTACCTGGTCTGGTGTCTCCGCCATGCCTGGGGTGCCCTCCTCCTCACTGTGCTCTCCTCCTCGCCGTCCTCACCAGTCGCAAACCCCATAGGTTGTACGGCTTGGGAGGACAGCATACGTGCGTGTGCAGTCCTTGCAAGACGTACAATGGAGGGGTTTGCGACCGGCGAGGACGGTCACGGTGAGGAGGTAACCATGGCGAGGAGGGCAGCCTGGGCATGGTGGTGAGCGGAGACGCCAGACCCGGTAAGTGCGCTTGTACAGATTTCTGGAGCGGAGCGGAGCGGAGTTCCACAGAGTTTTTAGGCAACTCTTTGGAACTCTGCGTAGTGGCACTTGGCCAACTCCACCCACCCTTACAATTCAGTACCCCCCTACCGTGATATTTTAACCTTTCACCTTTGAACTTTAACCTTTGACTTTTCACCCTCGAACCTTACCCTTTCACCTTTGACCTTTCAACTTTAACCTTTATGACTATTAGCCTGTAACTAACCTAACTTCCTAATGCACCTTAAAGATCCTACCTTCTCCAGGCATTAACTTGTTTACGCGTTCCCTTTCAGCCTGGATTGCAACAATGAATAAACTTGGCTAAAACGTGCCAACTTGATAGCCAACTGCCCCCCAGAAAAAGGGGGTAACTACCCCTTTTCTGCCCCCAATACCCAAAAACCTAAGGCACCTTCAGAGCCTTTGCAGGAAAATCCTGAACCTGAAACAAATATGACTCCATCCGAAAGTAAAAAAGAGAAACAGAAATCCTTAAAAATTCAACTGTGTCATATGTAAAGCCAGCCCCTTTGTCTCTTCAAAAATACCTCCTGTCTCTATTGACCCTTTCCTTGCTTTCCTATTGTCTCCATCTTCACAGCTGCACACCACTCCCTGCGGGTAATAAACTCAGTCTACCTAGCATGCCACGTGGCAATTGCCATAAATTGCCTGCAAGTCCTCCTACATTTCTTTGAGCAAAATGACACCTATCCCCCCCACTAGATCATTGCCACTCTGGTGTAATAGCAAATTCCTGACATCGGCCCCCCCTACCAGTCACCTAATCCAAGAGGGTAGTAGTTGCTTCCAACCCAAGCCCCCCTCTACAATACGAATGGACGAGAAAGTGATAAGGGGCGAATCCCAAAGTGACCCAGAGTCTGCTTCTCTGCTTGCTGTTGAGCCCATTGTACCAATGACTGCTCAATTATCCAAACAGACACACCGGTGACCTCCAAACCTAGAGCTGAACCTGAAAAACAACAATAAAAATTGAGAAAACAAAATATCTTAGCAAACCTCCTCCCCAACCTGCGCATATTGCTAACAGCAGCTTGATGACCCTCTCTCCAGGCCCATCATGTCCCCCTTACTCTGTCCCCATTTGCGTGCCTCTGGGGTCCTGTCTAAACTACAGGAATGGGTCCCAAGACCTTGTGGGTCAGCAGCTTCTCAGAAGTACAGACAACAGTGGAAAAGCTGTCACTTGTTTCCCACCACTATGACATAAAACCAAACCCCCACATTGTGTGACTCCTTTTGCAGGGAAGTGGCTCCCTTGACAGGGCAAAAATTTAAAGTGGGTACTTACGCAACACAGTATTGCCAAGACCCCTCTGATCTGTCATAGACTTACGCAACCAAATCTGGATGCCTGCTGCCCCCGGACCGACTTCCTCCCAAATAACCCCTTTAGAACCAATAATTCTTATACCCTAAAAAATGCCTCCTAAGACATCCCAGTCGTGAGGATCAAGGACAATAGCTTTCCATTCTCTCTAGAGCATAACATGGATAAAGATCAAATAACCTCTGCACATAGCCCCCATGTCAGCAACTTCAAAGTGGGGATCCCACTCCTAGATTCTCCACCCCAGCCCACCCAAATCATGGACACCACTTGTCTGCCGTCTGGGCAAATCTCCATCAAAACATACCCATGAATGCAGTGCCTGTTCTGTTATTCAGCACTAGGTACTCTAAACTGCCCCTGTTCAAGCAGCTGCAAACTAAACTGTACCACATCCTTAGTCCTCCATCTGTCCTTTGCTCACTACTAGTCAGGACCTCCTCTTAAGCCTCTTTAACCTCGCCCACTGTGAACAAGAGAAAGCAGCTCCAATGTCACTGTCCTCCCCCGGTGCATGACGCACTCTAAACATGCCATCAAATTTCAACATGTTCACTCATAAACTGCAACAATTTCAGCCCCTGCACATTCCTTGCAGACTGTTGATTACCGACTGTCCCACCACTATGTTATTAATGTGAAATAAAACGTTCTTGCAAAAATTAGCTGTCCCATAAAATTTGCCCCTCTTTGACAGGACCTCGGGTGTAACCAGCATGGCAACCCGCTCCACCACTATATCATCCATGCGAAATAGAACTTTCTTGTGAAATGCAGAATGTCCCAGAAAGTTTGCCTCTCATTGCCAGAACCTTGTGTTTAGCCATCATGATGTCCCATATCAACTGCATCGTTAGCTTTTCTTCCAACGGTAACTGGGCCTCCATGCCACAGAATCAAACTCAATGCCCAGGAAATGACACCACCATGCAGGACCAACTGTCTTCTCTTTTGGCTAAAGGGCATCAAGGTCAACCGCGAGCTGCCACAGAAATAGACTTATTAGTTCTATGCACGAGGTAACTGGGCCTCCATGGCCACAGAATCAATCAAAATGCCCAGCTCCGTACTGGATCCATTTACCTTCTTTGTTGCCAAAGGTACCTCAAGTTCACCCATGAGCTCACAGAACTATCCACCCTCCTCTGGCTGTCCGCGGAACCGAGCTTTGTCAGCTCTAATCGCCATTGGTAAGCAGGACCTCCATGGCCACCAAATCAATATCAATACCCAGGAATGACAGTGCCATACTGGTCAAGCTGTCTTCTATGTTGCCAAAGGTTCCCCAAGTTCACCCATGAACTCCCAGAACTGTCCTGCATCCTCTGGCAGTCCATGGAACTGGCTTGTCAGCTCTAATCACCATCTGTAATTTGGGCTTCAAGGGCCATAGAATCAATGTTGATGCCAAAGGATGCCAGTGCCAAACTGGGCAAAATGTCTTCTATGTTGTCGAAGGTACCACAAGGTCAACCCTGAACTCCTCAAAACTGCCCAGCATCCTCTGGCAGTCCTCCAAACCAAGCGTGTTTGCTCTCTCACCGTTGGGAACCAGGTCGCAATGGCTTAAGATTCACTCGCCCTGTCCTGAAATGACAGCCCCCATCCTGGTTCTGGCTGACTTCTCTGGGGCCCAAGGTTCACCAAATCACCCATGATCTCCAGTCGTGTTTGCTTTATCACCATGGTAACCAGCCCTCAATGGCCACAGAATCAATCTTAATACCCTAGAATGACAGCCCCCTTACCGTGTTCAGCTGTCTACTCTGATGCCAAAGGTACACCCAAATCACTGATGAGCCCCCTAAACAAACTAGCCCCCTCTGCTATTCCGCAGAAACTGGCTTCCCCACCATGAAAAAAAATCCTCAAGTTAGTGTGTGACCTGCAAATGCCCTTTTCTCCATGACACTTACACAGAAGAATAAGCAAAGAAGGCCTCTTCCTCCGGTACAAAGCCATTAAACAAGCTATCTCCTGGTCAAGACAATTGAGGGGGAGCCAGTGCTGACCTTTTCTTTTCTTGGGAACCCCATGCTTATCTTTGAGCAGTTTCTCTCAACCAACTGATCTGATGCACTAACTGCTTTGATGTCATCCGCCCACCTCCTTACTCTCGTACCTCTGGACGCTAGCCAAAATACATGTGTAACTCTTCCCTCAGTAGTTGGCATCATCTTCGTCAACAGACATCAACAATCAAAATTATTTAAAGGTCGAGGTTAATGGGCGTATGAACTTTTGTTCCAATTCCTCGCCATTACCCCTCCTTCCTTTAGCCCACATGCTTGCTTGTGCTGCTCTGTCCCTGCAGACACCTGCTGCCGCCATCCGGCTCAAAGACTATGTTGGCTGTTTCTGCCTTAAGAATTGGTGTGGGGTTGTTCTTCGGATGCCTTTAAACCTTCATGCCTACCTACAAATTCCAGGGTGCATCCTCCAGTATTAAAGCTCCCACAGGCACCAGCGGTATCACCCTTGACCCCTTCTCACTTTTCTCTTTAGTCACCAGCATACGCTGGGCACCCAAAAGCTTTGAACCCTCCATGTAGGATAGTTCCTTGATCTTGAGCTCAGTGCTGTCCTTCCCTTGGACCTTATTCCCTTCTTGTTCTCTGGCTCCGAGGCTCCTTCCTCAACTACGCCTGACTCGTCTTTGCCAACTATTATGTCTTCTGATACCTACCAGAAGACATAATAGTTGCTGCATTGCAATCCCCAGCATGCTGCTTCCTTTCATCCATACCAATTGACACCATTGCTGCCACCTTGATTATGCAGCAGCGCTTTTTACCTGGTACTAGAACCGGTGCCCGTTCTGGAGCCCACTGTCTGGCCCCCGTCTGTCCTCCTCTTTTCAGGCCCTTCGCAGCTGTCTAGATGCGACTGCCTTCCAGCTTTAGTACCCTGGAAAATGTCATGAAACAATTGGTTATTTTCCCCCCACGCCTAGCCTCGTCCAGTTATTCTCCATCTCTTACTGATCATCCTCATCTAAACACTCCCTCGTAGTCAGGATTGTGAAACCCAATGTGTCACCACACATCTCACATGTGGCAGCATTAGCCGCCTGCCCCGGTGGTTAAAATGTACCACCTTAGGACATTTCGACAGGATTCAAACCCTTGTCCTGTGAGAGCTTGCCACCAGAAGCACAAGACTTACCATTAGCTATTGCTCCTTCCTAATCGTTTCATCATTATCCGTGGGCACCTCTTGCCTGTGTTGGAGGGTTGTACCATACCCTCCATACCCTTCAGATTATGCAGAATTCAGCGTTCTGAGTCCACTACCACCAGGAGCAGTGCTGTCCTCCATGACCTGGTGCACCACCGAGGCCATTCCGGGCCTTCATGGGGCAGTGATCTTGTTGTCCGCCGCTGCTTTTCAGCCCGGCCGTACTGGGCCCGGCCTTCTCTTCATCACGGGGTAATGGAGCCGCATGGTGCTCCCCCGAGTCTGGAACTCTACTGACATGATTCTGCTGCAAAATTATATATGGTCCAGTGTGCTGGTCACTAACTGCATCCTGACCAGGCCTTTTCCCTTGCCTACCGTTCCACCAAATTTATCCCACTCCCTAACTACCTTGACCCCCCTGAATGCTCACACTACTTGCCCGCCTAGTTCCCTTCCCATAGACCTTCCTGAGTTTGTGCTGTTTCCTTAAGTAGCCTATTGGGAGCAGATCTACTACTGGCCCGCTCAACAATCAAAACAGTCATCTAGTTAAGGGTCCTGGGAGTGGGAGAAAAATGTCACTCTGCTCCGAGTGAAAGCTAAGGAACTGTCCCAAAAGTAGCAAGGAATGATGTCCCAGAATAAAGTGTGATGCGACAAGTGCAGGATCATTAGTATGGAAGCAGTTCTTGTTCTCAAAAATTAGCAGCTGTTCTCCTTATTATTCTCCCAAACATTTTGAAACAGCACGCTTTACAGCAGTTTTTAACTAAATAATTCCGACTTTGAAAAAACAAGGCTTGCAGGTACACAGTGATAATAATAATCCACATTTGTAAAGCGCACAATCACCCGTTAGGGTCTCTAGGCGCTGTCGGGAAGATTGAGCAAGCTATTGCTCAGAGTCACATGGTGCTGGACTAATCTGCCGCCAGTGATCGAACCGTGATCCCCAGCTTCCGGAGTAAGTCGCCCTAGCCGCGGCGCCACACCTCTTCCTTTTCTAGTTGACTCTGTTAAAAGTGAGTAACAGTAATTTAATTAGTCGGCATGGGGCCGGGGTCTTCCACCCTCATATTCCCCACCCCCCACTTGCACAGACTCGCTAATTTTCAATTGATGGGGGGGCAGCTGCTCCCCTCCTCCCGTGCTGAACTCACACACAGGGAATTTCCCCCTCATCACCAATTCCCCTGGGTCTCTAGGTCGCATTCTTGCCCTGCTGCTAAAGGTCACGTGGGCACAAGACCTCGCCATGTGGCCTGGTTCATTCCCCCTCGGATTCACTCACCGAATTCCAGAGCGACCTGATAACTCACCTATGGCCAAGATACGTACAGCAAGGTCCGGCGCGGTGGAGAGCACTTTAAGACCATCGCCACAACCCTGCAGAGGCTCTCCTCAATGGGCGGACAGTATTCACCCACAATCTCCTCAGGACTCAGCCAGGACACCCAGCTGGAGCAAAGGCAGTGAGCAAAACAGCACCTACAGCAGGTGGGTGCCGTAACACAAGTGAAAAATTAATCCCTAATTTCTGAGAGAAAAAAAACGCTCTCCTACACCTATGACCAGCCACCACGTATACTGGTGGCTGATTGAACCAAATGGGGGCATAAATATACCTTGGTCTATAAAATAGCCCAACTAGCCTTAAGGGGGAGGACCAGTCACCTGGGCTGCCCTCATTTCCCAAACACCCCAGGGGGGCAGACCTTCCTATGTTTGCTGCTCCCCAAATTTCCCTTTTCCTATATAATTTGAATCGCAGGACTGAATTTACATCCAGGATTTCTGTACTATAGATGTTTGTAACACACACTATAAAAAAGCTAGATAAAAATGAGCACACATTAACGCTTAACCGCAGCGGCAATTGCGCCGCAGTGCGGGTTCCATTAAGTGGGTGGGGCCGCTTCAGCCAACGGATGTGCGCAGCACTCAGGGCCGGACTTGGGACCGAAACCGGCCCTGGCAAACTGCTCAGCCGGCACTCCCTGGTGTGAGGGAGGGGTGCATGCACTGAGCAGTTTGTGTGGGCCAGTTTCGGCTGATTTTGTTACAGGGGCCGATCTTGCCTACCCCGATAATAAAAATGGCTCCCCAGGGGCCCACAACTGGCCCCCACCCTAGCGACACACCGAGGAAATGCCTAGTACCCGCTACGGCCAGTCCGGCCGTGGCAGCACTACCGAGGTAGTGCTTACGGCGGTCGTTGGCCGAAGGGTGCACTTAAAGGGTTAATATCCCTCAAAATAGAACCTACAAGTTCTGTGGTGATGCAAGCTCCCTCTCAAAGAAAGTCAAAAGTACAGACCTGACATCGAGCGAGATTTCCTCACAAGCATTACAGACATTTCTACCAGTAGCCGCACCCCCTTTTCTGATACGCAACACAGGAGAAATATAGAAATACATTATTAAGCCGAACTATGCAAGAAACAGCAGCGTTTCTTTGCACTGTTGACAGTAATAGGGGTCTGTACTCTTAATGCACCTGTGCAGAGATTTCAGCACGGTCTGTAGGACAAATTTGCGAACCTGTGCAATGTGGGTTAATTCAAGCTTTTATCAATCTGATTAAGATAACATTAGAATATATAATTATGACACATTGACACCACACTTATATTTAGTACAAAGATTGTAAATGTATTCCTTTTACAGAGTGCATTTGTGTTGTCCCACTAGCCCAAGGACAGATTATGAATTATGCGCACCTGATCTAATATCAGGCATGGCTCTGTGAAGCATCCAATTATACACTCTGTTAACCCACTTCAATGATTTATCGCACCACCAATAATTTATTGTATTTCTTTCTTCATGCTTATCTTGTTTCTATTCCATATTCCATTTATTAATCCATATTCCTATTATAGGAATGAAGATAAAATGAGACACATTAGTTTAGTTTCTATTAACAGCTGTTACATCCATTGATTTAAATCAGATACTATTTGGCAGCAAATGCTTCATGCAACACAAGTAAGTATTAATAATTACACTTGTCTATAGCATTGACACACTAAATAAAAACCCTAAATGAAAGAAAGCCTTCCATCCTTGAAGGCCTGGTTTGAGAACCGGGCGGCGTCAGGGAAACCGCCCGATGCCTTCGAGTTCCCCTGCCTTGGCAAACAGAGACACAGGATACTTCTTGATGACATCTAAGACCAAAGTTTATTGGCTGCAACCAGGAACAGAGGTCTACGAAGCACACACGGGCGGTTCGCTAGAGACTGCACAAATTCAATGAGCGGAGCATGGTCTTTTATGCCAAAAATCAAGCCTCAGGCAACATTTCAAATTAGCATTGGGTTCATACAAACTGACCAATAGCAATGTGACATTTTGAAAGTAGCGTATGACGACAATCCCACTTTCCGTTGTCCATCCCACCAGAAATGACCACGCACATTCCAATATTCTTGTTCGCTCAGGCCGGACAAACCCATCATAAAACCCTCAACCCAAATCAGTGATTATGTCGTAAAGGAAAGGGCAGAAACAGATTGGAAGTGAGATAGAAAGATGGGTGCAGTGTACCATAAACTTCGGCATGTCCCACTCTTTGATCTTTATCTGACCAGCTGCTTAACAAGGAACTGGTTCAGCGAGGTCAGCCTCAGGCAAGGAGTCAGTTCGGCCAGGTCACTCAAAATTCAGCTAAGGTGTACGTGTCCCAAAGACTTGTTCGGCCGCAGTCATCGGCCTATGTGAGGGCAACCACACAAAATGGCTGCCGTACACAAAATGGAACCCAAAAGTTCAAAACGAAATCTCTAAATACGTAGTGTTCTCATTGATCGATTTACGCGAAAACACTCGTACACACTACACTCGTGATTTGCGGTCTGCTGACACCAAAATCGTCTATTTCGGACGACCTTTATTGAACGGGTTCGGAACCACGGAACTTCACCCACGAACCACGGAACTACAGACCCTCCTTTTGCCCTTACATAGGCAACAGACCCAAACCCATGTCAATCTGAATCTGGATCTATATTCATCAGATCATCGATAGGTTGCTGTAGCATCATCCTATTACTTAGTACCTCTCTCTTGACAGGTCTCCTTGCACACAAAGTAGCACAAAGACCACAAATAGCAGGAGCACACTGTATGCAAAGACAGAACAGGAAAAGGATAGCTAAGACCATCCCAATGACCATCAGAATCTTCCAACCCCAAGTGGATATCAATCCCCAGAACCATCCCATCAACAACCAATCTCCTTTGTCCAAATGAACAGAATTGGAGATCTTATGTAGTTTGGAAATGGCCCTGAAAACTGACGGAGCGTTGTCTGGAATGAAAACGCAGCAGCTCGATTGAATCAGTTTGCACACTCCACCTCGATCTGCTAATATAACATCAAGGGCAACTCTATTTTGAAGTGTCATAAGTCTATCCCACTGGAGCTCAGCAGTCAAGTTACCAAGGGCACCAGCAGTTTCGACTATGGTAGACTCAGCCACTCTCGTCAACTGGCGAATATTCCTGCTGTTTGCCATCGGTCCCCAGAACGGCAGAAAACCCTTGAAGAAATCTCCCAACTCTTGCCCTGCAGTGTCTTCTTGACTAAAGACACCTCTAGCAACTCTTGTCTTATGGTAATCTGCAGCAGCTGTAAAAGTGGGAGGCAAAAGGAAAGAAACAAAACATGTGCCCGAAAAATCAGGGGGCAACCATGTATACGCTTTGTCATAACAAACATAGTAGGTACCCTTAGCAGCTAAAAATGCTGGGGAAGACTGGGACGTAAATACTTAGGTGTCAGTACAAACGCTCTTCCCTAACTGAGCTCTGGGATTCTTGCCATTACCCTGCAGACAATAGCTACCCTGATGGGGCACTATCCAAATCAGTGGAGAACTTTTAGCTCGCTGGTTAACACTCAGACTAACTCCATATCCAGTAATATCCCAACCACTATAGGGTTGCTTATCATCTATCGGAATAGTTTCAACAGCATTAGTCCCTTTGACCATGTCGACTATGCCTCTAGCAAATGCACTATTCTTCAGATTATCTTTCGGTGAACGTTGAGGATAAACACTATGGGCATAAATAAACATCGTTCTGTAAGCCCAAATCGACCCATTTAAACTAAAAGGCAAAACTAAGTACGGAATACCCTTATCAGTCATATGGGGCATTAGACCACAGATCCAACAGTTTGTCGTGTTCATCACTAACTGGTGTTGGTGTAAAAGTTGAATAAAGGAATTGTTGGCAAATTCCAGTCGTCTAACTACCTCATGTTCAGGCAAAGGATGAAAAGAATGAGAAGAAATAGTAGGTGTAGGGGTAGGTTGCACAGTGGGAACAAACGTCACTTTAAAAGAGAATGTCACATAACCAATTATGAACATCATTAAACCCAATAGCAAAAATAAACACGGCATTATAAAACTTTTCTTTGATATTATTTTGCATATCTTCTTTCTAAAAATCATTGTCCGTGCAGGTCTCTCCAACTCAAAGAAATCCATCCTAAACTAAATATGCTGCTTGCGATGGTAGGGTGTTCTACGCTAAGGAATGCCTCTGTCAACCTAGGGCAACTCCCTTAGGCCAACCAGAACCCTCGACCTAGTGTCTCAGGCGTGCACTCCAAAGACTTAGGTACCGCGACCCTACAGCTGAACCCGGATGGCGGTTCGAAAAACAAAAATGAGTAGATCCTCAGTGGAGAGTTAACCTGCAAACAGAAAAATCATAAAAACTTTATTTGTCTTTATTTATTTGTCCATGACTCTCGGTCGCAAATTATAGCGGCTTCTTCCAGGCAATTCTTGATCTTTGAATAAGAGTTCAGGCTTAGTAGTGTTCAATCGATTCAAAGGAGGCACAGCTTCTTGTAAAAGATCATCAATTTGTCTCCCAGAGTTCGTACCAATCAGACGAGCATCGCTGAATGGCAAAAATCGTGGAACAGTGTCTGTTTCAGAGTCTGGAAGTCCCTCCTGGACCCACTGATCGCATGGTAAGGGCAATGGTGCTCGCTTACAGTGTACGCCGTGGATCCAGTTTCTCTTGCCTTGCACTCGAACTGCAGAACGTGTCGACAGGAGGACTTGAAAGGGTCCCATCCAGCGGGGCTGATCGTTCTTGCTCCGCTGAAAATTCTTAACGAACACCCAGGTTCCAGGTTCAATAGCGTGGCCTGGATCCTCAGAAGCTTGTGGTAGGCTATCGTGCACCTGTTTTGCAATTTAGTCGTCAGTTCGCGCAAGTAGTCAAGCAACACAGGGTACTCAATCTCACTAAATTTGGTTGGTCTTGGCACAGCCCAAATATTTGCTGGGCGGCCAAAGACTACTTCATGTGGACTCAGACCCATTCTCGAATGCACAGTCATTCTTGTAGACAAAAGCGCTAAAGGCAAAGCATCTGACCATTGCAAACCAGTGCTCGCTTGGATTTTGGCCAATTTTAATTTAAGAGTGCCGTTATAGCACTCGACTAAACCAGTTGATTGGGGATGATTTGTAGCGTGGAACTTCTGCCTTATTCCTAATCCCTCACACACTCTCTTCATAACTTGACCCACAAATTCACTTCCATTGTCACTCCAGATAATTCTTGGCATTCCAAACCTAGGGAAAAACTCTTTTATCAGGACTTTCGCTGTGGAGAAGGCAGTATTGTCCTTAAGGGGATAAGCTTCTACCCATCTAGAAAAAGAGCAAACAACCACTAAAACATATTTCAAGTTGTTGCATCTTTCCATGTGGATAAAATCTAGCTGCAAAGCCTCGAACGGATACGTAGGAGGAGCAAAATGACCAGCTGGTGTTGGAGTTCCCTTGCCAGGATAATACATCAAGCACACCATACAATTCTTGACCAAATTCTCTGCACATTTTGGAATTCCTGCATTCTGCCAAACCGGAGCCAACAACTTACAAAACCCTTTCACGCTGATATGTGCCATTTCATGAGCCATTGTAACAACTGGAAGCACATACGCGTTAGGTAACAACCATCTCTGATGCTCAGACAAATCAGTCCAACAACCATTCGAATCCAATGTACCCTTACTTTCTCTCCATTCATTCAACTCTTTCTCTGTAGCTTCAACTTGAATGGATTTCACACTCTCAATCGTATCTTCACACATACTCTTCTCTGGAACCCATCTCGCCGGACCTGCAGCATACATTCGTCTCATCACATTTCTCGCAGTTTCTTTCGCAACTTCATCCACAAACGCATTTCCGCGACCAACATCATCCGTAACTTTCTTATGGGCACTGCATTTCACAATCGCTACTTGCAATGGCAAAGTAAGAGATTCAAGAAGTTCATTCACCAACTGTCCATGCTGGATCTTCGTCCCATGCGAAGTCAAAAATCCACGTTCACGTCACAAACGTCCAAAGCTAAGAGCCACGCCAAATGCATATTGGCTGTCAGTATACACATTCACTCGTTTTCCTTTCGCCAACACACATGCTCTCGTTAATGCAATCAACTCCGCTGCTTGTGCTGAATTATGTGGAATACGTGCAGCTTCAATAATCGTATGCAAAGTCGTAACAGCATATGCCTCAGTCGTATCACCATTCGGCAACTTAAAGCACGAACCATCAACCCACAAAGTACCATCACACTCTGGAAGAGGAGTATCTTTAAGGCCTACTCTCCCTTTCGTTTCTTCTTCCGTTCTCAGAAAACAATCATGTTCTTCAATATCTGTCTCAACTGCAATTGGCAACAACGTGGCTGGATTCAACGTGTTGCATCGTTTAATGTGCACGTGACTCGCTAACAATGTCAACTCGTAACCCGACAACCGAGCACTAGTTAAATGCTGTGTCTTTGTACGATTCAACAAAGTATGCACTGCATGTGGAACCATCACCACTAGCGTATTATCCATAACCAAACCAGAAGACTGTCGAATTGAAACAGCCGCTGCTGCCGTAGCTCTCAAGCAACCCGGCAACGCTCTAGCTACCGGATCTAAAGTCGACGAAAAATAAGCACATGGGCGTTGTTTATCGCCAAACTGCTGAGTCAACACTGACAATGCACATCCTTCTCTCTCGTGGACATACAATGTGAAAGGCTTACTGTAGTCGGGAGTACCCAACACAGGAGCCAAACACAACGCATTGCGTAATTCTTTTGACATTCATCAGTCCAAGGAATAGGATTTGGAGTATGCTTAACAGTAAGAGCTATCAAAGGCTTCGCTAACAAAGAAAAATTAGGAATACACTGTCTACAGTACGACGTAATACCCAAAAACGCACGTACTTCTCTCTGTGTCGTAGGCACACTCATTTTCCCATTAGCTTGAATTCTTTCTGGGGTCAGCTTCCTTCCCTCCTTCGATAAGAGGTGACCTAGGTAGGTTACTTCTTGTCGACAATATTGCAACTTGGAGAGAGAAACTTTATGATGGAAATCAGACAAGTGGCGTAACAACGACAAAGTGGCTTCTCTACAAATCTCCTCAGTATCAGCGGCAACTAGAAAATCATCAACATATTGAATAAGGGCTGCACCATCAGGGAAAACCAACAGATCAAGTTGTGTCTTCAAAGCTTGACTATAGATAGATGGACTCTCGCAATAGCCTTGAGGAGCGCGCTTAAAGCGGAAACTTCGTCCTCCTAAAGAGAATCCAAAGACGTCCCTACTCTCCATGGCAATCGGGATGCTGAAGAAAGTATTCTTCAAGTCAATCACCGAAAACCATGTGGCCGTAGCCGGAATCAGAGTCAACAAAGCTGTAATATCAGGTACGACAGGAACTGTGGAACGACAATCTTGTTCACTTCGCGAAGATCGATGACAAACCTATATACAGGAGGCTGTGAAGAATCAGTTCTCTTCAGAACAGGCAAAACAGGACTATTGCACACATTGCCTCTCGTTTCCTCAACGACACCCTTGTCGATCAGACCATAAATAATCGCTAAAAGTGCACGCTCACCATCACTCGAGATACGGTACTGTGGAATGCGTGGTAACTTAGCATTCGCCTTCAGTGTCACAACATATGGGGGAATTTCCAGTAGGCCTACATCATTCGGACCAGTAGTCCACAATGAATCTGGTAAAGAAGACAATTCCGGTGGAAGACTATCTTTCAACATGTACATTGGAGAGATCACTCTCTCACCTAAAGTAAGATGTACTCCTGACGGAGAACAATACAGTGTCGCATACAATCTCTTCAATAAATCCAATCCCAACAGATTCTCATTACAACCTGTAGTCAAAAGAAGGGGTGCTTCGAACTTACAAGGACCAACAGAAAGAGACAATGGAGCAGAAATCGGATTTGTAACGGGGGCGCCAGAAAAACCTACAGAAACATTGTTAAAGCCAGACAAAGGTCTGCCAGGGAGTTTAGAGTGCATAATAGAACTCTTCGTAGCACCAGTATCTAGCAGAAAAGGTTCTGACACACCTGATGCAATCACTTCAACATAGGGTCCACTCTGATCTACTGGTACTGAAACAACTCCCTCTCTTTGTCCATGGCAGTCCTAACAATCATTATCATTCGCTTCGTCACCTTCAACATAGTAATCATCCATATAGTACTGTATCGTCCTACCAGACAAACCTTGCTGTTGATCAAAACTATTCATCGAGTTCTGTGGAGGCAAAGAACACACGTTCTGTCCGCGACCTCTACCTCTAGGCGCTTGTTGAGCACCTCGACCTCGTACACCAGAAGCCCCATTTGTACGCTGTAACAAAACCGGACAACTATTCTTGAAATGACCCTCTTCTTTGCAATACGCACATTGATTAGGCCCATACGGGAAACGCTGTTGAGAAAACTCGTTCCTTTGCGAGTTTCTTGAATATTCCTGAGGTTGCTGATAATCACGCTGACTAGTAGTACGGGGTGGATAAGCTTGTTGTAGAAGAACTTTAGTCTTCAATTCCTTAGTCTTCTTATCCGCTTTCTCTAACTCATCTTTGCGCCTATTTTCATAGTACTGAGCCGTAGATAAAATCTGCGCTGACGTGGAAACGGGCCAAGCACTCTCAGAATCCTTCAACTTAGTGCACAATACGGGAAGCAAATTATGCACAAATTTGTTGACGAACATTCTCTGGCCACCTTCATGAAATTAATAATTCTACGAGGGAGTTGAGCAATCAAATCTTCAGGCTTAGCACCTCCAACTTGTCTATCATTCGCAGCAACAATATTAACCCAGGTATCACCCAATTCTTGATCATGATCCGTATGTCGAATCACATTCCAGATAGGCTGTGGATCAACGTTCCAAAACAACATGTCTTTGTCCGCTAAATTCATGATGCACGAGCCCATAGTTTGAATGAGCTCTTTATAATATCCCGCCGGATTTTTCCGCGGATCAGGTTAAGGCTGCTTAATTGCTAAAACTTCAACATGGAGCATGTACCCACACTCGCTGAAAGTGCGCAGGCGCAGCTACAATATTCAACGCAGCATTAGCCTGAACTGCTTCCTTCCATACTGGAGGAACCTCACGCATCGAATACTGACGCGCTTTTCTCCCAACTGACTAATCAAGCTCAAACAGTCACTCAGAAGGAGCATTATTACGGAACGACAACAACGTCGCAACTTCTCTCTCAATGTCGAGAAGACTCACAATCGTCCCTTTCGCAAACTCGGAACGCACTCAATACAATTCTTCAGGAGCTTTACCCACTTCGTCAACCCATTGTTCATGGGGGAACACACACATCATTTCAAAGACGTATCGCTGTGTCGGTGGTTCCCATTGACGGAAATGTAATTTTCTCCTTTTTCAAACATGCAAATGTCTTCATGGTTGGAACAGTTATTGAATTGATTAAACTGTCGCCTAACTGGATTGGAATTCGTTGCATTGCACGTAATTACGCATGAAACGTCACTGTCATCAGGGGTAGGTGGGCCACTCTACCTTTCCTTCGCACCCCTTATGTCACCTGAATGGCCCAAATTCGGTTCTTTCCATACGCTTATGGAGTTGGCTTATAATGCCCTTGACCATCCATGATGCTCCCGGGCTATGATTCACACACCTCGCATCAAATCATGGAATTATGCAATTTTGTCCACCAAGATACCTGCGCATGTCTGCCAAGGGGCTCAATATTGCTATTGCCCCTGAATACTGGACACTTCCACCAACGCGCTACGCGCTCACATTTTCGCACGCCTCCTTATCTCACCCGTGTGGTCTCCACCACCCCATCATGTTGCACCCCCCATAGGCCATCTTCCACTGTGAACCTTTACACAGAGCTATGCATGTCCTCCTTCCGAGTTGCATTCTGCATTGTCACCTTTGACTTCTTGTTAAATACTGTACGTCTCCTAATTTGTGCGTCTCTGTATTTTCCCTCCTGATCTTGCTTCCCAGGCTTATGAGGCTCTAATTAAACAGGCATGAATTCAATGTCCTGATGATGATCTGCTTAATCATTCGCTGGATCGAAACTGCTTCGACACTGTAAAACACCTTATACAGCAAAAACTTTTGTTCACTTAGCTGTAAAGGTGTATTATGCGATTTGTTCTTATGACACTGTTTATTCCCTATGTGTAACAAACCAAAAAGCTTTGCCTGAGCCCCCTGTTGTCTTTCCCCCCCTACCCCCCCCGTTGTGTACTCTATTGGTTAAGTAGGGCACAGGATTGTGCCCCACTTTATGTTATTGTTATGTAATATTATCTTCTTTGTCTAACAAGTAAATATTAGACCTCTGTCGGGATGGACATGTTCACTTAATATAGTAACGATTGAGTCTATATTTATTATTTGCTTTCATATTTCCATCCTAACAGAAGCCTTCCTTTTTGGTGAAGTGACCCCATGCATCTCAGGCCATCTATAGCACCTGGCAGTCCCACATGGCACATGAGAAGCATTGTTAGCATTTTGTTGGCATCTTATCCCTAGCAGAATGTTGGCTCAGCAACCAGAAACAGGTGAACTTATGGTCTGTCTTCTCAAATTTTGCTTGAAACATTTTTAGGGTATTTTGACACATTATCTAGTTGTACGGTCTCCAGGCTTCCTAAATTCTGACATGCTTACTCTGTTTTTGCTGCTCTTTCCTTACCCTAAAACTGTTTGAAATCTCTTGTAGATAATTAGTGGAACATGTTCTTGCAGTATTAGTTCTTAAACTCATTTCAATTGCTTGAATTAAAATATTAAAGACATGATTCAGTGAAATGTTAATGTGGTTGCAATGTGGACACTCAGGATCTTTGTAACTGGGTGGTCATTAAGGAGGAGGGAAAATACTTCTCTGATGGTTGTAGGACTCACCATAATACTGCTTTCACAGTTATGCTCAGAACTGGGAAATCTACGAATCTCTTGCTCTGATTGATTTAAATTAAGGGACAGTGCTGTGTTCAAATGGTCAGCTTCCACTTCTTTAACCTTCTTGGTTAGGGTTTTACTGGAGAGTCAATTCATTTTCGAGTTCAATGTTGCCAGAAGTCTCTGTATTTCCCCTGGAAACCTGTGAAAAAGTCGAGTGGTCTGGAAATCTACACTATAGCTGCATCATATTATGGTTGCTGTTCCAATTGAACAACACGCTCAGCCTTTTAGCTATTAGAAAGGTAAAGCTCGAGCCATTTCTTTGTAGAACATATTGAAGAAGTAAATTAGAACCAAATAATAGCAATATAAAAGGCTGAATACCATGAGACTGCTTATCTATGCCTTGGGTGATTATATAAGGCACAATTTACGGTATATGCACCATCTTGCTTGGTAGGTATGATTACTCTCTAAACTTAGCAACATTCTCTAAGGACGTTGAAATGACTAATAAAGTATATTTAATAAACAGCAGAATGGCTTAACTAGTCATACCATAAAACAGTACTTTCTCTATACTAGCCACTTAGCAAAAGACATTGAAGATAGTTTCTAAGTGCATTTTTCAATGTGATTTGATTATTATGGTCCAATACATGTGTAAGGGAGGTCCTAATATTAATACAAAACAAGATATTGATGTGTAACCTATGGAGGCAATAATATCCACAGAAGTACAATGCAAAGGTTAACTTCACAGGGAACAGCAGAAGCAGCTGAACATCCTTCTCTTTTTAAACTGAGTTCTGTGCCACAGACAGTCCTGGAACCTCCAAATCTGAAAGGTGAAATGTAGATTTAGATATTGGAGGTGACAGTAAGTAGCAAGTCATGGAGATAATGGAAGGAGTTGGAGAGGCTGTAGCAGGTGCAAGTATCATTGATGTCAGCATCAGATAACTGAAACTTGTGCTGTATGATGCTGCCAATGAGAAATGCATCAGATTCGGTAACAGCAGGTAGACAGCCAGAAACTGTGGAGTATGAAGATGTCAGCGGCATACCGCACATTGGTGGCACATGAGGCAAAAGCAATGGAGCACTAAAGTATGCATATGTGATGATGGGCAATTGTATTGTATTGTATTGTATATTGGATTTATATAGCGCTTATCACCCAGGGGTCTCTAAGCGCTTGCCTTTTGGAAAGTCCCAAACAATAAATGTTGGCTAGCCAGCAGATGGATCAGTTCTCACCAATGCACAGAAAACACAGCTGGATATTCTAGCAGAACGTTTAGACTAACTATATGAAAGCAGATGTGGTATTTGCAGCTGGTGTCAGAAGCCTATAGTAACTCGGAGACCAGTGCTCATCCAAACTTGGAAATGGTTAATTTCCAAGTACAAAGCAATCGCAAGACAACAATGCTGTTCCGATGTGAACAGTGACTCCATTGTCCTAGCAAAATAATTTAATTAAGGTGACTACACCTTTGAGAAACAGAGGAGGACCACACCTTTGAGAAATAGATCCATTGTAAATCCACCCAACATGTTCAAAAACAGTGAGTCCAAAACTGAAGATATACCTCCTACCGTGGATTTTAAAACAGTTAATAATCAAGAATGTATTTTCTTGAGAACATTAGCAATACCAGTTCAGGGTAGCAAGATAGGAACCAGCAAGTTGGCAAAATGAGTGGAAAGCTGAATGCTTAAAATAAGTTTCATCACTGCTGCAGAACATGCTGACTGAATGTCAAAAGTCTTAGCTGCGGAAGTTAAAATAGCTTATTTTTTGTGGTAGGGCAGCTAGACGCTTCTTAATATTATTAATGTTTATAGGAAACAAATTAATCTTAAGCAGGAAGGGAAATCAGACGTTTTTACCGGATCAGGATACACTGTTATTATCCAATATTTAACAGTCTTTTACAAGGTGTGTGGATAAATGTAACCCTAAAGCAACGTGAGACATCAGGTCTGAAAACATATATACCATTGTTGAGAAGAGCATGGTAGAATGGAATAAAAGGAAAAACAAGGGTTGTCTTATTCTGAGTGATTTGTGTTAAGTGAACTAGTCTAACTAGACTTAAAAAACACAGAATAAGTGGCAAATCCAAGACTGAGGCCATCATGATAAAAACATCAGCCAGAAACTTAAGGGCCGATTACGACTTTGGGCGGAAAGACTTCAACTGATAGTCGGAAGCTTTCCAACTGTATTTGAGGCTTTCAGACCGACACAGTCGGTTTGTGGTACGACTGCCGAATTACGATTTCAGCGGTCGGAACATGAACCAGTCGGTCATTCTGACATGGTTCCAACTGCTTCTCAGAGTCTTCCGGCCGACGGAACTGCACCGTACCACCATCGGGATGACAATGTTAGTTTCCCACAGCCTTTCCCTGCTGGCCTTTCCAACACTGAAAGGTTGTCAGGAAGTGACTTTGGGGGCCCCTAGCAGGGCCCCCTTGCTTCTGCGGCCTATGGTTAGTGGCCGAGGGGGTACCTAGTGTGCCCACCTGTAAATCCATGCACTGTGTGGCAGACACCATGGGATGCCTGCCCCATGGTGTAGGATTTCACACACCCATGTCTTTATTGGAGTCTGTAGTAGAGGCGGTTTAATGCCGTACCAACGGCTCCCATAGAGAAATGTGACTATTCGACTGAAGAGTGTTCAGTCGCATCATATTCAAGTGGTTGGAACCACCAGCCAGAGGTGGGTCGGTCCCGAGACCGAGACAGTGTCGGTCAGAGGCAACTCCGACCAACATCGTACTAAGCCTCATAGTGTTAAGATCCTTACTAAAATAAGCATAACAAACCCCTCAAGTCTGTGGAGTCAGGAGTCCTCAGTAGAAAGTTACTTTAGTAGAATATATGGGGCATAGATTGTAGAAATACTTCACATTACCTATCTTTCACTATAAGTCCCTGTAGTAGAAAGGGTCCAAACGTCAAGGTGAAAAGGTAATTTATTGCAGTGATAAGAAACACGGTGTGCCCAGTTTGTCGGGTCTAGTACAGGTCATCACATCTCAACATTCTATGCCAGCCTTCAGCAGAGGGCACGGGGTGAACCAATGCGGGAGGAAGAGGAGGGGTGGAGAGGAGGAGGGTGAAACCAAGAATGGAGTTACAACACATCATCCACCCTAGGGAGAACAAAGAGGTACAAAGGGAGGAGGAGAGGAACGGGAGTGGGGAGGAGAGGAAGGAGAGAGCACGGAAAGGATGAGGGTATGGAACAAAAGATCAATGAACACAAAATCCCCAGAAGGTGATGTTAATACCATACCATATGAGGTCTTGCGCAGAAGACCACAACAGATAGAATCGATATAACAAATACAGATGTTACATTTCTGAAGAACTATATAGAGAATACAGACTGTAACTATTAACTCATAATGTACTGTCGGTGCCAGAACGGGGAGGTTCTTTGTCTGAAGCTTTCTCTCCTCTGCCCGACTGCCTGCCCTCTGTCCCTTACCTCAGAATTGCCATAACTTATTTTGTTGTCTCTAACTTTGACAGGAACTACCTGGTCCTGACTCCACATTTTCCCATCTTCCATAATTACTATGTTTCTCTTAACTTCCCTTATTTTAGCTGGGGCATAGAATTTGTCTCCACTTTTCCTGAGTTTATCGGGCTTCCTGATGTACACACTCTGTCCTTCCTTGAGGTTCTTCTCCTTGACAACCCATTTCTTGTCATACCATTCCTTGTATTTTCTTTGGTTTTTTTTCAATCTTCTTTCTCAAATCCTCCTGATCGATCTCCACATAAACCTTCTTGCCCATCCAATTTGGAGAAAGCTTTGAACCAGTCTTTCTTCTTCTCAAAAGCTTAAACGGTGAGCGCCCAAAAGTGGAATTTGGAGTGGTATGATAAGCCCATAGCATTTCCACAATGGCTTCCTCCGCGTTTTTTTCTGACTTTCTGGCCAGATGTATGCATTCTTTCAACAGGCGGTTCGCTCTTTCTACTTTGCCAATTGCCTTGGAGCAATATAATGGTGTACGAACATGGGTAATAGAACAGTCTCCTAAAAACTCTTTCATCTCCTCCGAGATCAGTTGAACTCCATTGTCCGTTACCATCGTTGTGGGAATGCCTTCTCTCAAAAAAAACTCTTTTAAGAAGTGAATTAATGATTTAGTATTGATATTATGCACCACTTTGTGAGTTATCCAGTTAGAGTAATAATCAATCAATACCAACAGGTACCAGTCCTGGGGACCTCTCGCATGAATCGGGACTGTAATGTCAAAACCCAGCTTTTGCCAGGGTGCCATAGGGACATCAACCGGGATCAAAGGAGTATGTTTGGTTACTTTGGATTTGTCGCTTAAGCTGCAAGCATAACAGTTGCGATCCATTTCTGGGAACCAGTAGTCTGCACGTAACCTTGCTTTGCATAAACTTCTGCCCAAATGACCTTCATGAGCCAATACGATAACTTGATTCCTTATCCCCTCCGGAGGCACAAGTTTTCCAAACTTCAAGATGAAATTCCCCTCCAACGAAAGGTCATCCCTAACATTCCAGTATGGTTGAATTTGAATATCAAGCTCCTTACATTTGTTTGGCCATCCGGACACAATAAATTTCTTCACACTCTTCAAGATTTCATCTTGTTCCATGTGTGTTTCCCAATTTTCTTTTGACACTGCTGCCAAACCCACTACCAAAATAGTATCTTCCACCTTCTCCTCTTCAGCTTCACATCGGACGGGAGCCCTTGACAGGAAATCCGCCACTTTGTTTTGATTTCCCGGTATGTACACTGCTCTGAAATTAAAGCCTTGTAGACCCAAGACCATTTTGCTATGCGCGGGGCCATGTCTTCCATATTCTTTTTTGTAAACAAAGGCACCAAAGGCCTGTGATATGTGTGCACTTCAAATTGCACACCCCACACATAGTATTTGAAATGTTTGATTGCCCAGTAGACAGCTAGGGCCTCCTTTTCCACAGTGGAATAGTTAGCTTCAGGACCAGTAAGTGTTCTGGACACAAAGGCTACCACTTTTATCTCCTTCTCCACTCTCTGAGTTAAAGTGGCACCTATCCTTCTGTTGCTGGCATCTGTAGAAATTATTATGTCTCTTTCTGGATTAAATTTGCCAATGAAGGGTGCCTGTATGATCGCCTCTTTAATTTCTTTGAAAGCCGTCTCTTGGTCTTTTCCCCAGTAGAGAATGCTATCTTTTTTTTACCAACTCTCTCAAAGGATATGACATAGTGGCAAAATTCTTGATGAATTTCGCCATGTACTCCGCCAGTCCCAGAAATGACACCACATCATCTCTGTTGCTGGGAGTGGGAGCATCTCTCACTGCATTAACTAGACCACACTTTGGTTTGATGCCCTCTTCTGAAATGGTGTGACCCAATAAGTCCACTGAGCTCACCCCCAATTTATATTTACTCACTCTGGTGGTGAAACCAACTTCTCTCAGTCTTTACAAAACACCCTTGGTGTTTTCATTGTGCTCTTTTTCATTAGATCCATAGATCAGGATATCATCCTGAAAACACATCGTTTTTGTACAGTCTTTGAGAATGTGCTGCATGACTCGTTGGAAGGCTGCAGCTGCGGACGCCAAACCAAAAGGCATCCGCAGAAATTTTAAATTTCCGAACGGGGTTGTGAATGCCGTCAGGGATTGGGACTCCGGATGAAGCTTTATTTGATAATAGGTGGACGACAAATCCAAGACACTGAGAAATGTTGCTCCTTGAATGGTGCTCAGCATCTCACCTATTCTCGGGAGAGGATATCTGTCCACTTGTATGTTGGCATTCAGGTCTCGTAAGTCCACACATAGCCTTATGTTCTTTCCTCCATCCTTGGTCGTGATGACGACCCGAGCCAACCATGCCGAGTTTTCGATCTCCTTGATAACACCATGGCTGACCAGCTTTTCCAACTCACTTTTCAATAGCTCCCTCATGCTAAGTGGAATTGATCGTGTTTTATGTACCACAGGTACAGCCCCTTCTTTGAGAGTGATTCTCTGCATGTAGTTTTTTAACACACCAAGGTTTTCAGTAAACACCTCCTTAAACTCTGTTGTTAAGTTTTCAGCAATATTTGGTGGTTCCACTAAAAGTACTTGCTCTCTGTTGTTGGGATCTAGCTTAATTCCTAACTCTTTCTGGTGTTTCCAACCCAGGAGGCTAGAACCCCTCGTGGTCACATAAACCTTACCCACTGTGTTCCTGTCCTTGAATGTAATCCTCATCATTGCCATACCCTCTAATGGAATGTGTTCCTTGTAGTACCCTACTGGACTAATATCAGCTTTCTCTAGTACCATATTGATTTTGCAAATTTCTCATCAAATAAGCTTTTGTCAATCAAGGTAAAAGGAGAACTCAAATCTGCATATACTTCAAATTTCACTCCATCAAGGGTAATTTCACACTTGGGGTAATCATTATTTTCATTTGCTACGTCATCCTCCACTTGAAATATAAAGGTTTTCTCACCCCCATCTACTGTTTCAACATTTTCAATTACATGTACTTTCTGATTGATATTTTTACGTACTTTTGAAAAATGCCCTCTCCTGTTGCATTTCCTACATAAAACATCCCTGGTAGGGCACTTCCAATTGTTCGCCAAATGATTAGGACTACCACATTTGTAGCAAAATAAACTTTGAGTATTGCTGCATTGATTGCTCTTCACTTTTTCCCCAACCTTACATACAGTCTCCCCCTCACGTGCAACCTTGCTCTCACTTTTATCACTGCTGAAACCCTCATGAATTTTCATTTCCTTCATGCAAAACGCAATATGCTCCAATCCTTTTGCTATACTTAGTGCTTCCTCAAGGTCAGGATTCCTAGTGAGTAGTTCCTCCTGGATCCTGGGATCATTAGTACACCTCACAATTTGATCTCTAATCATGGAATCTGTCAAAGTCCCAAAATCACAAGTGGCAGATAAACCCCTCAAGACTGCGGAATAATTAGTGACTTTCTCATCTTTCTTTTGCACCCTTTTGTAAAATTTGTGCCTTTCTAGTACAACATTAAGTTTAACTTTAAAATGTTCCTCCAATTTCCTCAAAGTATATTCATTCACATTTGTACCTTCAACCTCCTCCTGTTCATCATCTACCTGTCTGCCAGTTATGTCTTCAAAAACCTTCCTGCCATGAATACCTAAGTTGTGCAGTAAAATGTGTTGTTTCCTCACATTGTTGTAATTTGCGCCCCCTATTGTTATGAGGTAAGATTTAAAAATTCCTTCCCACCTCTTCCAAGGGATGTCAGGCTCGCCCAGTTCATTTAAGAAAGGTGGGGGCTGACTCATGCCTGCTCCAGCCATGGCCATGTAGGGTTGTTGCTTTAATAAAGACCTGGCTTATTCCTGAAACCCGGCTAAAAATAACTGAGGGTAAAGAAAAGGAAAATGGGCTGAATTAACAAAACTATAGAAAAATATCAACAACTTCTACTTCACCAAATTTAAATATTTTCTATAAAGTTAGGACATTTTCAACATTATACTTTCTAACACGCACGAAGAGAAAGGATATCAGTCCTCTTTCTTAGTTTGATGAAGTTTCCTCCCAGAAACAATGGAGTACACTCGACGTCTGAAAGCGGGAACTTCCTGTGAGGGGAGCTACAGTCTCAGTCAGGTCATACGCGATGCACTACTGTTCAGGAATTAAAACCGGTACAAAGTTCCATTATCTCTCTCAGCGCTCGTCCTGAGAAACGAAAACTTCTTAAAGGATCACCACCACTCGCCTGCGATGCCAAGCAGGACGTCAAGATATCCGCAAAGCAACCGAAACTGGAATAATGCCGCAAGCCAAAGACCGGCTCACCTTCCTTCTTCCACGCTAAAAACGCGCGTCGAGCAGGGACCCGAAGCTCCGGATTGCCACTGATCCTCCCCACTAACCAGTGTGACAGAGCTGGTCACACCAATACTGCCTCAAAGATCAACGCTGCCACTTCCTCAAACCACCAAACATGGACATTCTGCACGATGCGAACGTCGCCCACACCGATATGCAGGGCACGCAGGGGAGATGGAACCTGGAGCGGGTGAGTCCTTAAAACTTTCAACCTCAGACCAAGCTTCTCATAATTCTCCAGGGGGGGGGGGGGAGAGCACCTAGCTGTCCCTGGAACAGCTTCCGTCCAGCGTCGCCAAAATTGTAGTAGAAAGGGTCCAAACGTCAAGGTGAAAAGGGAATTTATTGAAGTGATAAAAAACACGGTGTCCCCAGCTTGTCGAGTCTAGTACAGGTCATCACATTTCAACATTCTATGTCAGCCTTCAGCAGAGGGCACGGGGTGAACCAATGCGAGAGGAAGAGGAGGGGTGGAGAGGAGGAGGGTGAAACCAAGAGTGGAGTTACAACAGTCCCCTTTCATGCTTTGGTAGAAGGGGTGGTGTGAGCAAATGTATTAATTTTTCTAACCATCTCCTAGAAGTAGTTGGTGTCACTTTCACCACTCTCCAAGATTGAGATCTGTTGATGGTAGAAATTAACACACACCTCAACCGACCACACGACCTGGGAAGGAGGATTAGGTGTTTCATTAATGGATAAGTAGTGGGAATTTGGGAAATCTGAGAAACCATGTCCATGTGCACATCACATCTGTTGTGAAAGGAAATGAGCGTTAATTTACCAAATAAAAACAGTTCCTCAGTCCCCAGAATCCCAAGTAACTTTTGTAATCCTTACCTAAGTGTGAAAAATGCCAGATATGGAGGACCTACACAGTTTAAAAAAAAGTTATAATTAGGAAAAGAAAAATAATACTGTACACTAATAGAGGGTGCATATCCATTTTTCTGCCATTATCCTTCAGTGCAGGACTGAATTGCAGAGCAGGTGCACCATGGAGCTTTCTTGCAGAGGAGTAGGTCTGTGGAATGCGAAAATAAAGTCTATATTGGAGAGTTAAGGTAAGCATGGTGTATGAGGAGCCAGAGAAAGAGCCCAGACGTCTGCAGTGTTGTGCCATTAACTAAGAAGCGAGTTGAACCAATTTTGTAAAACCAACTCTAGGTAACTAGCTGTATTTACCCCTGGCTGTTGTCAACGCTACTATAAGATATAATTTCCCCCAAAAACAGATTGTAAAAGAAAATGAAAGGAAACACAGTATTATTCTAGTCTAGTTAAACTTTTTGGTCTCAAAAGTACGTAATGATAATAGAGTTAGTTTAACGAAAAGAAAATCATGCAAAGTTAAGTAGCCATCCCTGCGATGACTGGTGATGATCACTCAAACATTACACATCAAGTTTAGTTTACCAGGGCACAAGAGAAATGTTTATTAGGATGCAGTTCAGGCTAGTCCAATTACAAATACTCCACAGTACTTACTATGCACAGGCGCACCTACAGAAAATAGGTAGGGCGGAATCCCCACTGTGCAGGAGGGGCTGTCGGAGTGAAGGGTCCTTTTTCATATCCTTTGAGACTTTCCTCCGGTGCAGGACTATTAGGCTAGGATGACAGCAATAATGGCTAGGGTGGTGTCGGTGGAATTCCCTCTTGATGCTAAATGGTTACTCCTAGGGATAAAAGGAGAGCAAATCTGGCCCAGGTTTATGGAGATTTGGCTGATACTGGCGGCTGGTGTTGCTAAGAGTAATATAGTGAGAGCATGGGGGGCCACTGTTGCTCCGTTGGTCACTGATTGGGAGACACACCTGGACTGGTGTCAAAAGGCAAAATACTTGGTGTACAAAGCAAGAGGCTGCCCCAAAAAATGGGAGAAATTATGGGGGGGCATGGAAGGCACATAGGGGACAGAGCTGATTAGAGAGTGTGGGAGGGTCTTCAGAATGGGAGAAGGGGAGGGCAAGATGTGCACTCTGATACGATTGGCTGTTAAAGAGCCGTAAATGTGAGTTTAAACAATGTAGAGGAACTGTTGTAACTATTGTGACTCAATGGGCATGTTTTGCAAATCAATCATGCCATTGCCATATGATGTGCGAAGCCTGAGTTTTTGATTTTCAATGAAAATCATAAAAAAAATTGTTTACCAGACCCTCACTGCTATCACAGGAACCGTCATCATTGGTACTCCTTTTTTTTAATTATTATATTTATTGAGAGTTCAAATATAGCAATACAATACAATTGAAATCCAATTAATACAGTACGAGGAAGGAAAATACTGAAAAACATTCATGCAAATTCTCATTTTAACATTTAAGTTATAAAGTGCAAGGTTGTGTAGGTGCAGACAATTAGTAAACTAGTTCAGATAACCAAAAGATTTTGTTAGAATTGAAAGAGTACATAGCATACAAATATAATAGACGTCTTCATAGTTAATATTCCAAAGCTGAGTTCTAAAGTGCAGCGTGCGGAGGTAGAACCGTCGTAATAGACTAATAAATATTTTCAGTAAAGCATAAATCAGGTTAAGTAATAACAAGACAAATCTAAACATCGAACACACTCCAATATTTATCATATTTTTTGAGAGCCCCTGATCTAAGGGCATATTTTTTCTCCCTACCCTGGATTCGCTGTAATTTTGCCTTCCATGCCTGGAAGGATGGGACAGAATCTGTTCTCCAGGACTGTAATATATGGGATTTAGCTATTAGAGAAGCTATAAAAAGGGGCTCATCATATTGGGTGTGGAAAGGAGAGCAGCCTAGGAGGGGAATTAGGTCGTTGAACATAATATTTGTTTTAAGGACGATTGAAAGATATTTTTCTATTTCCTTCCATAAAACTTGGATTTTTGGAAACTCCCAGATAATGTGTTTCCAAGTGCCTTTTTCTTCACATCGAAAGCATTTGTCGGCTACAAGGGGGAAGATATTATGTAAAAAGGACGGGGTTCTATATATTAACCATTTATTGTAGAATTGCATACGTTTAAAGTTTGCTCCTCGAAAGATGGTTTTATTGAATTTATTTATTTTGTCCCATACCTGTTGAATAATTATAATATCTTCCCTTTTTTTCCATCGTTCAATTATCTTGCTGTAGAAGTCCTGGTCCTTACTTTCTATTAAAATTTTAATCCAGATACTCATTTTCTTTTGTGTTTTATTATTAAGGGTAGTGGAAATATTTTATTTGTGGGATACATCTCCTATATTGAGTTCCCTGAGTTTTCTACTTGGTGCAAGTTACTTCTTCCAAGTTTGATGCTCATGTATCTGTGTGTCTCTATTTGCCATGTGAAACAATACATAGCACAATGCCGTCTCTTCACTAGCATCCCAGAATGGCAATGAAACAAAGGATGGTAATTGGAAGCATCTCCTTATCCATTTATGAAATGGAGACTTCCATTTCAGACTGACACCATTGCTAGTTTCATCTATGGTTGAACCGTAAGCTGAATCAGTCCTTCTCTCCTCTCACAACTCAGTCAACCCTAGTCAAACAAGTGCTGTGCCTTTATTGATTGAATATCTGTGCCAGACACACCGGTCCACTCCATTTAAGCATATTATTTTCAATAGCTGGTGTAAGCCACACACAATTTTTTTTAAAGCAGTTGTGTCTGTAACTTTACTGGTTGTTGTATGTATTAGTCAGGAAAGTAGAGTTTGACCGAAAACTCAGGGAGACGGGATAAACATGTGTCAGATTTGTAAAGTTAGACCATTTGCCATCTTCCACAGTTGTGTTTTGAGGAGTAGCATAATGTTTTGGTATAAAGTATTACTTCATTTTAATCTCTCTAGGTTCCGAAGGGAGAGATTTGTCCTTATGATTCTGACAACTGTATGAGCTTCACTGAACACACGTTCTGAAGACATGCCAGATACTTTATTGCCCATCTGCTAAGCTCTTGACAATGTTTCATTCTTCCAGGCCAATAGATCAATTGAACTTGATCCAGGTACAACTCTGTTGGGCCATCCAGATAGTGTTGGTCCATCATCTCAATTGCCATTGGTGGGGCCACTTGCTGTATCTGCATTGCCTGCACATCTGCACTTTAAGTCTAACCCACTGCAGAGGTTGGAGGTAAACTTAAATCTGTTGTTTCTGTGGGTTTAGTAACTGGTGATACTATTGGTTGTTGCTGCAGAGACTGTGAGCCAACAGCCCTGCTCTCTCTGGAGGTTTAAGATTGCACTACAGAACTTTTGCCATGGCCTCAAATTTGCAGCAATTCTTCTGCATCACTCACTTTCCTGATGATCCAATTTCTATAAATGAAGGCATCCAATTCTGATAAAGGAATGAAAGTGACCAGAGCTTCTTTTTACTGTGGATCCAGTATTATGACACGGATATACTCTGGATAGGACACAATCTGTTTTTTCGGCCTTAGATTACTGTTCAACCAATGGATTAAACTGTTCACTAATGCAGCTGCTTCTTCGTTTACATGGCTGAATGTTTGTTCCACATTTTGCAAATGTTTATGCAGCAGGTGCAACAATGGGAGTGAAGTAGCTTGACTCGTACTCCACTCCTAGCTGACTTCCTGTGTGATAATCTTGATCTGGAGTAGAATTTGGATAAAGCACTCCACTAGTCCCCATTTGTCTACCTCTAATTGTCATGGCTTTGTCAGTTGCATCCCCTATCCTTTGAATGACATGATCATTGATAGACTTGTACCACTCAAACAGGCGCTGAATAGGATCAGCTCCAACGTGTTGGCACCTCCTGTTTGAGGGCTTTTAATAGTAGTTTATTAGCACGCTGAACGATCCTCAACAGATTTGAATTAATGACTAGTAAGAGGGTATATTCTTTAGCAGCTGACCAGTATGTTGCTGATTACATATTTTTTGAGGACGCTCTACACAATTAGATTGATGCAATACGCTAAGCACAGGACTCTGAAATATCCATCAGCAATGGCTTTGTCTATGTGACTGCCATTGTTAGTGGCACACAACCCAGCACTAAGACTTCTGCATCAGCTGTGATACTAGAAGTTAGCTTTCTCTTAAATACCTGGAAAGATATCCAGTGTGTTGTGATGCACATGTAATATGTTGCTTAATAACTGGCCTGAGTGTTTGTTGTTAAGCCAAAGAACTGAACAGTGCTCTGCTTCGCTTCAAAGCGTTGCCAACCGATTGCAGCACTTCAAGATACAGCACTGATGCAGCAACTGGAAAAATAAGTCTGGCTACACCTTCCATTTTGGCAGAGGACCTATTAAACCGACAGAGAGCTCCCTCCTTCAACAAAAGGAAAAAGGAAGAGGTCAAGTTTTAACATTTTAGCCAGCTTCTTGTATTAGAAAAAGACTATTTAACGACTATCACAGTTAACCTATCCCAGAACCCAGAGGGGCCCCATCCTCCTTTCACAAATACATTTATAACTTTCTCAGACACCTCATCCTCATCGGGTGGAGATACAGATAATTCCGAATCAAGAAATACCTCAGCGCCTAGAACGAATCAACAAAACCAACAACAAAACCCCCATCCTTTTTTAGGCAGAGGCCAACAGCGGGGAAGAGGTCGTTCGCGCCAAGGCAATCAGCCATGGGAGATGAGAACACGACGCCAATATTACAGGAGTTAACAACTCTGCCCATATTCAATTTGTCAGATCGAGTCCTATCAACTTCTGAAACAACAATACTGGAGAAAGGACTCTCATTTGTGCCAGTTCGACCTACGGATTTTGTAAAAAGGAAATTGGAAGCAAGTGAGTTTTGTAGAAAAATACGTTTAAAAACTTTTTTCAAGGATACTCCAACAATTGAGAATACTGAAGCTACGGGTCTGCGGGTAAAATCCACCTTCTGCCCACCAACGAATAAAATTCCCAAACAGGTTGTCACCTTTGAGAAAGCCCTATTATCTGGGATAAATGCCCTTGAAAAGAAGAAGCAGTTTGTTAAATTCAATCTCTTGAAAAATGAAAAGGATGCTATATTTTCTCTTTAAAATGATAAATCCCTTATAATCAAACAAGCTGACAAAGGGGGTGCTGTTGTTCTTTGGGATGTCAATAGATACAAAGAAGAGGTTAGACGACAGTTGGACGATCCTTCTTGTTACAAAAGAATCAATTATAATCCGGTGAAGGAGTTACAACAGGAACTATTTGTAATCCTGCAAGAAGGATTTGATCTTGGAGTACTGGGACCAAAAGAACTGGAGTTCCTGAAAAATAAAAATCCTAGGACTCCACTATTTTACGTCTTACCCAAGATACATAAGGATCCAAACAATCTCCCCGGTCGTCCAATAATTTCAGAATGCCAATCTCTTACAGAGTCCACATCTAAATATATTGACTATTTCTTGAAGCCCATGGTTGACCAAGTCCCGACCCATCTTAAGGATACGATGGCATTCATTAATCACATTATTTCCATCAAATTTGACGAGACGCACCAACTGATGGTAACAATGGACGTTGTATCATTGTATACACAGATCCCTCAAGAACAAGCGATAGAAACCTTGGAATTCTTTTTAAATCAACGAGAGCAACCCAGCAGAGTGCCGACTGACTTTTTCCTGAAATTAGCACAATTTGCATTGAAAAAAAACTACTTTCAATTCGACACAGACTTTTATTATCAAATTAAAGGGGTAGCTATGGGCTGCCCCTTTGCGCCGGAGTTGGCTGTCCTATTCATGGGGTTATTTGAAGACAAATTCATATACAACAACAACCCTTTTTCTGAAAATATCACAGCATACATGCGCTATATAGACGACTTCTTCTTTATTTGGTCAGGAACACACGAGAGATTAACTGAATTTTTGGTGTGGCTCAATGGTAGGACAGGAAATATTAAATTCAGCCACACGGCATCCAATAAAAGTATCACATTTCTGGACGTCCAAGTATATTCCACAGAGGGCACACTAGGCACAACCCTTTTCAGGAAATCGACTGATAGAAATAATGTGTTACATTTTACCAGTCACCACCCTAGGAGCCTCAAACAAAACTTGCCTTTTGGACAATTTTTGAGGATTCGGCGCAATTGTTCAAATAAGGAGGAATACTTCAAACATGCCAACAGTTTAAAGGACCGCTTACTTGAAAGGGGATATCCTAAAAATCTTTTAAAACATTCTTTGAAAAGGGCTTGGTGGGTCCCTCGTGAGACACTGTTGCAAAAGAAAATTCGTCAAAAGGAAATCCCTGGGGAGCACTCGTTACTCTTTCATAACACTCTAGATAAACACACACACCTGAATGGGGAAGGCTAGTTTATCACACTATAGGGAATATACATTAATTTCCACAACCAAATTGGATCGCTTACAGTCTAAATTTTAATAAAAAACATATACATGAAAAACATAAGCGCTTAGATATCACAATTAAAATTTCAAAGAAAATCTTTGAAAGCATACAATAAAAAGCAATTAATCACAATATTTCATCACAATGTACAATTTAAATTTATAAAAAATGTAGAAACAGTGGAAGACACAGATAGGACATTTCCGACAATCATACATAAAAACGGTAAACAATAACCTGTGAACGAACAACCCCTATTTTGTAATGTGGCTACTTGATTTTTCTGCCACTGTTCAGTCTCTGGATCCAAAGGCCTACAATTTTTTCTCAGAGAAAATGTGATATCTAAGCGCTTATGTTTTTCATGTATATGTTTTTTATTAAAATTTAGACTGTAAACGATCCAATTTGGTTGTGGAAATTAATGTATATTCCCTATAGTGTGATAAACTAGCCTTCCCCATTCAGGTGTGTGTGTTTATCTAGAGTGTTATGAAAGAGTAACGAGTGCTCCCCAGGGATTTCCTTTTGACTTATTGTCTTTGTACCCTGTTCCCTGGAGTCAGTGGGGTACCCTCTCTCGAGTTACACGCAAAAGAAAATTCGACATGAGTTGACAAGGATTGTTTGTGTGTCAACCTTTGGACCAAACACACATCAATTGCGCAAACTAGTATTGCAAAACTGGCATTTGGTGAAAGATCTCCACTGCGAATTACAGGATCCTCCTCTTTTTGCTTACAAAAAAGAAAAAAGTGTGGCAAATCACATAGTAAGGGCAGCTTTGCCTAAAGATCCAAAAGCGACATTAGGAAGCATGATGGGATTATCTCCCATTTCCGGCCATCACAAGTGTGGTAATTGCACTTGCTGTGATTCAACCGAAGAAGGCAATGTATTTTGCTTTGAAAACATTTTTTGGAAACATACTACGTTTACAAATTGTCTAACAAAAAACGTAGTATATGGTGTGTGGTGCTCATGTCCAAAACTCTATATTGGAAAAACAACGCAGGAGGTGAGACAAAGAATCACACAACATAAATCAAGGATTAGGAAACAGGTACCCAATGCACCCTTGGTCCATCATTGGTCCACACATGGTCATAAAGAATGCGATTTAAGCTGGACAATTATCTCGAAAATCGAGTATGATGCGCGAGGTGGAGATATGGAGTTGAAACTAGCCCAGCGAGAAGCATTTTTAATAATGAAGTATAATACAGCTGCAACTGGCCTCAATGAAATTTCAGAGATTTACAGGGGGACCCCTGGCTAATGTTTCTCAATTACATCACTTTTCAACGACAGTCTTTGCAAAACAAGCACTGTAACAGAAGATATGGACAAGAGACTACCATAACCAAAATGCTTTGCTCCATTATCGGACAAGAGTAAGGCATCTACAATGTTTATACAGGCACAACACTGGTTGGTTGGGATAAAGTATGCATATTTGTGGTTTCTTTAGGGTAAGTGTAAATCTCTTTCACTCGCAGTGAGTAGAATCGGTAAACAGCGCGGTACCTCTAAGGGTTAACATAAACCGCACAAATGCTGCTGGCCCTTTAAGGATTCGTCTGATCAGTCTTAAGAAACCAGGAAGTACGCCTCCGTTCAGTCGCAGGACGCGCTGTCGGCATTGACTGGGAAACAAGTACGGCGAAACAAGTAAGAATACCAGCCTTCTCGTTTTTATGTGGATAACATCTAGGTAGAATCGTACTAAAAACCTCCCTCTTGGCCCAGTTTATTTGTAGCCCGAGCCTTTACATAATTCGGACTCACGGTCGAGTTCAAATCAACACCGAAGTCAAGTCCCGGATGAATGTTTAATACGCCGTAACCGGGTAAGCAGCTGTCTCCCGCCAAGTGTTCTCCTCTCTAGCAATTGTGTGGTGAAACGTGGACATTACTGATTTTGATGTTTTCCTTTAGGCACCCGAAAATATCATTCACGCTTGTGAAGGTGAGCCCACTTCCTGTGATAACAAAAGCTCCAACTGTAAGTGCCTGTATGTAAACTCGATGTATATATGATTCATTTTATGTCTTTTTTTGTTTAGACTCACTCACGTCTGACTGCCTTTTCACACAAAAAAGGACACTTAAGGTAGGCGGTGTGAAGCCGAGTGGTGGCTGTTGTTTAAACGCAGGTCTTGTTCTGTGTAGAGATGTAACTAGGTGTTTTTCTTCTTTGTCGTTTTAGAAATCGTGTTTGGTCCTGAGGAGAACCCCGCAATAAGGGGGTCCGAAACGCGTCGACCTTTATAGGTCCAGTGTCAGCTTAAAGTCTAAAATACTGAGCTAAAAATAAAAAACGATTTGCTGGGGCAACAAATGCCAGTAGTATTCATTTCATAATTGACAAATGAATATTGTAGTATATGATTTAATGCAATAGTGGCACGGACCCATACCTCAGTGGTATTCGTTGTTTTTTGTATGTTGATTTAGTGATAAAAGTTGTATGCATGGAGCGTGAAAGTATTAGTGTGAATGGATAAGAAAACTGTTTTCATCTGTTTTGTAAATATGTGTATAAGTTTGTATTGTATATTTTGTATATATTTGATATTCACAAAAATCTCTGCTTGAAAAATATGAAAAGCGTTTGAAAAAATGATTTGATTAAATCAGTGACAAATGGCACATTAGACTGCTATGCTTTATTCATAACAGATCGTGGTTCATGAATATATATTTACTTAGTTCAGTACTGGCACTTGTATTGTTGGTTTGGTTTATATTGACTTAGCGTTGCTGATTAGGAGTCAAGACCCTGTTTTGTTCTCTTGTCTTGGAATCTGAGACAGGATTAAAAGGGGATTGGTCCTTCAATACATAAAACGCAAAAGTCCGGCGATTGCACTCATACAAGAAACACACCCGACGGGGTCAGCCACTAAAGCCCTGGACTGATGGGAGTACAAAATGGCGGCACACTCAGAATTCACATCCCGGTCTCGAGGGGTGGGAATTCTGGTCAACAAACGGTTCCCGCTAATACATACTGAAGCCAAAATAGAGTACCAAGGGCGCTTTGTAGCACTGACGTGTCAATGGGAATGGCTGACGTATAACCTGGTCTCGGTGTATATCCCTCCGACACTGCACCAAACGACCTTCCTAGCCCTAGGTAAAAAATGTTATTGTCTGTGCCGCAGGGAGAAATTATTATGGGGGGAGATTTAAATGCCATAATAGACACATCTCTTGATAAGCAGACGCCCAGAGACTCAGGTGGATTGGTCTTCAAGTTAACAGACTTTATTGACGCAATTGCTCTAATTGACGTTTGGAGAACCAAGCACCCGCACGATCGACAATACACATGGCACTCAGCTGTACACAATAGCCTTTTCAGAATTGACTACATGTTTACGATAGCGACTGGGTTAGATTGGGTAACATAGATTCAACACCTACCCCGGGGTATATCAGACCACTCACCTTTGTACATTGCGTATGCGTCCCACAACACAATACGACGGCGGATATTCCCAATACACGCAGGATATCTAAAAAATAGTAAGATAAACAAGGGTTTGCGCACAGCCAGAAAGCATTACTTCGCCGAGAACGAACATTCAGTGTCCTCCCCTTTAATACTTTGGGAGGCCTACAAAAAGTACTCCATAGTCATGCGATTTCAATAATAGCTGGACACAAGAAGTTGCAGAGCTCAAACCGAGACATGGCCGAAGCAGAGGAGGATAATTCGCATGACATTACAGATGAAACGATACATAAGTTAAGGTTAGCGCTGCAAGGATATACAGAATTTGCATATGAGAAACCAAGGGCCAAGCTCACATCTTCACAGCACACTATTTATGAAATAGGTGATAAGGCAGGCAAGCTTCTCGCCTGGCTTGATAAAAAGGATCTGGCCAGTAGATGGATAGCCCAACTCCAGTTAGAAAATGGAGAACTGACCTCAGATCCACAACGAATAGTAAATAAGCTTGCCTCACATTATGTAGCCGTATACACACCCACAGCTACAAACACCATTGAAGATAACCTAGACTTCCTCAAAGATATTCGTATGTCCACACTACCACATAACACCGCTATGGCGCTTAACGCCGAGCTGACCACAGATGAGCTCTCCTTAGCAATTGGTGCGCTCCATACGGGGAGGGCCTTGGCCCCAACGGCATTCTGGTAGAACTCTATAAACGGATGGTGACTCAGCTCGCGCCACACCTACTTAATATGTATAGGGCAAGTCTGGAAATTGGCGAACTCCCCAGAGACCAGCGCCTGGTGGCCATATTCACAATCCATAAAAAAGGCAAACCGCTGCAAGAATCCACGTCCTACAGACCAATATCCCTAATTAAGGCAAAAATATTGGCCAAGGCACTGGCAATGCGATTACAGCCTCACCTTACTACACTGATCCATCTGGATCAATCAGGGTTCATGCCCAATTGTAACACAGCCCTAAACCTCTGGAGGCTCCAGGGGGTCATGGCGCGAAAGTCATCTATTGCAGAAGATGCAGTCATACTCTCGCTAGATGCACGCATGGCATTTGACATGGTCGACTGGCCTTTCCTTTTTTGCTGTTCTACAAATTCTGCAACTGTATACGCCTACTACATGCTAAGCCCATGGCACAAGTGGTAGCGAAGTCCTTTGAGGTCAGACTTCAAAGGACTTCCCCCTTGGTAAAGGAACGAGGCAAGGATGCTCACTGTCCCCACTCTTGTTTGCGATAGTCTTGGAACCATTGGTGGCTTGGATACGCCAAGACCCGGTTATTAGAGGGCTTAGATGGACTAGGGGCTGGGAAGGTTGCATATCATTATATGCAGATGATGTGCTGCTCTATATATCACCCTATTGCGATCCATTAACTGTCTATTGGACATCTCTGCAGCCTATGGCAGAGCTTCGGGGTACTCTATTAATTTGGTCGAAATCACTTTTTACATTCTTCATGGCCCGTCACCTAAACTGCCACGCAACTGTGAAATCCAGATTGCAGAACGAGGTTTCATGTACCTTGCATATATATCACCACCCACATGGCGCAATTTACAGAAGAAAACCTTATGTAGCCCCTGGCCTGATTCCGCTGTGATGTAAATCACTGGCGCTCACTACCACTCACCCTACTGGGAAGACCGGCCCTCTTCAAAATGAAGGTTCTACCCAGATTTCTATATATACTACAAAATACCCCCTTTCGGATCCCCCCGCATTTTTCGTATTGATCAACGCTGAAGTAACAAGACACCTATGGGATGGTGAGTCAGTCCGTATCGCCATGACAAAACTAGTGAAGGGCTGGTACAATGGAGGAATTGCCCTCCCACATATAAAAACGTATTACTGGGCATCGCAACTTACGGTAATTAACCAATGGCTGGGGGGGTAGAGCTTGCTCGAATCGGAGATGGCCGCTTAGATCCCGGGCTCCGATGAGCTGGCAAAATATACTGCATTATCCTGCATACCCTCAGCCACTGCTGTCTCGATTAACGGCTACGAGGGCTAGTTTGGAGGTCCGACCCCTGCTGTCCGAACACGAAGGCTGCCGGATGCGAGCAAGAGGAGATTCCCTGCAGGGCAGATCGGAGGTGGAGAAGGCCGCTGAGCACCGGCCGCGTTGTGGGGCACAGTCATGAGCTTGGAGCTGCGACGCCCGCAAGGTGAGAACTGGGGAACAGGCTTGAATTCTGTCCGGCGCAGTTTTCTAAAGACCCGGTGCTACCTGTCGGAGCTTCTGCTGGCAGCTCAGAGCCCCCTGCATTGCGGTGTGCTTGAAGGATCGTTTGGCTAGTTCTGGTGTGAGAAAGCCAGTTCTCAATATCTGTGACACAGCTGAGTGCGTCTGACCACCACAATGGGGAAGACAGACCGTGGGCAATCAAAACTGCCCTTCACACAGACATGATCCAAAGCACAAGAGGATGGCGCTGGGAGTGAGAGCGAACGAGTTGCTGCGCTGGAAACGGAGCAAGACCTAAAGAGTATGTTGAGATCTATGGATAAGGGTCTGCAGGATGGCATCACCTCTCTAGGAGTGAAAATTGATGCGCTAACATATAGAATGGACAGAATGGCTGAGAGGCGTGACAAGCATGCTGAGCGCCTCAACATGTCGGAGAGAAGAATTACGGAGGTTGAAGAAGCGCAGACGACCATAGACAGGGACCAAAAGCAATTGGGCAGGGTCCTGCAGGTACTCCACGACAAGACAGAGGATTTGGAGGCCCGCTTCCAGCTGCAACGTGCGCATCCTCGGACTCCGGAGACTGCGCAGACAGGCAGGATGGAGACATTCATTGAACGTATGCTGGTTTCCTTACTTGGTGCTGAAGTCTTCTCCAACATGTTCATTATTGAGCGGGCGCACCGGGTGCTGGCCCCCCGCCCGAAACCGGGAGCACCGCCGAGGCCGATTATAGCTAAGTTCCTCAACTACAGGGATAGGGACGCGGCCTTACGGGTGGCCAGGGAAAAACAGATACTGTCTTTTGAGGGATCGGACATTGCACTATACCCTGATTTTACCGCGAAGGTCCAGGAGGCGAGGAAATACTTTGTCCCGATGAAGCGCCAACTGCGCGAGCTGGGGCTGGACTACGCTCTGCTGTATCCGGCTAAATTGAAAGTAATCAGGAATGACCAGACACTCTTTTTTACAGAACCCAAGACATTGCAGAAGGTGCTCAAAGAATGGGCGAAGGAGCGGAGGAAAACGCCGGATCGAGATCTACTGGATGAGGCAGTGGGAGGCGGAATGGAAGAACAGTACTGAGGGTTGTTACATACAGTGCTTTTCCACGATGGCGGCAAGGTTTGGGGGACACATAACGGCGGGCTGGCGGGCTGTGAGGGGCGGTGGACATTGTGATATCATTTGACTTTTCTGAATGGTTCGTAGTCACCTCTGCCCTCACGTGGTAACACCTAGCTGGTTATTGCTTTCTTTTTGCATGGGGGGGAGGATTGGGGAGGAGGGCTCAAGTGTAAGCAGCTTCGCGACCTAGTTGGGGGAGGTCCGCTGTGGGTGGGGGGGCCGGGCGTTAGGGTGTTGGGCAGTTTAGGGTTTATGGCCATGAGGTGCGTGTCAAGATGTTTTGTCCAATACATACTATGCAACTGTTCACTGTGTGCAGGATAATGCATGCTTTAGCTAGCTATGAGTGATAGGCCCATAGGGGTTTCTGGGTTCAAAGTGATGGGGAGCCTGAATGCACTGACATTGAATGTACGGGGCCTTAACGACCATCGGAAACTTCGGAAAGCTCTGAATTACCTGGCTAGACACAATGTCGACCTAGCTTTGTTACAGGAGACACACTTGTCTGAGAACACCTCTAGGTTACAAGCCATGGGGCTTAGAGGGCAGATCAATGCAGCTGGCTTTACGACCCATGCAGGGGGTACTCACTTGGGTCAACCCTAAGTCGGACTACTCCCTGAGTAAGGTGGCGGCTGTTTCGGAAGGCAGATATGTTATATCCAAATTAGCTGGGAAGGGACTGGAGGTGTTGGTAGTTAATGTTTTTGGACCTACGTATGACAGCCCTGAGTTGTATGTACAATTAGCTAGAATTGCCAGTGAGATTCCCAGTCGCACTGTGTTGTGGGGCGGGGACTTTAACATGACCAGAAGCCCTGACTTGGACTGTTCTAGTGGCCCGGAAACTTTAGACGCCCTGCAAAAGCTGCTAGGGAATTAGATAGGATACTTATTAGTGAGGACTTGGCGGATGGCTGGCACAGTCTGCACCCGGCGCAGGGAGGGTACACTCATTATTCTGCCTTTCACAACATACACACGTGCATTGATTATTGGCTGGCGTCGCCAGGGATGCTCTCTCTCGTCTGCAAGTGTCAAGTACTTCCCCGTACCCTCTCCGATCATTCACCTATATTACTATGCTTTTCGTTGCCACAGAGGGCCCTACCCCCGTTTACATGGAGATTTCCACCGTTTTCACTGCTTGACCCCGTCTTCCGGGAAGAGTTACACGAAGCAATTGAGACATACTTTGAAACTAATATAGGCATGGTGGACAGTTTTCAAACTCTGTCTGGGAGGTGTTTAAAGTCTATGTTAGAGGCGTGGCCATGAGTAAACATTCCGGAATACTACGCTCGATACACCGGAGGCTTTCGAGCCTGGAGCAGCAGCTGGCGGATTGTGAGGGCCGTCTCTTGACAGGGACGCCGCAGACAAAAGGGAGGAAATTAAGGGGCTGTTAGCGGAGTATCAGGAAGAGGCGAGCGTGGAGGTCAGGCATTTGGGGAAGTACGCTATAGCGCGCACCTACGGGGAACAAGACAGGCTGGGGAGGGTCCTGGTAAACATGCTGAAACAACAGAAGAGGAGAGTGACGATTACAGCGGCTAAATCACAAGAGGGGTCACTCATAACGGATGCAAAGGGGATAGCGGAGCGGTTCCTGGAATACTACCCCGACTTATACGCATCACGTTCGGCGTGTAGCAAGGAGGAAGTTATGGACTATTTGGAACATATTCAACTCCTGTTCCTCACAAACACGCAATAGGAGTTCTTGATGCTTCCTATAGAACTAGATGAGATACGGGAAGCGCTGGCTGGGATGAAAACGGGCAGTGCGCCAGGCACTGATGGCTTAACAGTCGAGTTTCATAAAACATATCTAGAACTCCTGCTTCTGCACCTCTCAGCATTATTTACAGATATGATTGTGTCTGGGCAAATGCCAAGTTCAATGAGGGAAGCGCTTATCGTTGCCATTCCCAAGCCCGATAAGCCTACTGATGAGTGCAGCGCTTACCGACCATTGTCCTTCCTCAACGTGGATACAAAAATATATGCTAAGGTCCTGGCGACCCGCCTAGCCCTACTGACACCTGATCTGGTTGCTCCGGAACAAGCGGGGTTTGTTGCGGGCAGAAATCTCACCTACAATTTACAGACAGTATTTGGGGCTATCTAACACACGAGGCTGGACTCGAGGGCGATGGCAGTTTTCTTGGATATGGAGAAGGCCTTCGACTCCGTGGAGTGGTCTTTCATGAGGGTTGTACTCGCGAGACTCGGGCTCATCCCAATATTCTTGCAGATGATCTCGGTGTTATATAATGACCTGTCTGCCCGCATCAGAATCGGTGGCAATGTCACTGACCCTATCAAGGTTTGCAGGGGTACCCGGCAAGGATGCCCTTTGTCTCCCACACTGTACGCTTTGGTTGCGGAGTCGTTGGCGTGCGCTATGCGCGAATATCACTCACACGGGGACTTAACTTCCCAACATACAAACTAGTAATAACAACGTATGCAGATAACACACTGCTTTACGTGCGGGAGCCTTAGACGAATCTAGCTCCGCTGTTACGCGAGGTGGGGCGGTTTGGAGCTCTCTCGGGATTGAAGGTGAATTGGGACAAGTCAATTGCGTTCCCTCTCAGGGAAACCACAGAGCAATTTGAGATGGAATACCCATTGCGGTGGACCACAGAGTCCGTACGGTATCTTTGGATACGCCTGCATACTGATGCTGAAACTGTACTACGGCAGGGCTATAGATAGGTTGCAAGATAACGTAGAAAAATGGATCGGGCTGCCTCTCTCCCTCCTTGGAAGGATCTCGATAATGAAAATGATCATATTGCCCAGGTTGTTCACAAATATCCAGATGGTGCTACCTAGGTGTTTTTTTACGCGACTTACGTCACTGATGATTAAACTGGCATGGGCCGGTAAACAGGCAAGAGTTCAGTGGAAGGTATTGGTCCCACCATACCAGTTGAGAGGCCTTGGCGCTCCTGACTTTGAATTAGACTAGCGCGTCGCGCAGGGGGCACACCTGCATCAGTGGGTACACGATAGGGAGCATGCACCATATATTAAGCTGGCAAGACTCTTTGCCGCCCCATTACCGCCGCCGGCGGCCGCCTTTGACACAGTGGACAGACACACAGGGCTGCTCGATTCTCTAAACTCACCCAGACATGCCCCGCATGCAATTCTGCAGTACCATGCTGGGGTACTGTTATATGCGCCGCTGATGCCCGTCGAATGGATGATATGGCTAGCCCCGTGTAGAGACAAAGGCGTTATAGCGGCCATGAAGGCCCTGGGTATATGCACAGCAGGAGATATGGGTCATAGGCGGGAGCTTAAAAAAGATGAGGGATTTCGAGGCACAGGAGTTGCGACCTACTGTGCTGCAGCGCTTTCAATTCCATAGAGTCAGAGAGGCGTGGCGCGAACAGCTCGGGGACGAAGTGCAGGAACCCCCAGAATTGATAGAACTCACTTATGTCATTAAGACAGAAGAGCCAAAAAAAATGGTCTCCACTCTCTATAAGATGACTATGTCGGAACGGGCAGCTGGATATAAAAAGGCGCGACTGGCTTGGCAACGTGACTTGGATATACAAATATCTGTTGCAACGTGGCATTACTGTTGCTCCAGCACGAGGTCAGTCTCCCTGAACGGCAGACACAGATTGGTGCACTTCAAGTTCATCAACAGAGTTTACCACACTCCGCAAAGGCTACACAGGTTTGGGCTTCGTGACAGTGCGTCTTGTGATAGATGCAATATACCAGACGCAGGGTTTTTTCACCTTGCTTGGGAATGCCCGGGAATACAGCTCTATTGGGGGACGGTGTTCCAAGAACTGAGTAATGTCGTACAGGGAGAGCTAACCCCATACCCGCTTCTCGCACTGCTAGGCTACTCCAGGCCATTACCTAAGGCGCAGCACAGGATTGTAGACCTAGGGTTGCTCTTGGCAAAGAGGCGGGTGGCTATGTTTTGGATGAGGGGCCCCCTTTCTAAAACTGAGCAGTGGCTTAGTGATTTAACATATTGTTGCACACAATCAGAGAACTACAGGGAACTCCTACCCCCCAGAAGCAGGCCTAAGAACTTCTGGGGTTTATGCTTTGATTACAGTCGTAGACAAGAAGCGGAGACCACAAGGGGAGCAGATGAGATTGCCTCAGGGGGGGAAGGGGAGGACACGGTAGTAGGCTGAGCTGGTTTCTCGCTATAGACAATGAGCATTCCCACGCGACACGGATTACAGTATTGGGCTCGACTCTAGCTGGCCGGGTATTAGTGTAGATTCCCACAGGACTTGTAGCACAGGGAAACAAATTTGCAGCGACAGGATGGCACCTCTGGTCTGTTAAAAATGTATTTTTTTTTTTTTCATAAAAAGTGGTGTCTTTATATTTGTTAGTATATAAGACAAGATTATGTTCTAATTGTATGTTGGAAAACCTCAACTGTAGGCCGCCCGACCTTCGGGTTGTGGCCTGATCGGCTGTGTATGGTTATTCGTAATTGGCTCACTCTTTCTGATGATGCTTGCTTGTATACTGATACACTTGAAAGTATATTTGTACTCACAGCTATAAATAAAATATAAAAAAAAATAATAATTTAACCAATGGCTCCATGCATAGCATGAAGATCCGGCATTCCGTATGGACCGCTACCTCCTAGAACCCGAAGGGATAATGGGGGCCCTCTTAGCAGTGTTAAGAAATCGAAATACACAGGCCCTACGGCTCACACAATAGAAATCTGGCATGCGGCGCAGCGAGCTCTGGGATAGGAGGGGACAATAACACAGGTGACACCACTGTGGGACACCCGGAAACTAGGGAGGCTTACAAACACCAAGGGATTCCACCAATGGGACCTGATAGGCATTTCCAGCGTGGGGGATCTGTGGAAAAAAGGCGCTGTTGTTCCATTTGCTCAACTGCAAGCCACCTATAAATTGGCCCAGACAGCAACCTACAGATATGCACAGATCCGACATGCACTAATGGCAGAAATCCCGACCTCCACACAATTACCAGAGGCCTCCCCACTGGAGGACAGGCTTCCTGCAGAAAACCTCACAAAAAGCCATTTCTCTAACATATCGAAATATAATTAATAATCATCAGGATCCCACGACGGTTCTTAAAGAGAAATGGGAAGCAGACCTGGGAGATCTAAATGAGGAGGACTGGCTGGCAGCCCTGGCTGCCCCGCGGGAAGTTGCAATACCCTCTGCACTAAAATTAGTACAGCTAAAAATCCTACATTGCATCTATCACACGAGAACCCTACTCCATAAACTGGGTAGGACAGATACTCCTCTCTGCCTCCGACAGTGCGGGCTGAAGGCACATTCTGGCACACAATATAGGACTGCCCAGTAATCACTCTCTTCTGGGAGGCCGTCTTGCGCACAATGACACAAGTTACCAGAGTCGAGATCCCGCTGGAACCAAAATGATGTCTACTCAACATCTGGGAGCCCACGGATCGGAATCACACAGACCAAGACTGGGTAACACTGGGAACGACATTAGCAAAATGCAATTTAGCACAACAATGGGGCTCTGGGCTATCTCCAACACACCAGCAATGGTGCCGTGATATGGACCGCACAATGGTAACAAAGAAATCGGTATACGTCCACAGGGGCTGTCCCAAACAATGGACGTGGATATGGGGCAAATGGAATCGATTTCGGGCTGTCATTTGTGAGCCTCCCCCGACAGAGCGGGAGTCAGAAGATAGCCAGTGACAGGGTACGGATAACCGGAAAAGACAGACAGCATGACACATAGCACAAATTAAATACTGATGGGGTGTGTGGCATTTATGTGCTGATTTGTAAGATGTACGACTATTGACGATCTCTAAATCATATCTTGTTGACGTTATTGATTGTGCCACCGAAATACTGATTGATTGTTAATCATATTTTAAATGCCAATAAAAAGTTTTCAGAAAAAAAAGAAACTGACTTTTTAATGGTTTTAGTGGTACAGCAATTCCTTGGTAAACATAGCTTTAAATATACACTGGGACAGATTTGCAAGAAAGTGACTCAGTGCGTGCCTCAAGTCATTTGGCTGCGCCGCACTGAGTCACTTTCAAAGCACAGGGATATGACATATTTACAAAAATACGTCGTATCTCTGTGCTTCCCCCTGCATGGGTGCCGAAACTGCTGCGATGCACCGGCTCAGGCACCCTTGTACCAAGGTGCAATGATGCCTGCATCGTGGGGAGATTGTTTTTGTTCAGGAAGGCTTCCTTTCCTGCACAAAAACAATCTGAAATGCCATTTTTCAACTTCTATGTGTGCTGCATTAGCACACATAGAAGTTGAACAAGGTTATTGTTTCAGTGATTGTTTGTGTGCTGGAAGGGACACCTTACTGTTCATAAACAATCAGTAGATGTGATTTCCTTTTTATATGTGTGCTGCAGAATGCAAACGAGGAGAAATGAAACACATTTCTCCTCGTTGCGCCTCCTACGCCTGCCCTTGGGAGGTGTAGCATTCGCACACAATTCCAAATGTACGATTCTTCATAAATCTGGAAATGTGTCTGGTTCCATGGGTGTTGTGTGGGAATACCCACAGCAACAACCATAGAACACCCCTTTCAAGCAAAGTGCTGCTTGCAAAGGGGTCATATTTACAAAGACAGGAAAAGTGACGCAGGGTGGCTTTTCCTGTCCTTGTAAATATGGAGCAGAGAAATGTGCCACCGGTACTTCACAAAAAGCGCTGCACTGATGGTGCAAGGGGCTTGTAAATCTGCCCCACAATGTTTTTGTACACATGACCTATGGGTAACAGCTCCAGGTAGGCTGCTTGCTTGCTTTGGATAGAGACGTCACTGTATACTACTGTTGCTAAGAATGATGATTGCACACTAGGAGGGAGTCTCACAGGGGTGCATTGCATAATGCTACTGCTGTCATCCTCTTCTTCCTCATCACCATCTGCTATCACTTCAGATGCTGCTTCTATCTCACAACCACCAGCAATATTTTAAGGTGTTATTCCCACATGATTGCATGTTGTTTTATCAGATAGTACAGACGCCTTCCAGTACCGTAATGCCCACCTGACTTACCACAACAAAATTGCTTGCAGCAAATGGAGCATTATGTGATTTTCTCCTTGTGCAGGTTAAGCGTAAAGGAGGTGAAGCTAGGTGGTTTTGTTGTTTGTCTTCCTGTAGGGCTTGCAGCTACTGTCATAGGGGTGGTGGCTGCTGGTTTCTGAGTATGAGTGGGTGGAATTTGTGTAAATCTCTGCGAAACGGTAAAATATCTCCCCGAACACACAGAAATTCTGCGAGCGCACCAAATTGCTTGTTCGCAATGCTTTTTTCCTGTTCGCAATTGTTGTTTGCGTGCTCAGAAGGAAATGTCTCTTGAATACGCATTTTGGGAACGCGAACAAGCAAAAAGTTTTGCGAACTTGCAGAATGCAGAATTTTGGGGAATTTTGCGTTCTCCGCGGAACGCAAAATTACCCAAATTTCGCGAGCGGAACGGAATTTACCACCCAGGTTTATTTCTGAGGTCTTGCAAATAAGGATGCAGACAATGTTGGTGTATTCACATGCTTCTGAGCAGTTTGAATAAAGATGAACTGTAATTCCTCTGTGCCACTCTCCACACTGACAATCACTGGCAGCTCATCATCCTCACCTTCCTCACTTACAAGCCTTTCTGGAACCTTCCTATTCCTCTTGGACTCGGTCAAAGTCCAACCCATGTCCACATCATCAGAAGGGGTGGGGGGTTGAAAAAGATAGGGTGTGCTCTTTCTTTTCTTTGATGGTGGAGTTGATGGGGGAAGAACAGTCTCAATAACATCTTGCTTAGAAGGAATATCAACCTCCTGGTATGCTCCTTCTTCATACTCACACACACAACACACATCACACACACATACACACACGCACGCACACTGGCTACACAAAATGGCCCACCCTGCATGGCTAGCAAAGAAGGAGGCATGGAGAACAAAGAGCACATGGCTGCCTATGGCAACCACACAGACTAGCTATACAAAAAGACCACTGTGTGGCCAGCAAAGAAGGCTACATGGAGAACATATAGCTGAGTTATTCTGTCCTGGCTGGACTACCTTACGCCGTACCAAATGTATCTTATAACATTGCAGGGAAATTATTGTGAAGATATATATTATTTACCCAAAACCTGTCTGGGCACATATACATGGTCCTGTCCTTCACCCACCACCATTAAATCAACAATTCTAAAAACACAATTAAATTCAGTTTAGAAATTGCCTAACCATAAACAGCCCAAAGCAATATCAATCACTCACTCCTTCAAAATACCTTTACATGTTGCAGAAAAAAAGTAAAATATAATATATCAACCATGTCACACATACACAAACACACAAAAATGGTGGGCTAGCACATGGGGAAGAAGGTAACTGAGAACAAAGGAAGATGTCTGGTTATGTGGGACTGGACCTCAGGAAACACCTTGACCCTAGACACTAGCAGGCACAAAAAAAACTACATTTTGCATTTAACACAAGGCTGTCCCTTCAGTCCCTATATGTTTTTTTTTTAAAGAAACATTGCACAGTAGCAATGAGAATGTGAAAAGTGCATCAAAAATACACTCAAGACAAAGTGCAGGGAGACTACACCCCAAACAGTAAAACATCAAGATCAGAGTAAATGAAAGGCAAATCTGTGCTAAGTTCACAAAAACATACAAGAAAATTGAGGAAAGTATATTTAACCCCAGGCCTCCACCATTCAAACCATGCATAAACATTTTCCCATTACAAAGGTTATTCTCACATGGGCCCCTACCCCAGTCTGATAAGACAGGGTTACTGAAACTGGCAGAGAGACTGGCTGGTATTATGGAGATTGTGTGACTCATAGTGATTATTGTGAGATCGGTAGTGCATGAGACTGAGACTGAGGGTGACAGGTGGAAGGTAAGTGTATCATGCAGAAGGGGTGTATGTGGTGTAAAGGAAGGTAGGTATGTGTGCAGCAGTGGTGCATGTCTTGGTATGCAGCAAGTACGTGTGAGTCCAGGGGCTGTCTGTGGAAAATAACAAAATTGATGTACATAAGCAGCGTTCATTTTTCCTTTTCCCATTCCCTTCCCTGTACGTTAACCGCACCACTCCGCCAGTAAAAGCCCGTGCCCACATGTACCTGATAGCCATTTTTAGGCACCTTGGCCTTTTGCCCGCTCATTGGAATCCCCGGCTTCCCTCCTGCGCGTATTTGAACCCCCCCCCCCCTCTCACATGCATAGACCATGAAACCCTCTCGCTCTGCGCGACCCTGCTCTGAAAAGCAACCCTCCTGCTTGACCCATGCACCCCCCTCCCCCATTTTCCTCTCGAAGAAGCATCCTTCACCTCAGCTGACAAAACCCCCCCCAGCTGTATCTGACTGCCCCCGTTCTCTCATGTACGGGTCATAAGACCTCTCTCTCTGTGCGACTCTGTCCCTGTGCGCACCCTGGCTCCCCCCTCCTCCCTCACATGGGCAAGTCATAAACCTTCTTCTTCTGCAAGACTCTGTCCTTGGGAGTCACGGCCGCGCCTGACCAACATCTCCTTTCCTTTCATGAATAACCCCTCTGTTGGTAAATCCTCCCTCCACGATTGACTGTCCACACAGGTCCGAGGCCATCGCCTAAGCCGTGAGATACTGTTTACAGCCCCTTATTGTATGAAATCACTCCTCTTCAAAGGACCCACTATTGATCCTGGCCTCCCCACCCCCTGGGCTACGATCAGGCGCACATATCCCAAGAATCGGCGGAACACTCAGTTGCTTGATTACCCCCCTCCTCTTATCAGCAGGTCAAGGGCCTCAATTGTGGATATATGTGGGGTGGGATTGACACGAGGATTACGGGGATGTCTTTTCCTTGTTTCACAATGTCATTATTGTAATAAGGAGTGTTTTGTAAGGTGTAAAAGGCGATGTCTCAAAGCACTTGTTAGAGCACCTCCCGATGGCACCTTGTTTTGTGTCTGAAATGACACGCTCTCCTCATGAGTAAATAAATCCTGTTCTTGTGATTCCTGCTTCCAGCGCCCGTCTCTTTATTTGGTAACTATTCAGGATGGGAACTAAGAGGCGTCTTACGCCAGCAGCCTGGGCATCGGTTGTCACATGGGCTGACTTTTCCACAATTGGCGCCCACGCGGGGCCCATCAGCGACATAGGGTCCGGTAAGAGAGGTCCAGACGATGGGGTGAACATCTAAACGATCGGAGTATACCTGCCTTGAGAGGACCCTCGTCCGGCTGCTGATTGAATGAACTTCACCGATTCCGAACGGACCTCTCTTGAGTGGCCCATTGTCCTGACTGGGATCCCACAGGACTGCTGCGGTAAAATCATGGAGTAAGAGAATGATCGGGCGCTGGAAGGAGGAAGGCGAAGAACTGCCACACGGTCCGGTCCGGGTAAGGTCGCGTAAATGCGACACATTGTGAAATGATTGTTTGATTTGGATAATACTAGTATTACTCTTTTGTTGATTCCTCTGGAGATTCACCGTCTGCAAACGGAGAAACAACAGGCTCTCCCTTTGCAAGCAGTGAAGGATAGGTAACGCAGACTTTTGTCCCCGTTGTAATCCGTCGTGCCTATCTTCCTCCCCCACTGTTTCCCGAACTGTTGTTCGTGGATTATTGTCTGGAGATTCTCTGCAAACAGGGAAGAACAAGGTCTCTCTTTGCAGGTAGCGAAAAGGTAGGTACCGCAAACATTTAACACGTCGTACCTACTTATTCTCCCCACTGATTGTTTGATTGACCGAACATTGATTGTTCGATATTGGTTCTTTTGAGGTATTCACCGCCTGCAAACAACGGAGAATAGAAATATTCTGTCTAGTCTTTGCCCGCCGTGATAAGATAGGTAGTGCAGACTTTTGTCCCCGTTGTAATCCGTCATGCCTATCTTCTCCCCACTGATTGGTAGCCTGTTTAGCCCGGACCGCTTATTAGAGATGAACCATCCAGCTCCACTGGAGGGCACACCTAATAAGGACATGTTCATTAAGTGTGGACTAGTCGCTATAGCTTATAATAGGTTATGGCATAAAATACAAGGAAAAGAGTTGAGCGAAATCAGTAGGCCACTGATGAGTTATCAACTTCGCTAAAAATAAAATAAGAAACATTAGAAATAACCTGCAATAAGAAACATAAAAATGGCGAGGGAAGACAAGCTTGACCCCAAGGCAGACACGAGGTAGATTAGGCTTCACTGCCCCTCACTGCTCCAAACATGCCTATCCCACCACCCGCCACGCCCAATAACGGTAACATGGAATAGATACAAATCAGCCTATACCTACCCCCATTCCGGAAGCCCCCCAAGTGCAACAGGTCCGCGGTTACGCCCATCCGGAAGGCGAGGCCTCGATGCGTGCAGAGCAGGGCTCGGCTGGCCGCCATCGGAAGGGGAAGCTGTAGGGCGGACGGCCCGAAAATCGTGATGGTCTCTCCTTTTCCCCTCTTCTGCTGTCCTGCAGGCCACGGGGGGGGGGATGTCTTGCCTCAGCCACCGACCCCCCCCCCTCTCTCGCCTGATCCGGCTCTCGTCGAAGGCCGAAGCCAAGGCGAGGACGGCGGCGCTCCTTTCAGCTATAATGGCTGCGACAACACTCTTGGAATGGCCCTGGATAATTGCAGGTAGTCCCGCCACAGCGGCAACCCTTGAGAGTTGCAGGTAGTCCCGCCACAGCGGCAACCCCTGGCAGTTGCAGGTAGTCCCGCCACGGAAAGGGGGGGATGTCTTGCCTCTGCCTCCGACCCCCCCCCCCCCATCTTCATTGCCTGGCACGGCCTACCAAAGCGCTGGAGCCGGAGAACGGCGCGGGGTCGCTGGAAGGGGGAGGCGGCGCGAACGAGCCTCCCCCACCTCCCTCCAGGTGGAGGCTTCCAGCGACACCCCAACGCTCCTGCTTGAAGAAGGGGTCCATATCAAAAAGCGGGTTTCCTTGCCCGGGACGAGCACACGCCCTGTACTCCTCAGCCTTGAAGATTCTAAAAGAGCCGGGGGGCCGACCTCTCCACGAGGTGCCCCCCGCCCAGTCCTCCGATGGAGCCACGAGACGTCGGTGCACTCCTGCCGGCGCCAGCCTCAGTTTGGAAATGACTAAAATCCCGCAAGGATACAGATTTGTTCAGTTCCGGTGGAACATCAGAATGACCCGGTAGGAAAGATTGTTGCCTCCCTCCCCTCTTTTTACTGATGGTTCATACTACTAGTCAGTCACCCCATTACGAGAAACTTTTTTGAACTGCCAAAAGAGGTTCTGGTCCAACCACGAGTCATTGGAGACATTCTGGCCATACTGGGACTTGCCTGACCTCGCCCAAAATGGCGCCGATACAAAATGAGACTTTTAAAAATCCTTGTTGCACCCTGATTGCTCAGCTTTGATGCCCCAAGATATGTATGCAGTTTTTGGACAATGAAAGTAGATAAGATGGATATTGAGTATGTGCTTGGAAAAGAAAGCAATATAAGATGGATATTGATTATGTGCTGGGACGATGAACTGATTTAGAGTGGGTACAAATTATGTGTTGGAAGCAATGAATTGGCATGAAATAGGCACTGATTGAGCATTTGGACAATGAATTGATATACGTTAAGTCTTGAGTAAATAGTAGGATAATGAGATGAATTATTGAAAGCTTGACACGCATTATACTTGCCCCTTAAGAAAGTTCGATATGATTTTCATTGCACTACTGCACTTTATGAAATAAATGACCACCGACTTCGTTCCTCTTATGCCCGGTTCCAGTCTGCTCCGTAGCCGGCCCACTGGGTTGTAGGCCCGTATTTGTGCGCCAACCTTTTCATTAAAATCTTTGAACACGCAAATATTATCGTAGCGTTTGTATTTATGAATGTTATTGAAATGTATGGCTACTGTCACCGACATAAGTAAAATACATACAGCATGATTAAGGTTGAAGGTTAAAAAGGGCCCGATACTTAGCAACTACATTATGCGTCGCAGGCAGCCGAAAAGTGTTTTAGACGCCCTTAAAGCGATACCAGAGAAATACCCCTTGACCACCACCCTTGCACATGACCTAAAAGGCCACGACCAAGTGATTCATGTAGATATGCAGACCATCGATGATTATCTATCTAACACTATTGGTCCCTCTGGGCTTAAACGCCGAGATGGTAGAGAATGCGGCCCGTGGAGATAGGTCGAGTATGTGGTAGGTAAAAACATTTTCGGATTTATGCAAGTTGATGTATTTTGAATGTTGCCCCCACCCCCTTCCTTCTCCTCCCTTCTGCAGGTCACGTCGGAACGTCGGCTGAAGTATGGAGGAGTGATGATCGAAAAACCGACGGAAAGGGAAGGAGGGGATTTGAGCATAGTACTTATGCTAGACTTAGAGATGACTGTTCCTCCTTAGAACGTAGCGACTGGGAGGATGGACTGACATAGAAACTTGACGGGTACTGTATGACGGAAATTGACTCGAATTAGCACGTTAGATAATGTAACTATGACGGTTAACTAGATAGGGAAAGGACAAAGAAGAGTCCTGGGGTAAGGGTTCCCAGGCACCACCCGTCTGGGAAGTTAGAAACGTTGTTGATGTTCGAAATGTACCACCTCCTTCTCACACTCTCATAGATATAACCAAGCTGTCTGACTGTTCTCCTGATCAATACCCTCTGTTGCCTCAGCCTGGAGAACTTCCAACCAAAAGAAGAAACTCAAAAGTGGTTTAAGATCCAACCATGGGCAATAGCCCGACCAGGTTAATTTCTGACCGGCTGACCGAGGTGTAAGTATTGGCAATTGAGAGCGCTCGCAAAAATAGCAAACGAGAGGAAAAGGAGGAAAGGTAAAAAGAGCTCAGCACGTAGATAAATAGGATACTAAAGATGCGCAGCATGCAGAAAGATCTTTTTGGCCAACAGCTGTTTTATGTTTTGTCATGAACCTTTTTTTGTATGAAATACATGTACTGTCTTTTCTTTGAATGAGTTTGTGTGTATGTAATGTAAGGGTTTATGTCTCCCCTCTGTTCGCGTCTCTTTGTTACCTGACCCCTGCTGTTCTGTGTTGTGAGCGCACTAAATGACCTATTTTCGTACACGTCTCTCTCTCTCTCTCCCCCTCTATCTATCCTTCTCTCTCTCCCTCTCTCTCTACATGTCATACGTGTACCGAATGGCTCGTTTAGGTTGCGGACGACTCTCACTCTCTACGAGAGTCCCCCTGTTCCACCTTCCTTTTTTGTGGTAAAATTGTGCCCCGCTGGCACCAGTCTAATTGGAAACTTATTGAACGCGAAGGTGTTCAGCGAAATTGACAGAAACTAAAACGATTGTAACTTGCCATATTACTACCTCTCCTTTCTGCAAAACGAATAAACTAGAATTGGCTAAGAAAGAAAGGACAGGTAAGACGACTAAGGTCCCCTAATCTGGCCTTTTATAGGGGAACTATATGTCAATGGCACCCTATTTTTCAGTCCGTTAGAGACAAGCGCCAAGGTCCAGATTGACCCCCAATGCCCAGATTGCCCCACCCCTTTGCACCCAAGCGCGAATGCCCGAAGCGTCCCCGCCCCACTTGATTGACCCCAGCTACTGTCCCCGATATATATATCTGATGACCATGAGTAACTGTCGCCCCTCGAGAAAAAAAAACCTGTTTAACCCTGTCTTTCGATGATTGCACCCCCGCTCTGTTTGAAAAAAAAAATAAAAAAATTAGCCAGCTCTAAAGGGAAATGTAAGACTGTTAAGGCTCGGGTTAGAAGGACGAGTCTCCCCTGAATGTTGTCAATCTTGGGGTTTTTGTTGAAATACGCAGGTGATAAGAGTCTGACCTCTGTCCATATATGTCATGAACAAACGCCGATTAGACTTGGTGCGAACGCAGTAGAAATACCCACCTACTTACTTCGTGGTAATAGACTTCTGACTATGACCAATGAGCATAACGCCAAGTGCTAGGATTGCGAGTGGAATTCAAATGTAAAAAAATCTCTTCTCCTGCCAGTTCTCTAAAAACTTGTTTTTACCCATTTAAAGATATTCAATCACCGGAGGAGAAGGGTCGGACGTGACGCACAGCCTGGCTGCAGATCATGAGACACATGCGACCTCGACCAAAGGTGGAGCCGCAGCACAGCAAGAAACGGGACGAGGCAGCACTCTCAAAGGCGGTAAAAGAAAGGATGAAGGGCTGTCCTGAAGCTCTCTGTCCGCCAACCCACGTGTGCCTGGAGCCTCCGTCCCCCGTTTCAAGCCCGATTGATGGGCCCGCTTGCTTGTTATCCTTTGCTCCCTTGGTCCCTTTGGTGTGTCCCAGGAAATCTGACCCCACTCCGCCTTCTCTCTCCCATCGACTACTGAACCATACCCCCTTTTCCACGTGACTTTTTGCCGAAAGGAAGAACAGCATTTAGATGGAAATGGGGTTACGCCACAGGAATATAGGTGCCGAGCATAAGGCGCCACTAAAAGGATTGTTTAGGGAACAGGACTGTGGTCTAACAGCAGAGGACTGACCGCACCCTGCAACGCGTAAGGATGGATCCGAGCTGGACCTATAGCTCCACCGCCGGTGCTCAACAGCGCCAACGAAAGGACACGGACTAGAGCCTACCAGTGACGGCTCACTGCTAAAAAGACACTGTGACGAAGAGATCTTATTGGACTGAATTCCTCCCTCAACTATTTGGTCAAAATGTTCATTGGTCACCTTTTTGAGAAAGTCGGAAGCATTTATGCTATGAAGTACGTTTGCAAATGCAATTCCCAATGTACTGCATTCTGCCAATCACACCAACTGTTCATGATTATATGCAATATATGTTAGTATTGACAAATGCTATTTCATCAACCACACATGTTTATATGTACGCCCATTAACTAGGAAGGATAGGAAAATGAACTTTGTTATGTAAAAAGCGGCGACTGTGGAAAATAACGAAATTGATGTACATAAGCAGCGTTCATTTTTCCTTTTCCCATTCCCTTCCCTGTACGTTAACCGCACCACTCCGCCAGTAAAAGCCCGTGCCCACATGTACCTGATAGCCATTTTTAGGCACCTTGGCCTTTTGCCCGCTCATTGGAATCCCCGGCTTCCCTCCTGCGCGTATTTGAACCCCCCCCCTCTCACATGCATAGACCATGAAACCCTCTCCCTCTGCGCGACCCTGCTCTGAAAAGCAACCCTCCTGCTTGACCCATGCACCCCCCCTCCCCCATTTTCCTCTCGAAGAAGCATCCTTCGCCTCAGCTGACAAACCCCCCCCCAGCTGTATCTGACTGCCCCCGTTCTCTCATGTACGGGTCATAAGACCTCTCTCTCTGTGCGACTCTGTCCCTGTGCGCACCCTGGCTCCCCCATCCTCCCTCACATGGGCAAGTCATAAACCTTCTTCTTCTGCAAGACTCTGTCCTTGGGAGTCACGGCCGCGCCTGACCAACATCTCCTTTCCTTTCATGAATAACCCCTCTGTTGGTAAATCCTCCCTCCACGATTGACTGTCCACACAGGTCCGAGGCCATCGCCTAAGCCGTGAGATACTGTTTACAGCCCCTTATTGTATGAAATCACTCCTCTTCAAAGGACCCACTATTGATCCTGGCCTCCCCACCCCCTGGGCTACGATCAGGCGCACATATCCCAAGAATCGGCGGAACACTCAGTTGCTTGATTACCCCCCTCCTCTTATCAGCAGGTCAAGGGCCTCAATTGTGGATATATGTGGGGTGGAATTGACACGAGGATTACGGGGATGTCTTTTCCTTGTTTCACAATGTCATTATTGTAATAAGGAGTGTTTTGTAAGGTATAAAAGGCGATGTCTCAAAGCACTTGTTAGAGCACCTCCCGATGGCACCTTGTTTCGTGTCTGAAATGACAGGCTCTCCTCATGAGTAAATAAATCCTGTTCTTGTGATTCCTGCTTCCAGCGCCCGTCTCTTTATTTGGTAACTATTCAGGATGGGAACTAAGAGGCGTCTTACGCCAGCAGCCTGGGCATCGGTTGTCACATGGGCTGACTTTTCCACACTGTCCTTTTCCAGATGATCTCTTTGCCTTCAGGGCCAGATATAGATGCTTTGTGTACCAGCTTCTAATTTCCACATTCAGTGCCCTTGGCACTTTGCCGAGTTTCACTGCACATTTTTCCCAGAGCAACGATCTCCAGGAGGCTCCACGGGTGCAGGAGGGCTACATCTTATCCTAGTGTTATGATTAGATCAGTAACAGGACACAAACTGTGACCCTGGACTAAGGCCTCTAACTCCCACTACCCCTGCACAAGGACTGCCCTTCTAACCACCACATGCCTCAAGGTTAGAGAGGCATGCAGTTGGATTAGACCGGCATTAAGTAGGGTTCAGTAGAGTGAGTGGAGTAAAGCTGAGTGGGGTATGCAATAGTGTTAAGTGGGACATACACTGTAGCTGATTGTTATGTTATGTTATGTTATCCTGATTTATTGAGCGCACAGATGCCCCAGCAAAGGGGCGTCCTGGCGCTAGTGCAGAACAAAAAACCGGACAGGAGGTGGGAAACACAACACAACGGCAACAGAACTAAGGGGCTACAGGGAAAAGGGTATACACCTGTTACAACGCATTTGTTACAACGCACTACTGTTACAACGCGACTTTTACAACGCATACCATTACAACGCATTGCGCTGGGGGGTGCTCTAGGATAGGGAATAAGTATAATTTACTATCCAACACCTTCCCTAGGGTCCACGGGGACTGGAGTTAGAATAGTAAATTATACTTACCACTATCCAGCACCCCAAAGCGCTATGCGTTGTAATGGTATGCGTTGTAATGGTCGCGTTGTAACGGTAGGTAGTTGTAATAGTATGCGTTGTAACATGGTACATCCAGGGAAAAGAAAAGTTTTAACAGCCTTCCTAAAAGCAAGGAGCTCATCAATGGCACGGATGTGGACGGGCAAGGAATTCCACAATTTGGCGGCAAGGACTCGAAAGGAGCGGCCGCCAATCCTGGATCTCTTGAAACGGGGAACAGTGGCAAGGTGGAGAGCAGAAGACCGCAGAGAGCGAGCTGGAACATAGGGAGAAATGAGTTGCTGCAGAATCTGAGGAGAAGAAAGCTTAAGGATTTTGAATGTCAAAATCAAAGATTTAAACTTTATTCTCTGTGCCACCGGGAGCCAATGGAGATTAAAGATGGTTCTCCTAGCTGAACAGAATTTAGGCAAACCAACCAGAGCCCTGGCGGCAGCGTTCTGGACGCGTTGGAAATGGGAGAGCTCAGCCTGATTGACTCCAAGAAAAAGAGAGCTGGCATAGTCTAATTTAGACAGAATCAAAGCTTGCACAATGAGTTGACGTGTAGGAGCGTCAAAGTATTTAAAGGTGGACCGAAGCTGACGCAAAATTCCAAAGCAAGATGCAGCGGTCTTTTTAGTGTGAGTGGAAAAGCTCAGTTGGGAGTCAAACCACACCCCGAGGTTTTTGACTTCAGTAACAGGGGTAGGGGTAGGACCGAGCTCACGTGGCCACCAGCTGTCGCCCCACAGATGAATTTGTTTCCCCACAATGAGCACCTCGGTTTTTTTAGCATTCAATTGTAGGAAATTATCATTCATCCAGTGGGCCACAGATATGAGTCCCTCACGGAACTTGGCTGCCTCGAGATAGGAAGCCCCACTAATCGCAACTGCAAGCTGTGTGTCGTCTGCGTAGGACACGATGGAGAGGTTCCCACGCATGGCGACATCAGCCAGCGGCTGGACATAAAGGTTAAAAAGAGTGGGGCTTAAGGCCGATCCCTGGGGGACGCCCTGGGCAATCGCATGAGGTTTGGATTCAAAGGGGGGAGTGATGACCCTGAGGGAGCGATCAGATAGAAAAGATCTGAACCATTCAAGGGCCAGCTTATCCACCCCTGCCTCAACCAGACGTTGGAGTAAAATGTCATGGGAGACAGTGTCGAAGGCGGCACTTAGATCGAGGAGCACAAGTGCCGCCGTATGACCTGAATCCTCCAACATGCGAAGATGTTCAGCCATATACAGGAGCGCCGTCTCGGTGCTGTGACCGGGCCTGAACCCATTCTGCGAGGGATCTAAAATATTCGCAGAATGGAGATGTTTTGCTAGAATAGTATTAACATGGGCCTCAGTCAGCTTAGCAGCCCACGGGAAGAGAGAGATGGGGCGATAGTTTTCAGCTTTTTTAGGGTCCAACGCAGGTTTTTTCAAGATAGGAATTACCTGCGCCTGTTTCCAGGCACCTGGTACAGAGCCCGAGGACAGTGATAGATTGATAAGTTTACAGAGCGGGGGAAGGCAAATGGAAGATTCTCTAAATTGTGAGGGCCGCAGGGGATCTTTTGGGGAACCTGATTTCACCCTACTCGCGAGTTTGTCAAACTCCTCCGTAGAAAGCTCCGGAAGATAGGATAGCGAAAAAGTAGTTTTAGAAGTCGGTGTGATAAACTGCCGGGAACCTGTAGAGCTGGGAAAGGCTCGGTAAATTCCTTCCACTTTATTGATAAAAAAAGCGGCCAAATCCTCACAGTGGGAGGCAGAGCAGATCTCAGCGGTAGAGGCTCTAGAGGCAGTAAGATCTTTCAGTGCTTTAAAGATAAGTTTACTAGGGTTGGAACTAGCACTGAATTCACGTGAGAAGTAAGAGGCCCTGGCCCTGCAGATGGCTCTATGATATGTCTTGATGGTGGCGAGGTACAAAGCATTCCTGACCGGGTCATAAGACTTGCGCCAGGCTCTTTCGGCTTGTTTGCAAGATTTTTTTAAAAGTCGAAGTGCATCATCATACCAGGGACTGGAATGGCTGCGCTGTTGTTTAGTCAGGGCATGAGGGATAAGCTTGTCCAACGCATTAGTGAGCCAGCGGCAGTATAGATTATAGCCGGACTCCACATCCGTGAAAGGGGCCAGAGGGACTTCGGCTAAAAGCAGATGGAAATCATCGAGTTTCAACTTTTTCCACGGGCGCCTGGAAATAACAGGAGTAGGGACAGCTGCAGGAGGATCTTCAAGTGAAAGATGACATTCAATTAGGTGGTGGTCAGTCCAAGCCATAGGTCTAGGAGGCAGGACTTTGACCGATGTAAGAGAAGTAAAAAAAGGGTCTAGGGTATGACCACCAATATGTGTGTCATGAAGAACAAGTTGAGAAAGTTGGAGAGCCTCCAGGTCAGCACAAGTGCTACTGGCCGCCGAAGGACAGGGGGAATCAAAATGGAGATTGAGATCCCCGATTATGTTAAAATTGGCCGTCTTTAGGGCCAGGGAGCTAACTGCCTCAGGAAGAGCAGCCCTGAAAGCAGCATCAGGGCCCGGGGGTCGGTAAATAAGTAAACCAGAAAAGGAAAAATGCGGGTTAACGGAGACAGAGAAATAGGCACTTTCGAACCCACAATATCCATAGGTTTCCATGTACAGGGATACCTAGTTTTAATAGCGGCAGCAATGCCGCCCCCTCTAGAGTCGCGATTGAGAGTGTAGATGATGTACTCAGGGGGAAGTGCCAAGTTGATAGCAGCAGAGGCATCATTATGAAGCCAGGTTTCCGACATAAAAAGTATGTCAGGAGCTTCAACAAGTAAATCGTGGACCTCAAGATGGTGTTTAACCAAAGAGCGAACATTAAGATGGTATATCTTGAATATTGTAGGCTCTGGAGACAAACGAGGAGCGGGGCAGTGAATAGAGATCGGGGTGGGGGTAGGAAGCGCAAAGACGCAGTCAGGGCATCTGAAAGGGCCACACAAAGGATGGAGAGAGTGAGCAGGGCAAGGCCATAACGAAGAGCGAAGGCGAAGAAGGTCAGTTTTAGAATACATGGGAATAAATGGCCAGTAGGAAGAACAGTCTATGAAAACGTACCGACCAAGAGACAGAGCCCTGCCCTAGCGCTTCCTCAGCGCTGACGGGCGCAGACGGGCAGGACTCTGGCTCGACTCAGGCGCAGGGAAGGCGCGACCTGCTGCGCGTCACCGCTGCGCGCTAGGGCAGAGCTTAAGTAGGGCGGGCGTAGGAGGGCCGCAAGTCTAGAGCGCTCGGTCCGGCGCCTCTAGGACGGCGCGTCCTCACCCAAGATGGCGCCAATAGAAATGTCGAGGAGCCCACAGAACCCAGACCCGCTAAGTAGCGGTGCGGGGGCCAATTATAGTGCAAGTGGGGGCCAGGAGTCCCAGTTAAAAACAAGGTAAAAGGGAAATTAAAATAACAAAAATGAAAAAATCGGTAGTTTTTAAAGCGCAAGAGCTATGCAGCAAAACGTTGCAGCGTCAGGGTCTCAGCCACGCTATTTGTCCAATTCAAGTTCTGGCAGGCCAGGAAATGACCAGCCTTAAGTAGGGCGGGCGTAGGAGGGCCGCAAGTCTAGAGCGCTCGGTCCGGCGCCTCTAGGAAGGCGCGTCCTCACCTAAGATGGCGCCAATAGAAATGTCGAGGAGCCCACAGAACCCAGACCCGCTAAGTAGCGGTGCGGGGGCCAATTATAGTGCAAGTGGGGGCCAGGAGTCCCAGTTAAAAACAAGGTAAAAGGGAAATTAAAATAACAAAAATGAAAAAATCAGTAGTTTTAAAAGCGCAAGCGCTATGCAGCGAAACGTTGCAGCGTCAGGGTCTCAGCCACGCTGTTTGTCCAATTCAAGTTCTGGCAGGCCAGGAAATGACCAGCCTTAAGTAGGGCGGGCGTAGGAGGGCCGCAAGTCTAGAGCGCTCGGTCTGGCGCCACTAGGACGGCGCGTCCTCACCCAAGATGGCGCCAATAGAAATGTCGAGGAGCCCACAGAACCCAGACCCGCTAAGTAGCGGTGCGGGGGCCAATTATAGTGCAAGTGGGGGCCAGGAGTCCCAGTTAAAAACAAGGTAAAAGGGAAATTAAAATAACAAAAATGAAAAAATCGGTAGTTTTAAAAGCGCAAGCGCTATGCAGCGAAACGTTGCAGCGTCAGGGTCTCAGCCTCGCTGTTTGTCCAATTCAAGTTCTGGCAGGCCAGGAAATGACCAGCCTTAAGTAGGGCGGGCGTAGGAGGGCCGCAAGTCTAGAGCGCTCGGTCCAGCGCCTCTAGGACGGCGCGTCCTCACCCAAGATGGCGCCAATAGAAATGTCGAGGAGCCCACAGAACCCAGACCCGCTAAGTAGCGGTGCGGGGGCCAATTATAGTGCAAGTGGGGGCCAGGAGTCCCAGTTAAAAACAAGGTAAAAGGGAAATTAAAATAACAAAAATGAAAAAATCGGTAGTTTTAAAAGCGCAAGCGCTATGCAGCGAAACGTTGCAGCGTCAGGGTCTCAGCCATGCTGTTTGTCCAATTCAAGTTCTGGCAGGCCAGGAAATGACCAGCCTTAAGTAGGGCGGGCGTAGGAGGGCCGCAAGTCTAGAGCGCTCGGTCCGGCGCCTCTAGGACGGCGCGTCCTCACCCAAGATGGCGCCAATAGAAATGTCGAGGAGCCCACAGAACCCAGACCCGCTAAGTAGCGGTGCGGGGGCCAATTATAGTGCAAGTGGGGGCCAGGAGTCCCAGTTAAAAACAAGGTAAAAGGGAAATTAAAATAACAAAAATGAAAAAATCGGTAGTTTTAAAAGCGCAAGCGCTATGCAGCGAAACGTTGCAGCGTCAGGGTCTCAGCTACGCTGTTTGTCCAATTCAAGTTCTGGGGGCTTGTAGTGAGGTAAAGTGAGTAAGCCTTGCGATAACAGAGAAGCATGAAGCGGGGTGAGTGCTACCAGTAGTTGGTTGAAATGAGGCATGCCGTAGTGCTTGGTAGGACAAGTGTGCCATATGGTAGTGCTGAATGGGCCTTGCAGTGAGGTGAGATAATTTGCTTTGCATCAGCAGGGTGAACCATGAAACAGAGTGAGCGGGATGTGCAGCATAGGTGAGCAGGGCTTACGGTTCATGCTCAACTTGGACAAGACAGAGGTGACACGCTTTTGAAGGAACACCACACTCTGGTCTGTAGCCTGGTGGCCATCTGAACCTAGAACATCACCCATGCTGTATAGCTAAGCTAGAAACTTAAGGCTCATGATCAGCAACCAAATATCGAGGTCTAGCCAGGTGAACACAATCACCTCCTCATGCGTCCTCACCCTCAAGATCCTCAGGAAGATCTTCAGATGACTTCCTCTACAACTTGTTGAACTATCTCTCAAGCTCTAATCAGCAGCAAGCCAGACTACAGAAAAACACTCTATGTCGGGATCTCCGCCCAACCCACCAAGATGGTACAGATCATGCAGAACACAGAGGTTAGACTCACACTCAACTTCTTACCCTGCATAAACGTATCCACTCATCTCAAGTACCTCTACTGGCTCCCCATCCACAAGTGTGCCCAGATCAAACTACTCACTAGGGGGATGTGTGGCACAGCAGCCAGAGCAGCTGACTCTCTGGAGCGCGGGGATCACAGTTCGTTTGCCAGGGGCAGCTCAGCATCATGCGACTCTGGGTAATAGCTCACTTAATTTCCCTGACTGCTCCCAGAACCTTGAAACCTTAGGGGTAGATATGTTAGTGCTTAATACTAACACATGCAAGGCACCGCACACCCTGGATCCCATCTACAGGAACATCTGCATTAGATTTCCAACTTCCACCAGACATCTTTGATCTACCATCTGTCTGCTCATCTCCATCACACACATCTAAAAGGTAAGAGCTGGTGGCCCTGTCTTCTTGTACCTAGCTACTAAAGCCTGGTGCAAACTCCTGCTTCACATTAGAGGCAGCAGTTCACCCCCAGAATTCTGTAAGAAGCTGAAGGCGTGGCTATTTGAATAATCCCCAGCTTGGGCAGCACCCCCTTTCTCAAAGTGCCAACCTCTTGACATGCACACTCCATACCTATACATAACCTAACAATGAGCAAGGCATGTGGGAGTGGGTGTCAGCTTGAGGTGTGTGAAGAAGGATGTGGAGGGTGTATGGGGCAGATAGAAGATGCACCAGGTGAGGTCAAGAGAGTGTAAGAAACTCTGAGACAAACCTTAACACCCAAATGGAAACAGCCACATTCTACAAATCAGAAACGTAAGAGTAGTACATAATTGGGTGGATCTATGTCATTCTAACAAAAATCATTCATGAACAAACTGTTTTAGACAATTGCTTTAATAGAACCTTTTTTATCTTCACTGGCTCTCACTTGGTTGAAGAAGCCACCCTGGTGAAAGTAATTTGTGTTGAAAATTTAGGGTCTGATTTACAGTTGGCAGACAGTGTGATCTGCTTCCCACTTAATTGAGAATCGGGCAGACAGTCATGTTTCAGACAGTGGTGTCACATTGGCACTGCCATCGGAAACCCTACGGCATAGCCACTCAAAATATGCAGCAGGGGAGGGCCAAATTATGTGACCGGTTTAAATAAATTATGCTGCAAGAAAAGGTCAATTTATGCAGCACACTTTTTGATAGTCCTACTTCATTATTTTGTCATTTTTAAACGTGTTAACACTGCTTCAATATAGGTTTTACCTAATTAGTTCCAGTTTAATGCAACAGTAAGCAAATGAAAGATGACCAGTTAACCTTTGCAAAGGGCCTTCCACCAAGCAGCAACAGGTGTCACCCAGATTTAGTAACTATTGAGACATTTGTGCAAGAAAATTATTTTTTTGGGCAATATCTGCAGATTATGAAGCAGATGGTGGATTATGTGGCAAATGCATCATATCCCTAATGATACAGTGCTCACAAACTCAAATAATTCTGGTGGGTTTGCCCTAGACGGACAGCCCAATGGAGTTTAGGCCATCAGTGTAGGTGCATCAGATCATCTGCCCATTTAGAGTGGACAGTTTGATGTAATCATTTCTTGTTTGGAAACACCAGGGAAACTCTTGAGGGCCTGAACAGATAAATTTGAAAATGACCTGCATACCAGTGGAGCAAACTCCCAGAAGAAAAGTCCCAGGCCCATTGATTTATTTTTTTGATTTTACAAACTCCCACTTTGGGAGTTTGTCTTTGAAAGCTAAAACGTTTGTTGAGTGACTGCATGAAACATTATACCAATTCACTATATTTTCAGTCCCTTCGGCGGAGCCTCTTATTGCCAAATCTCACAAGAATGGCAAAGATCTATAAATATGGCAGGTGGTAGTCCAGCCAGGGAGGCAGGACCTAGACAACAGATGGCCTACTGCCATGCTTTAAATTAGGCCCCTACTTTTTCATGCCTGATTTTCATTTTCCAGTCCTTAATTTACTACAATTATATGTTACTAGCATCCCGTCCCGACGTTGTCCGGGAGCAATCATGGCTCAGGGCCCCCGACCTCCCTGACGTTGTGCAGTATTATCCCTCTATGTTTACTTTGTACGCTTTTGTAACCTGCCCACGCCACTGCCCAAGTCACTTGTTCCTCCTGTAACGCCCCGTTTGCTCCCTTCTCCCGATTGTCATTTTAGCTTTCAGCTGACCGCTCCACTTTGTACGCTTTTGTAACCTGCACATGTTTCTTTTTCCGTTTGGTACCTGTGGCTCGCTCACCGCTCCTCTCCGCGCCGCTTCTCCCTCACGTTTGCTTTGCTCACTGCTTACTTGGCGCCCTACCTCATCCGCCGCTCCTCACTGCCTGCCCGCCGATCCTCACCGCCTGTCCCTCGCTCATGTTCGCTGCTCCTCCGCTTGTCACTGCTCCTCCCGCGCTGATCTCCGCCGCTCCTTGTTACTGCTCCTCCCCGTGCTGATCTCCGCCGCTCCTCCCCGCGCTGATCTCTGCCGCTCCTCGCGCTTGTGTACGCCGCTCCTGATGTAAGCACGCATGTCGCGGCTGGCGCTACTTTGAAGGGACTACTTTTTTTAACTTATATTTTTTAAATAACGTATTTATTTTTAATTTATATAGCCTATGTCCATCTGCATACCCTGCGAATTACAACGATGTATCGGGTGTGTGGATTGGCGCTGTGATTCCCGAGTTTACCCGCCTCAAAGGTGCATAGTTCTTCCTTTATTATAGTAGTATAGATATATACTTACATATAGGTGCACTCAGCCAGCCCTCTTCATCCATTGGTTTATTATTGTGTCATTCACATTTTTCTTGCATAAATTACAGCATACAGCATGTGGCAGTGGGCCAGCCCATGCGAGTCACTGGCTACCTTCACAGTGGGTGCATTCTGTTTTTTCACAAGGACCACATCCACACACAAAATAGTTCTCTTTAGTGTCAGGGACTACTATGGCAATGGGTGCTTTTTTGAGACCCAAAAATATTTGTACTATTAACTACGCTGTTATTTTTTTATTTTGACGAGAGCCCACCAGCCTACCCAACAATAAAGTTGTGTATAATCCATGACAAAACCAAACAAGATTTGAAAAATGCAAAAGGCTGTCAACCAATGCCAGATGTGTTGGCTTTCCCAATGCTTGTTAAACTCTGTAACACTTCAGGTGCTCTGTCCCATTTCCAGGTAAAATGTCCGAATGTGAAACACTCAATTCACAATGTTTTAGCTTTACATGTAATCCTGATGGATTACTGGTCCCATCGGGATTACCAAGGCTCTCAGGTATTGAGGCTAGGGGCCGGTGTAACTCGTGTAATTTGCTGTAGCGTAATTTTGTGGAATTACCACAAAATTATTCAAGATTCCATATAATGATACAAGAAGAGCAATTTAGCATATAGTGCTCTTTTCTCCATGCAAAAATGCCCCCTCGTGTTAAAAACGGATGCAAGGATTCATTTTGTGACAAGAAATAGCGCAAAAAGCAAACCAGCACGAATTGCAGCACAATCACCCCACCTTACTTACTGCCAGCATTTAGCACTATCTGCTTAGTACAAAATGCATCCTCACTTCCAAAATGGACACAAGGATGCATTTAAAGTTAAATGCAAATCAGCGCGAACAGCAGCATGAGCAGTCGCTCACCAAATTAGTTGTTTGTGTGCTCAATTTCCCACCAAATTATTCTTAATTATGCGAGTTTGTGTATTCATGTAATTATTGCCAACTGCGCATCAAAGAGTAATGCTGAATTTACCAAATGTATTCCAATAAATAAAAATTACTCCCAAGCCTAATTGAGACCCTCAATGTTACACACGTATTTTTATCACCTACAATATCAGACATAGGCAACATTGCATCAGCGTGAACCCGTATGTGGAATAAAACACATGGGATAACTTTGACTGCACAGAATTCTCCATGTAACAATTGCTGCCGTTACTATGTACGTGCTGTATTTTTACCGCTGTTACTGGTAAACTTTCTAATCCTATAATTAAGCTCTATCTAGTACGTCAAGGTTGATCCTATTTTACACGTAACCTTAGAAACAGCTGTTCATGTTTCCATTCAACTCTCGCAGATGTGGTACTTGTTTGCTATTGTGTTGTGATGTTTGGCATTAGTGGTTTACCAACATTTGGGCACTATTTCATAAAGTATATATACCTGATTTCCTCACTACTTTTCCATTTTCTACAGAAATAGGTGAGGAAAAAAGGGCATGCCAGTCATTGTAACCAGCTACTGGTTACCTGCCGCTAAGGTATTCCTTAAGAGAAGAAATCTTTCATGTATCTCCTTAAGTGTTCCTTTGGGTGCCAGAGTGATGTATTGTCTGAGAATGAACACTTATAAACATTGCAGCTAAGTTAGTCATTCACAGGTGGCATTTAAAGAACACAGGCACTTATCACATTGAATGAGTGCACTCATGCAGATAATGCAAAGGTTAAATGATTAAATGCAGTGAATGCTCCCTTTTTTCTAAAGACCATCAAAGATACTTCAAAGAAGACTTTCTATAACATGCTTAGCTAATAGGAAGAATATGGAAGACCTAGCTACAGAGGTGCAGTCTGAGATCCTGTCATCAAAGGTGACTAAATAGCAGCTTAATGCCATTAAACTATTTCATGCAGGATGTGTTCCTCCTTTGTCGGCAGATATAATTCTTCTGACTATTTCAGTCCCCGAAGCTATTTACTTTCAGCACCATGACTACCTTCAAGAAATCCCTGCCAACCGAACAGTTAAGACATTCATTTCATTTTTTTCTCAAAAGGGAAACATTTAGCTATGTAGAGAAACTCCTTTCTCTATATGCACTCACAGTGAGGAGGTGAGCCATTCCAATTTCCACACAGGAAGGGGAGTTACTCAAGATGATTGAGTGAAAAAGAGAGATTGAGATGTCATCAGTGATGTCTTCAATAATTTCATTTAACATGTCATGAGTGATGTAATATGTGAGGTCATAAGCAGTGCTTGGCGGGGGCACAAGCTACAGTAAGTTCAGTAAATTCTAACTTGTGAATTTCAGTGTTTTCAAAAGTTCACTTTTATCTCATTTCAACATCTAACTATAACATCACTTTAACCTTATTTTTTTTCAAGGAATTTCTTTTTTAATGTAAGCTAAGTTCTTACTGCCATACCTAACTATAAAGTTACTTTAACTGTTGCTTTTTTCAGTGTATAGAAGCCTAGAAAATGTGCCAATAATAGCATAGGCTGTATAAAGTTGTGCTATTGACATTTGCAGAAATTGACATTTCTCCATTGTATTTTTTGTCTTGTACATTGGTGTCATTTATGGTTTGGATTTCCCTTTTATGTTAAACTAATGAGTCAACACTGTTTCACAATGTCACTAAGTCACACTTTTATGTTGTTGTAATGTCTGTGTCACAGCTTTCTATATGAGTCTTAATTTCGCTAATATCTGTGTATACTTGGATGTATGATTATGAATATGCCAAGTTACCACGGGGCATATTACCAAGCAATAGCGATAATTATCGCTATTGCTTGGTTAGAGACAAAAAATTACTGCTGAGCTGCAGCGATTTTTACCGCAAATAAACCTTGGTTTACCAAGGTTTATCGCAAATGCGATAAAAATTGCCGCAATGCATGAATATCGCTGAAAAGTCCGCGATATTCATGCATTACCGAGCTAATGCTCTTAGCCATGTTATCCACCTCCCATTGGATAACATGGCTAAGAACTGCTCAGGGCAGGTGTTAGCTTTTAGAGATATTCGCGCTTAGCGCGAATATCTCCAAAAGTTGGTAATAGGAGATAGCGATGTTAGCGACTGTTTTCAGTCGCTAACATCTTGGACGCCCACTTTGCATCTCATTAGCGATAAATATCACTGACATGCAAAGTGGGGCCCAAGATGGTCGCTATCTCCTACTAGCTGTCGCTAACTGGTGTTAGCGACAGCTAGGTAATAAGGAGATAATTTTATCTCTGCTTTCTTGGCTTTTAAAGCCAAAAAAGCGGAGATAAACCCCCTTGATAATATGCCCCCGCTTTATTTGGTGTGTTGTGTCTAATCATTAGTAGATTTTGTGTAACCGCAATGTCAATTGAGTCTTGTAAATCTTTTTTGTGCTTCTTTAGTTCCTATGTACAGGTGTATTATTCAAGCAACATAAAGAAAGTGTGTCTCCCAAAAGAACTCTCATAGAATTTAATCATCCAGAATTATATCCACCCTAACCACCCATTCCTGATTGTTGGATATGTCACTGATGTCTGCACTGGCCTGATTGCTCGTCTTCCGCAGATCCAGCAAGTGAAATATCTGACCCTTGAACACTTGGCTGCCAAGCTGGCAGCCCTGCATCTCTGGATGAGCTATGCTCATACTCTTCATCAGAATTTACGTCCCTTCCCTGAGTATCAAATGCAATCTGTCTTCATCTGTTTAGCATAAAACACTCTCAGATGGCAGTAGCATGTGCAATAAAGTTTTAATAATCCCCCATCAGTGTTGAACAGGGTCTGGTAAGATAAGTCCGCGTTTAATTGCAGGTATTTGTGTGTAATATGATGGTCGCTGGTTCAGATCTCGACAGGTCGACTCAGCCTTTCACCCTTCTGTGGTCAATAAAATTTGTAACGTTTAGTTGGCTATTAGTGAACACATCCTATTAGTTTCTAGAGATCAGACAGTTGGCAAAGTGTGCTATATTACAGCAGTAATTATCATCCTGTGCCCTCATCACTATGAACTGTAATGAATGCCCTTCTCTACTACTGCCCTTTTAATATTTGGGGCCATGCACAATTATTTATACCAACTTGTGCCACCTATGCACGTGCGTTATTAGCATCATGACCACGTGTGCAGCTTTCTTCCTCATCCATTCTGCGCCCTCTTTGTGTGAGCCTTTCATCCACGGAAACTGAATCTCATGAATCTCAGCCCTGTGCCTTCAAATGTGCAGTATTTGCTGCCCTTTATCACCATGCACTGCCACCTATGTCTCTAGCCCCAAACATTCATGAATAACTGGTGCACCTCACACCTGCAGGCTGAAATCATGTGCATTTATGAACGTTTTGATACCTTAAATTGAGGGCTCCTCACCTGAAACAGATGTGTTTTAGACAAAATAGAAATTTTAATGACCCGGTTACTTACCGGTAATCTTCATTATTCCTTGTTCAGGTCTTCCTTGATACACTTCTTTCATGCTGAGATGTTATCTGCCCCACCGAAGTCATTCCCTAGATGACAAAATAAAGATTTCCTTCCAACATGGCTGCTGTTACTCAGCAGCACCTAAAAGGGAGGAATTTTCACCAAGACTTCCTGTTTTTCTTTTCTGTGGATGACGTCTCCTTAGCTGACATTAAAGTAAGGTGGTGTCTTTTCTTTGGTTTATGTTGTTTTTATATTAAAAGTGTTTTCTTTTTCCTCCTAGGAGACTACAGCAATCGTCTTCACCTGTATATCCCATCACTACCGCTTAGCTATAGCATGCTGGACCTCAATTTATGCTCGCCTGTACCGCTTCAATAGATTTGTTTCAGCAGTCTGTGGTTTTTTAGCACTAGAGAGCATGTCCTCCGTGCTCAGAGCTTCTGTAGGATATGTCAACTTTGTTACAGCCACTCCTTATATCAGCGTAAGGATTATTCAATGTTTTTGCTGATAGGCAGTCTGCCTGATCCAAGATGGTGGCTCACGCAGGATTACTGGTGAGATTGAGTTGCTCTGAAACTGGCCAAAACAGGAAGCTTCAGTCAATTTCAAGCTCAAAACTTGCTGATCTTGGGAGACACTCATCACTGACGGTGCTCACAGCAGTTGAAGAAATTTTGTTGAGCATTTATGTTCACTCCTTTAGTCTGACCTGAAACTGTTGTTTAAAGATTCCATGGAGGAGTCTTTGGTGGAAGTTGCCAGCCCATCCACAGAAATCTCAACTATGATCGCTTTTTACGACACATGATTGAGGCAGCAGTATTGGCGGGGTTTAAGAGAAAAGAGGGTTTGCCTCCTGCTAAAGTGCCAAGGCAGGGTCGTAGCTTCAGGGGGGGTGGGGGGTGATTAGGGTGTTACACCCCCACACCCCCCAAATAAATGTAATTCCAAATCAATTGTTGTGTACGGGTGCTTTCAGCTGGTATGTGAGGTGGGTGTCAAATTTCACCGGGAATTTATGCAAACATACACCGATAAAAACACACACACTCTCTCTCATATCTGTTTTGATAGCCCTAAACAATGTTTTTTATATAATATTGAGTTTTTCTTATTTAGTCTTCTATTAATATTTATTCCTCTCTCTTCCCACTTCCTCTTGAGCCCCTCTCATGCGCCCTGCTTGTCATAATATGCATTTTAACATTTTGTACCAGCGTGATGGTCGGGAAATCTAATGCACACCCCTCCCCACTCTTACTGACCAAGCTAAGCCCCTGTGCCCAGGGATCAGGAAGATATAATTACTGAAGCTGATAATGAGAATAAGAGGGGACATTTTATTTTGTCCATGAGTTAGCAGAAAATCTGCAATATTTACGGGAGAACCTGATCTTTCCAACTCCTGTCTCTTCAGCTGAAAAGGATAATTTCTTACCACAGTACCAGCATCTGGAGCCATGATCTGTTCCTTTACGTGGAAAAAGGTGGAGAAGGCCACTTACCCTAGCTTTTTATCTAGGTGCTACCCAGTGGATAAATTCCCTGAAGAATTACCTGCAGTAGTAAAAGTTGACAACTTCATGGCTGGTCTCCCTTGCAAGGTACTGTAATATCGGAAGATGTCTTGTCTCCTGATCCTGTAGATAAAAAGCTTGGAAATGCTATAAAAATATCTTAATGGAGTTTGCTGAAAAGAGAATGCCAGAGTGAAAACGTTCCTTGTGTTTACGTCTTGGTGTATGAGGAACAAAAATAATATGTTTTTGGACAAATAGGGATCTTCATGGGGTTTTCTGAAAAAAAGGAGCAGAAGGAAGAATATTAAAATGAAAAAGAAATCCCCAATTTAGTGTTGTAGAAGATAGAGGGAGCCAAAATATGTTTCAGAAACCAGATGTCCCCTTCAAAACAATTACAGAATAGCTGTCAAGCAGTCTAGGTGGATCTGTGGATCAGATTATGCACTCATCTTCTAATGAATGCTCTTGCAGCCAGAGTTAAAGCAAATTGATGAGCAGGTATGGCTCAGTATGACGGGCCATCTGTGCTATACCTGCATGTAATTCAGTAAACAGCTTGAGTTTCCACTGATTCTAATCAAGGACAAATGCCTCATTTATCAATCACTTCAAAAACAGTTTGCATTTCTTAATCAGTGTTTGCATACATTACAGACCTTCTGCACCTCTCTTTGTGGTTTCGCATACTGTGAAGAGTTACAGCAGGGTAACTGTTTCTTTTACTACAGCTGCGGATAATTATGTCAAGTGGATCACGGACAGAATATATATATATATATATATATATATATATATATATATATATATGTGTATATATATATATATATATAACAAATATCGAGGAAATAAGTGAAAATAGGTGAGTATAGATTTACTTTTCTTAGCTCCACATTTATATACCTTTTAGGTATATATATTGTATAGATACAAAAATGTGGAGTAATATATCGTAAGAGTTTGCTTACGCTTAGAAATTTTCCTTCACAATATTTTTGTCCTCAGTATTCATTTTTTTTATTTCAGCCGTTTTTATTGAGAAATTTTATAATACAAATACAGTACAGTGGTAATACAAGGGGCAATACAGGTATTATCGTTGATGCCTTTTGTGGTTACATTATGCATGCATCTGGGTAGGCTGGTCGTGGTGATGTGGAGTTCCTGTAATGCCCCCAAGAGCGAAAGAAGAAAGAGTGAGAAGAAAGTAGGGGGGGAACAGAGAGGGTAAGGAGGGGGTAGGGAGGGGACATGCCCATATGTTGGTTATAACCCTCATGCCTTTGACGTACGTGTGGGAGTCCACGTTCTGCGCCTCTACGGAGGTTTGTGTGTCTCCAGGTGTGCGTCTAGAAGCGCACCTGTCCTCAGTATTCTTGACACAATATTTTGTCCAAAATATTTTTTATTTTTGTTTCTGATATTCTGTTCAAAATGCCCCTAAATCTCATTATTTTTCACTTGGAAGTGATAATCCCGGTGCACAAAGATCCTCTATGTAAATCTGGCTTGATATTGTACATTCACAAAGAAGTCTGCACTGGTGAAGGTAAAGAAATGGAAGTAGTTAATCTTTTTTAAATAATAGTCCCTATTTTATGCAGCACGGATCAGACCCTGGCATGTGTCTGAGCACTCCACGATGTGGTAAAAGGTAAAAGAGCAAGCACTAGGTAAGAGGTCGGTTGTGCCTGGAGTCCCACTAAGACCTCTCATACACCAAAATCACATAAGCACAAAATATAGAGTGACATTGCGCCCTACCAGAGTGGGTTCAGGACCAGTGGCGGTGCGTCCATTAAGGGCGCTGGGGCGTTGCCCCACAAGCCGCCTGCACACGCAGCTCCCTCGGCGTCTTTGAACTTAAGTAACTCTCAGGTTACTCAAGTTCAAAGACGCCGAGGTTGAACTGACAATCATGTCAGTCAACATGACGTCGGACTGCCCACCCCTTCAGAGTCTGAAGGGGTGGGCGGGCCGACGTCATGTTGAATGACATGATTGTCACCAGGGGCAGCAGGAAGGAGCACAACGTCACTGAGCACAAGTGCGCAAGAGTGGGGACGGAGGTCGAATTTTCCTCCGTGCCCACGCATGAGCACTAGTGTCTGTTCTGCTGGCGCATGCCCATTAGGAGAGCGAGGGTTGAGCACCTTGGTCTCCTAATGGGCAGAGCGTAACATTGCCCTAAATTAATCGGATTGGTCTGAGGTGTTGCCAGTAGTAGTGACGGAGACACGGCTGACGCTGTTCCTGTAGGCGCCAACAGGAGTCCGGACCCCGAAGCAGTCAGAGGCAGCGCGGAACCGGTAAGTTTTTTATTTATTTTTAAACTCCTGTCGGCCCCCACCCGACTTCCCCCAGCCTCAGCGCAACCCTACCCTACTCACCCCGTACCCAGGGGCGGCTGGTGACATTTGAAAGTGGTGGGGCGTAAACTAATTTGCATATTGGACCGCAGCGAGCGAGCCCGAACCACCTTGCATCCATCCATACATCATTCATGACCTGGCTGTTCGAGCAGTAGCGGCCCCCTTCCCCCAAGCGCCTTGAGACCCTTCCGGGTGAGTAGCGCGCTATACAAGTGTCTTGATTGATTGATTGATTAATACATCATTCATGCATCCACCCATCCATCCACCCACCCACCCATCCTGCATCCATACATCATTCATTCATTCATGCATCCACCCATCCATCCATCATGCATACACCCATCATGCATGCATCCATGCATCCATCCATACATCATTCATGCATCCACCCATCCATCCACCCACCCACCCATCCTGCATCCATACATCATTCATTCATGCATCCACCCATCCATCCATCCATCATGCATCCACCCATCATCCATGCATCCATCCATACATCATTCATTCATGCAGCCACCCATCCATCCATCATGCATCCACCCATCATGCATGCATCCATCCATACATCATTCATGCGTCCACCCATCCATCCTGCATCCATACATCATTCATTCATGCATCCACCCATCATGCATGCATCCATGCATCCATCCATACATCATTCATGCATCCACCCATCCATCCATCCACCCATTCGGCATCCATACATCATTCATTCAGGCATCCGCCCATCCATCCACCCACCCATCTAACCTGCATCCATCATTCATGCATCCATCCATGCACCCATCCACCCACCCATCCAAAGTTCATTCACACTCAGCTGGTATATTATGGTCTCTGGCAGGTTTCCCTTAGACACAGATAAAGCACAAGAGTTGCTACACAAAACAGACACACATAGTCATACATGTGCAGACAGTACACACATAACACACAGCACAGGCAGCAGCAATGCACAAACTAGAATATGTATAGTATAGGCAACTGCACTACAAGCTTTCCTCATACAGACACAATAATGTCAAACCCCTGGTTAGTCTTAAACTAACAGCTAACCTGGTTTTGCAAGGAGGACCCCCGACCTGCATTTTAGTAGAGAAAATAGAAAAAAGTTGAGGAATATCAGCTGTTTAGGGAAAAATCACCAATTTCTCTACTAAAGAAACATCTGACATTTATAACTAAAAGTGAAGAAATGGGCGGAAGGCACAAAGTGAAAGTAAGTAGGCATGTCGTGAGAGAAGTGATGTATGCAGACAGTGACAGCATTGTTGTCAGTGAGACGTGCATCTCGTGAGGAGAAGGCACAAAGTGAGGAGGGAAAGATTTGGAGGTAGTACCGGAGAGCAGTGCTTGTAGTAAGTGACTCAAATGTGCTGACAGACTGTTGTTACCGTGAGAAATGGCAGGCTGCAGGCAGGCAGTTCCCTCCGGAGAGACGGTGCTCGGGTGCGCACATTAGATGCAGACTGCCGTCGGTGACTCTGGCTACCTAAGGAGGTACGGGGTGAGTAGGGTAGGGTTGCGCTGAGGCTGGGGGAAGTCGGGTGGGGGCCGACAGGAGTTTAAAAATAAATAAAAAACTTACCGGTTCCGCGCTGCCTCTGACTGCTTCGGGGTCCGGATTCCCGTTGGCGCCTACAGGAACAGCGTCAGCCGTGTCTCCGTCACTACTACTGGCAACACCTCAGACCAATCCGATTAATTTAGGGCAATGTTACGCTCTGCCCATTAGGAGACCAAGGTGCTCAACCCTCGCTCTCCTAATGGGCATGCGCCAGCAGAACAGACACTAGTGCTCATGCGTGGGCACGGAGGAAAATTCGACCTCCGTCCCCACTCTTGAGCACTTGTGCTCAGTGACGTTGTGCTCCTTCCTGCTGCCCCTGGTGACAATCATGTCATTCAACATGACGTCGGCCCGCCCACCCCTTCAGACTCTGAAGGGGTGGGCAGTCCGACGTCATGTTGACTGACATGATTGTCAGTTCAACCTCGGCGTCTTTGAACTTGAGTAACCTGAGAGTTACTTAAGTTCAAAGACGCCGAGGGAGCTGCGTGTGCAGGCGGCTTGTGGGGCAACGCCCCAGCGCCCTTAAGGGACGCACCGCCACTGCAGTACCTCCTTAGGTAGCCAGAGTCACCGACGGCAGTCTGCATCTAATGTGCGCACCCGAGCACCGTCTCTCCGGAGGGAACTCCCAGTCCCTCTACCCAGTCCCTCTTAAGTCACAAAGGTTACTGCATAAGTTCTTTAATTTTCTGCTTCATTCGTGCTTTATTTAATGACCAGAACAAGGGAAAAGTTGTCATTCCTTCAACATACTAATCAATCTGTGCAGCCTAAAATCCACGTCACCTCTCAGTGTCTGGAGCATAGCAGAGCTATCAATAAGGTGCCCAAACCTAGGAGATACCATACTCTCAGGAGTTCACTATGAAAAGTATTGAAAAAATGGTACAGGCCAACAGTCTGTGGCAGTCATGAAAATGGCATCTTGCCCGTGGCAGCTGCTAAGAAATGTGGATGGTTGGGCAGGAAAGGGGCGGTGGGGAGTTGAAGAAAAAAATCACTTACTTGGCCTCTCCTGTCCTTATCTATTCCTCTTGACTCTCGGAGGCTCCCCTAAGCCAATCACGACATGGGGTGTTACATGCAGGACAGCAGCGTCATGATTGGTCTGAGCGGCCTGTTTGACCACTCAGGCAGTGCCTGGGAGCCTTGGGACAGTTTTCAACCTGGCTGTGCAATACAGCCAGGTGGAGAAATGCTAAGTTCGCATAACGGTTTGGCTCGCCAGAGACGACCAGCCAAACCGTCATGCGGATTTAGCAGTGCCCATACCACTTCTCCTCAACTGAACCAGCCCCACCCGCCCCAACCTGGCTCTGTGCAGAAAAATAAATTGATAAGAGCAACGTGTTACTTTCATTTTATTTTTCCTTGTCGCACTGCTCTGAGAGCAGTGGTGCGACGCTCCTCCGCTTTAGCCGAGGAGCCGCTCCTTCATCCTGAAGATGATTTTAGCCATCCCACCACTTTTGAATATGATGCTATCACTCCTGCTATTTCCCTGTGTCTTGCAGGGCACCACATACTTTTTTTAAAGGCACCCATGAGCCATTTTGGTGGTTCCAAACATATTACTCATTACATTAGACTTAACTCACCCTCAACACAAGAGGGTCTCCTTAAACATAGTGCTTACTTTCCAGGGACTTCATGGTGGTGACTATTTCTTCTGGGGTGATGATGGGCCATGTGGTTACCATTGGTTCTTTGAATAATATTGGGAGGCATTTGGCAAGGTTGTTATGGTCCAATTATGGGTTTCAGTTGCTGTAAATGGCAGTGATTTTGTTGATAAAGAATTGAGAGAGATGGGTGGTTGAGTATTAGTCGGTCACTGATGAGGGGAAATCCTTCACAATGATGAAGATTTCTTTACTCCATTTGGTGCTAGCATCGATGTGGTCTTCCTGAATGATGTATTTGGTGGTTTGCATCATTCGGTGGGAGCGTCTCAGGGCAGATTTGAATGTGCTCTTCTCCGTATTATCCTGGCTACTTCTTGATTGGTGCCCAATTGTTTGCACTGGCTTTTCATCAGTTTGAGTCCCTCCATGTACCAACTGGCTTGGTGTCTAGATCGTATAGTATTGCTTATTTTGAGGGGAGCCATAGATTTGGCGCAAGAGGTGATCCAATTGTTGAAATTCTTGATGGGATTAGAGAAGCTGTTGCTGGATTCTGTTCATTGAATTTTGAGAGTGGTATTCCTGTCCTTGTTAGTTATGCTATTCCAGTTTCGGCTCGTTGGTTTGGCAGTGGTCTTTGGATGTGATGGGCTGGGACAGGGATGCTAATCTTGATGAGAGTGCTGTCTTTCCAGGAGACTGGTTTGGGCTTGTCAACTCTGATGTTCTTGAAGGTGGTGAAAATAGGATCCAGGAGGCATCCGGTGACAAGGGTATGTTTCTTTACTCATTGGGTGAGGGCCATTTTTCCAAGGTCATCAATTAGTGCTATAAAGTTTGGGGGGCGTGGTCTTCCAGATGAGATCAGGTCTCTGAGTAGGTCTCCAAGTAGGATGTAGTTGCTAGAGTCGAGAGTGAGTGGTGCGACAAAGTCCATGATGGAGTGTGTGCGTGGTCCTGGTGGTTTCTAGATGAGAGTGCTGCTTAGTGAGAAGTTGACTGTGGCATGCAGATTGAACGACAGCTGTTCCATGATGGAAGATTATGTGTCTGTGGAGGTGGTGCAGCTAATAGTGATGCTTGTGGATGATGTTGATTCTGCCTCCCGGCTTGGTTAGTCTGTCTTGCATGGCAATCTTTTAGACCGAGAGAATGGCTGTGGCAATGTCAGGTGTTAATGCATGGTTCAGCCAGATTTCTGTGAGGAAAAGTAGGTCAGGGGCATTGACCCCTCTATGGCGTGTTTGATGAATGAGTGGATGTTGAGGAGCATGTATGCCAGTGTGAAGCATTGTGTGAGTGATTGTTGGGCCACGTGAGTGTGAGAGAGTGGGGGTTTGGGTGCTGTTGCGGCGGTTGTGGTGAGTGTTGGGTGTGGGTATGTGCATTAAAATTTGCAGGAAACAAAAGAGAATGCTCCCTCTGTGTGGTGATTTACAAAAAGGGGGGTGGTGATTGTTAGACCTGACATCATTGGCTTGAGTCTCTCCTCCATTTTTTCTGTTCGCCTCTACTGTGTTACGATGTTTTGCTGGTATATGCTTTGGGCGCCGTGTCACTGCTGATCAGTGCCATAGCGCAAGTGCTCCCTATGTTAAAATGATGTATCTATTGTATCCATGTTTGGCTTATTTGGTTTACTGTCAGTCCCTAGTCTAGTGCACCAGGAGTGCCGGGGCTTGTAAATACGAATGCCGCTCGTGGGCTTGCAGCACGTGTTGTGCCACCCACAGGAGCGGCCTTGTAAAAGAATGTCTACGGGTCGGTCATTGCGAGACCCACGTGCAGTCCTGCACTGTCACGTCGGCTGCGCAGGTATACCTACCTGCCAGCCCCTCCAACCTTCCCTTAGCTTCATGTTAGTCACCCCTATGGTAGGCCCATGGGCAGGGTGCATTGTAAGTGTAAGGTAGGACAAGCCTGACCAAGTTGGCATGTCCTGATAGTGAAGTGCCGCCATCTTAGGGCTTCACTATTGCGAGGTAGCCTGCTCTCCGTTGGATAGAATGGGCCACCGGGATTATTAACGCTATAATCCTAGCTGGCTCGGGGAGCATGGTGCAATGTCGAGTTTGGTATCCCTGAACTCGGGGTTTAATTACGCATCCGTTGGTGTGGATGGTTTTTGGACTCTGGGTTCGAAAATAGCACTTTTAGAAAGTGTCTATTTTCGTGTCTAACCATATCTGGACTCTGCTGGTCTGCGTGTGCGTGACAGGAGCTGGGTGGCTCCAAGAGGTCTGGATGAGTCAGTGTGGGATGAGTGGGACATTACGTTGAGAGTAGGGGGAGAGTAGTTGTTGATAGCCTGCCTGGCCTGATACAATGCTGGCTCCACCTCCTGCCGAGCGACGGATAGCTCTGCTCCTGCCAGTGTCAATGCTGGCTCCACCTCCTGCGGGGCTTCTGAGGACCCGGCCCGGCTCAATGAATAGGCCAGGTGCGACTGCCTAGCTCCACCCACCACAGACCCGGGGTGTTGGGAAATCCCCGGCATAGACAAAGGGATCAAAGACGAAAAGGGGTATAAGAGAAGGACCCCTGAACTAGGAAATCAGATCACTTCTGACAAGGAACCCTGTAACCAAGGACAAGAAGCCTGCTGATCTAAAGGACTGCTTACCCCTTCTGCCAGTGTGCTGTTGTTGGGGGAATCCTGCAGTGCTTCTTTATTTTTGCCAAGGAACCAGGAGAGAGGAACTTTGTGTGTACTCTCACGCTTGCTAAGAAAATCTCCAAGGACTGGAAGAGTGCCAGTCTCCTGCCGAAGTCACAGGGCTAAAAGACTTCACCTGCTACAAAGTGCTATCTGCTGGAAGTGTGAATCCAGCATCTCTGAAAGAACCAGCAACCACGACGATCGGACGCTGGGCCCAACCGACGCCAGCAGCAACGCCAGTGAGTAGGAGTACGGCTCTAACTCCAGAGGACCTCGTGTCTGCCCCGCTGCTGATCGCATCAACCGTGTGCCCTTCGACGCCGTGAGCGCTGCTCACTCTGTGCAACTGCATCATCGACAACGCCTGCTGTGGCCTGATCGACACCGAAGACGCGACGCCGGAGTGCTCGACGCCGCTGATCCTCGTGTGCTTCATTTTCCTAAGGTACTGTGTTGTTGGGGGTCCGTGTGACTCCAGGCCCGACGCAGCGCTCCTCGCGGTCGACGCCGAACCTGTGGATTACCTTTGCCCCAGCGTTGTGTAGCTCCCGTGTGAGTTACCCTGTTGCTAAGAACTGTGTTTCCAAGAAGAAGATTTGCTTGATACTAAAAGACTTTTGTGCTAAAGAAGAAACTACCTTTGAACTATCCTTTTTCCTTCCCGAACGTATTTATTCCGATTGTGTACAGTTTTGCCGTTATTTTGGTCTTGTGCTAAGCCTTATATAAAAATACTTATTTTTATAATACTACGGTGTCGTGTCCATTTGTAGTGTATTCACTGTATTACTGTATGTGGTCATAATTGCTTAACACACAGCCTCTGAGATAAGCCTGTTCTGCTCTGCCAAGCTACCAAGGGGGTGAGCAGGGGTTATCGAAGGGTGTGATCCCCTTGCCCTAACTAGAAAAGGAGTGTCCCTATTTGTCAGAAGTGTATACCTCTGCCAACTAGAGACAGCCGGTTCTAACATTGGATGCAGCGGTGAGGATTTGGACCTTGCATTTATGACCCATGTACAGTGATTAGTGTGCGCTACGTAGTGAAAGCAGACCATAACGCAGCCACAATCTGATTCGGAAGGATCCTATTTTTGTTCTCCGCTTTCCTGAAACTTGATTTTCTGAACACTGCCAGTTTAACCATGAGTGACAACGGAGTCACTGCCCCTGCTATCGTTGTTGTGGAGGAGTTCGAGAGGAGTAAGCTAAAGAAATACAAGAAAGATGAGCTGAAACACTTTTGCGACCAGTTTGGAGTTCCTACCACCGGCCTCTCGAGAAAAGATGATTTTTATAAAGCATTGCAGGCCTGGTGGGAGTCCAGAAATCCCTCTGATGTGGTGGTGGTACCCACAGAGGAAGGGGATGAGGAGGTGCCAGTGAATGGACCTGTGCCCTCTCCCGGAAGCAGTGTTTCCTCCAAGGGTCTTTCCCCTGAAGAAAGAGAAGAAAGGGCGAAAGAGCGAGCTTACAACATGGAGATGGCAAGGCTAAAGATAAATGGGCAGTTGGAGTTAGAAAATGCAAGAGGTAGAAGGGAAGCTGATTTAGAGATCAAAAAGTTGGAGTTTGAGCGAGAGAAGTTAGCTTTGGAGCGTGAAGCCAGGTTGAGGGAACTGGATATCCAAGCTAAAAAGTTAGAGTTGAATCCCTCTGGTGGCAGCATTCCATCCGAGCCTGCAGAAAGTAAGTTTTACTTCCCGAAAGATGTGATCAAAGATTACAATAAGAATGAAGATATTGGTCAATGGTTTAAAGCATATGAGTTAGCATTGTTGGCCCACCAGGTCCCTGAGAAGAATTGGGGAGCAGGGTTGTGGGGTCGCTTTGTGAATGAGGGAAGAGATACCCTGTTAGACATGCCTGTTGCGGATAGGATGTTGTATGCTCATATGAAAGATGCTTTAATGTTGCGATATGGTTTAACCCCCGAGCAGTACAGACAAGCTTTTAGAGAATGTAAGAAGTTGCCTGGTACGACGTGGGTTGAATATGTGTCTTATTTTTGCAGAGCCATGGATGGTTGGGTAAAGGGCAGCAAAGTGGAAAGTTATGAAGCTCTCTATGATTTGTTTGCGTAGGAGCACTTGTCTAATAACTGTTTTCCAGAGCTGCGCCAGCACCTGATTGATAGCAAGATATCTAACCCTAGAAAACTTGCTGAGGAGGCGGACCGCTGGGTCAGTACCAGGGTCCACAAGGGTCCAGTGGGAGACTCAGCCAAAGGTGGGCAGGGTCCCCAGCAGAAGAGTGGGGGGGACAAGGGTAAACAGAAGGAGTCTCAGAAAGGGCCCCAAAGTAATCCCCAAGGGAACCAAGGGAAGGGTTCCCAGCCTCCCCCTGAGAAGAAGTCAGGGGCCCCGACGGGTAAACCTGTTCATAGGGGCCCCCTAACCTGCTACGGTTGTGGGCAGGTGGGACACCGGTTCTATGACCCCCAGTGTCCCAAGAAGGATTCGAATGCACCGCCGCGTGCACCCCCTCGTCAGTTGGCAAGTGTAGCCTTGGGAGGGGAGGAGATGGTTGTCCATGGTGGGAGGGGTCCCGCAGAAATGTCCCTGGTCTCGCTAGGAGACATGCAAATGGTCCCTCCACCCCCTCTGCCTAGTAACACTAGTAAATATAGGCAGTGGGTGACCATTAATGGCCATAGAGTGGAAGCTCTCAGAGACACCGGAGCGAGTGTGACAGCTGTCAAGTGTCACTTGGTGTCCAGAGAGCAGGTGGTTCCCCACGCATTCTACCCCGTGATAGCTGCCGATAACTCCCAGAAAGAGTGTGAGGTGGCTCAGGTTTCCTTTGAATGGGGGGGAGTTTCAGGTACTCTTCAGGTTGCTGTGAGGCCCGCCATGCCTGTCGACTGTCTCCTGGGCAATGATTTGGAAGACTCCCCTTGGGCTAAGGTGGAGCGAGCGGCGCATTTGAAAATGTTGGGTGTGCCAGAGTGGGTGTGTGCAACCACTCGATCCATGACAGCGAGTAAGGGTGTTGATGGAGTCCCGGAGCCTGAAAGTACGGCCCAGGACCCAGCTGTGAAGAGAAGAGGCAGGAGGCGCGGGAAACCGGCCCCCGTTGTTCCCGTGGCCCAGAAGGAGGTAGACCCTGAGGGGGATGCCCTGGAGCCCACCGGGGAACAAATTGCCGAACTGGGAGATCTGCCCGAGCTGACCCACTGGCAGCAGGATGGTGGTCCCTCCAGGGAGGAATTCTGTGCGGAACAGAAAGAGTGCCCTTCTCTTGTGGGCATGAGGCAGCAGGCCTCAGCCCAATCCTCAGGTGATCAGTCAGGGTCACATTTTGTGTACTGGGAGAACGACCTCCTGTATAGCGAGCCTAAGGCTGCTGAGCCTGGGTCAGCCCGTGTGCTGGTGGTACCCCAGCGCTTCAGAGCCTTCCTACTGGGTTTGGCTCATGACGTACCGTTAGCTGGACATCTGGGGCAGGACAAGACCTATGACAGGCTTGTCACCCATTTTTATTGGCCTCAGATGCGTAGGGATGTAGACATCCATTGTAAGACTTGTCGCACTTGCCAGGCAAGTGGGAAAAGCGGAAGGAAGCAGAAGGCTCCCCTCCAACCTTTTCCGGTAGTCAGCACCCCCTTTGACCGGGTGGGTATTGACATTGTTGGGCCCCTGGACCCCAAGACAGCCCTGGGCAACAGGTTCATCCTGGTCTTGGTGGACCATGCCACAAGGTACCCGGAAGCCATCCCTCTCAGGACAGTGACGGCCCCTGTGGTGGGACGGGCACTGATGGGTGTTTTCTCCCGGATGGGGTTCCCCAGAGAGGTGGTGTCCGACCGAGGCACCAACTTCATATCGAACTATATGAAGTCTCTGTGGAAGGAGTGTGGGGTAACCTACAAGTTCACCACTCCTTACCACCCTCAAGGAAATGGGCTGGTTGAGAGATTCAACGGACCCTGAAAGGCATGATTATGGGTCTTGAAGAACCAATGAGGCGGAAATGGGACGTCCTCTTGCCATGCCTGTTGTTTGCTTACCGTGAGGTGCCGCAGAAGGCTCTAGGGTTCAGTCCCTTTGAGCTCTTATACGGTCACCCGGTAAGAGGACCTTTGAGTCTGGTCAAGGAAGGCTGGGAGCAATCTCCCAGGAAACCTCCCCAGGATGTATACAGCTACATGCTGGCCTTTCGGAACCAGACTCGGCGCTTCAGAGAACTTGCTCAGGCAAATCTGGAGGCCAGCCAGGAGGAGATGAAGCGATGGTACGACCGGAATGCCACTCTGGTAGAGCTTCAGCCTGGTCAGGAAGTGTGGGTCATGTCCCCTGTGGAACCTTGTGCGCTCAAGGACAGGTGGACTGGACCGTTTAAGGTTGGGGAGAAGAAGAGCGATGTCACCTACTTGGTGGACTTGAAATCTCCCAGGAACCCCTTGCGGGTCCTGCATGTCAACCGTTTGAAGCCCCACTTAGAAAGGTCCGAAGTGGGCATGCTCTTGGCGACAGATGATGGAACGGAGGAGGAGAGTGAGCCTCTTCCTGACCTCCTGTATGCTAAGGAGCAAGAAGGGTCAGTGGATGGTGTGGTCCTCTCTGACACACTGACCCTTGAGCAGAAACAGGATTGTCGCCACCTGTTGGGGCAATTCCCGGATCTGTTTTCCTTGGTTCTGGGTGTCACGCATTGGTGTGTCCATGACGTTGACACCGGAGACAGCCCTCCTGTGAAGCACAAGGCTTACAGGGTGACTGACAAGGTCCGAGCGTACATTAAGGAGGAGGTCTCCAAAATGTTCGCATTGGGGGTGATTGAGTCCTCTAGCAGTCCTTGGGCCAGCCCAGTGGTCTTGGTCCCGAAGGCTGCAGCGCCTGGTGCTTCACCGGAACTCCGGTTCTGCGTGGACTACCGAGGGCTCAATTCAGTCACGAAGACTGACGCGCACCCCATCCCCAGAGCTGATGAGCTCATCGATCGGTTGGGGGCTGCCCGGTACCTTAGTACGTTTGACTTAACGTCTGGGTACTGGCAGATCGCCTTGACTGATGGGGCAAAAGAGAGGTCAGCATTCGCCACACAAGATGGGCTATACCAGTTCCGGGTGATGCCCTTTGGGATGAAGAATTCCCCCGCCACCTTCCAGAGGTTGGTCAACCAGGTCTTGGCTGGACTGGAGGAATTCAGCGCCGCCTACCTGGACGACATCGCAGTGTTCAGCGCCAGCTGGGAGGAACACGTGCGTCACCTCCAGGAAGTGTTGTTGGCTCTGCGCGGAGCAGGCCTCACAATCAAGGCCAGTAAGTGCCAGATTGGGCAGGGTCCTGTGGTGTACTTGGGGCACCAAGTAGGGAGCGGTAAGGTGGCCCCCCTGCAACCCAAGATTGATACCATCCTGGCTTGGGCACCGCCCAAAACCCAAACACAGGTGAGAGCCTTCTTAGGACTCACGGGTTACTACAGGAGGTTTGTCAAGGATTACGGTAACATTGTGCACCCCTTGACTTCGCTGACTTCCAGGAAGCAGCCACGAAACGTGATCTGGACTGATGCCTGTCAGACGGCCTTTGACACCCTGAAAACTGCAATGTGCACAGCACCTATACTCCAAGCACCCGACTTTTCGAGAGAATTCATTGTTCAGACGGACGCTTCAGAGCATGGTGTGGGGGCTGTTCTAGCTCAGGTGAATGAAGAGGGCCGAGACTTGCCTGTAGCCTTCATCAGTAGGAGGTTACTTCCCGGGGAAACGAGGTGGAGTGCGATAGAGAGAGAAGCATTTGCTGTGGTCTGGGCGCTGAAGAAGCTAAGACCCTACCTGTTTGGGACTCACTTCCGGGTTCAGACAGACCACAGGCCCCTCAGATGGTTGATGCAAATGAGGGGTGAGAATCCAAAACTGTTGAGGTGGTCCATTGCTCTACAGGGGATGGACTTTACGGTGGAACACCGCCCTGGTACGGATCACGCCAATGCTGATGGTCTGTCCAGATTTTTCCGCCTTAGTGATGAGGACTCCCTAGGTTAAGGGTAGTTCTCCCCACATTTCAGCTGGAGGGGACACGTGTTAGACCTGACATCATTGGCTTGAGTCTCTCCTCCATTTTTTCTGTTTGCCTCTACTGTGTTACGATGTTTTGCTGGTATATGCTTTGGGCGCCGTGTCACTGCTGATCAGTGCCATAGCGCAAGTGCTCCCTATGTTAAAATGATGTATCTATTGTATCCATGTTTGGCTTATTTGGTTTACTGTCAGTCCCTAGTCTAGTGCACCAGGAGTGCCGGGGCTTGTAAATACGAATGCCGCTCATGGGCTTGCAGCACGTGTTGTGCCACCCACAGGAGCGGCCTTGTAAAAGAATGTCTACGGGTCGGTCATTGCGAGACCCACGTGCAGTCCTGCACTGTCACGTCGGCTGCGCAGGTATACCTACCTGCCAGCCCCTCCAACCTTCCCTTAGCTTCATGTTAGTCACCCCTATGGTAGGCCCATGGGCAGGGTGCATTGTAAGTGTAAGGTAGGACAAGCCTGACCAAGTTGGCATGTCCTGATAGTGAAGTGCCGCCATCTTAGGGCTTCACTATTGCGAGGTAGCCTGCTCTCCGTTGGATAGAATGGGCCACCGGGATTATTAACGCTATAATCCTAGCTGGCTCGGGGAGCATGGTGCAATGTCGAGTTTGGTATCCCTGAACTCGGGGTTTAATTACGCATCCGTTGGTGTGGATGGTTTTTGGACTCTGGGTTCGAAAATAGCACTTTTAGAAAGTGTCTATTTTCGTGTCTAACCATATCTGGACTCTGCTGGTCTGCGTGTGCGTGACAGGAGCTGGGTGGCTCCAAGAGGTCTGGATGAGTCAGTGTGGGATGAGTGGGACATTACGTTGAGAGTAGGGGGAGAGTAGTTGTTGATAGCCTGCCTGGCCTGATACAATGCTGGCTCCACCTCCTGCCGAGCGACGGATAGCTCTGCTCCTGCCAGTGTCAATGCTGGCTCCACCTCCTGCGGGGCGTCTTAGGACCCGGCCCGGCTCAATGAATAGGCCAGGTGCGACTGCCTAGCTCCACCCACCACAGACCCGGGGTGTTGGGAAATCCCCGGCATAGACAAAGGGATCAAAGACGAAAAGGGGTATAAGAGAAGGACCCCTGAACTAGGAAATCAGATCACTTCTGACAAGGAACCCTGTAACCAAGGACAAGAAGCCTGCTGATCTAAAGGACTGCTTACCCCTTCTGCCAGTGTGCTGTTGTTGGGGGAATCCTGCAGTGCTCCTTTATTTTTGCCAAGGAACCAGGAGAGAGGAACTTTGTGTGTACTCTCACGCTTGCTAAGAAAATCTCCAAGGACTGGAAGAGTGCCAGTCTCCTGCCGAAGTCACAGGGCTAAAAGACTTCACCTGCTACAAAGTGCTATCTGCTGGAAGTGTGAATCCAGCATCTCTGAAAGAACCAGCAACCACGACGATCGGACGCTGGGCCCAACCGACGCCAGCAGCAACGCCAGTGAGTAGGAGTACGGCTCTAACTCCAGAGGACCTCGTGTCTGCCCCGCTGCTGATCGCATCAACCGTGTGCCCTTCGACGCCGTGAGCGCTGCTCACTCTGTGCAACTGCATCATCGACAACGCCTGCTGTGGCCTGATCGACACCGAAGACGCGACGCCGGAGTGCTCGACGCCGCTGATCCTCGTGTGCTTCATTTTCCTAAGGTACTGTGTTGTTGGGGGTCCGTGTGACTCCAGGCCCGACGCAGCGCTCCTCGCGGTCGACGCCGAACCTGTGGATTACCTTTGCCCCAGCGTTGTGTAGCTCCCGTGTGAGTTACCCTGTTGCTAAGAACTGTGTTTCCAAGAAGAAGATTTGCTTGATACTAAAAGACTTTTGTGCTAAAGAAGAAACTACCTTTGAACTATCCTTTTTCCTTCCCGAACGTATTTATTCCGATTGTGTACAGTTTTGCCGTTATTTTGGTCTTGTGCTAAGCCTTATATAAAAATACTTATTTTTATAATACTACGGTGTCGTGTCCATTTGTAGTGTATTCACTGTATTACTGTATGTGGTCATAATTGCTTAACACACAGCCTCTGAGATAAGCCTGTTCTGCTCTGCCAAGCTACCAAGGGGGTGAGCAGGGGTTATCGAAGGGTGTGATCCCCTTGCCCTAACTAGAAAAGGAGTGTCCCTATTTGTCAGAAGTGTATACCTCTGCCAACTAGAGACAGCCGGTTCTAACAGTGATGAACAGAGTGTCTGAGTTAAACAGACCACTCTTACCCAGTCCAAAGATCAGGGCTTGATCCATCACCGTTATTTATCTCACTGCCCGATCCCAGCTCAGAACCTGGCTATATGCAAATCAGTCTGTCCCTGGCCCAGTGCATCATGGGAACAGGGCAGACTAAACTACCAAGCCAATTCTTCACCAGAAAGGAGACAAGCTACCGGGGACCGGTTTCTGGCATTTCAGCCTTCTTCGGCCCGGCTTGCTTGAATCCTGATGGAGCAGTGAGAAAGGGACTCATGTCTGAGTATACCCTGCCACACCTATAGTGGCCAAAAACGATTTACAAAAAGGGGGGTGGTGATGAACAGAGTGTCTGAGTTAAACAGACCACTCTTACCCAGTCCAAAGATCAGGGCTTGATCCATCACCGTTATTTATCTCACTGCCCCATCCCAGCTCAGAACCTGGCTATATGCAAATCAGTCTGTCCCTGGCCCAGTGCATCATGGGAACAGGGCAGACTAAACTACCAAGCCAATTCTTCACCAGAAAGGAGACAAGCTACCGGGGACCGGTTTCTGGCATTTCAGCCTTCTTCGGCCCGGCTTGCTTGAATCCTGATGGAGCAGTGAGAAAGGGACTCATGTCTGAGTATACCCTGCCACACCTATAGTGGCCAAAAACGATTTACAAAAAGGGGGGTGGTGAGGCAGCTGCGTGTGAAGAAGCGGCCAGGGTTGGGGCCACCAAGTGTCGCAATGGCCTAGTAGCCCCTCGGTGGCTCAGATATTCGTTCACACCAAAGTTCTAGATGGATAACAGGAACAGATTGGTGCACATCTAAAATGCTCCTTGCTGTAGACTAGCATAATAAACTCACAGAAGACAATCATATACAATGGCACACAAAACCCCATTATTTGGTAACAAGTTCAACAGTGGAAGTGCATAGCTTTTTTGCCTGCGGCCACCCAGCAAGCCCAAACAGTGCATCTGGCAGCTTAAGAAAACAACATCACCCCCAGCAATGTCGACAGGTCTGGTAGCCAACAGGTTTGGTTTCAGTGTCCACACCACAGTGCAAATAGTGATTCTGCTATAGTGTTTCCAGTGCCTTTGTGTCAATGTTCACCAACAGCATTTCAAATCTCATGGCTAGGCTATTAACCTGCCTGTCTGGCTTCGCTGATGAAATGAAGATAAGAACAGGTTCTGTAGGGTAAAATGTAAAGTAGGTGCTTGCTGCTGCCCACAGCATTGCTGACACCACGACTTTTTATGTGTTACCATCAGATTGGGTGTGCTTAATTCTGTGCAGGAGATGGAGTGATGGCCACTGGAGGGGGAGAGGATGCAATGAGGGCAGGACTGGGTGAGGTGCAGTGTGAGCAGGGGCGACCACACTCTCGAGGGACTTCAGGAGGAAAGGAAAGGCCTTGCTGGGCCTCTCTTTCCTCTGCTCCAAAGAGACCAGGGCTCCATTTCATCAAAGGAGCAAATGAGCACGAAGCTTGCTCTGCAGTTCCTTACACACACAGTTACCAGTGAAGACGACATCTGGCTATAAAGAAAACGAGAAACACGCGGAGGGCTGCAACCCTACCCCGGCGGCCCTCGTAAAACCGCACACAGGTTTCTACGAACATTGGGCACGTTTTCCTGGGGGAGAAGGAGGCTGACACCCAAGGAACCGATCTAAGCAAACAAATCCATGGACTTCATTTCGGCATCTGTTTCATGAGCGCATATTAAATTGTTCAGAGTCCCTGCCCGGCTCGTGGGTGATTGCTTGCGATAAAATACAGAGACATTTACTGCCCTGCCATGCCTCCCAGTAACGCCTTTTAACGGGTTGTTAATTTAGTGCTGAGCGCTGCAGTGCAGATGTGCCGACCACGCGTACGTGCAGGAGGCGCTATCTTTCCGCAGGTGTATAGCTTTGACTCGGGGGGCGCCTGCTGCCTCGCCCAGTGCCACGTGCACGGAGACGTGGTGTTCTGGTGTTGGGTGTTTACCACTTGTGCCTTCTCACTTTGGTATTTTAAAGAAAGCAGTCACCATTTCACCAGACATTTTGATGACTGAAAGCTTTGATTAAAGTCAGACATTTAAGTGATTGAACCTGAACATTCTTTAATTCACCGCTCATTTTATTTCTGTGCTGTCTTGGATTAATCTGGGCTGTGTGCTAACTGCGTGGTGATAAGACCGATATGTGCAGAAAAACAGGCCTATTCAGCCCCTAAGCACTGCTCTCAGTCCCCCTAAATTCTCGATCAACCAGTCCAGGCATATGTGTATGTTTGTAGAGCAAGCCTACCCACAAATGATCATCGCTCTGCAAAGTAGAGGTGGATAGTACAAAACATTGCGGGTGTGGTACAGGTGAGTAGCAAAAAACTAGGGGCCTCATTTATGAGCAATGACGCATCGCTGCGTGAAAGCAGCGATGCGTCACTTCTCAGTGCGCACTCCTTGCGACATACATGATGCCTCATATTTACTGTATGACGCATTATGTCGCAAGGAGTTACAGATACGTCAGTATTTCTGACATATCTGTAAGGTAGAGAAGTGTGGCTCAGGGGTTTGAGGCGGCAGACCCGGAAGCTGAGATCGGCCCTGGACCAGGATTCAATTCCACCCCTCGGCGGGTCTTGGGCTCAAAAATTCCATGGACTCGATAATTCTCGCTCCGGTGCCTTCTCGACTCACAGGTTCACACTCTGCGACTCTGGGCAATAGCTTGCTTAATCTCCACCATGGCCCCTCGCGGCGGGATGCCTGGCTTTCACCTTGTGGATACCCTGCTGGGGTTATCTCACAGGGGAATACCAGGACGGGTTCCCTAAGCAAGTGCTGGGAAACCCTTTGTGGGTAGCTGTGCGCTATATAAGCTCAAATACATTTACATTTACAAGGCGCAAAAGTGACGCATTGCTCGAGTGTGTCACAAAAGTGACGCAACTCCAGCAATGTGTCCTGTCACATGGGACAAGCCCCATGTGAAAGGACCTGCATCAGTCTTACGCCTGCTGTGAGGCTGGCGCAAGATTTTGACGCAACAGCGTCCTAGAAGTGATGCAGGGAAATCTCATAGATTTCATTGCGTCACTTCTACCAGGCTTTTTGCGGGGGAACGCCCCCTGCATACATTATACCTGAAGCAGGTATAATGTAGCGCAGGGGTTTACAAAGTGACGCATTTGCTTAGATGCGTCACTTTGTAAATAGTGCGCAAAAGGAGGCATGTTTTACGCTGCCGATGCGTCACAAAAAGTGATGCATCGGAAGCGCAAAACTGATGCAAGGCCTCATAAATGAGGCACGAGGGGTGGATTTGGAGGGTAAGGAGGAATCAGGAACTGCCAGGGCCTTGGCTTGGGTAGGTAAGAGGTCAGAAAGACTTAGGTATTCCTTTAAAAGACAGATCATTTGCAATTACAGTAGATGCACAAATATTAAATATCTACAAATATATTTATTCAGAGGAAAGAAGATTGTTTTAAGTGATGTTATAGTTAGGTGCTGAAATGATATAAAAATAACATTTAAAAAAAACGAACAACCACTGAAATTCCCCAGCTCTAGTTTATTGAACTAAATACAACTTGCACCCCCTCATTTACTGCTTATGACCTCACATATGTCAGTACCTATGACACGTTCAATCACATTATTGATGACATTACGGATGACATCTCAAATAACATAATTGAAGACATCACTAAAGGCATCTCAAATTGCATAACTGGTGACATCACTGTTGGCATCTCAAATTACATCATCCTTGATACTGCTGTTCACTTTACTCCATAAGCCTTTGCATCAATTTCTAAATATAAAGTTATCAGCAAAGGGTATGTAATCATATGCACTAAAGGTTTGCTGTGTGAGTGCATAGAATGGGAATAGACTATGCTGTGCTGTGAGCAGCAGCAGGGGTTCATTTTTCATTTACATTGCTTTGTTGTTCATATCTATCTTACTTATAAGATGGGGCTTTCTCCGCCTATATGGTTGTATAATAATATCCTTATTTTTATTTATTTATTTATTTCAAGAGTTTTATATAGCGCTGGCTAGACCCAGAGGTATCAGAGTGCTTTACATGAGGTTCCACAAAATTACAAGATTACATCAGTTGCAATTTACATCAGTTGCTAGACAAACAATTACAAGAGCATAGAAGACGAGATAATTGAAGTGTAGAGGGGAAGGGGGTAAGGGTAACGAGGTAGGAGATACAGCAGAAAGACGAAGGAAAGTCTGCCCAAAGTCCGGAAGGGTAGGTCATGGTCAAGGGGGAAGTCCCAAAACCCATCTCCTCTATAGTTATCAGGTAGCTCCACCGGGCATTGGCCAAATAGCTAAGTCTCAATGGGAAAAACAATTAAAGAACATGAAGGGCAAAATAAATGGAGTGTAGAGGGGAGGGGGCAGGAAAGGTGAGAGAGGGAGGATAGAGGAAGAGACAACAAGGAGAGACGAAATGAAGTGTGTCTAAAGGCCGACTGGGTAGGTGATGACCAAGGAGGGAGTCCACGGCCCATCTCCCCTATAGCTAAACCAGGTAGTTCCATCAGGCATCAGACAAAATAGTTCAGTCTCAATACATTGAGAGAGGAGAGAAGGAGAGACATAAATAGAGGGAGGATGTGGTAAGAAACAACAGGAGAGATGGAAGGAAGTATGGCTAAAGACCGACTGGGTAGGCGAAGTCCAAGTAGGGAATCCCCGACCTGTCTCCCCTATAGCTAAACCAGGTAGCTCCATCGGGCATCAGACAAAATAGCTAGATCTCAAATGATGAGGGTAATTTCACAGATAAACAGGGGGGACTAAGGGCCAGGACAGGTGAGAGCAGAGGTCAGTAGCAGGAAAGTGGAGAGGAGTAGAGTGGGGAGGGGTAGGGGGTAGAGGGTAGGTAGTTTGGTAAAAGTTACCATGGATCTGCTTCGCAGTCATTCAAAAAGCAGGTCCGTTCCTCTCAGGCTCCATCTTGAGGTTAAAACGCCGGGTGAGATTTTCGCCAGTATCCTTGTGTTGCTACGACCGGTTGGAACGGCTGCTACAGCGTCAGACGCTCCCGACGATCCGATGTCCGGAGATGGTTGAAACAGTTGTTTAGGTGGGGAATTAAGTTCCTCACTTAGTTGATTAAAGCGGGGCTACAGCGGAACAGAGGCTCCGAGCAGCCAAGTTGGATCCTGGCTCCTCCACCTCTCCCCTGAGGTGACACCCCAGAATGCAGCACTGAAACATGGACCTTATATTTATGGTAAGGCGTCCCTCAGTTAAATATACTGGCAGAGGAAGGAAACCAGCAAAACCTTATTGAGCCTTCCGGTGTGAGAGGCACCCAAATGGTGGTATTGCGTGTCACAGGCGGTGTGGTAGGAGAGACTAGTGGCAATGGTGTCCCAGGCGCTATTAGAAACTTCTGTTGTTGTGTCAATCTTGTAGTGGGATGGTGGCCTGGAGCAGGAGTCTTGGCGCTAATTTGCTTCTATGGTTATTTAGATTACTAGTTTTGGTGTATATATAACCATATATATAGGTTGCTAAAGCGGGGAACCTTAATTGAGTTCCCAAAAGTGAAAAAGTGGTGTGTCATTAAAATGCGCTAAATGAAATGTAATGAGCATGTGAAATCAAATGTAGAGATAGTGTGCCACATTATGATTATGTGGCACAACTAAAATTCATGGTACTGGAGCTGATTGAAAAGAAAGAAGGAAAAGACAATAATAAAGTTCTCCTACAGAAAGAAACTACATGGATATATCGTATGCAATCTCTGAAACCATTTGGACTGAATGACCGTATTGAACTTAGTTGTTTTCTATGAGTACCCATTGAGGTACATGTGGACACGGATTTCTATTGTGCGACTGTCAAGATATATTTCTGTATATCCAACGTACCTCTACATTTGATTTCACATGCTCATTACATTTAATTTAGCGCATTTTAATGACACACCACTTTTTCACTTTTGGGAACTCAATTAAGGTTACCCGCTTTAGCAATTCATTATTTTATGAATATTTGCATCCTTCTATCACCATTCTATCACCATTCTAAGATGGCTGACACAATCGGTCGCAAGTCCATCGTTGATGTCATTGGCGCGCTTGGACGCCACACACGGGCCATTCACCCAACTTGTTTCAAGAGTTTTTCGTTAGTCCTCTTTTTACAGTCATCAACACGCTACTGCGTTAAATATTCACCCTAACGCCGAGTCCAATTCCGCTTCCCGACCCCGATCGGATGGAGGAAATTCAGTTACTTCGCGTACCCTTCTACATTTCAGTAAGTCGGGATCCCCGCCTGCACGTTAATTGATGAATTCTGGTTATCATCAGGGTAACTTATGTCACATATGCTGACTGCGCATTTGTTCTTGTTACAGCTTCAGTGAAACCCGCTCGAATTTCAAGATCATGTGAGCTTTTCCACATTATTTTTACACTAGACGTTAGGTATTCCTCGATCCCTTACACTCCCTTATTCACCCGCTGTTAATCACAACCCATTTTACTTTGTTTCACGGACACTATTTAAACCAGAACACAATCTATACACCAAGGTTGAGCATGATCTATTATTGTTTAGTTATTTTGGTTTAAACTTCATGATATTTGTGTAGTGTTGGATGCCATTATTTTTGTATGTATTTCGTTATCATAATGGGCTATGTAGCAAACCACTGCCGTTTTGATTTTTAGGGCTCCTTGAGAAAGGGCGATCCTTGCCCGAAATGCATCGGAGCATTATTTTGGAAACCATTAGAGTGTTGAATTACATGGAAAAAAGAAATGAATGTAATGAATTGAACCCGCTACGTTAACATCAAATGAACAACAAATAAATTTGCTCTAAAACACAGTGGAGTCTGTCTTCTATGACGAACCTTATTGGAGTGCCCAATGCCCGGATGTGTACATAATTTATGAGCACACTCATTGATGATTAATTAACTAGCGTAAACGGACAGTTACGCCACCAGCAGGAGCACCCATACATGATCTAGTTTCTCAAACAAATCGTTTAAAAACAATACTACAACCAGCTGTGCACCGCACCTATTGATTCTTTTTTCAAGTTAAGGGAAGAAAGCCATAAAAACAGGAGCGTAGCTTGGTCACTAAGATTGGGGGGTGAGCTTCAGATTGCCCAACAATCACACTGTCACATAGGGGTCTATTTTAACCCTGAGCGTAGTTTGCGTAGTAGTGCTACGCGTAGCTACGCGAAGTGCATGGCGCACTATGTGAGCTACACGTAGCTACGCGAACTGAGTGGTACACTGTACAAAATGTTGTTCGCAATGATTGCACAGCGCCAGATGCTTGTCCGCACTGTGCAATCAGTGCAAACTGCATCTTGCACAGTGCAAGCGGTTGTTTTCTGCCGCACAAGTAGATTTCTAGTTGAGCGGCAGCTTTCTCAACGGGGACTGGTAGTTTCTCATTGTGAGGGGTCGTGAGCATACGCGACCACTCGCAATGAGAAACCTGACCTCCCCACTTTGAGAATCTCGCTGGGAGGTTTATTTTCCATGTTCGCGATCAGCCACTTGATGTTGCTGATCGCGAACCAGGAAAAAGTCTTGCCGGGATGTCATTTTGCTCCCTCACAATCGCCAACTTGACGTTGAGGACTGCAATCAAGCAAAAAATTACAGCTACACGTGTTTGCACTGTGCTACCTGCCAAATTCTCATGCAGCACAGCAGCCAAAAATGCTGCTCTGCGATGCCTGAGAAGGAACTAGCAGGAGAGAGCCATAAGAATTGATTACAGAGATATGGCGCTCTGCTCCCCTCTCCCTATCAATGACGCACAATCAGGTAGCCATGTGCTACTCACACACCTCTGAACCATAGTGCAAGGGTGACTGTGTGAGTCCAGTGTAGGTTTTGTACTGGAAGAGTACCCTTTAAGTACAAAATGCAATGTTTGGACTAGCTTTAAAGCATTTCCCTCTTTGGATGTGTGTTGTACTGCGCAGCACACATGTAAAGTCTGAAAAGAAAGGATATATAAAAGCATTTCTCCTTGATAGTGCCTATTTGTAATTGGTGTTATTTTTTGACACAAATCTCTGTATGCTTTTTTTAGGAAATAGGGTCATGTGTCAAAAACCATGGGTGGTTGCATGGGAGCGCACATGGACCACCCATCGAACTCCCCCTTGGCTCTAAGTAATGCAATGCAGCGTTATGTGCTTTTTTTGTTTGCATTACGTTCAAGTGAATTTCCAGTGCAAAACAAGTTTTGTGCTGGAAAGTAAATTGGGAAAAAAGATTTTGTGTCGATATGTGTCAATTTATTGATGCAAACACGGCCCAACATCTTAGTAAATATACCCAATAATGTTAAAATATATTATATGATCAACAAGGAGCACGAAAGGGGCTTAAGGAGCAGTGGAAATGGAGAGTAAAAGAGATTAGTAGTAGTACTAAGTGAGAGAAAACACATTATTTTGTGAAATAACCAACATTTTTTTCACTTCTCTTTCCAAACAGGGGGGAAGGAGAGTGTGTGTGTGTTTGTAGTCTGTGTGGGTGTAAAAAAATCCTAGTGAAATCCTATGGAAATCCGACAGACACCTCACCACACCCACTGAAAGCACATGTACCCAACTATTTATCACAAGCTACATTTATTAAGGCGGTGTAACACTCCAAACACCCTCCCTGAAGCTATGCCCCTGGAAAAGAATGATGTGATTTGACCCTCAAAATAACTCCACCGCATACATGCTTCACTTCCTCAACACCCACCTTACAAAATCTCCACCCCTACCCTACTGGCATCAATTAGGCCCTCAGTCATGCCACAACCCCTACTTTTTGGCCCCTGGGAAAATACTACTGATGTCCTTATGGTTGCATTGTTTGACAGTGTCATATAGATATACATTGCCTATATGCTGTGTTAAGTTAGCATGAGCTTATTAGGAGTTTAAATGCCATTTTACCTTTCTGCTGCTTCTGCACACGACACATAGCTGTTGCTTTAGCTTTGAGCCTAGTAGAATGTTTTGATTCATGCGAGAATAATATGTTGTTACTCTGATATCAGCCTTGCTTGGTGAGCTGTGTCTGTACAGTGAGTGCAGAAACCTTCAAGGATATCTCAACACAGTGGTTGTTGTGAGGTCTGATCTTCGCACGTTCCTAGACATAACATACATGCAGCTGCGGCCAAGTTCAGGCTTTAGGCACGTTTTATATTGCTTTGCACAAGAACATAGAAAAACACTTGATGGTGCTTCGCATGCAGAGAGCTGGTGGAAGATGATGTGATCCCTTACCACTAGTATCTTGAGGTATGGGGCCGCCCTGCTAAAACCCAAAGAGACCTTCTTAGCTATAATATAATATACTAGCTAGGGAGGGTGAGAATTAGGTGTTACTGAACCCTATTCGCTTTAGCATTATACCATGCTTACACCTTTTGTGTTCTATGGACTAGTGACTATGCTGATTACTTTGTTTCTTATAATATGTTTGCTTGTATTAGCTAAGATACTGCGTTTAAGAACAATGCATTAGTGAATAAACATTTCAAATATGCACGTGTCCTCTTTTACTCCTTGATTGAAATGATTGTATAACGAAAGAGTGTTCATGTGTTCCACGTTACCTGAGGTGTACTAAGTTCATGTTCTGGTTTGTCTAAGCATTGGGGGTGTGTGATCACCAATGAGACACTGTAGCTAGTCTGGTAGGGGATTGTTGGGTACTAAGGTGAGTTTTAGCACACCCTAATTCACTGAGGTTCCAAGTTTCTATGCACAGTTCTGTATGAGAACAGAATCCCTGAGACAACAGTCTATGCACCAATCACTAAAATGTTTTGAATTTTTATCAGTATTGGCAACTTGGTTGTTATTTAAGCATTGCCTCACACTGCATGGGTGAGGCGTGCCATGGCCATTGCAGTGGGTTTTCCCACCCAACAGCCATGTTTTTACACATTCCCATATTTGCAACATAGCGTAAATCTTGAAATGCATCAAGCCCAAAGATATCCTCAGTTCAGGCGCAAAGGAAGGTGTCTCAATGCAGACACCCTTGTACATGGTGAAAGGGTGCCTTCATTGGTGCAAGGCAGCCATTTGGGAGCCAGTCCAGTGAAAGAGAAAAGATACGGTGCATTCCAGCCCTTTTCTTTTGATGCAGGGCAACACAGCAAGAAGCCTTGCGGCGCTGCCTTGCGACAAGATGTTGTAAATGAGGCCGTAAGTGTATTATTAGGTTTGAATTCAATTCTTCTTACCTAGGCTTGCTTTGCAATGCAATGTCTAGGCAGATATAGCTCAAGCGATGTTATTGTCATGTGATATAACGCAAGCGTTGTACTGGTGGGATACATCTGATGCTGGTCAACGTAGTTACCACCAGACCCGCAGGTGCAGTGGCACCGGGACCCTAGGTAGTGTGGGGCCCACTTCACCATAATTACTTATCCAATTTCCTATCTTACATCGAGGTGCAAGACTCACCTTTCTACACCACTGTACTCCTATCCTTCTAATTGGAGAAACTACCTGGATGCGCAGAAGTGGAGCGATAACTCCCATACGGAAATGTTTCGGGAGGCCGTTTTTTATCCCCTTTGACTGTTTTCAGACAATAACCGTGAATCATAAGTAGGCAGTGTGACTGGAGATGAATGTGTCTTCGAAGTGCAGACACAGAGAGAAGATCTGAAGACATAAATCACTGCAGACCGACAGCAAATCAATCTGAAATGGATCGCCTTTCAAGAAAACTTACATTTGACTTCAGGCCACGAATAATGAGATCAGATGTGGGTGCACAAACAAAAACAGGATTAGGCGGTATTAACTCTTGTAATTGACTGCTGCCCGAAGACGCCAGGAGCGAGGTTTTAAATGCATTACCTTAAGGGAAAGCTCGCGCTCTGGGACTGCAGCAGAAAACTGATTTACTTGGTGTTGAGGACACAGAACCACGGCTTCCACGGGGAATTTGTTTTAAACGAAGCCTAACGCTTGTGAGGGCCTCTGCTTCGGCATTTTATTATGTTTCACTGTTGTGTCTGGGCTCTTGATGTTTTATGATATTGGCCACGTGTTTTTGGTGTGTTTTCAGTTAAACAAACAGGTTTACTTTTCATTTTCCCTCCTAACCTGAAGCAGATGCGTGCCACCCATTATAACCAAAAAACAGAACTCCTGGAGGACCCTGGACTCATTTATGTTCAACTTCAGAGGATAATGATATGAGGTGATTAGAAGGAATAATACTGGAAAGTTGGTTAATAATGTGACTTTCGAGGGATGAAATGGCCATTTATTGCTGCGACAAGCCATGCTTGCTGTTTTCCAGACCGTTCTTATTTCACAGCATCAGCGACCCCCACCCACTATTTCAATCATAGCTGGAACAGAGGGGTATGAAATCTCCTTTAATTTGAATGTAATGCATCATATTATATCGCCTCTACTCCCTCCATCTGTGTTCCATCTAAAACAAGAAAGCAAATGGAGAGAGTGGGAGTCTGGAAAGAACGACAAAGCAGCCATTTTGATTTCACCCGTCATATTATTAACTGCTGTAAAGCCAAATGAGCTGACAGAAATAAAATACTGCTTTCGATTGTGTCTGGCCAGAACAGAATATCGTGTTAAACAATATTGAGGACCAAAATATTGAGAAGGTAAGGGCAAATAGGTAAGTATAGATTTACTAATCTTAACTCTACATCTATGTGCCTTAAAGATAATTATATTGTCACTGTACATATATGTGAAGTTATATAGAATAATACTTTACTAACCTATGGAAACTTGCCTTCACCATATTTTGTCCTCGATATTTTTGACACAATATGTTGACCCACGATACTTGTTGTGTTTTCAATAGTATGTTTAAATACCCAGGCTTGGCATGAGCAATATGCCACCTAGCATCTACCCGAGAGGCCTTTGAGACAATACAAACATAGGCAGCAATCATGTTTAATATGGCTGCACTACTGGCTCCTTTCTCATGCCCTCATCAAACTAGGTATTCATACATAGCACATCAGCACTGTTTTCAGTGGCGACTGCCATTTATGGGGGTTGAGCACACATGCAAATAAAATAAATAAATAAACACTTACTGACACGTCCTCTGCTCCCAATATCTTACCTCTTCTTATTCTACTGCAATGCACCACCAGCAAGCTCCCTTGACCACTCAAGGGGCTGCTCACATACTGTTAACCAGCATGAGAGCAGTGCCCTGATTGGAGGGAGCGACCTCTCACGGCATTCCCCAAAATAATGGAGGCGTACACTTGCTCTTAACCCAGCTGTCTTCGACAGCTGGATTGAGAGGTTTAAATTGCATCATATCTGGCTGGCTGTCGCAAGAAGGCTGGCCAAAGAGACATGTGCACTTTAAACAGTTCACAGGCAGCACTCTGGCAACAAAAACTCACTGCTGCCACTGATAAAGCAGTCCCTGCCTTATCCAGACATGGTGCTTCGGGGGGCATTAAGTTGGGTGACTCGCCTTCACTCTAGCAGAGGAGCTGACCCTGATTTTCCTCTGCTGTGGTGACTTGTATTGAAAGTCGGACCAAAGCAACCATCAAAGGTACACTGCCAGCCCTCGAGCCTCCTTTTAAGTTTTTCTCAGGTACTCCCATGCCACCTGACCCATCATCCTTCAGCACTGCCCTCCCTAACCCCTGATTAACACCCTACTGACAGATTTTCCTCCCACCATTTTGAGCTTAATGAAACTTAGCTTACAGCTTTGTCATTTTTATCACCTCTTGCCTGCAGACTACAAAACCCTTATTTTAAACATATCTCACACTGGGTGGCTGCATAGATATATAATAATCTTTATCTCAATAACGTTTACAGAACTAAATAGCCGCCACTATGAATAATTCAAACACCTACTCATTAAATTTAGTACCAGCCCATCATCATTTTTCACAGGTATGGTTGTCTACCACCTCTTAAATAAATATCTTGAGCCTGTCTGGAAGTTATTCTAAACTTAGCTAAATCCTGCTGTCCACCTCAAAAACTCACTCTGACAAATTCCAACATTTGAGTTGATGATCCTAGAAAGGTATAAAAATGAGGGTGCACAATTATGAACACGTTGCACTGGTGCAAAGACACATTAGGTGAAGCACACCAGCAGAAAGTCTAGATTTGGAATTTACTTTCCAGCACATACTTGGTTTGCGCTAGAAAGTAGCCCAAAGGTAATGCAAAGTAGTGCTTTGGTGCAAAAGTGTGTGCATGGCACTAAAAATCAAGAAAGTACATCAGTGAGGGGATGACGGCACGAGTGCCATATGATAGTAGATGTATTGCTTGTAGGAGAGTAGGATCTGCTTACTATGGTTCCCCCCACTTTTTTCTGTGTTTCACTGATTTATCGCCTTTAGTCTGGCTGGGGCCCTGCTAACGAGGACCCCAGCCTAGCTGCTTCCTCTCTAAACTGATTTAATGTACATTAGGTACACTCCAAATTGGTTACTGGGTTACCCTTTTGAGTCCCTAGTATATGGTACCTTAGATACCAAGGGCATAGGTACCGCAGAGACCTGCCAGGGTCTGAAGCATGTATTATGCCACCCCTGGGAAGCTTTCCAAAATGACACCACAGGTCTGCTACTGCAGCATGGGTAAGGTGGTACTTGTACCCCTTATTTAGATATAGTATACCTACATCTACCTTTTAAAACAGACACATATAAACCTAAAAGTCACTCCTATGGCAGGCCTTGACAATCATGGAGGCAGAATGCTTGGTTTTGTGTAAGAGGGTGCGCTAGCATGAGCTGAGCCCCTCTGCAGCATTCAGAATCCATTCCTTATAGCTGTTTTGTGATACAGCCATACCATATACTCTTAAGTGCATTATAACCTCGCAGTTAATGCCAACTTTGGAATGGCTGAATCGAAACATGTTGTGTTTGGTGTCACACACTTTGGAATACTACCCCCCCTCCCCCCCATCCAGTCCTGGCGGCGGGGGTAGCATTTCACTCTTTTAGAGGGAGAAGACATGTACACACTGCTCTACCCGTTAAAAGTTAAACAGAGCCCCAGCATCACAAAATGGATGCTGCTGTCACAGACAAGAGTCTGACCTCCTGCTTCTGGATGAAACTTCAGCAGGGGAGGCCTGGACAAAGGGTTTCCTGTTTAGGGAGGTGTAAGTACCTCCCCAGACAGGCTTTAGTTTAGTGTATTGGGACAGGGTGGGTGCATTCAGTGAATGCTTTTCAGACAGTGCCTGGGGCACACAAGTTGTCCCCATGCATTTCCCAGTTCAAACTGGTTGCTGGGGCACTCAGACCCAGCTCTGGCGCGAAACTAGACAAAGGGGAAGGGGTGTAACCACCCTCTCCCCAGGTCCTCACAGAGGTGGGACCTTAGAGTTAGTCCATCCCCTAAACTTAGTATGAGTATAGGAACCCAGTCCCTAGGATTTTAGATTACCCTGGATGAAACTCTGCAACATATATCTTGGACCTTTGTCATTCTATTTCGACTAGAAGACTGAAGAAATCTCCCTTGGGTCAAGGAGTGACTCCCCTGTTCAAACAGGCACCAAAGAAGGATCTTGCTGGTCTGTATTTTCGAGGCGTCCGCTGGATCCCGAAGAATCTGCAACATAGGACACGGACTTTCAGACATCTCCGAGGCCGGCACGAATCCCCAGCAAAGCTGAGACCTGTAGCCATCACGAAAGATGTGGGACCGGAACTCCTGGACATCCAGCACATTTGCTAGTGCATCAACTTCCCAAGCTTTCCCAAAGTTGTGCATTGGGCTACTTGTAGTCCAAGCCCTAAGCACCTTTTGCACTGAAGCTTGTGGGCCTACACTCCACGAGTGCTCCGTGGGCCTGCTTCCTGCATTTCTTCTCGAGGCCCCTATGCAATTCCTGGTCCGTCGACTGGTGGGTCCCCACGAAGGAATCTCTTTTGTTTTTTGGGCTTTCCTGGTTGCTCCAGAAGTGCCCTGACTCCCCTCCAGAGGGTGAGTCCCTCAGACCTTGCTGGTCTGCACCGAAGCTAATCTTTCCATTCTGCGTGGGACAGCTCGAATGCAGCTCCTGGTTGACGTCGACGCCTCCTGGTCCACGTGGCTGAAGAGTCAAGCTTCATTTACATCACCTGAAATCACCGACATTTGCTGGCATCTTCTTGTCGCCTTCCGGGTCACTGGCTAGTGACCCAGATTCTGTCCCCTCTGCTTTCAGGTTCTTCAGATCTTTGATCCACCCTTGGATCCATCCGGACACTCTTCATCTGGTCACCTGCAGCACTTCTTTGCAGCTTTCCATAGGAAACAATGACGAAACCCGACACAAAAAGACACCTATGCACCCGGCTTCCCTGGGTGAGGTAACACGAGTACTTCGGTGCTCCCGTGGGTCTTGACTCTCGAAGTGTCCAGTACTGAAGGGGTTTGTTCCTAGTCCACTCCTAAGTGTCCTTAGACTTTAAAAATCTAACCGCGAGGGAGGAGCCAAGCCAGCGACCAAGATGGCCGCTTAAGGGGTCGGCTCTGCCGATCCCTTTCTACCGCCGTACTATCCGGACAAGATCATGGTCCCCGGGTCCTACCCCCGTGTGAGTAACGGGAAGCGGCGACCGTTGGCGAAAGAACGAGCCTCCTCCGAGACTCGGAGACTGAGTTGCGTCATCTGCAAGATCGAGGCCCGGTCCGGCGGTCAGACCGGGGCCTCGCGTGACTGGGAATCCGCCTCCAGTGCAATAACAGTGGGGTCGGAAGACGCTGTGGACCTGGCCCGCCCCCATAGGCGGAGAAACGACCGCCGAGTCATCCGGGGCTCTATATAGTGCTGGAGACACTGTGGGACCCGGGGGAAGCGGCCCTGGACCCGGAAACGGAGCGTGAAGGCTGCGGAAGGTACCGGTGGGGCTGGGCACCCGCGGGACAAGTCGACCGTGAAAACGCGGGGAGTCTGTCCCCAGAGCCAGGGAGCCCCGCGATTATGGGTGTAGTGCCAGGTGGAGGAACGAAAGGGCGGTGGATCGCATCGCCCTGGTGGCAGAGGAGCTTTACGGCAAAGGTGTGGCAGGTGACTCACCCCCAATGTCCTTCCTGGGGCCAGGAGTACCATAGGCAGGAGATCGTGCACAAGTGGTGCTACTGAAGGCCTGGAATCCCTACAGATAAGTTGGTGGCACGATGCGAGGTGCCTGACAGCGAAGGAGCCCTGAAGGACGGCCCACCCCCATGCAAAGGGACACGTAAAGATTAAGATTAGCCTCATGTTCGTGGGGGAGCCTAAGGCGCAGTGAGAGAAGCACCGGATACATCAAAGAGCGTCCTCAATATCCCTCTGGTGACTCGGACCACTCAGCGGGGTGTCTGAGATCGGACGTGGTATTGATGGAGTGGAGGACCAGCAGGAAAGCAAATTGAGTGGTCGAGTAGTGCCAGACTGAGAGAAAAAAAGGAGCAGGTATTGACCATACGGCGGTGGACCTCCGAAGGTTTGGACTCAGCTTCCGTAGGCGGTGCATCTGAGGAGTCCAGAGTGGACGCACTGAAAATTGCCCGGTGGCGCATCGGCGGATCTGCCTACAAGGGACACAGAGCGAAAAACGCACTGCATGGGGTCACCTGGTGGTGGTGAAGGAACAAAATGGCGACCAAAATGGACCAAAATAGAGCATTGTCCCGGATCACTAAAGGATCCAGAACTGTTCAGTCCAACAGGCTTGATAGGTACACCCTACCAAGGGGATCCGCGGTGGAGGCCAAAAGGCCGCAAGGGGGAGGGGAAGAAGACGCTCCAGCAGTGGTAGAGCCGACGCTTGCAGATCTCATGGCAGCTATAATGGGAGTTCAAACTTCCCTGGGCCAGAAAATGGAAGCCCTAGATACCAAGCTTGACACTGTCACCATAGAGGTGGGTCTGATTAGAGTAGATCTCACAAAGACTAGTGAAAAAGTCAAGACGTTGGAGGTAAAAACGACCAGCCTAATCGACGACGTCAACCAACTGCAGCAGGAGGTGCATGATCTTAAGGCCTCGAGGACTCTTGCGGACCGTAAGCTGGATGAGTTCGAGGGTAGGGCATGGCGGAACAATGTTTGCATTCTGGGAGTGCCTGAGAAATCAGAGGGACAAACGCCAGACCTATTCGTCAAAAACTTGGTACTTAATCATCTTAAACCAAAGGGTCTCAGCAACTTCTTCACGGTCCAAAGGGCACGTAGGGCCCTTGGGGGCCGGCCCAGACCAGGGGCACCCCCCGCCCTGTAATTGCCAGGGTCCTAAACTTTCGCGACAAAGATGCCATACTTCAGGCGGCCCGAGTGGGATCTCCACTGCGCTTCGAGAATGTGACTCTCTCTTTTTTTCCGGACTTTACACAAGCGGTGCAAAAACAGAGGCAAGGCTTCCTATCAGTAAAGCGGAGACTGCGTGACAAGGGAATGAGATACGGCATGATGTTTCCGGCCCGCCTTCGAGTGGAGCATAATGGGAAATCTTGATTTTTTGACAATCCTGAAGTGGCGGCGGATTGTTACAACAGTGCTTTTGCAGCAGAGACTGAGGGTCAACCTCGGGAGGAGGTGGATGAACAATAGATATGGTGCACAGTGCCGAAGTAGGATTGAACTATCATGAGCATAACGGGGGAGGGTGGACTGGGAGGCAAATCTTTTTTAATGCTGCTAATCCGAAGTGATCGTTTTGGGGAATTGACTGTATATGGGCAGCATAGTGGGTGGGGGAGAAGTGGGGGTTAATCCCGCGCCCTCCTCTATTTCTACGTTTAGTTAGCTGTAGAGTAGGTTGGGGCGACAGGCACACTGCTAGTTGGGGATGAGCGCAAGCTTCAGGCAGGGGTGCAGGGAGGGGGAGGTGGGACAAGAGTTAAGGGGTGTTTGAGAATGCAAGTTTTTTTAGTCATTCTGAACTTATGGTGTGCAGTGTATTTTGTTTTGGTTGTGGGTTAAATTTGGCATTGGGTGATGCGGAAATGATGTACCAATTCTATGTCTTCTAGTAAATTGGAGTTGGGGATTGCTACACTCAGCTGGAATGTGAACGGGTTATGGGACAAGATAAAAAGGGGGATGGTCAGCCAGTTGATCAGGAGACACTCCCAAGATGTTGTGTTGCTGCAGGAAACCCACCTGGTTGGAAATCGGTGTATGGCGGTGCATAAAGGTGGGTACAAGCTGGTTGTGCATGCCGGGTACACCACAGGGTCCAGGGGGGTGGGGATATTGGTCAGGAATTCCTTCCCGTTTACTATTCAGGTCACCTGGGAGGATAAAAGAGGCAGGTATATTGGCGTTTCAGGGCTGTGGGATGGGAGGACTGTCACTTTTTTGTCAGTATATGTGCCCCCGGCCCTACACTCTGACACCTTTCGGGACCTGTGTAGAATCTTTTTGACAATGCCCATGGGATTGCTGATTGTGGGGGGGATTTCAATTCTGTGGTAGATGGCGAATTGGATAGACAATCCTGCCCGGACCCTCCCGCCGTCACGAACGTGGCTGCTGGATTTCTTGGAACCCATGGGACTCACAGATGGGTGGCGCTCGAGGAATCCAGGGGAACGGTACTACATCCATGCTTCGGCCGCACATCATTCTCTTTCGAGACTAGACTATATCCTGATATCGACGTCGCAATTGGCAGCGATCCGGGAGGCAAGACACTTGGGCAGGTGAATATCTGATCATTCACCGCTTTGGCTTAGAATAGAGGTGGATCAGAGAGACGTGGGTCGGATAGCCCCCATAAATGCGTGACATCTTAGAGACCCCGCCACCAAAAAAGAAATCGTACAGACCACGGAGCAATATTTTCAGAACAATGTTGGAACGGTGGAGTTGGGTAGTTCCCTGTGGGAGGCTTATAAGACCGTGATCCGTAGGGAGGTATTATCACTGATTGGCGGAAAGAAGAGAAGAGGCCGCGCGAAGGTGGATAGACTTGAGGCAGTGTTAGCAACACTGGAAAGAGAAGAGTCGGGGGATAACACCCCGGAGGAGAAACATCGCTTGAGTCTCCTCAAAGACGAATATAGGAGCCTGGCGCGCGGGAGGGCCAGAGAACAGAATGCTGACACCCAAAGCAGGGTGTATGAGCACGGTGATAAGGTGGGGAAGTTGATCGCTTGGCTGGAGAGGGGGGGAATGGGGGTCCAGCTTGGTGCCAGAGCTGCAGACAGAGGGCTCGGGCAGAATAACAGAACCGGAGCAGATAGTGGAGGAGTTCTCGGCCTATTACCGCTCGGTGTACATGGCTGCGGGCATGTACACCGAGGCCTACAATGCTGTCATGATGCGGGACATACAGTTGCCCGCACTATCGGAGGAAGACAGGAAGTACCTGGACTCCCCCTTCACAAATGAGGAGATTGCTCAGGCTGTTAGAGAGGTACACTCCGGGAAGGCCACGGGCCCAAACGGAATCCCTATAGATCTATATAAATTGAACGCCAACAGACTGGCGCGTTTCTCCGAGAGATGTTTGTGGAAAGCAGGGAGAGAGGCCGGCTCCTGCATGATCAACGAGTCGCAAACATAGTTGTTATATACAAGGAAGGTAAGCCACGCACGCGGTGCTCCTCCTATCGGCAAATTTCACTTTTGAATGCCGAGCCTAAGATACTGGCTAAATTGCTGGCTACCAGGCTGGTCACGGTGATCACAACAATCGTGCATCTGGACCAATCGGGCTTTATGCCCCATCGCAACACAGCCCTTAACATTCGGAGGTTGCACGGGATTATAGCCGGAGCACCGCAGATACATGAACCTGCGGTCTTGCTGTCATTGGACGCCACTATGGCGTTCGACAGAGTGGAGTGGCCCTATTTGTTTGCGGTGTTGGGTAAGATGGGAATAGGGCAGGAGTTCATTGAATGGGTTTGCCTCTTGTACTCGGGCCCTCTCGCTAGAGTAGTGGTAAATAACCACAGATCGGAAGACTTCCCATTGGGAAGGTGTACACGACAGGGGTGTCCCCTTTTCCCGCTGCTGTTTGCGTTGGCGCTTGAGCCCCTAGCGGCATGGGTGCGCTGGGATAGGACAATTAGGGGGCTGAGATGGTCACCCGAGTGGTAGGATAAAATTTCACTGTATGCGGACGACATTCTGCTCTATCTTACGTCCCCCAGGGAGTCCCTGATCAGTTTCATAGACATAATGGCCATATTTTGAAGATACTCAGGCTTCGCCATCAATTGGGGGAAATCAGTGCTGTTTGTACTGAGCGGGGAACCCCCAGTGGTCCCAGGCTCCTGCCCATTACAGATGGAGTTGGGGGGATTTCGATATCGGGGCATATATGTGACCAAGCGCTGCATTTTGATAATAATCTCGGCCCCCCACTTGCCAGGCTTCGTAGAGATGTTGCTGGGTGGAAGGCGTTGCCGCTTTCCCTTTTGGGTTGTGCGGTATTGTTCAAGATGATGGAGCTTCCCCGTTTTCTATACGCCCTTCAAAATGCAATGGACCCAGTGCACCCTTTGTATTTCAAAGAAATAGAGTCCCTCCAGCTGCAGCTTCTTTGGGAAGGCAGGCCACGAATCGCGTTTAATAAACTCACCCTGCCCTGGTATGAAGGAGGGATTGGATTACCAGACCTCCGGAAGCATTACTGGGCCTCTCAGCTGGTGGCGATTAACCATGCGATCTATGGATCTCCCGGAGGTCCTGGATACGCGTCGTGATAGGGGTCAGATGCCTGGCGGAGACTATACAAGAGCTCTATACGCTAGAAAGAAACAGCCCCCCCTGGTGGGACCCGCAGCACATGCGGTTCAGGTATGGCACACAGCTAATCGGCACCTTAAATGGGATGATACGATTACGCTTGCCACCCCATTGTGGCGTTCAGAGAGCGTTGGTTGTCTGTGGAAGTCAAAGGGTTTTGATAGATGGGGTCTTATCGGGATTACATAGGTCAAAGATATTTGGGGGAGGGATGGAATCCTCACGTTTGAAGCGCTGCAGGAAAGACATCAGTTATGGGAGAGTGAGAGATTCCGATATTTGCAGGTTAGACATGCCTTGTTGGCAAATATTCCCCTGGGGGCCGTGCTTCCAGAAGCCTCCCCATTGGAGGATCGAGTGTTGGACAGTCACCTCCCGACCAAGACTATTCACTGATTTATAAAAAGCTCATTAATCACATGGGAAATCCTCTGGTTAAAATTAGAGACCAATAGAGTGCAGATGGCTTTGTGCTGGAGGACGAGGATTGGAGTGAGGCTGTCTCATCCCCTAAAATAGTCGCGGTTCAAATGAGACTAAGACTAGTCCAACTGAAGATCTTACATGGGTCATATATCACGGGTCCCCAACTGGTAAGGATGGGGTTAGCGAATGATGGGAGGTGTCGTAGAGGTTGTGGGGAGATAGGTACATTCAAGAATATCTTATGGAATTGCGCAGGAATACGGGACCTATGGATTAAAATACACAACAGGATCCGAGAGGTGCTAGGGGTGGAAGTGTCGATGGAGGCCCGACGTTGTAGCCTTAAGGTTTGGGAGCCGACTGACCTTAACACACACGGGAAACAATGGGTGACACTGGCATGTATGATAGCTAAGCGGAACACCGCACAATTATGGGGAGCTAGCCAGGTGCCGCAGGTGGGGAAATAGATGGAGGACCTGGATTGGTGCATGTTTAGAGAGAGATCAGAGTATGTGGCCAGAGGTCGCCCGGGAAAATGGGGGAAAGTTTGGGGTGCGTGGAATTCCTATAGGGGAGTTATATGTACTCCTCCGTCTGTTATAGAGGATGCTGGGACGTTGGAGTCTCCTGACCCTTGAGTTCAATCCTTGATAACATTTTTGACATGGAAGTGTATGTACAATTGTTGCGATTGATTGTCCGCCACCTGATGCCATTTATGTTATTTTATATGTTAATAAAAAGATTTTTTTTTAAAATAATAACCTAACCGCAACTTTATACATAGAAGTCAATGGTTATTCGCAGCTGTGTTTAGTCACTGCACGCGTCCCCCCGTGGGTCTCCTGCGTCCCTACCTTGGGTGGTTCCTGGTTGCCCCAGCGGTTCTACAGGCCCTAGGCCTTGTCTCTAATCTCCTTGTGGTTCTTATACCACTTTCTTAGAATATGGTTTGTGAGGCCCCTAGGACAAAACGTATACTGTGCTAATTTACTGTGTGTTATTTAAATAATGGTGTTGTCCTTTTGCCTCTAGCCTCATAAAGAGACTAGAGGAGTGTGTTTAGAATAAATGCAATATTTTATTTATATACCTGGTGTGGTTCTCATTTCATTTCATCACTCATGAGATTATAGACTGGTAAAACAAGCTGCTTTACATTCCTTCAAGACTTAGCCTGAAGGCTACTCTCCACAGCTACCACTAGGATAGCTTCTATAAAGGTTGTCTTAAACCTACCATCAATAAGGGTCGTTTGAACTGGTGCAAGGTGCCCACTAGAATAGTGGACAGCATAAGCCAGGCCAACTTCTCACAGTGCTGTCCTGCTCTCTCCTTTTCTTGCACACAACACATTGCTGCAACTTTGGATTCTGGAGAATGTAGAGGCAAATACAAATAACATTTGGTTGTGAAAGGAGGAGGAGCCGTTAGGAGGGTCTTAGCTCTAGGCCAGAGTTGGCTAGTTATCCCTGTGGATACATTGAATATAAGCATAGTATCAATATTCCACTATTCTCGCATCTTTAAGAACTTTACCCTACCTTTAATTGTCAACTATCCACTGTTTTATATGTTTCCTTAATTCTGCATTTTTTTGTGAGTTGTTGACCTCTCAAATGTTTCTCTTATTTGTTAATTGCTTAGTAATTTCATATAATACATCTCTGATTTTTCTTTTCCTTTCTCCTTTCATTTCATTCTCTTTTCCCAACTTAATTCCGAATAACCTTTAAAAGCTTTTGATTTGTTTGAACTTTCAAAATCCAAAAGAAAGAATGATAGAAGGGAAGGATGGCATGCATCGTCATAACTTTCCATTGTAAGGCTATGCAGTACTGTCTTCGGTGAGCAACAAATCTCTGTCCATCCCAAACTCGCATGTGGGATGTACTTGATCCTAAGACATTTCAATTTAGTGTAATATGTTAGATATAAGAGGAACCTAAATACATGCATTTGGGCAAGGATGTCCCATTTATCCGCATTTACCTTTGATCTCAGTGCTCTTCTGCTTGTAAAAGTAGAATGCTAACTTTTATTTTGTTCCTGTTGTCACACTCTGTTGTTAAATTGAAACTGTGATTGCCGATGGGGCCCACCAGCACTCATTTTTTGGGACCAGCACGTATTCATCAGACGTTGGCCCAGAGCATGAGAAAAAAACCATAAAAGTGAGAAAAAAGAAGGAAGACCCAAACACAGTGATAAAGAAAGCAGAGATGAAAATGAACCTGAAAGAGTGAAACAATGTGGATGAAGAAGACATGGGATGGAATCAGACTGTGCAGCCTTGGTATTCTGCACCCTTACAATCCGTTCAAGTACCACAAGTTTCTGTGAAAGATTCTCTTTGCCCCTGCACTTCTTCTTTTACAAATTAATCACTCAATACACGGATCTACTGTGCACACAGAGGCCTAGGTCTGTCCTTGACAATGCAAGTTCCAGGATCTGTTCTGTTATCTAAAGGGGAACCCCATCCCTGATATTAGGCAAAGAACTACTTTCCTTGACCTGGATACATCACATCATGTAAAGCAGTGGTAGTAGAGTACAGTTTTTAATGAACTTTTTGTGTGACCAGACCATTTCTGAGACAGAGTCAGATTTCCAACAGAGTTCTAATCATAGCTGATGTGCATAGGTCTTCTACCATGCCTTGAGTGAAGGATTAATTGAAAAAAGTAAGGAGATGCAAGTCCAACAAAGGGCCAATTTGTCTCACAATCCTGTCTGGCATATGTCTGCTTGCGAGCCAAGGGAGCAGGCAGTGGTAATGAGCTTGACTACCTCCATGGCAGTGACTTTACCGAAGGAGAAACAGCTCTCTGTGGCCGAATGGAGCCACCTCTTGAAATACTGTCTAAAGGGTAGGACCTTCCTCTATTTCAATATTGGGGAGATGAGTTGGCCTAATGGCTAGGGCGGTCGACCTCGAATCTGGGGAACTGCGTTTGAGTGTTGGCAATGACGCTGAACATCCTGTGATTCTGGGCAAATCCCTTAATCTCCCGGTGTCTAACAAAATGAATGTGTCCTCATGTAACGCAACTGGCGCTTTGTAAAGCACTCTGATACTCGATACTTTCGGGTCAAGTTTGCGCTGTCTAAAAATCTGTTACAAAAAAAAATAATCCTGCGCTTGTCTATTTTAGAGATGAAAAAGGCAGATGATATAACAGCAATATTATGAGATGATGCAATCCAACCCTAGCTAGTTATTTAGCTAGATTTGGAGGATTGATGATGCTATTTGAATTCAAAAATGTTGGTTCGCGAGTAGTATATACAGTTTGTAACTGGTCTGAGCTGCGTATACTGTGATTTAGTCATAATTTGATCTCAGCTGTCTTTCTGCCTCTTTGGTTTCTAATTTTAGGAAGACGAGTTCTGATGTGAAACAATGTTTGGCTCTGCATTTGATTAATAGTAAGCACAAGGTCCTTCACCGCTGCGGTAATGTTTACTTGTGAGTTAGAAGGATCCGCTAGAATCATAATGGGAATATTGAGAAAGAAGGTTCAATAATAATAACAATAGTTTTACTTCTATTGTGCAACCAGCTACCTCAAACAGAGGTGTCCCGGTGCTTGGTGGTAATCAGGTCAGCAGATAAGGGAACGCGACTAGCCAAGCTGAAGAGCTACTTCTTCAGGTGCCTTTGAAATTCGGATTCAGAGTCCAGTATGCAAAGATGTAGAGGTAGTGCATTCCATAGCATAGCTGTCCTAACCAAGAAGGCCCTTCCTTCCTTTCTGGCCTTGGAAAACCGGGGGATGCACATTAGGTGCTTGGAGTTAGATCTAAGAGAGCGGGCCGATTGATATGGGAGGATTCTCTTTCTTAGGTATCTAGGTCCTATGTTGTGCATTGCCTCGAAAAGCAAGGGCCAAGGCCTTGAACTCACTGTGTTTTGCAACCAGGAGCCAATGAAGGAGCTTGATATGAGGGGAAATGTGATGACGGAAAGGCACTCTGCGAATAAGTCTGGCTGCCGTGTTCTGAATCATCTGAAGACTGTGAATTAGATACCTGGGGAGTCCCAGGTACAGACTGTTAGCATAATCTAGATGAGATGTCACAGTTGCATTGACTACTGTCCTGCTGTCCTCTGGCAAGAGGTGCAGGATTTTTTTTTAAGTTTTCTGCTTGCAAAAGCAGACCGACGAGACATGGTGTATGTGGGTTTCAAGAGATAGAGCTGAGTCTCACGTGATGCCCAGATTTCTACCTTCCTTAGCCAGACGAGGCGGATTTCCCAACTCAGCCGGCCACCAGAGTCCTTCGGGCGGGGGAGAGGGCTGACCAATCCCTATCCCTTGGATTTCCCAGTTCCTATTTGTGACTGAGATTTTTAAATAGTTTGATAACCTGGGGGTTTTCTATATTTGAAATACAATGGGGCACCCAAATGCTTAGACTAAGGTAGCGGGATGCTTGGACTAGTCACATAGCTCAGAGCGAGAGAAACAAAATTGGCATCTGGAAGGTGCCATTGAAGGTGAGTAGATCCTTGATTGACTGACTAGCAAAAGGTAAAAGATTTCAAAATGTTTTAAGAATTTTGATGCAGGGCCTACAAGTTGCTCCAACCAGTAATTATGATGACCCAGCACCATGGACATGATGGTAAGTGAGGGCGAATATCTCTTGCACCCTCCGAGGCAGAAGTGTATCTGGGCAGATTCTGAACTCCATCTGTGGAGACAGCAGCCGCTGCCATGGATACTAGGTGCGCAAAGTCCAGCTTCAGAGAATATATGTATTAAAGTACGATAAATATGAGCCACATGTCTTGAAGATCGAATCTGTGCTATAACTTAGCCAAGAGTTAGTTGGTTGACACATATAGAGTGAGCCTTATTGTGACATTTTAGCAGTAGATGGGATTTTGCACACAATATAATACTGTGCCTTCGAAAAAATGAAACAGGCAACATCAGAGACAAAACTATCAGTCTGACAAAATTCTCAGGTGCACCAGAGGTGGATGGTGGCATTAAAACAGGACAGTGAAAGAAGGACCCCGATAAAGTATACACAGAAAGACAGCAGCAGCAACACTGAGGTATAAGCAATGAGAGGTTCCTCAGCCTGTGAGATGACAATAACCTCATGAAGGAAGATCCATCCCCTGCTCATGGGAAATGTAGTTTTTTAGTAAAACAAAAATACGACTGTTTGAAAATGAGCAAGGAGTCGCTCCAGCAGCATGTAGTAATGGCATTGATAGTTGCAACCCCTAGAGGTTTCAAGTGCAATGACATGATTGAGTAGTCGAATTATTGAGAGGACTGAGAAAGCAATAGACAGGAAGACAGAACCTGTTCCACAAGAAACTCCAGAGAATGAGACATGCCTGTGAGCCTTGGCTGCTGGAACCCATAAAGACAACCAGGTTAGAAAATATAGAACAATCCTTGTGCTTCAGATGACCTAATCGAACATCTTAGGCACTTTTTTTGTCAAAATCTGTTTATTGAATGTTATTTCACAGATTACAAACAATGCATAAAAACCAAGTACCCTCGTGCGTTCAGGCTTACACTACAGGTGCACCTCCCAGTCCTTAGATAGCTCAAATAGAGACCCAGTTTCACATTACATTATGAACGGCTCCTGGAAATCAACTCGAAACTTTGGCATTTTAAATCTAAACTAGACTCGGTTCATTACCTAAGTAGAGACCTACACGCGAACATCATTGTTTTAGTTAGTATTTCTGTTCCTTTATAACCGTAAAGATCTCTGTCAGTGTGTCACTATAAGATCTATCAACATACATGACACATATTTGTGTACAGTGAACGATTGGGTTAAATGCTGTGCACTAATGTATGCAGCCATATACAGTTTTTGCAGCTGAGACCACAATATGTCAAACGTGCCTACAAATACCTATGTAGCACTAGTAAACGTTATCAAGGAAAACATCCTAGAAGTTGTCTTTTTTTAACTGAAGTCTGACTGGTTTCGTTTTTGTCTCATAAATTTCACTATTTGGCGTGCAGGATATGTTGCCTACAATGTGCGCGTGCACGCTCCTTGCTTTTCCCTTGCACCCAGAGTCTGTGTGGGAGTGCTTATACCAAAATACATGAGAGCTAGGGATGGGGTTTTTAATGAGGACAGGAAGAAGTGGCGCTTAGACTTGTTTGTGTAATGTTCATGAGGATTTAAGTAAGTACGGTGCTGCCAGGTTAGGGGATTTACCCAATAACCCCCGGATTTATGTGGATCGAAGGATCCAGACTGGAAAATGAGCACAGTCCCAGGCACACGTGGTGAGGGTATTTGCAAAGTTAGTTTGAATGTACTTGGTTCTGACAAAGCGGCGGTCAACACCAGTGTATGATTTGAAAAAGTGTTTTATCTATCACAAGGCAACAACTGTATTGGACAAAACAACCAGCCGACACGTGTTTCGTCACAAGGAGTTATCCTGTGACACTTCAGGGCTGCTCCGGGTCGGAAGAGGAAGATGAGCAGGCCCCAAGAGACCAGTGATAATTCAAACCCAGTCTGGGTTGTGCGATGAGCTTGAGGTAAAACCGTGGAAGGTGGTGCTGCTATGGGTTGAATAAAACTGCTGGTCCTGAATAAAGGAACAGATGTGGTAGGAACAATGGGGCCCCAGGATGAAATCCGAGGGCTGTAAGATCAGATGTGGCTGCCTAGGCGGGTACATGGTGGTGGTGGTTGAAGGGCACGTAGCGCACAAAAGTAGGTGAGTAGGCATCCAGTGTCTGCAGGTGAGCGAGGTCCAGATGCCAGAGGAATGGTGGTGTGTGGAAACCGGATAATGAAACAGTTCTTGTGGTCATGGTAGGGACACGTGGTGCAGAGGGTTCACCTGGAGTATTGGTTAAGATGTGGTGCAGCGACACTGGATCTCAAGGTTTGGACTATACCATAACACACACCAGAAGAAAGACTATGCCTGCTTGAACATTTGTCTTTCATTTGGAGCAGATCAGAGAAACTTAGTAGGAAGGGGGACCTCCAGTGTAGCAAAGTTTTAGTTCAGCAGTGTACGGCATAGGTTTTGGATTGCATAGGTTTTCCACCACTTCAAGATCTCTGATGGGGCTAAAAGGGCAGCTGCCAAGCACATTCAGGGATTTTTGCCTTTCTCCCAAAGGAAGACCTTGGCTAAAGGTTTCAATTGAACTGCTCTGTTTGGACCAGGGTAGGACTGATGACATATGATTGGTCCTCTCGCTTAGAAGCACAACCAAGCTGAAATTAATGGAATGAATTTCTAGAAGTTAGAATCAAGTACTTTCATTGTATGAAGCTTCACTCCTCCCTGGTCTATTCTGTTAATGTTATGTTATGTTATGTTATGTTATGCAGGGGTTTTGTATAGCGTGCGGCTACTCGGAAGAGTGTCCCGACGCTTTGGATTGCACACTAATCTCATAACACAACAGGGAAAATAAAATGAGAAACAGAGATAAAAAGAAACCTAATAGGGACCCAGACTAAGAGGAAAAGAGCCAGGTTTTAAGCCCTTTCCGAAAGGCCAACAAATTAGGAATGCTGCGCAGGGACACAGGCAGTTTATTCCATAGCTGAGGCGCTAGTAGTTTAAAAGAGCGGCCTCCGATGCGGGCTCTCTTCACACGAGGAACCGCCGCAAGAAACAGGGCTTCAGACCTGAGCGACCTGGCAGGCAAATAAAAGGCCAGCCTCTTCTGCAGGTATTTTGCTCCGGAGGCGTGCAAGGCTTTGTGTGCCAGAGTAAGAGTTTTAAAAATTATCCGCTTCCGGACAGGGAGCCAGTGCAGAGCCTCCAGAAGACCCGAGGCTCTGGCACGGCGAGATAGTCCAAAGATGGCCCGTGCTGCCGAATTCTGGACAACCTGTAACCGTTGGAGCAGATATTCTGGCAAGCCGAGATAAAGGACGTTGGAATAGTCAATTCTCGAGCCTATAATCGCCTGCACCGTGATCTTCCTATGTTCCTCCGATAACAGGGGAAGGAACTTACGTAGCATCCGGAGTAGGCCAAAGCAGGTACCCGTGAGACCGATTACCTGTGAACGTAGTGTGAGGCCATTATCGATCTTAATCCCAAGGTTTTTAGCCACCTGGGACGAACTTGCTGGTGGAAACATGTTCTCAGGCCACCACACTTTCCAGTCCGGATCCGAACTGCACCCAAAAAAGAGGACCTCGGATTTATCCGAGTTGCACTTGAGGCTGTTGTGATGGAACCATTGAAACACAGCCTCAAGGCAACCCTGGATCCTACCTCCATCGAAGTCCGCACCCCTCTCGCAGGTGAAGAGGAGCTGGGTGTCATCGGCACAAGAAACGATCTGGGCCCCGAAAGACTCCGCCAATGCCGCCAGAGGGGTCATGAAGATGTTAAATAGAGTTGGACTCAGGACAGAGCCCTGAGGAACTCCGACACCCAATGGCGACATCTCGGCGGAGCAAGCAGAAGCCCAGACCGTTTGTCGACGGCCTGCCAGGAAAGATCGAAACCACTGGAGCACCGTCCCTCGGAGACCAACCTCTGAGAGTCTTGCAAGAAGACTCTCATGAGGGACGGTGTCGAAGGCCGCCGACAGATCTAGCATCACCAGCATCGCTCTCCCGCCCGAATCCAGCACCTCCTTAATCGCCTCGGAGACTTCCAGGAGGGCTGTTTCGGTGCTCAGATTGGCGCGGAAACCCGACTGGGTAGGGTGCAGTAGGTCGTGGGACTCCAGGTAGTCGGCAAGCACCTTATGGACATGCTTTTCAATGACCTTCGCAAAAGCCGGCAGGAGCGAAATAGGTCTATAATTCGCCAACACCTCCACATCCAGGCCAGGCTTTTTAAGCAGGGGAATAATCATGGCCTGCTTCCAGGCCTGGGGAACCACACCCTGTGCAAGAGAACAGTTCAACAGGGGGTTCACGAGGGGATTAATGACAGCTGCCATTTTAGCCAAAAATTTTGCCGGACAGGCATCCCGGGGGGAACCTGATTCAAGCCCAGCCATCAGGTCAAAAGAGGCGGTCAGCGAGAGAGGAGGGAAAGCTGCCAAGGCCACACCTGCGTTAAGTCGGGTAGCAGCGGTATTCTCCACCCGACCCGGTATCTCAGGCTCCAGCACATGGAAGGAGTCCTGGATCCGCTGGATCTTAGAGGTGAAAAAGTCCGCAATCGCCCTGACCCAAGGCGCAGGAGGGGGAGTCTGGGTTGGTACTGCGCGAGACGTTGTAAACTCCCGCACAACGGCGAAAAGCTCCTTACAGGAATTGGAGGCAGCTTCAATTTTTCTCGCGAAATAAGCCTTCTTCTCCGCGAGGATGTTCCGATGGTAAGCTTTCGCCACAGACCTGTAGGCGAGTTTCGCCGTCGCGTCGTAATTTGCGCGCCAAGCTCTTTCCGCTACCTTGCATTGGCGCCGAGAGGCCGCCAATGCTTCCGTAAACCAAGGGGCAGATGCACCTTTTTCAGGTTTGCGGAGGGGTCTCACTTGTGTTCAATCATTACAGATTTTCATTTCTATGTTTTTCTGTTACCACCCTATGAACAATGATACAACTATTGGAACTGTTGAGCACTTCCAAATCTCTATTACTGATGTGTGTATTTAATTCTCACCGTTAAAGATGACATGGTAACAAGCTTGGTGGGGCGAGGGGTAATTGGGCTCTCGGCAAATATCAAATGCACTTGTTTTGCAACCTATGAGGAGTGAGACAAGGTGAAGGGGACAAAAGCATTCCACCCAACTCACAGGTACACATTGTCTGTAGCAACACATAAAGGAAGCATGAAAGTGCAAGGAGAATCGTCCTAGGAGCATTCCTTTTATGAATGATTGCATAGACCCTGGGCTGTGACCGCTTGCACGGTTGTTGGATGTCTTCAGTGCAGGTGCACAGAGACATTTCATTGCCACACAAAGAGTGAACAAATCGAGGGAACTTGAATGCAAGTGGCCATTTTCACACTAAAGTGGGTTTGTTTCATAGAATTACCACAAGTTTTAAGCTACATCATTCACTCTTGTAAATTGACTTTAAAAAATGCATTTAGGCAAATCGAGATGTAGTCTTTAGTATGACTTTTCAGGATTAAGGCACTAAAACAGTCAAACTTCGCCTCAAAAAGACAATATCTAGAAAGATTTTGGGGCACAAAATTGGTGGCGCTATTTAGCATATGAAAACAATGCAATATGGTAACAAAAAAATGGATGAAGCACCAATTACTACTGTGCTCAACATTTACGCACAAAGTGCACTATAGCCCGGGTTGATGCACGCACCATTTGTATAAGTTAACTGGTACAGTCTGTAAAGCTTCAGTACAATAAATAATTGACAAGTACTAAATTATAGGGATTCAATTGCAAACGCCGTTATTTAACTTGCATCTCAGAGATGGCCCTGATCTTCGACAAAGCATTGAAAGCTTCTCATTAATTGGACAGTTGGGAAAAACGCCAGATTTGATTGGCTCCATCATCAGACATTTCAGTTAGAGAGACAACAGCTTCCGTGTCCTATATTTAGCCGTCGTGGGGCCGGATCCCGAGACCTGGCAGCCCCGCGCCCCTGTGATGGATGCTTCCCTCTGATGTTTGCGTGCATGGGGGGTGTGGGGAGCGTCCACATCTGAGAGCTGCGGATCAATGCCAGCTCACCCGTGACCAATTACTTTCCTGCCAGCCCCTGAGGTACTGGCAGCAGGCAGCGGCGTGATGCCAGCGCCGGGGGGGGCACAGATAACGACTCCTCTTGTGGGGGGATACGCCTGAAAGTCAAACCTCTTTCCTCTACGTACTAAACACAGATATATTGTGAAATGCGAGATGCGCTTTTACGGACCACCCTTTCCGCAGTGTGCCACATGTAGGCCTACAGGCTTCTACTCTTCTCAGACAACAACAATCCTAAGATACAACTGCGGCCCGTGGTAAACATTATAAGAGGAAAAAAAACACAGCCGTGCTGATGCATGTGCACGCATAAGAAAGGAGCTGGAGACTGCACTATGCAAACGAGAAACAGATCACACATAAACTATGCATGTTAAACAAACAAAAAATAAGACTAAGGACGACCGCACATATGGGCTCAATTAGAAAGGAGGGGAGCTCATCTGGTGGATCCTCCTTGCCAGCCTCCGAGCTCTTTCCCTTCACGAGCCGCCTGGTCCCTTTGTCTATCCTCATGGCTTTTGGCACAGATCGCTGGCCTCATGTATAGTCAGCTGCATTTCTTACTAAGGGGCTCCCCGACCTGAGCGTTTACGCTGTAACTTTTAAAGGTTCCTTTTTTTTCTTTAAAACCCTTGTGAGTGTGTTGCTTTGATTTTTTTGATGTTTTCCCTCCAGTGCAGGTCTTCTGTTGTTTTAATGTGTGTGTTCTTATGCCTCATAATGTTGTCTTCTTCCCTGAGTCTAATATATAATGGCTGATTTTGCAATACTAATTTTGTTTCTCACATTTATAGTTTTATTTCCATTCATTCTGACTACACTCCTTTAATATTCCGAGACTGTTTGCAAACTTTATTCTTTTCTTCTAAGAGTGAGCCAGATGTACCGTTGGCGCAAGCAGAAATTCAGTTCGAGCATCCAGGAATAAACATTCAAATTTGAGCAAAAAACGTTCTTAATTCGGATTTAGGAATGTTCATGTCTCCAATGAGAAAAAATGGAACTGCAGTGATGTTTAAACTCTGCAAAATACATAGATATAGCATGGAATAACGTGACATAACATAACAATTATAAATACACAGAAATGTGGGGAGTTTGATGACTTCAAAGACATCATATTTTAGGGTTCATAGAAGAGACCTATACTGTTGCAAATTGCAGGGTCGAATGATGAGGTGCTCACAGTCTTTCATCTTCCACTATAATTACCATATAATGCTGTGCCAATCTGCGTGTTGTATAGCCCCTTCCATGCTGGTGACGAACCCCAGCCGTAATGCACTACGGTGCTCGTGTGCTGATGACGGCTGGGGTTCGTCATGGCCCACCCCTGTTCGTTTGTTTACCGCACGGGGGCGGAATCGGGCCAGCAGGGAAGGGGTTAAGAAAAACAAGGGTGCTGCAGCTTCCGGGCAAGGAGGAGCTCAGTCTTCCTTCTTCCACTATTATCACAATATGATACTGTGCCACTCTGCATGTTGTTTCAGAAGGGCAAGGGTGCTGCAGTTTCCTTCAATACCACATAATGCAACAGGACCCATATGGTCATTGTCTGTGAACCCACAATAACAGTCTCAGGATTACCTTATTCTGAGCACGAAGACAGTGGACCGACTGTGTACACTGGGTGCAGGCGCACTCCTAATGCCCATTCTTTACATCATTACAGGCATGGATTCTGACACCATGTGCCCTAACTCTGCCCTGTTGCCTAGTGCCAATTAATCAGAAGCCCACAAATCTTGGGAGGTTGGGTTCGTGATCCCTCATCTCACTTTGGAGGACGCACCCTTTGTTCCATAGTGACTAATCACCCCCAATGTACACATGATGTACAGCTTTCCTAAATTCGCTTCATGACTGAGCCCAACATCGGTCACACTATTGGCACAATTGAGGTTGAATTCCATGTGTTTACTTTAGGGCATTGATTCCATTACTATCCTAGAGACAGGTCATGTGACATGAGTCCCATTAACCCCAGCATTCACCTGATAGTCCTTCATTCCTCCATGGACCGAACGAGGACACTCTGGTGACCTACCACCCCAAAGCTACTGCCTTTACAATTATTTGTGTTCTGCTTGGTTCAGTCTCCACTTTAACTGGAATGGAAACTTCCCCCTATGCTATTACCATAGACTCACTCTGTCTAGGAGATATTGCAAAGCACTTGCCTCAACTCTATAATGCGCTGAGATATTACATGCTCTTTTTGCAAGCAACCAGTCAATGCCCTGATGTGGTAGGGCTGTGCGTAGATCGCCGGTGTGCTGCAAAGACCAGTCCATGGAGGAGCACTTCACAGATTTCAACAGTTTGGTTACCAGCTTGAATTGTTCTGTTGGGTTGTGTTCCTAGACATACTACCAGCGTGTCAAGTTTGAAATAATTCTGCTACTAAAACATAATTGAATATTGACTAACGAAATATTGTGAAGGTAGGTATATTTAGGTAAGTATAGAAGTAATTTTCCTAACCTCAGAGATGTAAGGAGAGAAGGTTGCTTCAATACAATTCTTAGGGTTCAAGAATAAGCCAAACCAATCTTTTTTTGTAGAAAAATACTTTGTAGGTTGTCTCATCATAAAATCAATATAAGCCTAAATGTAACTTCATCAGGGCTCGTACACATATGAAGTCAAATGTCAATGGTCAATAATGGCAGAAAGCAAACACGTTATATTAGACTGCAACTGTGACGGAGAAGCACAACATTGGATTTTGCTTGTGTATTCTCCCTTCCTTTTAATTTCACATATGGATTTAATAAATGTTATGAAGGAACAGCATAATCATGATTGTTTTTTCTTTTGCACAGTATGCCACCTACATCCAGTTGGAGCTCCAGAAAAGGCATGAGGCTAAAACCAAGCAACATATAGCATATCATAATAGTGAGCACACAAATACTTTGCTACAACAATATTACAGCCAAAAGTTTGACAAACAAAATATCATGAAGGTGACTAAATACAGGTTTCTATTCTTAACTGCACATCTATGTAACATGAATATATGTAGATGTCTTCAAAGTATATATATATATAAATAAATGAAGTTAAGATCTTTACATACATATATATTTATTATGTTATACCTGCTGAGCACAAGTTCCAATCAGGCACCGGTATTCATGTTTGCCTGTAGCCAGGATTACTAGCAACAACCCAGATTTGGTGCCCGACCAGATCAGCCACCGAGGTCTCAGCACATATACATTTCTATATGTTCACAATAATTTGGTAGTCAATATTTTGGTAGCAGAATATTTAAAACACAATATACTGTTAGTGGGCCTTTCATGTTGACCTCTCTCAAAAGGCAAAAAGCACCTGTCTCTGATTATTGTGACTGTAACTGTTTGGTATTCTTATATGATATCGCTACTGGCTCTGTATTCTCCCTCTCTTCTCGCAGTGTATCATTTGTATGTGATTTTTGTGACTACAACTGTTTGGCATTCTTTACTGGAGTAGTACTCCCCCTTTCATCTTTTTGTAAAGCGCTCTGATATCCCTCGGGATCTGGTTCGCGCTATATAAAACTTTATAAAATAAAAAAATATATCAAATAAAAAATAAGCAAACCCACTCCCACTAAAACTGGTAGACAGAAGCAGTGCCAATATACGCCTTTGGAGGTGATTCGAGCATGTAATAAATTACAATATCATAACATAACATCGGAGCCTTTGTCTTATTGCAAATGTTCATAGCATTCAGCATCATTAACCATGCATCCACGACTTGAAAGGACGAATATGAATAGAGCAGTTTTTATATGATAAAAGCATTTTAGGCTATTATGATTCAAAGCATCACTCGTTCTCCATTCCCTTCGAAGCCCAAAAAGAGTTCATGCATTATCATATGTTTCTGCTCTTACCCCATTACCCCTACTTTTTACATATATTTGCAAACAATGGGTTCATAGGTTGACTCTTTCAGATTCTACTTCATGAACTACTCAAAAAACACCCACATCATTCTCAATCTAGGGATTATATCTGCATTGAATTCAGACTCTTTTTTCCTATGTTGCCTTATTGTCCTAGGAAGCTCAGGCAACTAAAGTCAAAAGACGTCAAACTTCAGTAGATATTCAGTACTCATAATAGTTTCCTTCATATCACTTCCAACTCCAATTAACGTTCTAAAAACACTCCCTACTTATGTGCCATTATCAATTGCCAGAGATGGCCCTAAGTGTAAAAGTGTTTTCCTAAACTATTAAAAAACATCTGTCTTAATCAACCACAAAGAGTTCAGACAATGCTTCTCTTTGTACTTCTCGTTGTCATTTATGCAAATGTATTTTTTTATTTTTTATTGAACCAGCATTCAGCAGAGGGTAATACAAATTACAAACTTAATGTGATACATCGATTGTTTACATTTAAATTCAGAAGGAAAGAAAAAAAAAAAAAAGAAAAAAACATTTCAGAAATAACATATGAGGCCAGAAAAATTTCCATTAACCAATTCCACTGGGACAAAGCTCTTCTTTCCATAGTGATATAGGGTACCACAATTCTTTACCACGTAATTTTGATTTAATTCCTCTAGTTGCATATATTGCAGATTCAAAAGAATAAACTGCGAGAAGTCGAGCTAGCCACATTTGAAAGGTAGGAGGAAGAGTATCCTTCCAGCGCGCGGACAAGATTAGTCTCAATACAGCTGTACCTATAAATAACAGTCTTTGTTCAGATTTATTTAGCTTTAGCGAGCTATCATATCCCAACACAAATAAGGTATCGGACTCTGGAAGTTTGCGATGGAAGACTTTCTCCCAAAATGTAGCAATCATGTTTTTTAATATACGTAGCTCGGGGCAGCTACTGAAGAGGTGAATTAAAGTCGCTGGGCCTTGTGAACAGCGTGGGCAATGATCATTTTCCCCTTTCCCCCATGCAAAAAGTTTAGCAGGGGTAAAATATAAATCATAAATAGTTTTGTATAGTTGTGCCTTTAAATTACTAGCCATAAATAATTTGCTGCTCATTTCCAATGATTTATCTATATCAACGTCGGGATTATTTAATTTTACCATCCTTTTAATTTCTGTTTTCTCGAGATCATCGTTGACATTAGTTAATAAAATATTGTATAATGTTCCAATCTTAGTTTTTGCAAGATGACTTGCTTCTATTAGATCGTTCTTCTGAAGATTAATAACATCTTTTTTAGCTTTTAGTTTTGCCTGTAATTGTGCAAATTTAAGAAAATCACTTTCTGGGAGACCAAATCTTAGTTTAACATCTTGAAATGTAGTTTGTGGCCCATTTATCCACACTTCGTTAATTGTTTTTATGCCTAGACTATACCATTTCTTAGCTGTATGTTCAAAGTCAAGGTCAGATGTAATGGTAGAATGGAAAATGGGCGTATATCGGTTGAATTTGCCAATCTGTGTATGTTTAAGTATCTTATTCCAGATCAGCCAGGCACTTTTAATAATTTCACTCTTAGTTCGATTATAATAAGCTTTTTCAGTTTTTCTTAATAACAAGCCTTTCGCTTCTTGCCCTAGCATTAATTCATAGATTGTTGGTATATTGATGTTAGAAGTGTCAGAGGCTAAGGGTATTCCTAGAATCATGGGTTTTAGATGTTTTAAAAAGGCTGCCCAGTAGTATAGAATTAAATTTGGAGCAGTAAGCCCACCTCTGTTAAGCGAAGTGGATAGATAGAGTAAAGATCGTCTGATCTTCCCATTTTGCCAGACAAATTTGGAAGTAAGCTTATTAATTAAATTAATTATGTTAGGATCTATAAATAAAGGAATGGAGCGAAAGAGATACAAACATTTCGGTAATATATTCATCTTTAAATAGTTCACTCTGCCTATGATGGAAAGATGCAAACCATTTACCCTATCCAAGTCTGTCTTAATTTTATCTATTAATGGATCAAAATTATTTTTGACTAATATCTTTATGTCAGCAGATAATATCACTCCCAGATATGTCGCGTTATTTGCTCTTCTCGAATCTGAGCAGATAGTATTGTCTGTGCACAGCACAATGGTCTTTCCCCTATTCAAAGAATAACCCGAATATTTACCGTGTTGTAATGCGAGTAATTAAATTTCGCGTATAGCTTCGATCGGGTGGGATGTTAGTACTGCGATGTCATCAGCATATGCTAAAACTTTGGTCTCATGGTGATTATATACTATCTTAATATTGTTACTTTCTAATAGTTTTAAAATAAGAGGATTAATATAAAGGGCGAAAAGTAAAGGAGAACAGGGACATCCTTGCCTTGTGCCTCTTGTTATATTAATAAAGTCTGATTCCAATCCTGAAATTAAGACTTTTGCTTTGGTTTGGTGGTACATAGATTTTATAGATTTAAGAAATTTGGGGCCGAAATTAAGACGTGTCATGGCAGCCCACAGAAAATTCCATGAGACACGGTCGAAGGCTTTCTCAGCGTCAAGCAGGATCATAGACATCTGATCCCCCGTGACCGACATGGCATCAAACAGAGCGATGGTGCGGCGAATATGATCCGTTGTCCCCTTACCTGGAACGAAACCATGCTGCCACGGAGAGACCAGATGCCCAATGACCCTGCTGAGTCTGAGAGCCATCACTTTGGCATATAATTTGGAGTCCGAATTTATCAATGAAATGGGACGGTACGATGTTAGCTGTTCGGGCAATTTTCCCTTCTTGGGAATACTATAATACTAGCCTCATCCCAAGAAGGTGGGGGAATGCCATTGTACTGTACACCCAAAAATAAATCTAGTAATAAAGGGCTTAGTAGGGGGCTAAGAATCTTATAGATCTCAATTGGCAATTTATCAGGCCCCGCAGCTTTACCCGAGGATAAAAGTAATAAAGCTTCTCTAACTTCATCAATAGTAATCTCAACTTCAAGTATTTCTCTTGTCTCATCATCCAGTAGGTTAGTAGTTGCCGTGTTGTTGAGGAAGCCCGCCAAAAACATATCTATATCTTGTTCGGAATTAGTCCCTTCTTCAGAATATAATTTTTGATAGTACTGTTGAAACTGGGCAATAATATCTGTAGACTGAACATAAGTATGTCCACCTTCTACAATAGAAGTAATATTATTATGCACGTTTTTTTGACGTGTGCGCAAGGCCAGTTATTTACCAATTTTTTCACCAGTTTCGTAAACCTTCTTCCTATAAGCTCTGTAAGTTTGGGCGGCCTTTTGACTCAATACAGAGTTAAGTTCAGTTTTCAGGATCGCCACCTGGAGCCATTGATTATGAGATTCTTTATTCTCTTCTATTAGGCGCGTATGTTCTATTTCAGCTTTGGTTAAATCATTTAGTTTTGTTTCGTATAGTTTTCTAGCTTTAAGGCATGCTGCATGTTGGAAGCTAGAGATCTCACCTCTTAAAGCAGATTTATAGGAATCCCAAACTATATTTCTGGAGGTACTAAACCGATTAATGTTGAAAAATTCCTCGGTCCAATTTTTAATATGCAAGATGAATTCAGAGTTGGTTAATAACTTCCGGTCAAATGACCAGGACCTAGATTGAGTAGTAAAAGGATTAAATGTAATTACACAGATTAAGGCATTATGATCTGAAATTGTTCTTGGCATTTTTTTTATAATTGATAGTGGGATAAGATCAGTGGTAACAATAATATAATCAATACGGACCTGTTTTTGATGAGGATGAGAGAAATAGGTAGACCCTTGATCTTTTGAATTGTTATGTATCCACAAGTCTGTTAGCCCCAGATTGTTGATAAGTCTATTGAGAGTTTTATAAACTTTAGATTTGCGTCCTTGGTATTTTGTTTTGGGGGGGATACTAGACAGTGGTGGTATTAATGAAATGTTAAAATCTCCACAGAGAATTAATGGGCCCTGCCACATAGGCAGCTCAATTTCAAGTTCTTCAAAAATTGTGGGATCATCTAAATTTGAGCCATAAACTGTACAGATGTTTATACCGCAAGCCAGTTTAGCAATAGCCCATCTGCCATGGGGGTCTGATAGATTTCGTACACTTAGCCCCAAATTTTTTTTTCCAAGAATTGCCACCCCCCTAATATTTGAAGTCTGTGTGGAGACCGCCAATAAATTATACCCATTAATATTTAGCCATGATTTTTTATCCCAAGGCAGATGCGTTTCTTGCAGACAAAGTATATCTACTGGAGCCAGTTTAAGCAATTCGGTCATTCGTCTTAACTTATCTCCAGTTAATAAACCTCCGACATTCCAAGTCTGAACTTTTAACCTACCCATTATTAAAATTGTCTCAGTGCCTCAAGCAAATACATTTCCAACTCAACTAATATACTATTTAAACTCTTTTTACAAATATCCTCTGCAAAAATAACTGATTCATTTTTTTATTATATGTTTTCACCCCCCAAAGTGACCCACCCTTGCTTTTACCCACCCTTAACCGCCCACCCCCCCTCCCTCTTAAGCCCCCCCCAATTCAGCGGGCAACCAGACTCAACCAGAGTCTGAGTGATGTGATAGCAGCATCGTGTATGAGCAACCGCTTCGAAACAAACTTTATATAGGAAGGAAAAGAAAAAATTGAAAAATAGAAAAGAGATAAAGAGGAGAAAAAACTCAAAGAGAAAAGAGAAAAAAAAAAAAAGAAAAGTTGAAAAGGGAAATGTCAGGAAAAGAAAGGAGAAAACCGTTTAGTCTATATCAATACAATACAATACAATATGTAGAACTTGAGATATAGCTTAGAATACTCCCATATTAATAATGATACACATAATGCGTGTCGCTTAAAGGTAGATGGGAGCATGAAACTATTAATGCAGTAATTCATTAAACAAAAGGGGTTTTCCCGTTTCATTCACAGTCCAATAAACAAATTATGACATCTGATCTGAGTACGCTTTTGCTTTGATCTCTGACACAAAAAACTTGGTAAGACCACCATATACAATTTTTAGCTTTGCAGGATTATTAAGGTATGCTTGTGCGCCTTTCTCCTGAAATGGTTTAATCAGAGATCTTAGTTGCCAGCGTCTTTCCACCGTTACATGACAGAAGTCCGGTCTTGTGAAATATGCAAAATCATTATATTGAACCTTGTGATCAGGCCTAGCCTTTTCAGCTACAATCTGTCTCACTAGGAAGTTACCAAAATAAACCAATATGGCTCTAGGGTATATGCTGGGTTTTGTCGGAATATTAAAAGGCATCCGATGAGCTCGTTGAACCTCTACATTCAAATTCCAGTCTTTCAATGCAGGGATAGAGTCTTCTAGTAATTTAACCACAAATGCTCTAGTATCCCCCGCTTCAAGTTTCTCTGGGACACCTAGAATGCGGAGATTATTCCGGCGTTGCCGGTTTTCGAATTCCTCAAGTTTCCATTTTATATCACCTAATTCAGCATCTTGAAGCTTGACACGTTCAGCGTTCAACATAGTTTCTTTCTCATTAGACATAACCCTGGCTTCCATCTCGGTAACTCTTTCACCTATTAGATTACAGGATTTAGATAATTTTCGGACCACTCCTTGCATTTTCCGAAGTGCAGCTCTCGATTTTTTACTGTCTTGTGCAGCCTCTTCTCTATGAGCCGCTATGGCTTGTAAAATAATCTCTAGAGCTGGCTGTGAAATCTCTGGATTTACTGGGGGATTAGATGCTGTAGCTGTTTGCTGAGAAAAGTCAGGAGCTGTCTGTACATCCTTGGTGTTTTTCCCCTGTATTCTGGTGAGAGTTTTTGATTTGGCTCTAACCGTATTAACATTGGTATCCTGCTCTTCTGAGCTCTCATCATATGAGCTAATCTGAAGTTCAGAATCCTCTAGACCCTCATAAGAGTCAGTGTCGTCTGACCATTCCGCCAATGTATTTGGACCATTTTCATCAGAGAATGAATAAAATTCACAGGACTCCTTTTCCTTCTCTTCAGAAGCCTGACTCTTCTATATATCATTCCCTGCTGTCTTTTTAGTCATTGTTTGGGTCAATACATGACTTTCCTCTACCAATTCTAAACCCCCAGAGACAACTGGTTGAGGTATCGGGGGAATATCTATATTTAAATGCTCTGTTAGAGGTTCACTAGGGGTCGCTTGGCTAGTTTGAGCTGTGTCACACAGTGAAGTTGAGTCTAGCTGACTCCCTAAAATATTCCCCCCTATTCCAGAAAAAGACATGCTTTGTCGTGTGAGCGCTGAGTCATGATTTGTACCAACCGGGGCCTCAGAAACACTTGGCGCAGGGGTCTGTTCATTGATGTTAATGTTACTTACAGTTTCGTAGCTTACAGCAGGGGGCTGCGGTTCCGGTGTGTTACATGTCTCCGTAGTTGGTTGTCCCGATTCAGCATCTACATTGAGAGCAGGGGGTAGAGGGAGGGTCTCATTCATTGACGCAGGTTTGCTGGATCCGCTGAGGAGTCCTTTTTTTAAGAATAGGTCGAGAACTGTATCCCCTGTTGAATTTAATTTCCTGCGGGCAGCATGGAGTTCCTGTCTTGCTGTGGAGTCTAATAATGCCTGTTGGCTTCTAGCCTTAGTCTTAGTTTTTTCCACATTAGATAATGAGCGTGATCTTCTATCGGGTTCTTCTAGCTGTTCATGCTGTTCATGTTGTCGTTCAGCTTCTTTGCGCAGAATTCTAGCAGCTTTAGCTACCCTTGCTCTGGTTGCTGCAGCTGACGCTGAAGTTTTAGCTGGCATTGTTTTAACTGAGGGTAAATAATTTTGCTTTGCCGTCTGTGGTTTAAAACAATGCACCGGAGAAAGCCCAACAAGTTTTCCTTGCTCACTTTCACTTTCACCTTCACTGCGTGTAGCAAAACTTGTTACGGGGCTTAATAGAAGTTCACAGCCCGGGCTGATACTTTGTTGCCGCGCTGTTGACAAGCTTGCTCCCTGAGCGAGAGCGAGAGCCCTGCCCTGCAGATCCGCGCTCGAGGAGCAGACGGCAGCTGTGAGAGCTGTGAGAGGGAGAGCCAGAAGGAGCGAACGCGGCGCTGCGAGGAAGCCGGGTGAAGCTTCCGGCTCAACAGGAGATATACGCCGCTCGAAATCTCCGTATACATCAAAGGTGAGCATGGGTAGCGGAAAGTAGTAAAAAGTCTAGATTCCTTTTCCGTGTGCCGAGCGCTGAGCGTGGTTAAACACGATCCATTAACCAGCAGTAGTTTCCTTCCGTGTGTCGGTCTCCAAAAGCGGAGTTATGCGGAGCGGAGCGGAGCTCCCACACTGTGCTGCTAACCCGGTCTAAGGACAGACCGCCATCTTGCCCCGCATCTATGCAAATGTATTTGTATGAGACTTATAGACATTCTAAGACAAGCATTGGAAATGCAATAGGTCTCGCAGCATTAGAGTTAGTGCTTTTAGAATTGTTTATGGGTTTTTTGTTGTAAATCTTTAGCATTTTTGTTTCCTGTAGCCAATGCTAAAGAATTACAAATAAAAAAAGCCATAAACAATTCTAAAAGCTCTAACTAAAAATCCTCCGAGACCTATTGCACTGTGTGAGGGTGAGGGGTTGAGGGTGAGTGAGGGTGAGGGTGAGTGAGGGTGAGTGAGGGTGAGTGAGGGGTTGAGGGTGAGTGAGGGGTTGAGGGTGAGTGAGGGGTTGAGGGTGAGTGAGAGTGAGGGTGAGTGAGGGTGAGGGTGAGTGAGGGTGAATGTGAGTTAGCGTGAGGGGTTGAGGGTGGGTGAGGGTGAGGTGTTGAGGGTGAGTGAGGATGAGTGAGGGTGAGTGAGGGGTTGAGGGTGAGTGAGGGTGAGTGAGGGTGGGTGAGTGAGGGTGAGTGAGGGTGAGTGAGGGTGAGTGAGGGGTTGAGGGTGAGGTGTTGAGGGTGAGGGGTTGAGGGTGAGGGGTTGAGGGTGAGGGGTTGAGGGTTGAGGCAAATCTGTGCAGATCGATCCAGCTTGACTGCAAAAAACAACTGTGTGAAAAGACTGTGTAGCAGACTGATCTGGACTTAACGATACAATATTGACCGAAGTTTCATAACTAACACTCTCAAGTGCAAAGCAACCCAAACATAAAAGTAATTCACATTTACCCAGAGTACAACATATGAAATATATTGCTTGCTCGGCCTGTGTGGTGTGTTCATGTGAGCCCACTGTAATCTATTGTGATGCACTGCCATGCAAAGTATGGGCAGACTCACCGGGAAGACGGAAGCTCCGGACTGCTTGCCGATGACTGGCTGTTGTGTGATTTTACAGCCCCAGCTGGTGGTTTTGGTTTAATTTTTGCTCCATTCAGGGGACCCCTATTCAGCCAAGGACGGTCTCATAAATCTTAAAGATACGGGAGGCTTGGGAGTCCCTCGACCAATTCTGTAGGGTGGAGAGGCGCCAGTTTGCGTTAGGCTTCTTAGTTTGAGCCTGCTGCCTGAAAAACCTCCGGCCAGGCTGCCCTCTAGGAAGAAAGAAGCCATTGCATATTGCATCTGGGGATAGCGCCGATGGATGGTTGGACAGCTTTCTTGAGGGTCTCTCGAGCGTCCCTTGAACTGGGGGGGAGGGGGCTTGCTGTGGCATTGGCTAGTATGCGGGGAGGGGTGGTCAACCCATCCTAAGACTGCATGCGCGCAGCCCTGATGCCTTTCAGGCTAACTGAACGGAACAGAAATACTGTAAACTCCAGCTTATTGGGAGAGGGAAATAAAAGGTTAATGAAGGTTAATTCCATCGACAATAATCACGGAGTAAACAACGAGCAATCGAGTGAAAAGGCGCGGGAGTGCCGAGCGCAGTCCCAGAGAGGCCTCAGATTTACAACCAGCTGCTTGGGAAGAGAGCGAGTGGAGGAAGGGGAGCCGGGTGATGGCAGAGAGGCAAAGGCGGGCAGTGCAAGGCTGCAAAAAGCGCGGGGTGGTGAAAGAGACATGGAGCGGGAGAGAGAGGCAAAGAGCGACACTGAGAGAGAGAGGAGGAGGAAGGGAGGTAAACTGAGAGATACAATGAAGGAAAGAAAAGCTGGTAGATCATGTCCAAGATAAAGAAGAACAGAGCGAGACTGCAGAGTAACAGGGGCTGGGGCATAAAGAGTGACATATTAAGGGCTTGATTTATCAGTGTGTTTTACTCAGACTGCCTCTATTGGGAAATGCGTTCGTCGGTACACTGTGGCCTGTGGAGAGCAGTCGACGGTAAGCAAGGGGTAGAGTTGGAAGGAGATGAGGGGAATGAAATGCAAACGAGAGAAACATGTAGGCAGAGATGGATTGCAAGAGGGAGCGGGTGAAGGGGGTGGAACTGGGCGAGCACGTAACACGGCGGGCAGGGGAGGGGGCGGAGAGGGGAGAGGTGCGACACGGCAGGAAGACGGAAGGAAGAGAGGGGAGGGGGAGGAGAAATGCGACACGGCGGGAGGGGGGTAGATCATGTCCAAGATAAAGAAGAACAGAGCGAGACTGCAGAGTAACAGGGGCTGGGGCATAAAGAGTGACATATTAAGGGCTTGATTTATCAGTGTGTTTTACTCAGACTGCCTCTATTGGGAAATGCGTTCGTCGGTACACTGTGGCCTGTGGAGAGCAGTCGACGGTAAGCAAGGGGTAGAGTTGGAAGGAGATGAGGGGAATGAAATGCAAACGAGAGAAACATGTAGGCAGAGATGGATTGCAAGAGGGAGCGGGTGAAGGGGGTGGAACTGGGCGAGCACGTAACACGGCGGGCAGGGGAGGGGGCGGAGAGGGGAGAGGTGCGACACGGCAGGAAGACGGAAGGAAGAGAGGGGAGGGGGAGGAGAAATGCGACACGGCGGGAGGGGGCGGAGCGGGTAAACATAGACGGACGTGCACGCGCACGCGCTTTTAAGGTCAATGCGCATGCGCATAAGCTTAATGCGAATGCGCATTGACCTTAAAAGTCACGGGCACTGCAAGGAATCGCCACGATTCCTTGCAGTGTGGATAAAGAGTGGATAACTCGCAATACTCTCGCCTTGCTCGATGCGCATGCGCATCGACAGGCGAGACCTAAAAAAAGAACCAGTAGTTACAACATGCAAGAGCAAAAGTGATCACTGGGACATTGCAGCGATTTTTCCTTACCACACCTCAGGTCAAGTCCCCTCTTCATAGAGTACAATTTATGATTGTGTACTGATCCATTCCCTCTGGTCTGTCAATGAGAGGCAAGTTATGTTTAAGGCAGATTAAATCCATCTTGGCCAGGCATCTTATCTTTTTCCATAAGAAGCTGAAACTTGTCTCTTCGCTCGCTAACATCAGTACAGTAATGCTTTATAAATGGGCAATAGGTAACCCCTTGGACCTGTTAGGTGACTTGTAATAGCCTTATAATGCACAGGTGGGGCTATTTTATTCCTTATAATACATGGTCACACCATTACCCGCCCATAGACCTAATCAGTCATTGGGGCTTGCCCCTTCATATGAAAGAGATAGAATGGTTCCAGTCATGAAGAGGAAAAGCGAAATCTGTAGTGCAAAATTAAACACACCAAAAAGCAGTTAGTAATTTGTTTCAAAACATGTTAGAATCCGTTTAATGTAAATCAGATTAAAAAACAGCTGTAACTCAGAAGGAGAAGTAACATGCAGAGAAATTCTTTCTTTTCTATAATGAACTATGTACAAAAAGTAAACCTGTTACCATCAGTTGTTGTGAGGTACATCAGGGCCTGCTCTGAGTTTCCAATTTAGTTTCACATTTTAGCTTGACATCTTTATAAAATAGTGACTTTTTACGTGTTTTATACTTACACGTGGAAGTTATTCTGTATGCAATTAATTTCTTAGTAAGTATTATTATCATTTTGTTCATACACTCTGTTTAAGGCTAGGAAAATAGAACGTGATGCCCTTGTATTTGGTTGTTTGGTTGGAGACACCTCTAAGGCTCCAGACAAACTATTGCCTTAGCTCTGCATCTTCTATACAGTGCGATTGGAACTGTACTTTTATTATATAAACAGCCTATGTGCTAAATGAGGCAGAGGAACACTCCTGCTGGGATTATTCTGGAACGTGGTGCCCTGTGTTTGAGATGCACACCTCCTGATGTGACCTCTTACCTGCATAAGACAATAGTCTTCTCTACATAGACCGGCTTCCTGAGACATCATACTCAGGTATGGGGGTTAGGCTATCCAAATGGCACTCCCACTATGTTCTCGATAGTATGGGTAGTATAATCACATAGTAACATTGCCATGGTTGAATGGTTTGTCCTTTTCACCATCTTCATAATGCTGGTTACAATGCTTTGTTCCATTTGCCTAATAATTGCAGCTCATGCCTTTTATACAAGAATACAGTTGTTTCAATAAACGTTTGAAAAGCGAGATTTGTGTCTTTCTTGTGTCTTCCTTGTGCATGCAAAAGCAACAATGAAAGGGTACATCTGTTTCCATGATTTACTTGGGAAATAAGAGTGGTCATCCTGCAAGGTTACATATACCGTCTGGTACCCTGGTAAGTTTAGGGGTTCAAATGGGGCACTGGGAGCTAGCTAGGAACTGGGCCAACATTTCCTGCTGACATGTGTGGACAGAGTCCCGATGTTCTGAAGTTTATGTTGCCCAGATACACAGTCTTAGTTAATTTATCAGAACCTTATAACAAAATCCCCATCTTCTTTCAGCTGACTGTTCTTCATTTTCGAAAAGCACATTTTCAGAATGAAAATCCCATTTTTGTTTTATTTTATAAAACCGCAACTGCAATGATTCTCTGTGGCCTGTCTTTCACCTTTGATTCTGGCCACAAGCATTATTACATTGTGACTCATCTGTTATAGTTTATTACAACTGAGCAGCTACACAATGTTCTTATCACAGAATACTACAGATATCACAACTCATCTGTAATAAGGAAATTAGAGACAGGTTTCTATTATGGGATTGCAAACTTCCATGTATTATTACACTGCTATCCCCTACCTGGGAAGTTTGGCTCCAAAATACTAATACAAAATATTAATTATATTTTATAAAATCTGTAAAATTACACAAGATAATAAAAGATAGCGAACATAAGATAGCATATCACAACATACCATACAAATACAGTCACATGGCAATTTATTGATCAATGCTACCTGAAGGAAAACCCCCAGAAATCGCAACATGTTCCAAGATACCTTACTGCAAACATTACCTTGACCAACGTAGTCTCTCAAATGTCTTCAATTCTTTAACTACTTGTTCACACTCTGAAACATTCATGTTGATGGACAGTCAGACTGTCATTCCAGGAACGTTTTAGGGCCCTAGAGCTCCATTGCCTTGTGTTCCTGGGCTCCAAAATTGTGCCTGATGTTACTGTTACCACCAGTATGAGTGTCTGTGCTTTCAATTTAACACAAGTGGGCACCTGTAAGGGTCTATAAAATTCAAAATAGCTCTCAAATCGGTTCTAACTCAACTGTAGTTGTTTACAGGGGACAAAGTCCTATATATATGACTGAGCGGATATGTCCTTGGAAAAATGAGGGACTTTTGAATCCAGTAATAAAAGTTGTGTTAATACAGTACCCCTTGTATTTTCGGTTTGCCAAATATCAACCAAAACTGGAATACCAAACCCCTTATAATGAGGGCCCACATATTGAAATGAATAACTCGGTAACAATAATGTCATCATGGATCTAAAAATAACATTTCGTAACCAAAAGTATTCTTGGACAAAAAGGTATATTTTCACCAAAGGTTATTTTAAATTTCCCAAGTGAAAGCACTGGGAAATGTGAACATTATTCTTTATGAACCCCAGACATGTTCAGAACCATTTACAAACATATCAGATTAATGACTACACATTGGGCCCAATTCCCAAAGATAGCTGCACCATCTAAGTGTAAAATACATGTACAAATTGCAGCATTTATGAAATAATAAAACACAGTTTTGGTGAATATCACTATTGCCTTGCCCTTCCCTTAGAAAAACTATTATTTGTGATGGTGTGGGAGGATTTAGTACAGAAGATTGATATCTTAGGCGTGTCTAGGAAGGCAACTATTGCTAGATACCGCTTCTCACCTCATGTGATCTTTGACAGGATTGCATGCTTCAAATCTCAAAATACTGACTGCACTAATTTCCTGACCACTGGATCTTTCAGAGTGTCAGTAAAGATATCTGGGGCAATACAAAGGCAATCCAATTACACTACTTAGGACAGATACTCAAATAAATCACCATTTGAGTGCAGCTGTTTATCACCCTGCCACAGACACTAGCAGAAAGACAATAAGTGTCTATTGCAGCCCTGCCACTCTCTGGAATCGCCACAGCAGGATGCATCCTCATCGAAGGACCTTACATCACAGCACATCAGAGACACAGCTGTATCTCGAAATGCTCTGATCCCGGATTTAAGGTACTTTGTTCAGCGGGTCTAACTTGATGTCTGCATCCAGCCTCTATCCAGCCAATGCTCCAATGTGGTCAGCAGCAACTTATAACTTTGCCCAAATCCGGGCAACCAGATAGCCACAGTTTGCACTTTGTGCTTTTAGGCACTATGTTCACTGAAACCTTTGAAACTGCATATCTCTGGTTTTACTTGTCGGATGTTTCTCATTTTGAACTCAAATAATTCATTCAATTTTTCTCATTTTTGTTTCTAATTTGTGTACTTTACTCATTACATCTAAGTTAAGCCTGACTGTTTGCATGCAAAGCTACGAGAGGGTTGAGCACAGGTTAATCTGGGATTTGCTTGCATTTCACCCAGACAAGAATTGTAGTTGCTGCTTGAGTAGGGTTCCACCTCCCTCAATCAGTAACTCCGTTTTTTACAACTTTAAAAGTTTATTACACTTTGAACTCTTACTTTTCAATTAAAAATCCATTTATGTATTTTGAATTTTGTTTGACACTGTAAATTGTTTGATCATTTTAATTGTTTTGAGAAAATTATCCCCCATTTGATTTTTTTGATAGTCTCCTAAAGTTCCTAACTTGTTTTTAGTTGTTCATCCCCTTCATGTCTACCTTCATGAGCTCACACACTATTATTGTTTTTTTTCTTCTTCCCAAAGACTTTTCACCAACAGATAACTGAACATTATTGGGCCTATTACGATGGCGGGCGGACTTTGTCCACCCACCACTGCAAAGGAGTACGGGGCCAACCTCCGAAGTTGCGTCGGTCCCGCTAGGCAAATTAGGATGCACCCGCCACACTGTCGGGTGCATCCGCGACTTTAACATTGCGGCAGGTGGTTCTATAAGCTGCACCGGCCGCAATGTTAAAGCCCATGAAGTGTATTGCCATGCACAACGTGACAGGCACCGCGCGGTGCCTGCCACCTTGTGCATTGCAATAATGGGGGGTACCATGGGTACCCCCTAGTGCAGCCACCCACCCCCGGGGTTCCGCAATGGGTCTCCACGGTGAATTACTGCATGCCTTTCCATGGCGGAGTCTCCACCATGGAAAGGCATGCATCCTAATATGGATGCAAGGCACCGCCATCATATTGAGTCCCTTTTCCTCCAAGCCGACAATCCGACCAGAGGAAAAGCGGCAGTGCCTCACGCTGTACTAATATGGTGGGCGGTGAACCAGGGACATTTGGCGGACGGATCCGCCTGATATCAGATTGGGCCCCTAAGTTTTCAAGTTTTTAAATATGATATTTTGAAAAATCTATGTTTGTACCTCTAACATAGTTGTGGTCTTACCTTTTTAGGTGTTTGGGGATGCTTAGATGTATATGATTGAGTTGCAGTAAAGTTTTTTGTTAAATGTGCTATATTTTCAAATGTATCACATTACATTATTGCAATGCATACATATTTTGTCCTTGATTTTAGTTAACCATGATAGTCTGTATCTAATATTCGGGATCCATTCCCATTCAATCTTGGTACCTCTTTCTGATGGGACTTTGTGCAGGGTGTCTCCCACATGTTGACTATCCGCCTGCACAGAAGACTATTGCTAGAAAAACAAATTCTCCCAAAGGATCGGATTTGCCTGTATCAATACTTCCCACGTGCATGCTAGCAAAATCCCTATGTGAAATGTTCATAATACTGCAGGAATTCACAAATTTGACATTACATAAAATTCTCACTAATTCTCAAAATGACATGTTATGTATTTTCCATAACTTTTTTAAATCAAACATACACCTGTAGGAGACCAATTCAAACACTAGATCTCTCCCAAAGAGACATGCACTGCTTGAAAATCACTTGTCAGTAAATCGTAAGAAATCTTTATGTGAGGGGCCTACCCTTGTTAAAAAAGTCATTTGAGATCCCAGCAAATTTCAATTTAACAGTGTAATGTCACACTCCACTATCCAATAAAAAACAGAGCTCCTTCTCCAGAGTTTTATGAATCGTAGGTGATGTTCATATCCCAAAGGGGACGTTCACATTAATGGAAGTGATTTGCAGTATTGTACGGGTTACCAAATTTACAACTAGATATATATAGGACCCAAGAGTACCATGAAGAACTTCATATACACAAAAAAACTTTCTTTAAAAATGTCATTCATTTATTTTATAAAGTTTAAAATTCATAATAATACAATTTTGTTATAAGAAACAACAAGAAATACACATTTGCTTTTTGCAAAAAATCAACACTCTATAAAAATCTTATAGTTAAAAAATGCTATTATAGCATTGTTTCCACAAGCATGTTAAAACATCATATTTATTGGTCAATAGATTTATAGGAACAAACTGTCGACGCGGCGTTTCGGTGCCTCTTTTAATCTTGCACCTTCTTCAGGACTCGTTCCCTGATTTGTCACATCTATAAAAACATATCACAGTACATTTCATTAGGTCCCATCCTTTTAAAACATCAATTGCACTTAGATTACTAAACATATTAATTTATCCCCTAGTATTTGGTAACCCTAACATCTTGCAATCCAAGTTTTACTTTGTCATTCTTATGCATCTCTGACTTTCTGCATCTTTGTATAGTTTAGAAGGAATGCCTGGCAGGCAAAAATGTACCATGGTCTTATATTATAGACACACATGGGGTGTTTATTAAATTAACACAGGGGACTGGCAGGTTTTTGGTTCATTTCTTTACTGTTCAGTCCCACCCACAGGTATTTTTCAACTTACCCAGGTGAATTCTTTCCTTTGGATCTGTTTTGTCACTCTTTGTGTGCCTGTTTGCATCTGCTCATATTTCTTTCTTATCTTTTGTTCTAGAAAGAAATGTACCTTATGTTTGGTTACTGGTTCTATATTGCATTGTCTTTAGTAAGATATCCAGTAATACTAGCTTTTACCTTATATATCGGTATTGCCGGTCTTTCGCTCAGATTAGATACAAATGGACCAACTTCAATCCTATTGGGGAAAAACATATTTATGTGATGCTTCTCCTTTACTCGTCCCTCATCAGTCAGTGGTTTAATTTCTGATATTAATGGTCCTTACCTGTCCTATTTTCATATTAACTTGCACAGTTGGGAGGACGCCTCTGGGAGCTACCTTTCTCTCTTGCCTTGCCCAGCTTAATCTAAGGAACAATATGTGTTGTCAGTACGTCACATTCTCAATTGACTTAATACAGTATCTACTGTTTGTGTTAAGGATCTTACCTTACTAGTTAAAAGGAGTTACTTTCTGCTTGATTCACTCTTTTTGTTTATCCATTGTGGAATTGGCAATCTCTTCGTTGGAGCTTTTTTAAAATTGGCTGACAACTCTAGAGAAACAAATAAGGATTGTATATTATTGGTGCCTGCAATCTCTCTAGGCAAAGCCCCCCTCTCTCCTACTTACTTGATGGTGGTAGCTGAACTGCGTGGCGTCCTCCTCCTCTCCGAGTTTTTTGGAACTGATTAACCTTGTTCCTATCCCTGGTATATATACCATCAATGATTGGTTAATTAATACCACCTGAAACTGGTTTTATATTCTTAGCAGGTTGGTTGGAGTCATCTACACGGTCGCCATCTTGTAGTGTGTTTATTTCCTTATATTTTGTATTACAAACTTCCTCTGTTGTTCATATCCTGTTGTTTATTTTTGCGATATTTTATTTTTGTAATGTTTGTAATGATGTTGTTCTTATTCTTAAAATAAATTTGTGCTCGTAATTAATTCCTAGATGGTATTTATACTTTTCCTTCTTGTGTTGTTTAGCTTTGTTAATCATTATATTCAATATACCACCACATCTATGCCTATGGTCTATGGTCTATGGTGTAGCGATATAACCACCAATGGTGGTTATATCGCTACATCATCTAGATTTATAACGCGGCAACAAGACAATAGCCGCGTGTAAATAAAAAACACAGTCTCCCTATTCAAAATGGTGGCCACGGCGAGGTCCGGTTTGGCCGATCGGGCTAGCAAAGGCTGTACAGTGGATCGAGCCCACTGAGAATATTGCAATATAAGATAATATGAGGCATAGATGTGGTGGTATATTGAATACCTCTGTTTGGTGACAGTAGGGATAATTGTTTATTATATCAAACAAAAGGCTCAGGGGAAAGAAATATTAAAAATTGGAAAGATGTCCAATATGTAGATTAAAGAAGCCCTTCACAACAGCCTAGTAGTATCAAAATTATACATATATTTATTTTGACATTTCAAAGGTTTCATTTCAACATATAAATAATCTCAAGCAAGAAAAAAACGCTGGTGTACAAAAGACAATACATATAAACCAGACAGGTGGCAACAACAATACAAATCACAAAAAAGGAACACCATAAACATGAATACTGTGTCCTTATGAGAAATTTTTAAGCCACAGAGAAGCGTCGACGGCGTTTCGACCGATGCATTATTTAACGGTCATCTTCAGGACTCAAAATTTGTTCTTGAGCAAGAGATCTTCAACTTTAAAAAGTGAGGAGGTAAACCAGTTAAGAATTTAGGGCCTCCAGAATCACTGTTCAATAACGCAAAGAAGCAGGTAAGTTTGCAAAGAAATTTGTAGCTACTGCAGAATAAGAATCGTCAAGTAATTCATCTGGTCACCCAATGACCCGACTGGTTACACAAGAACTTATCACCAGCTCATCGCCTGTAGGCAGCTACTCGATTCAAACAACTGCAAACAATTTTCACGTGCATGAAGCCGGGATAATTGTGACATGTAATCAAGCGTTCTATAGGCTCCTCTACAGTGGCGTTTGGGCACCGCCCCCCTGCTTTCTCGCAGTGCGAGAAAGCAGAAACATAAATAGTAATAACTACCATTTGTTTCTGCCTTCTCGCACTGCGAGAAAGCAGAAGTTCCTGGTTGGAGGTGGGCGGTCGTGTTTGGGCGGCCTCATGCTGCCCAAACAGTCAGTATGAACAACAGTGGACAAGCCACTCCCCCCTGCCCTTGAGCAACACCGGCCACTCTCCCTGTTCTCTATGTATGCTGCAGCATACATAGAGAAAATGACCCGGTAGGGGCGCAGCCTCACCAATCACAATGTTGCGGTGCAGGGGAGGGAGGCTGCCTGCAGCCTTCCTGATGACGAGCACCCTAGGAATTCAAAAGGCAGAACGGCGGGAGTCGGGAGTCTCGGGACGGTCAGTTTTACTTTTATTTTATATATTATTTTTCCCTTAAACCTCTCCCGCCCCCCCATCCCTTCCGGGGCATGACGACCCCATTTCCACCCCCCCCCACTCGCCCGTAAGGCTGGCCGCGACTGTTGCTGGGTTTTATTTGTTTCCTCTGCCTGGCAGGTTGAGTGGGTTCCACCTAAAAGAAACACATCTTCCTGCGGAGCCTTCCACGTAGGAAAAGGCCAGGATGCATTTGAAAATGTTACTTAAAATTTGTAAGCAAGGCCTGCAGAGGAGCTGCCTTGTTTATTATGTGCTTGAGATGTGGAAAAGCCCACCTGGCCACCTGTGGTGGTTTACGATCTTGAGTGTTTGGGCATTGATCTGGGATAGAACGGGGCAGGAATCCAGTGCGATTGCCTCGCCTAGATTGGTGAAGGCGCACTTCCGATGTCACTACTCTGGTTCCAGCAGAAAATGGCTATCGGCGAGGCATTATCTGCGCCAGGCAGGCTGCCCGCAGTGCAGGAAAGTACGAATTTTGCATGTGAAATTCTGCATGCATAATTAAAAAAATGTGTTGTGTAAATGTCTACCAAGAGGCACATACATAATACGGTGGTGTTCTGAGAGGGGCTGTGTGGGATTGGGTTTGCAGCTGTGCATGACATATGCTTTTTGTAACAGATTGCGTTGGGATAACCGGGATGTCGTGTAGGGTTATTGTGAAAGACTGGGCGCTCTCTCGGTGTTGGTCCTAAGGGTTTATCTATGCGTTTTCTTTTAAGAGTTGAAATAATAGGTTACGGTGTAGGGAAGGAGGTGTGTGGGGTTTCTTTGACGAACAGCCTAACTACTGAGAACAGTAGGCAGTACTGTGTGGGTGGTTTTCAAGGCGTTTGGTAGGAGTACGTTCAGTGTGCTTGATGCTCTTGGTGACGTTAATAGTGTAGGTGTTATGTGTGGAGGTTGTGAGATGGGAAGCAATATATGCTTTCTGTAGGTGGTGCCAATTTTTTATGTGGTTTTCTGTGCGGTGTTTTGGGCCTGATATGCAGGCCAGTGTTAATTAGTGAATACGTTTCGGTGTATCTATGGGGAAGGTGAACCTCACAACTCGTCCGTGTACTCTTGAAAAGCATACAAGGGATGGCCCTTGAGATGGTTTCTGTGTTTAATGAAGTAAGTCATAACTGCGGGGAGGGTGAAATGTGAGTGTTTTGAACGAACTGTTGTGCTCTTTGTATGCTGGTTTGTATGCTGGGTTTGTGGGTGAAAACTGGTTAGGGTGGAAACCAATTTTCGGTTGCTGTTTTCGACGTCCTGGGAAGATTGAGGTGCATATAGTCGTGTTAATGCGAAGGCTAGTGAGAATATGTATGGGCTGCGGTATGCAGAATTGTGTGCTGATAGTTCAAGGAGGATGTAAGGCTGGGGCGGATGATATGATGTGCAGTCTTACGGAGGGGGCGCATGATTATCCTTGGAGTACATGCTGGTTAATGATGGCCTGGAATGTGTTATTGAAGCTATGTAATGGCTGTTTTCTGAATACTGATAGGCCGCGGTTAGCTGAGCTCTGGGCTGGGGATTGTCAGGGTGATTACAAACATGGTGAGGAGGACCACCGAGCTAGGCTCACTCACCACTGGGCACTCACCCTGTAATTTTATGCCTCATCACTTTCAAATGTCACCAGCTGCCACTGCTAATGGAAAAAAATATTTATATTTGACATTTTAAAATAGGAGAAAGATGATAGTCAGTGGTCATACATTCTTAAGAAATGTTAGGGATGGAAATAAGAACTTTAGATGGTAATACATGTTTTGTTGTCACAGAGGCACCTGACTAAAGGATGTTGCAGTATGTCCCTTGATGCCGTACGTTGGTGAGGCCATAGTATGGTTACCAGGGGCCATTGTTCCACTAAAGCTGAGAGGAGAGACCGAAACAGAGTTTGGAAATATGCCTAAATTATAGTATCTGTGTATAATAACATTGCCATGATAGTTATGATGTACACGATTGATATGGGTTACAGAAGAACATACAAACGTCTGGATCAAAGCTGGAGAGATAATGTCATTTGTAGGCAGGCAATGACAAGATGCAAGAGATAGCTATGTATTATGACATAAGAAATATCACTTTCATTTGTAAACATTTGAGAAATGGGTGAATAGAGTTGGTGATAAACAATATACACATACACATATCAAGGAAAAAGCACAAATGTAAGGATGTATTTATGCTATAAGAGCAGAGAGATTACACATTTAGGTGTAGCCATTAAAATTATTTTCCATCCTTCGAGAACATAGGTTTTTTGTGCAAAATGTTTCATATCCTGACACCTAATGAATAACAAAAGTTAATAATACAAATTATTAATGATATTTACCTGCTCTGATGCCTGTCTGTAGTGTGTGACTCATCCACATACCGGCGCACCGGTTGGAGAAGTGGTAGAAGTTGGTGCATGGGCAGACAAAACAGGACCTTCAGAGTAAAAGATAAAAGGGGGGAACATCACTTACAACGCATTTTTTACAACGCAATACCATTACATCGCAACCATTACAACGCATACCATTACAACGCATTGCGCTGGGGGGCGCTCTAGGATAGGGAATATATTTAATTTACTATCCAACACCTTCCCTGCTATCCACGGGGACTGGAGTTGGAATAGTAAATTAAATAATTCACTATCCAGCGCCTAAAAGCATTATGCGTTGTAATGGACTGCGTGGTAAAAACCGCGTTGTAAAGGCATGCGATGTAAAAGCATGCGTTGTAGTGACACCAATCCGATAAAAGGATATGTATGAATACACTAGAGGGTATGCATTAGAGGCCTGTGAAATTAAAATGTAGCTATGTGTTTACATCATTTTTTGTCAAAATATATAATAAACAGACATTTATATAAGTGCTGTGTTACACAACAAACAAATACATATCTATAAAGTATCTATAACGTATTTTAGAGACATTTATATCCGGGTATCATACCTGTGTGACTGATAGGTGTGTGTTTAGCTGCAGTACCTGTTTGTTGCTCTGCCCTAGTAGAGATTACTCGCGCTTCAGCTGTTGCTGCCAATTCACTTGATATGAGCACTGTTTAAAAGCCAAGGTACATAAAATGCAAAAAGAGTAATTTAAAAAATAATGAACAATGTAAGGGGAGGTTAAAGGTGACTGTGAGTAAATTGTGTGCATATCTTTAGGGAGAAATAGAGTGTGGTATTAGCATTATTGTGGGCAGTTAGAAGGGTTTACCTGGCCTGATGTTTGGATTCCCCGAAAGAAGCAAGACATATTGCAAGTCAAGATGCATGGTAGAGAGGATATGTTCCACAGGGGATGTGAAATGGAGGCAATATGCAGGTCCACCTCCAAGAAGAGTCTTTGCCACCTAAGTCCTTTAAACACTTCTTCTTCATTCACCTCTTCTTGTCCTAACACTTCTTTAGGTTCTACATAGGCCATACCTCCACCTACAATGCATTGACGAAGTCTGTCACCTCTTGTCACATGGTTGCCATCTCCATTCCATTGAGGGTAGGTGGAGATGGTATAGGATCAGCATTATAAAGGGATTCACACAATCAGACCCTTTACAACCATAAAATGCCATTTTGGCATGTAAAACTAAATTTACAGTTCACTAATTTGTTACCAAATTGCAACTTCTCTTTGTGAGTACATATTATCCTATTTGGGAGAGGCTTTTTAAGAGCATCCCTTCCATATCGTAATTCACAATGTTCTGTGACTAAATCCTGTTGTAAAACATTAATATTTATCAAACTACGTAAAGGTAGTGGTAATGCATTTGCAAACAGCAAGGGTACCACAAAAGATCCTCTTCCCTTTTGTGAAAGTTGACAAAAACATGTTTAGGAGTACGCAGTGATCCTAAGGACATCTGCCTAGTCTTAAAAATAGTTTGTACAAAATGTCCTTATTTTTGTGTCAAGCCTAGGCAGAGCACATGTGCTGTCTGCAACACCTCTTGCATTCAATAAATGACTTTATTCCATCCTACTGCTTACCATTGGTTAAGTGCAGTTTTTTAGCTCTTCTCTGGTGCCTCCTAACTGGTTCATGCACTGATATGTTACTTCCGTTTTTTGCAGCGGAGCACCAGTCAAGTACATTCTCGTTTCACTTCCATTCTTCATCTGTTGTTTCGGAGAACTAATTTTTGTAATTGTTGCAGAGTGGAATGTCGCGCTTTATCTTGAAGTATGGTGGCCCTGCCTTTCTTTTGTTCTGCATGACGTGCCTCGCCTACCTCTATTTTTAAATTCCTTGCAACATACTTTAACTCTCAGCGTGGTGCCCATTTCACGAGCGCTGTGCTTTATCTATGACTTGCAATTTTGGTGCTGCTTCTCCCTTTCTAGTACCCTTCCTTCCACCACTAAAAAACTGCCTGCCTGTTCTACGCTCCTCCCAGCACCGGTGCCTGCTTGGGGAGACCGCGCATTTGTTGTCAGCTTAGCTCAGCCTCTCTCAGGATCAGCTCTAAAGCTGCAGGGGCCACTGTGATCCCCGCAGAGCAGGTATCACACCTGCACACCTCCCCTCCTGCCCACAGCAGCTGATCCGCCTCCACTGCTCTGAAGAATACAAGATGGTGGGGTCGCTGGTTGATAGAGACAGTCACCTGGCGATGGTAAGTTGCCTTCATGCTTGTTAGTATGTGTGTGCCTGCTAGGGAAAGGAAAGGTGGCGTGGGCCCTGTTTGGCCCTGGGCCCTGGCACCGCCTCTATGCTTGGTGCTCTTAGCTCCCCATGCTCCTCCAGCCCAGCCCACATCAACAGGTAGCTGCAGGAACCTGGCTGCAGCCATAACAGCTCAGCCTGCAATGCCAGCTTCCTTCTCTTGACATTGCACCGCAGGCACATGTGCCTTGCTTGTTTGAGTGTTGCGCGCACCTTCTCTAATAAACAGAAGATGTGTAGCACTGTACGTTACCGACGCTCTGGTTGGCGTGCCAACATTTTTGCAGGTAAGGCAACTGTGAAACTAGCAGAGATAGTGATCTGCACAAAAACACACAATTTGTACACTTTGGGGTATATTCACAAGAACGTGTGATAACAACCGCAAGAGTAGAACTTCCAACATCGCAGCCTATCACGGGAAAATAACTAAGTATGGGCGAAATTTGCGAATTCGCGGTCCGCGAATTCATGTGAAATGGCAAAAGAAAATCTGCGAGTTCGTGAATTTTCCAGCGAACCCGCGGATTTTTGTGCCATTTGCACAAATATGTGACCACATGTGCCTGTAACTTTGCCAGCGCGCCAAAAGGCGCCGAGGTCCCTTGAGTGAGCTGGCCATTATAGTGGGGACGGGCGGGAAGACGTTTCATACCGCTAGTGTGTGGTGGACGGGGCCAAACGGGCGGGGCTTCTATGCAAGTTCACATGCATCTTGTTTATAAAGGGTCAGAGACCGAGCAGAGCAGCAGATGAGGAGAAAGCAGCGTCCTGGTCACAGGAGCTACACGGGGATGGCGCTCGGGAAACTCATGGATGCAAAAATACGTTTGTCACAAGACCCCAGAATCCTTCAGATGTCCAAGATAGCTCTGCTGCGCGTGTTGGTACAAAGCCATTCTTATCCTGCTCAGTGGGTTCAGGGTCATGCAGCTGCTGCTGCTTCTGGACAATGTCCCATCTCATACTAAACTGCCCAGTACAGCATATGCTGGGGCTGGGCAGTAGGGTGCAGTGGCATGCGGGTGCTCCACGCCTGGTACATGTGCATACCGGTGCCAGGGGGACACGTGTTTATTGGTGCTGTGTAGCAAGTTATGACTTTACATTTTGACTGCACCAGACGGTGGTACCACCTACACGGATCAGGAGCATCCAGGCACCAGACTTCATGGTGCAAGAGCATAATGGTGCTGTGCGGTATGAGAATATATATACTGGGGGTAGGGGGGCACTTAACACAATGTGTGCTCACACCCAGAGGGCTCCCAGGCAATTGAGCACAAATGATTTTCACACTGAGAGGGCTCCGAGGCAGTTCAGCAGCACAGGGGCTCACACCGACTGGGCCCCGGGGCAGTTCAGTAGCGCGTTGGCTCACAGCCCCTGGGCAGCTCAGCAGCGGGGGGGGGGCTCACACTCACAGGGCTCCCGGGCAGTTTAGCAGCACCACCCTCTGGTTCATCACTGCCACCCTCTGGTTCATCACTGCCATCCTCTGGTACACCACTGCCACCCTCTGGTTCACCACTGCCACCCTCTGGTTCACCACTGCCACCCTCTGGTTCACCACTGTCACCCTCTGGTTCATCACTGTCACCCTCTGGTTCACCACTGCCACCCTCTGGTTCATCACAGCACCCTCTGGTTCACCACTGCCACCCTCTGGTTCACCACTGTCACCCTCTGGTTCATCAGTGTCATCCTCTGGTACATCACTGTCACCCTCAGGTTCATCACAGCACCCTCTGGTTCACCACTGCCACCCTCTGGTTCATCACTGTCACCCTCTGGTTCATCACTGCCACTCTCTGGTTCATCACAGCACCCTCTGGTTCGCCACTGCTACTCTCTGGTTCATCACTGCCACCCTCTGGTTCATCACTGTCACCCTCTGGTTCATCACTGCCACCCTCTGGTTCACCACTGCCACCATCTGGTTCATCACTGTCACCCTCTGGTTCACCACTGCCACCCTCTGGTTGATCACTGCCATCCTCTGGTTCATCACAGCACTCTCTGGTTCACCACTGCCACCCTCTGGTTCATCACTGCCACCCTCTGGTTCATCACAGCACCCTCTGGTTCACCACTGCCACCCTCTGGTTCATCACTGCCACCCTCTGGTTCATCACATCACCCTCTGGTTCACCACTGCCACCCTCTGGTTCAAAACTGCTACCCTGTAGTTCATCACTGCCACCATCTGGTTCACCACTGCCACCCTCTGGTTCATCACTGCCACCCTCTGGTTCATCACAGCACCCTCCGGTTCACCCCTGCCACCCTCTGGTTCATCATTGCCACCCTCTGGTTCACCACTGCCACCCTCTGGTTCACCACTGCCACCCTCTGGATCATCACAGCACCCTCTGGTTCACCACTGCCACCCTCTGATTCACAACTGCCACCCTTTGGTTCACCCCTGCCACCATCTGGTTCATTACAGCACCCTCTGGTTCACCACTGTCACCCTCTGGTTCACCACTGTCACCCTCTGGTTCATCACTGCCACACTCAGGTTCATCACTGGACTGCCACCCTCTGGTTCACCACTGCCACCCTCTGGTTCACCAGTGCCACCCTCAGCTTCATCACTGCAACCCTCTGGTTCATCACTGCCACCCTATGGTTCACCACTGCCACCCTCTGGTTCACCACTGCCACCCTCTGGTTCATCACAGCACCCTCTGGTTCACCACTGCCACCCTCTGGTTCACCCCTGCCAACATCTGGTTCATCACTGACACCCTCTGGTTCATCACTGCCACCCTCTGGTTCACCACTGCCACCCTCTGGTTCATCACTGCCACCCTCTGGTTCACCACTGCCACCCTCTGGTTCATCACTGTCACCCTCTGGTTCACCACTGCCACCCTCTGGTTCATCACTGACACCCTCTGGTTCACCACTGCCACCCTCTGGTTCATTACTGTCACCCTCTGGTTCATCACTGCCACCCTCTGGTTCATCACAGCACCATCTGGTTCATCACAGCACCCTCTGGTTCACCACTGCCACCCTCTGGTTCATCACAGCACCCTCTGGTTCACAACTGCACCTTCTGGTTCATCACTGTCACTCTCTGGTTCACCACTGCTACCCTCTGATTCACTACTGCCACCCTCTGGTTCATCACAGCACCCTCTGGTTCACCACTGCACCTTCTGCTTCATAACAGCACCCTCTGGTTCACCACTGTAGATTATGGGGAGAAAGCACACCTGCCCAGCCTCAACCGGGGGCTGATTTTTCAGCAATTTCGCGAGATTCGCGGACCTTGAAATTGCAGAAAATCCGCAAATTCCATGAACGGAACGGATTTTACGCCCATGCTTAAAAATAACCCTGTGTCAACGTGGAATTTACAATGCAGCGGTAGCGTGCAAAAGTCTGCCGAAACCGCAGACAATGTCCACGATACAACCACCTTGATGAAGACAAAAACACAAACCACAACACCAAAAAACCTGCGATGGGCGAAAGCGCGATCAGGAAATCAGTGATAAGCAGCGCCAGGCCAGCAACACACACCTGGCAGGCGGGAAAAATCACCATGAAAGTAGAAAAAACACCCAAACACAAACTAACCAACACCCAAGCACCATGGAGGCAGCTGGAGCAGGCGCTGATGACAAGCGCAACCTCACTAGCACCCCAGATGACCAGCCCGGGACCTCAGGGACAGGTAAGGGCAAGGAAGAAGAAGAGGAAGACACAGTTCAGTCCACAGGCGAACAGGATCATAGTTACGAAGGTGTTGGAACACCATCAACAACTGTTTGTCACCTCCGTGTCATTGGGCACCAAAAATGGAATATGGCAGGACATCGTGGACAAGGTGAATGCCCTCGGAAAGCACAAGAGGACAATGGACAAGGTCAAGAGGTGATGGAATTACATCAAGCGAAGGACCAAGGGGAAACGCTCCGCCAACCAGAAGGCAGCAAGGCAGACTGGAGGGGGGGGGCCCAGCGCCACAGTTCGAGCTGGATGACATGGAGGAGCTGGAGTTGACAGTCATCAGTGTGGAGACTGTGGCCGGAGTCGGGGATCGGACACTGCTCGACAGGACACACCACAACAGCAAGAGGCTCAGTGACCATCAGGTACTGGGGGAGGGGTGGAGGTGGGCACAATGGCACACATGCACAATCAAGCTGAGCACAGTGCACACCCACAATGTCTTCGCCCAGATCTACAGACTGTCACAATGTACAATGCCATGCTGTCTGAATATCAACATGTACCATGCAGCTACATACATGTGGACACATTGTAATACACCATCTTCCCTTCACAAAGCAGGGGCACCATCACCACCTCCTGCAGAGCAGTCCCAGGCACTCTTCACCGATGACGAGGAGGACAACACCAGCATCGACACCCAAAAATTCAAGACATCATTGACCTCACCCGCTACTCACCTCCAGTATCAGGGCAGGCCAGCTACATCGAGGAGACTCCACCCAAAGCACCCAGCAGAAGGCACCCACAGCCCCGGCACTCCCCCAAGATCCCCAGGAACAACACATGGCCTTCCAACGCCGTGTGCTGGAGTTCCAGAGGGAGACCGCATAGCAGGTACGGTTGGGCTTTGTCAACATGGCAACCAAACTTGACGCCATCCTTTGGTGTGTAGGCCCGCTCCATGGTCTCCAACAAGCCCTGACTGACATCGCTGGAGTAACGACATGGAGAGAAGAACACCTGTCCACTCTCAGAGTGGCTCCAGCCATACCAGCTGAGAGCTGGTACACATGCTGAGGCTCATGTAGGACATGGTGCGGATGGAGGCGGAAAGGATGGCAGTCACTGCTGCACATCAGCGGAATGTAGCTGGGATCTACCATGCCCAGCAGATCCTCATCATGGCATTGCTGTCACAAGGCGTGGTGATGATGAATGCTGCTGCCCCCACACCATCCACATCTCCGCCCCTGGCGTGTCTCTGCCTCCCAGTGCGGCAGGCCTAACCACTCCCGCACCTGAAGTGTCAGTGGGACACAGTGCGGTCGACAATCCACCTCCGGCCCCTGATGTGTCAGTGGCACACAGTGCCGCAGCCGGTACAGCAACACCCACAGGTGGCGCAGAGCACTCATACGGGGATGAGAACGTGGATGTGCCTGTGATCAGAAGTACTCAGTAGCTTTCATTTCCGTCACCTCACCTGTTTCTGCTTGGTCCCACACATGGCCTCATCACCTTCCACTGAACCCTGATTCACTCACATGCACTTTGAACAACGACATGGACTGCCACATCCTGTTTGATGACCAATGACACAGCGACCAGACTGTGGACTGTACCCTTCCTCTTCCACAGTACTTGTCATCCCCAAATGGACTCTGGCTGGCCCTTCATGGGCCCATGTTGTGTAGTGTGCTTGGCATTGCCCTATACCGCTGCAGCTGGATTTGCAATAAACATCCAGTAATGCACTGCTGTGTCATGTCTTTCATCATTCACTCATGTATGTGTGGATGAATGTGGGGTCAGTGAATTCTCTTATGTCAATGATGCTCATCCTGTGGGATGCCAGTCATAGCAAATTGCTTAATGGGTCCCGTGGACACCACAACAGGAACACACGCTTCAGCCACTTCCTTGTCCAGACATGGACTGAACCACACCCAGAGCCCACAAGTCATTTTTGCAAGCCCTGCGCTTTTCCAGCGTATGGCAGGCCACACCATTCCGCTAATGCTCTGAGGGGGGCCTCCTTGCTACCTGTCGCAGGCGTACTCGCTGGTGGTGTACAGGTCACTGGTCTAGTTGTCAGCATGTCACAGGCACTCCCTGAGGGCAGGTTTGCACACACACCACACCCATCCGGTACAGGCGTTACAGGCCGTATGACCCTGCAAATATAAGGGGCCGTCAACGTCACATACCTCTCTGCCGGCCATGACTGGATGACGGACCTGAGGCCAGCATAGGCCTACCACCATGTGGCGCTGACTGGGTTGAACAGGGTTTGTGGTACACAGTGCATTGTGGCCGGCACAGGCACCCCGCCACTGGACTGTGACTTTGGGTGCACTGAGTCATTGGTACTTGCTGAGCGAGTGTGCAGCCTGCAATGATGCCCCGTCCCGGCGGTCCAGACTGCTCAGGATTTGTGTGCCCTGCTGGACCACCGTGTAGGCCGAGCCCGCGGGCCTACCGCCATGTGGCCTTGCTTCCAGGATCACAGTTAGCTGCACCCATTGGGCTGAGCATGTGTGCAGCCTGCAATGGTGCCGGGTGCCCTGGTATGTCCTATGCCATGAAGTAGCCAAGACCCAGCACCAGACGTGAGACCTGGTGGCCTACGCAGTGTGGCTGCATGGTGTGGAGGGTGCCATGTCTGCGGGCCCTGGGCTTGTGGCTTGCAGCAGCAGGTGGTGGGACCTCCTGTCTACACACCGGTGGTGGATGGTGAGCAGTGTGGCGGAAGGGGCTGGGGTTCCTCTGTCTTAGTGTGCATGGGCAGGCGGGCCATGTTGTCTTGTGCAAGTGTGTGTACTGTGCCAGTCATGTATCTGGACTCTGTTTCAGACGATGGCTCTGACTCTGATGTGTGACCTGGTATACAGCTATACATACAAGCAAGTCGTTGGAGACACACCGGTGGCAGCAGCTGAGCAATGTGGCCTGGGTCTGCAGGGGTGGCACCCTCTCTCTCTCTCCCCCGCTCTTCTTCTCTCTCTCTCTCTCTCTCTCTCTCTCTCTCTCTCTCTTTCTCTCTACCCCTCTCTTCTTCTCTCTCTCTTTCTCCCCCTCTCTTCTTCTCTCTCTCTCCCTCTCTCTCTCTCTGTCCTTTGGTGTGCGCAGGACACACCTTCTCATCATGTTTTTGTATTGCAGGCTGTGACCTACGGATTGTCCAGAGGGGAGCCGCCATGTGTCTTCATTTCATTTCAGTCTTCATTTCAATAAAGTTTCATTGGTTGCTTTGAAAGTGAATGTGTGATGCTCATTTCTGTGATGACACATGCATGTTACCAGTTGTGACTGTGTGACATCAGGTGGATTATCTCGTACATGTTTAGGTGTGCCTGATGTGGTATGTCTTTGGTCGGGGGTGACAGGGATTAGTGGTCCTGGGAGTGGTGTTGGTGGGTGTTGTGGCCCTCTTTGGTGTCAGTGCTGCTTGTTCAGTTGCTCCATTGCATCTGTTTGTCTTCAGGTGTGGCTCTGGGCTGTGCTCCCTTTTGTGGTGTAGGCTGTGGTCTGACTTTACACCAGGTCAGAGCAGGAGTTAATTTCCTGCTGTTAACGCGCCTTATCTCGTGTTTTGTGTTCTTATCGCCAATCTGGCTGGTCGTTGAGAATGTTGAGGTGTTGTGTTGTCGTGGCTTTTTGCATGGGAATGTCTACTGTTCATCTCATTAGGGATAGTTGCGGAGGTCCTCTGTGGCGATGTTTTTTGCGGATCACTGACAGAATATCGACGGACAAAATATCGACCTACAGAAAAATCGACCCTGGAATATCGAAGGCAAGAATATCGACATCCTATCTACAACATGGTAAGTACAAAAATATTGAGAAAAAAAATATCGATGTTAAAAATATCATAATTTAAAAAATCGGGTTTTTATTAATTAAAAGAAGTGTAAATTATTGTAAATAATACTTATAAACCAAATAAACATAGCTAAAAATATTTAATAATGTTTAAAATTAATAATAATACATATACAATATTATAACATTTACATAAAATATATAATATATACTTACTTAATAATACAAATTTATAATTATTTAAATAACTCATAAATTATTAAAAAATATTATGAATTACAAATGCATCTAAACAGAAAACAATAACATAAATAAAAAGTAAATAATTATATTTAATGTATATATATTTTTTAATATACTTTCAATATTTTTACAATTATTATTATACCACATTATCAAAAATATTAATGAAATTATTAAATAGCTAAACAAATAAAAGTACTATTCAAAGTGCCCCCAAAAATACAGTAATAATAACATTGGGTGGTACAGTAGGGAAAGCGTTGGATAGCGTAGGGGTAAAAATTACTATTCCAACTCCAAAGGGGGCAACAGAAGGGAAAGCGTTGGATAGCGTAGGGGTAAAAATTACTATTCCAACTCCAGAGGGTGTAACACTAGGGAAAGTGTTGAATAGCAGAGGGGTAAAAATTACTATTCCAACTCCAGAGGGTGTAACAGTAGAGAAAGAGTTGGATAGGGTAGTGGTAAAAATTACTATTCCAACTCCAAAGAGTGCTACAGTAGAGAAAGCATTGGATAGCATAGAGGTAAAAATTACTATTCCAGCTCCAGAGGGGGCAACATTAGGGAAAGCGTTGGATAGCATAGGGATAAAAATTACTATTCCAACTCCAGAGGGTGCAACAGTAGGGGAAGCGTTGGATAGCGTAGGGGCAAAAATTACTATTCCAACTCCAGAGGGTGTAACAGTAGGGAAAGCGTTGGATAGCGTAGGGGTAAAAATTACTATTCCAACTCCAAAAAGTGCTACAGTAGCGAAAGCATTGGATAGCGTAGAGGTAAAAATTACTATTCCAACTCCAGAGGAGGCAACAGAAGGGAAAACGTTGGATAGCGTAGGGGTAAAAATTACAATTCCAACTCCAGAGGGTGTAACAGTAGGGAAAACGTTGGATAGCGTAGGGGTAAAAATTACTATTCCAACTCCAGAGAGTGAAGCAGTAAGGAAAACGTTGGATAGTGTAGAATTTAAATGTAACATACTTATAAATAATTTTTATATTTAAAATAATTAATAGGGACATTTTTAAATAAATCTACATCATTTACAAACAATTAATAATTATTAAAAACAATTAAAATTGAAAAATTAATTAACACTAAATTAACAATAAATATTAATAATAAATATCAGTCATCAAATAATAAATATTAAACAATAAAATATTTTTCATTACAAAAAATATTATTTAAAACTAATTCACAATTACAAATTATTAAACAATAACATTATTTTTCATACCAAATAATACTTTTTTATGAAACATTGATTACCAATTAATTAAAAATAGTTTCCAATTAATAAAAATTAATTGACAATTAAAAATATTAATTGCCAATTAACAAAAGGATTTACTAATTAAAAAATGAATAACCAATTAAAAAAAATACCAATTACAACATTAATTACCAATTAAAATAATTAATTACCAATCAAACTAATTAATTGCCAATTAATATTTAATTATAAAAAAATAATTATCCATGTCAATAAATAAATATAAATTATTAATTAATTACAATTAAATTACTTCCCACCCCATTGCCCTATAAACCCACAACCCGCTACAGAAATAAAAACATAAATTAATTCAAATTAATTTATAATTCCCAAAAATTAATAATTAATTTAGTATATTTAAATTACTTCCGATCCTATTCCCCTATAAACCCACAACCCGCTCCAGTACTAAATGAGAAAATTTACTAAAAAATAACATTATTAATATATAAAAATAGGACACATATAATTTAAAACACTTAAAATACTTAACAAAAACATATTACACATACATAATAAAATACATAACAATAATTCAAATATCGATATTAATATAGAAATTAGTTACATCGATATATATGCTATCGATATTACTAAATTCGATATTACTTACATCGATATAAAAAAATTGATATTACTTACCTTATGGGTTGATATTCTGTCCAACGATATTCTTGACCTCGATCTTCTATACCTTTGATATTTCCAACACGATATTTTTGCAGGTCGATATATTAAACTCGATATTTAGACTGTGCACCGTTTTTTGCGGCTGCTATCGCGGGTAAACTGGTGCTGTGGGCTGTTAACACCAGTTTGTGAATGGGGAGGTAAATTTATCACAGCTTTGGCTGCGATAAAGTGCAGTTAATTCGGCAATAGCTCCTTTTGAATATGCCCCTTAGAATAAGCAGGATTCTTACGCGGGACTCCTGGTTCAATTAACTGCCTATGGCACACACCCTGGTGGGTATTTTCTTCTTCTCACCAGAATTATGCTCTCATTTTAAAAGTGTAAGGGGAAAACACAAATTAGGTGGTTAACACACAAAACAGTGTTACGTACGATAAGGCATTATGCATCAAATTCTGAATTATTATCATGCATTTTGTAAAGCCTGTTTGAATGCTAGCGTCATTGGGCATATTTAAACATATGAGTATTACCTACCAGCACTCGTGCTCTGGACCATAGAAGGATGAAAGGATGAGTGCACTACCGGCATCAAATCTGTGAATGGGTGAATTGTTTTTTGAGTCTTCATGCTCCATATAGTTGGGGTGAAGCCCTGCATAGGTACCTAGCACCTTACAATGAACCTCAAAATAAGAGCAACATAAAATGGAAAACAAATGCACCTACAACTAAAAGTACTTTGTTACATATACGATATGAAAATGCAGCAGGTACTCAAGCTATTCGATGATTTATTAATTGTCATGTAGAATACGTGTTTGTTTGTTGCGACATAATGAACATAAATTAATCCTAAATTTAGAGCTCGGTTAGCCATGGTTGATCTGTCAAAGATTCCAACAGCAGCTTCTGTATAACTGCATTCCTAGGCTTCACTCCTCCTTGACACTGCGATTTGACGTGCTCCTTTATTCACTGATTAACACACTGACCTGTCTGATGCTTCCTAGATCAGTCAGGTAAACTCTCGCCGCTGACATGTGCTGTGATCTTCTGGCCACTGCACAGCATGCCACATACTTCCACTACACAAATCTATTCCACACCACACAATTCCATGCCACAGAACACCACAACTAACAATTCCAATCCAACTCACATAATTCCACTACACACCACATACATTCATACCACTCCATAACACATAAGCAAGAAACATTTACATTTACAACACCAATAGCTCTAACTCTCTTTCTTTTATTCAAACACCCAAACACTCAGATCTGGAGCTTACTCCTACCTATTTGTTCTTATTCATAATAAAAAAGGCAAAGCTATCCACACAGTTCCAAGCAACACAATTCAATTCCACATATTTCCAATCCACAGCACAAATTCAGCACCAAATCACATAAAACAACTTAACACAATTACACAACACACCACATACATCCAATCCACACCACACAATTTCACATTATGTCACAAAATTCAACAGCACACCACATAATTAAACTCCACTACACACCACTCCACAATAGAAAATACCATTCCATAAAATCACACTCCATAAAGCAAAATCCCACTCCACATAATTGCACTTCACTCAATGGCACATAAATACCATTCACATAATTCCACAACAGACCATGCCGCATAATTCCTCTACACAAATCCATATCTCACGATTACTCAGCTAACTAATCGAATCCACCCCACATAATTCCACTACTCACCACATACATACACTCCATAACACATTAGTAAAAGACATTGCCATTTACAATGCCAATAGCTCTAACTCAAACAAATGTGAGACCTATTGCATTTCCAATGCTTGTTTTAACTGCATCCTCCTTTCCTGTGAGGAAAATGGGCTGCAATTAAATAGACTTTCTAGCTGATCAGCAGCTTTCTTAACGAGAATGGTTGCGACCTGATGCGACTGCCGACGTTGAGAAATTGCACCACAACTTGTCCTAGTGCTTAATTATCTTGTTCGCATTTACCAACTTAACATTGGTGATCCACGCATGAGAAAAACTCTACTACGGACAACTGAGTTTACCACCCAACCCTACCGCTGACCCCAGCAGAACCCCATCCTGTGATGACATCAAATTGTAGTGGGTAGCAGTTTGAGACCTGCCTCATTCATAAGCATAAGGTACGTTGAATTGCAACCCACTGCCATTCGGTATTTTGCGGCCCAAGATATTAGTACATTGGGCGGTTTGAAAAAAGAATTTGGATTCGCAAAAAGTCAGTACACAGAGGAGGCATGGCTTCACGTCCACCATGGCTGCTGCCTGATTCATAGGCTTCTTGCCAAGTCTGGCATAAATCTTCCTCATCTTCCTACCATGGGGCCCAAAGCCTTTGTGCTGCCCGTCTCCAATGTCGATCTATGCCTGCAGGGCATAATTCTAATAACCCATTCCGGCCACCAAAAGTGGCAGAGACCCATCACTGGCCAGAGAGGAGTGGCTGTGACACCACACCTTTTAAGGTGTGTAAGTTTCTCATTTGTAATAAGTTGTTCTTGAGATAGTTTTTAGGAGCCATGCCAGTGGGTGGGAGGGTGACAGATCTTTCCAGAGTTGAGGTTGCGGGCAGTTTGAAGCTGACAGAATGGAAAAGTTAGGTAGGCTTGACAGTTGGATTGTAGGTTCAGGTAAGTGAAGGAGGTAGGGTGCACATAGCAGTGCAGAGCAAACTGAAGGAACGATATGGGAACAGAGGCTATCAACAGGATTGAAAGATTCGTCAGAGTGCATCTGATGATACACTGCTAAGGACCAACCAAATGACTGACAAACATCAAAGCAAAATGCCTTATCCTCTCCACCACATCACTCACCACAAACCAGCATCAGCCAGGGGCAGACGGATTTTGACACATTTCTTGACCTCTCTTTTAGATCATGTCACACGGGCTCAAGCACTCAGGAACTCTTGAAAATAGCATTTGGATAGGACCATTGAGAATAACCAGCAGTCTGTTCAGCAGCTGACTCATTCCATTCAATTTTACACATCGGCATCTACTGATGTTCCTGAGGGGAGGAGTGAGAATAATTGAGTTACTTCCAAGGAGGTAAGGCTTGCACAGACGTTCTGGCTGTAGAACGGTTATGCATCATATCCCCAATCAATCTCACAAATATATCTAATCCAACAGATAAACACCTGAAAGTAACACATGTATCGGGGAATTTGCCTTGGGTGATGGAAGCTAGAGGGCCTAATGATTGAGGAACTGGAAGTCCTAACTTGAATGTTATGATTTATCTCCCGCATGCTACACTACCTAGTGGTTATGGCAAATGTCCCTCTTCTAACAGAGGGTTTAGCGGAATCGTCTATCCAACTCAGGACAAAAGGCCTGAACTGGCTCCAGTCCAGATCAATATTTACAACATCAGCGGCAGATCAAATTCTACTGACATAGAGGACGACATGAAGTGGGCCTTCTAGAAAACCATTTGCAGGAGATGGTGTTATAAAATGCAGGCACCCTAGGCCTGCTGGGAAAATCTTACAAACTCCCTCTTCTACCTCGTTGCAGGAGGGAAATATATCACTCCTCCCTCTAGGAGTTTTCTACTGACATCTATCTCTGGGTCCTATAGGCTTAGTTCTCCACCCTTCTGTCTCTTCTCTAGTGGGAAATAAGGATTCTCATCTCACACTTTCAAATAGGTTTGAGCCACTGAATGATTTGCATGCTATAGATTGACTCACTGAAACTATAGTAACTGAAGTAGATCCAGGTTTGTCCATCCACTCCTCTGTATTATTGTGGATTCAAGTTAGGTGGACTTAAGGATACCCATGTCTCAACACGGTGACAATGGAGTCATTAGCATTGTGTCATGGAATATTGTAGGATTGAAGAATAAACTAAATGCACATGAGTGGCTCAACATCAGCACTACCTCACACATAATTATTATTTATTTATTTTTTTTTTTTTTTTTTTTTTTTTTTTTTTTACGACTACGCTCACCGCCTGATCTCCTCATGTCAGTTTTAGAGGTTGCGTAGAGAGACGACAGCCAGCTTGCATGGGATGGTGCTGAATTTTCAATCCAAACCTTACATATCTCTCTTCTTGCAAGCAGTATGGCGAAGAACAGAAATGTCCTAGCGTGGCCCTTTATGTTGTTGTCCCAACCAAATATAATCAAGGAAAGTGTGATGGAGATCGAAATATTAAGGATGGAGTCTAGGGTTGCTTTAACTTCATTCCAAAATTGTAAAATGTTGGGGCATTCTTTAAACATGTGGACGTCTGAGGCTGCGATATGGCCACATTTATTGCATTTCTTCCCTGGGATAAATTTAGAAAGTTTTAGCGGGGTAAAATATGCACGGTGAATTGTAAAAAAGTGATTGCGTCTTAGCCATGCAGGTTTGACACACTTATATAGTAGGGTACAGGAATTCTGCCAGGTTTCGATGCTCTGGGCCCCCAGATCTGAGCCCCATAGTTGTTCCGGGAGGATGAAATCTCCATCTATCTCTTCTAGCAGGCACCAGTACCATATCGAAACCTCTTTACCCCCTGCAAGTTGCGCTACCAATTTCTCTTCGGTGGAACTATGCTTCCCTAAAGGAGGCCCAGATCTATTTGTTGCCTTAGCCCAACTATTTAATTGTAAATACTTAAACCTCGAGAGCTCTATCCCCCGCTGCTCCCGCAAAACCTCCCAGGGCCTCAGAGAATCACCTGTCAACACATCGCCCCATGTTAGTATCCCTCCTACTCTCAACGGAATAGTAAGCCGATCATCCCAGCAGGAAGGGAGCCCTGGGGAGTCCCAAATGGGCGCAAGGTTGGAGTAGTATGACAAGCCCAGGTTCCTCCTTATATGTGACCATAGCTTCGCTTGGGACATAAGAGTTTTTAATTTAACTTTCTTGAAGTATTTCTGTTCTCCAAACTTGAACATGAAGCCGTTAGTTGGTAAGCCAGCACCAATCAGCATTGCCATAAACATGAGGCCTATTGATGTATTGGATGGCACTTTTAAGAGCATTCTCGAATGGGAAAGTTGGAATGCCCACGCATAGTATTGTAAATCTGGTAGGGATAGGCCCCCCTTTTCCCTCCTCCTCCTCAGCTTTTTCCACGATATTCTTGCTGACTTGTATCCCCAAACGAAGGAATTAAGCTCTCTCTGGCATTTCTCTAGCGCTATTTTATCAAATGCCAGGGGGATCGTGTTGAATAAGAAGGTGAATTTGGGAAGAATTGACATTTTTAGCAAACTTACTCTACCTAGAATAGTTAGTGGGAGATTAGACCAAGATTTTAAAGATTTTTTTATTTCCTTAAAAATTCTCTCAAGATTGACTTGGGCGATTTGTGCGATATCTTGCACTATCCGAATTCCCAAGTATCTCATTGAGTTTGATGTATTTAGCGTTGGGTGAGGTATGTTCCATGCCATAATGTCTGTTTTGGAGGCGTTTATCTCATAGCCCGAGATGCGGCCGAAATCTTCGGCTCTCTCGATGACTGCCGGTAGAGCGATCTCCGGGTCTGAGGTAAAGACCAAAATGTCATCTGCATACAAGGCTACTCGCTTTTCCCACACCCCGAACCTAAAAGATGGAATAGAGTCATCTCGTCTGAGAACTTCCGCAAACGGTTCTATGTATAGGTTAAAGAGGAGGGGGGAAAGCGGGCAGCCCTGTCTTGTGCCTCTAGAGATCTTAAACGATTCAGACAGGTTGCCATTTATTAGAAGCCGTGCTGTTGGCGATTTGTATATAAGTTTTATTGATCGACAGATTTTCTCCCCTAAGTTGACCCTCTTTAACACGTCGTTTAAATAGGACCAGTTTACCCTGTCAAAAGCTTTAGCTGCGTCTAGGGTGAGGGTTGCCAATGGGATATTAAAGGCTGAGGCGATGTCGATTGCCCCCACTAGATCATATGTTAAGTCAGAAAGCTGACGCCCTTTAATGAATCCCTTTTGATCTTGATGGATTATTTCCCCCATTACTGATCCCAATCTAGCTGCTAAAATAGAGGCATATATTTTGTAGTCATTATTTAACAATGATATAGGGCGGTAAGACCCACATAGTGTTGGGTCTTTTCCAGGTTTTAAGATCAAGACTATAGTTGCCTCACTCCATGATTGAGGTGGGTCATTACCGTCCTTCAGAATACTGTTAAAAAGGGCCGTCAGCGTAGGGACAATTGTATCGGCCAAGACTCTATACAGTTCTCCGGGGAGTCCGTCAGGACCTGTGGCTTTCCCATGTTTTAGTGCGGATACGGCCTTTTTAACCTCTGCCTCTGAGATGTCCAAATCCAATGCCTCACTTTGCGCTTGTGATAACTGTGGAAGAGACATCTTATCTAGCCATGTCTTCCTTGCCTGTTGGTCATCTATAATATCATCCCTATATATTTCGGCAAAAAACTGCGTAAAGGCAGTACTGATTCCTACATCTGATGACCTGAGCTGATTTTCCCCCTCTGCCATGATCCCTCTTATGTGGCTTTTTGCTTGGTCTGCTTTGACCCTCCAGGCTAGAATCTTACCTGCAGTTTCTCCGAATTCAAAATTAGACAATTTGCTCGCCTCCCATTTCTTTGAGACCCTTTCTTGTAGGATATCTTCTATCTGGCTTTTGAGGTCTGACCTAATTTTTTGATCTTGTAGTGAGCCAGTCGTGCCCCTAAGCCTTTGTTCAATTATCTCTAGCTCCTGTTCTAGGTTTTGGATTTTGGATAGATAATTTTTCCTCCTAAAGGAAGCTCTGTTGGTGATGCAGCCTCTCAGGTATGCCTTAAGAGTTTCCCATACTAAGGCAAGGGAGGTTGAGTGCAAATTGCTATCTAAAAACATCTCAGTTTCGGAGTTGAGATATGTCACTTCCTCCGGGACCAATAGGATAGTTCGATCGAATGACCAGGAGGGATGTTTTTTATGAGTCTGAAGTGTTAAGGTGAAAGAGAGAGCTGAATGGTCGGATAGGTGAGAGGGTATATACTTTATACTAGCTATAGAGTTTTGGAGACAGTAACTAAACAGGGCAAAATCTATTCGTGAAGAGTGTTTGTATTTTAGATTCCGATAAGATACCCCTGGTTTCGTGCCGGCTCTCTCTCTCCATAAATCTGCCAGACCCAGGTCCTCCATAATCCCTTTTAGAGACTGTCTAGATTTAGAAGGTGGTTGACAACTGTACCTGCTGCTATTAGTGGTTTTATCAAGTTTCGGATTCAAAATAACATTAAAATCCCCTGTCCAAATTATGGGGTCAGAAGTGGTTATTAAGACGTTCCTTATTGTTTCTAGAAAGGATGGGTCATCAGAGTTAGGACCATAGTACCCGACTAAATTGTATTTCTGCCCATGTATAGAAAGATTAACTATGAGCCATCTTCCGGATTTGTCCTCTCTGAATTCAAGAATCCGCACGTTAGCTGGTTTTTTGCAGATTAAGAGAATTCCTCTTATATTTGCATTATGGTCAGTACTTAAGAATACGTCAATCCATTTTTGCTTTTTTAAAATTGCGTCTGCCTCGTTTTTTAAGAGATGTGATTCTTGGATAATGATGATCTGCGCCGGGGAGTCACGCAAATATTGAAAAATGCGTTCTCTTCTCCCCTGCACGCGCAGACCATTCACGTTCCAAGATAAAAAAGATATCAATGTCATTTCTCTTTCCCGTTTCTCCCTTTCATTCCACCTGATTTAATGTTTATTGCTTTGTTTCTTTTATTTAAGGCGGTTGGACAGTGAAAAAGAAAAATCTGTTTTAAAGGGCCAGGCTTCTGAGGATAATTTTGAATTTTTTTGCTTTTGTCCCCCCCCCCCACCCCTTTGGAGAACCCCTCCATACTTACTCCGGCCAGTTGATGGGCCGGTTTGCTCTGATCTGAGCTCTACTCTCAACACGGAGTTGCACTCCTTAAGAATATCTGTGAAGAAACATTGTATTATCGTGCACATTCCCCCTCACCATCACCATCACCATCACCATCCCGCCTTCCCCCTGTAGGTTTGTTACTCGCATTCTGCAGATAGTGTAGATTATTCATTTGTTTATCTATAGAGAAAGGTTGTTTATGAAATAGTGCAAAATTATTTATTTATTTGTATATATATATATATATATATATATATATATATTTATTATTTTTTTTTTTTTTTTTTTTTATATATATTTTATTGCATCCCCTTTTTTTTTTTTTTTTTTTTTTTTCCTCCTCCTCTTGTTATTTGTATATTTATTTTCCTCTATTCTTCATTCTTCATTGTTCCCCCCTCCCTCTCCCCAAAAGCTCATGAGTACCTACTTAGTTATTACGTTACTCAGCATATTGAGTAAGAACAAGTACACTGAGACGAGGGGGGGAGGCCTATTCACTCAACATTTGCCCTGTGAGTGGTTCTGAATGGACTCCAGGAGCTCGTCCGCCTCGAATGGCGTTCTGACGTTATACATCTTGTTATTATACATGATGCGTAGGTAGGCCGGGAATCGCATCTGGACTGTAGCACCAGCCGTTCTAAAACTATCCATCTTCTGACCCAACTCCCACTGCCTATCTAGTGTAGCCTTGGATAGATCAGAGCGGATTTCGAAAGGAAATTCAGAACATTTTGTAGTTTTAAGTTTAAGCGCAGTGTTAAGAATTTTCTCCTTTAAGGTATAAGTCAAGAAGTTGACAAGGATTTTCCGAGGTTTAGACCTGCCTGCGTTAAGACGGAACGGGTCACGATGGATCCTTTGGATGTCTTTCTCCAACACTTCAACTGTCTCCTCGAGACCCAAAGCTTCCTTCAAAAGATTTACAACAAAACTCTTGATGTCCCCACCTTCTTTCCCCTCCGGTATTTTGAGAAGACGCAGGTTGTTTCTGCGTGAGAAATTCTCCAAAGTTTCCATTCTTTCTTTCATTGCATCTCCCTCCTTGCGTAAGTTGTGAATTTTTAACACAGCTGCTTCAAGATTAGCTTTTACCGCTCCCACTGTGTTCTCCAATGCCTCCGTTCTTTCACCCAAGCCATCTACTTTCCTTTCCAAAGCTTCACAAGATGAGCGAATGTCGTTTTGGTTTGCTTTGGAGACCAAAAAATCACTACGAATTTCTTCTCTCATCGAAGCGATTGAAGCTGCCAAAGCTGCCAATGCCGACTCGGTCGTAGTATGAGTTGTGACACCAGCCCCCCCTTCCTCATCTCTCTCCCCTGAAGCCTTAGAGGAACCTGTTGGTATCCTGTTTAGAGCCTCGCCTTCCACATCACGTGGAGTGTTTGCCACCACCGACTGTGACAGGGCGGACAGTGATGGGTCAGCCATTTCCGTTAGTGGGGATGAAATCACTGAGGGGATATCAATACCCAGAGATGTGACAGGGCTCTTTTCCTGATTATTAACTGGGCTTAGGTCCAGAACTTGAGGCAAGACTTTAAAAAAAGAGCGTAGAGAGGGGGTAATTTTCACCGCGCTGTTGGTTGAAGCTAGAGTCTTAGCCCCTTCTTGGCTGTTTTTACTGATCCTTTTGTTTCCCCTCCCTTTGGCTTTCGTTTTTGTAGCTATCAATTTGGGTTTCTGGCTGATTTTCTTTTTCCCTGCCCCTGTCTCTTTTGTTGAAGCTGGAAGACTAGAAGGGGCAGGCTCGCTTAGGGGGTTGCTTGCAGCAGGGTCGGGAGGCAGGGCTGGAACGGGGGCAGAGGAGTCAATTGCTACAATTGTATGAGACACTGTCTCTAAACAGGGGGATTCTGGTAGCTGTAGTAAAGATTGACTGACCCTTTTAATTTCCTTTAGATTATTGAGTACAGCGTTAAGGTTACTTGCCCCTCCCAATGAGATGCCCTTGCTGCTGCCAAGACTTGATTTCCCTGATCCCTCCAACTGCTGAGATTCCCCCACCCGTGATGCCCTGCTGTCACAAGTATGTGTTGCTCTCACCTGGGGCTTGCTAGTGGGCTCAGACTGCTTCTGTAGCAGCTGAACCACTGTGCCTCCGGATCCCACACATTCAAGTCTGCCTCTAAGCAGACCTCGCGCCGAGCGACCCCGGCGAAGCTCCACGGCTGCTCTACTCCACGAACTCCGAGGGGGCGGAGAGCTGCCGGAGGGCAGAGTGAAACACATCCGAGGTGAGGTGTGCCGGCTGACAAGGCGAGGGGAAAACAATCCGGCGATCCCTCTCTGCACACTTCCGCTACTCCGCCACTCCGCAACTCCCGTTTCCCGTTTTCTCGCTCCTGCGGCTTCAATCCGTGGGTGCCGTGAGAGGGGGGCGGGGGGCAGGGCAAGGCAGCAATACCTCCAATGACTCCGGAGCGGACCCGGTCTGGCGAGGAAATTCTGACCGGCAGCCTCCGACCTAGCTCCGCTATCCTAAACCGATGGCAGTCAGACGGGTGGTTTTAGGACGTTTTTAGACATCGCGCCGACAACATTACAAGTAAGGTAAGGGGAACAGAGTGAAAGCAGCGGGAACTCAAAAATGCCCGATCGTCCCAGACAGCGGAGAGGAGTGCTTCCCCATGCCAGAGGAGCTCAGGTGATCAGCGCGCGCACCGCACTAGCCTGCGGCCGCCATGTTCTCCGATTTTCCGGAACCCACACACATAATTTTTGTTAAATAAACTTAACAGGTGGACCCTAAGCACATTGATGGATTTCCCTCCGTGTTTACTCCACCTATTGGATCTCGAGCTGGCCGAGCAAAGGGTGGATTTCAGTTATTGGTTCCCAATTTACTCCCAGTGAAGATTAAACAACATGATTTGCCCTCTCCCTATTATCAATTTGTGCGGTTCAATTTGTCTGACGCAACTATTATTAATTATTATAACAACGTATTTGACTCTACTTGAGGGGATATGGCTTGAGCCTTTACATCTCAATTTGATTTACTTCTTAGACAATTTAATACTAATTGTCCCATAATTTGGGCAGCGGTCTTTAATATCCAGAGATGTTGTTACCCAGCGAAGAGGGTATGTGGTTTCACAAATGGGGCTGGTGAGGGTATTTTGCATTTCCAACATTGTGATTATGGGGACTATCTAAACAACATGCTGCAAAAGCATGATTTACTACTGTTGGAAGGAATCAAGATTTTGGACAGTCCACAGACACACACATTTGTGATGGGACAAGCACTCTACGATTGATCACATTTTGACCAGTAAAACACTTGATCAGATGGTCATTAGCACCAGTGTTAAACCAACAGTAATCGTGATCATAACCCATTAGTCCTCTCCCTCTTAATATAAGCCAATTGCCCTACAGCCAACACTAAGATCTCATATATTACTCCTAGTAGATCAAAAGGATTTTGCAGCAAATTAACCAGAATTGATCGTGAGTGTATTTCCCGGACGCTTCTGTCCCAAATGTCCAACAAGTTTGAAATATGCTTAGCCTCTGATGTGGATGAGGACATCTTGGTCCCATTTTTCCAGTAGATCACTGTGACCATTAACTTCCTCTTGGTCTGACCAGGAAAATCAGTGCAACTGCCTAGATAGGGATGGTTTAATCATGAATGCAGTCAGGCGTTAAATCAGCTGAAGATTTCTTTGCATCAGATCCCAAGAAACTACATTTTTGTTAAGGAATTAATGAAACAGTATAAAGAGGCTCTATTAGCTAGGCAGGAGGAGGTGAGAGAAAGAGCATAGCTAACCTTGGCGCAGGCAGCCGAAACCAACAACACCGCATTGTTCTGAAGTACCGTAAATACCCCTTTTTAGAAGACCGATCTCTAACCTGTATTAACATCTTTTGTTCCTCCGCAACGCCTGGGTTGACCATTTTGAGGAGATTTTTGACCCAAAATATATTAAGGAATTGCGGCCTTTAATATTGGTCACATCTAAGTTAACCGAGAACTCAAAAACCTCTAAATATTTGCCCTTTGATTTCATTCTGGATAAAGTTTCAGATGTAATGTGTAAGTTTGCAAAAACAAAAGCTCATGGACCCAACTGGGTCCCGGTGGATGCCTTTATATGAATGGGAGAGCTATGGGCCCCAATGCTCACATGCATTTTTAATGCAGCTGCTATGGACAATTTCCCATCCTCTTGGGCTAAGTCGGTCATAGTGCCCATATATAAGAAAAGAGATAAAAACAGATCCGAAATTCTACTGTCACGCCTACCTTCTGCACTCTGCGGCAAAATTCTTTGGGAGGGTTGTTTTAATTTCAAATGTATTTTATTGATTTTAAAGGCAGAAATAGGCATCACGATACAGTGGAAAGGCATTAGGCATATAAAGCGAGCGAGCGAGACAGACACGTCTTCTCTGGAAATTGAGTAGAAGGCGAGGTACATATGCCAGAGCAAGGTTATGATACCAAAGAGGCAATTGATGAGCAGTGCAAGATGACAGAATGGTAATAACAAAAACCAGAACTCCCCTCCCATTCCCAACCCACCCCTCCCTCCCCCACCCCAACCAGTGTGCCATGTGCCAGAAACAATATCAGAAGTTGTCCCCCAAGGATCATCTCTGAGCCCCACCCTCTTCAACGTCTACATGAGCCCCCTCGCGGCCATCGTACGCAAACACAACCTCAGCATAATCTCCTACGCCGACGACACCCAGCTGATCCTCTCCCTGACCAACGACCCCGCCGCCGCCAGAGCCAACCTGCACGAAGGGATGAAAGAGGTAGCCGAGTGGATGACGACCAGCCGCCTGAAACTGAACTCGGACAAGACGGAGGTCCTCATCCTGGGCTCCTCACCCTCCGCCTGGGACGACTCCTGGTGGCCTCCCGCCCTGGGCACCGCACCCAAACCGACAGACCATGCACGAAACCTGGGCGTCATCCTGGACTCCTCCCTCTCCATGACCAGGCAAGTCAACAACGTCTCCTCGGCGTGCTTCAACATCCTACGCATGCTACGGAAGATCTTCTGGTGGATCCCCACCGAGACCAGAAAGACCGTCACCCAGGCCCTCGTCACCAGCCGGCTGGACTACGGCAACGCCCTCTATGCCGGCACCACCGCCAAGCTCCAGAAGAGACTCCAGCGGATCCAGAACGCCTCAGCCAGACTCATCCTCGACATCCCAGGAACCAGCCACATCTCCGGACATCTGAGAGACCTTCACTGGCTCCCCGTCAACAAAAGAATCACCTTCCGCCTCCTCACCCACGCACACAAAGCCCTACACGACCAAGGCCCGAGCTACCTCAACAGCCGAGTCAACTTCTACGCTCCCAAACGCCACCTCCGAACAGCCAACCACGCCCTCGCCGCCGTCCCCCGCATCCGAAGAGCGACGACAGGAGGAAGGTCCTTCTCCTACCTGGCCGCCAAGACCTGGAACTCCCTCCCGACCGACCTGCGCCTGACCCAAGACCACCTCTCCTTCAGGAAGAAGCTGAAGACCTGGCTGTTCGAGCAGTAGCGCCCCCCCCCCCCCCCTCCCCAGCGCCTTGAGACCCTACGGGTATGTAGCGCGCTTTATAAGTGTCACTGATTGATTGATTGATTGATTGAAATAGTGGATAAAGCGATCATGCAGAAGAGCAATGAGGTTCATGCGTAGCTTCAGTAAGGATCAGAATGCGAAGATATCTGGGGCAGGTGATCTCTTTCAATTCTTTGGACAAGAGAGATAGCAACGGAAGCCAAACCTTTTGAAATGCAGCAGTGGTATGTATAAGTGTAGCCTGAATGCATTCCATCCCCAAAGTGAACCAGAGTTTGTGTAGCCATCCCGTATGCTTCGGTTTTGTGGGCGAGCCCCAGAGTGACAAGACATGTTGTGTAGCTGCTTGCATGGCGATCCCCATTTGGCGACCCGGTGTAGATTTCAAGGGAAAAGTGAGTGTGTTGGGGAGGCCCAGGACAGTATAGGCCGGGAATCTCGGGATTTCGGTGTCAAAGGTGGAGTCAATGTCGTCCAGGACCGTCTCCCAGTAGCTCCGGATCACACGACAGTCCCAAAGGAGATGAGTTAATGTGACTCGCTCCCCACATCCCCTCCAGCACAATGCGCTGCGCGTCGGGTTCCCTCTATGAAGCCGCGCGGTGTAAGGTGCCAATACATTGCCAGTTTCACCGCAGTTTCCCTGCCCGTGCTGTTACATGTGGTGTGTGAGGCCCTGTAGTATATGTAGCTCCAGTCTTTAGGTGTTAGTGCCCTACCAAGTTCAGCCTCCCAACGCTTTTGACCACCAGTTTTACCTGGGATGGGTGGGGGCGTGAGCATTTTGTAGAGGTCCCATATAAGATGGCTATCTGTATCTTTTGTCAGTAGCCATTTCTCGAAAACTGTCATCGGTCGTCCCACCAGAGGGGCAGTGACCGGGTTGGTGAGCCAGTGTTGAAGTTGGAAGTATTGAAAAAGGTGAGGGTTCTCTATCTCATAACCTTGCCTGATGTCGGAGAGGGGAAGATAGCCCTGTAGGTCGAAGAGGTCGCCGGCAGAACGGCAGGCGGTACCGCGCCATTGCGAAAAGGCATTAGGATCATGGCCCGGCGGAAACTCCGGGTTGTCCAGGATGGGGGTAAATGGAGAAGGAAATGTTGTCAAGCCCTTCTTGACAGCGACCGTGTCCCAGACCCGCAGGATGGTACGGGTGATAGGGGAGTTCAAGATGTATCGCCGCCGATGCTGCCGGGTGAGGAAAGGAACCCTCCAGAGAGGCGTCTGAGCCATAGCCCTATCCTGGAAGAGCCACCTCTTCTCGGATTCCGGCCTATACCATTCCACCAGATAGCGGAACTGAGAGGCTTGGAAATATTGCAGTAGATTGGGGACCCCAGGACCCCCCCTCATCCATGCTCCTGTACGCCAACTGTTTATGTAAGCGTGCACGTTTACCCTCCCAGATGAAATGGTGAAGGGCGGCCTGTAGGTCCGCGAGGACGCCCACGGGGGGCGCGACCAGGAGGGTCTAAAAGAGATATAAGATCTTAGGTAAGACTGACATCTTTACCGCCGCGACTCTCCCTAATAGGGAGAGGAGTTGCTTTGACCAACGCGCGAGATCCGTCCGGATCTGGGCAGCGAGGGTCTTGTAGTTAAGTGCTATCGTTGATTCTGTCGCGGAAGTGAGAGTGACTCCTAGATATGGGAGTTGTGTGGTGACCTGGAGATCGCTCCCATATGTAGAGGCAGACCTGTTTGAATGGACGTTTTTGCCCAGAGGCAGTATCAGGGATTTCCCCCTATTGATTCTAAAGCCTGAGACAACACCGAAGGAGTCTAGCTCCTCCAAAAGGCGGGTACAGAGCTGTCTGGATGGTTGAGAGCGGCTATTACATCGTCAGCATAAAGGCTGATTGTGTGGGGTTCCCAGCCAAAGGTGATGCCCCGGATGTCAGGGTTGTCCCAGATCTTCTGCGCTAGGGGCTCTATGTACAAGGCAAACAGGAGGGGGGAAAGGGGACACCCCTGTCTCGTGCCACGTTGGATTTCAAACGGGTCTGATCGAAGGCCACCCAAACGGACCCGAGCTTGGGGGCGATGGTAACAGCAGGCGACCCAAGACTGAAAGCGGTCCCCTAGCCGAAAACGCGCCAGGACTCGCCTTAAGTAGGTCCAATCGACCCGATCGAACGCCTTTTCAGCGTCGATGGCTAACAATGCGGAATCCGAGTCTTGGACATGGGTCTTGTCTATCAGGTGGAGTACCCGTTTGGTGTTATCGCTGCATTGACGGTTAGGCACAAAGCCCGATTGGTCAGGCTCCAAGATCCCAGGCAGGCATGGACCAAGACGCGCAGCTAGAATTCCGTTGAAGAGTTTCAGGTCGAGGTTTAGCAAAGAAATAGGACGAAACGCAGAGCAGTGCGTGGGTTTTTTACCCGGTTTAGGCAGCACCACCACTTGGTAGGGTTGTTTTAAAGGGATTAGAATCCTGGGCAATTGACAAGTCCATTTTGACTAAGGCTCAGAATGGCAGGGACTTGGGATGGTGGAGCAAGATTTAAACTCAGAACTCTTTGATTGGGAAGTACACAAGAGCCAATGACAGGATCACTACACTTGTGCTTTGCAGACCTCACTAGTACCCTTCACTTAGTAGACCACTCTATATTATGGCATCCATTGCTCTCCTTTGGGGCCTCTTTGAATATCATTAGTCTCCTTGTACAGTTATACCAGAATTTTTCAGCAAAAGGTCGGTTTGACCCTAATAGTGAACTGACCCCTCTTTTAGAACTAGACAGGGTGTATGACAGGGTGGTGTAACTATTGGCTCCTTTTTTTATTTCCTTTCTTTATAAATGGGGTTGATGACACTCCGTGGTCAATGCAGGATGATGCACCAATCATCGCTGGCTGCTCGGTTCCTGTGCTTCTTTATGCTAACAACGTGGTAGTTATGTCAAGGACTGCTGTTGGACTGCAGAGACTAATGGACTCCTTCATACTGTTTATGGTCTCTAGAAAACTGGTAATCAATAAGTTGAAATTATTTACAATATCCTGTGGGAAAAGCCCCAGGACCTTAATATGGTTTTACCTTGATCGGACACAGATAGCAAAGGTTATGTTTTTTTGACACCTGGATGTGCTGCTCTCTGCAAAGGCCTCCTGGGCAAACCATGTGTCCAATGCTAGGCTGCAGGTTAAAAGAGTCTGTGATGGCTGCTCCAGTAGCCTGAGCAGCCATCCCATCAATGAGATGGTCACAATCTACAAAGCGATGGCATTATCCACAGCAGCTTATGGTAGAGGGGCATGTGGTTATGCGGTTAGCAACTCACTGCAAATCATTTCTTAAGGTGTCTGCAGTGTACCACCCCTGTCAGCATTGTCTGCTATAATATATATAGAGAAGTGAAGCTGAGCCATCTGGATGACATTTTGTCAGCTAAACCTATCTCTTCATGGCGTTCTACATGGGCAAAAACGGAATTGGAATTGACAGCGGAAATTAGACAGGAATGGCTTGCCTTGGATCATGCAATGAAAATTCCTTGGCTGTCTTTCATTAATAGCACTCTTAAAACAGTATTAGGCCTTCCATGAATTGAGGATCCGACCAATATTCTTATATTGGAAACATTGGTAATGAAGGCTGCCATGTCAGATGCATGGGCCTTATGCCTAGAGCGTCAACCTCGTAGCTGGGGAACCGGGTTTGAGTCTCGGCAACAACGCTAAACATCCTGTGATTCTGGGCCAATCACTTAATCTCCCCGTGCCTAACAAAAATGAATGTGTCCTTCTGTAACGAAACTGGTGCTATGTAAAGCGCTCTGATACTCGATGTCTCGGGTCTAGTTCATGCTATATAAAAAACAAAAAAAAAGGCAAGGAAGCGAGCTGAGGCCGATGGGAGGAATCAATTGGTGGTAACATATATGTCTCACATTTTACGCATAGGATGTCAACCCTATTTAAGCTGGTTGACAAATCATCAACACTGTTATGTCTTGACTAGACTATGGCTGCGTAACGTACACCTCATTTATGCGTTTTCTAAAATAAATGAATGGGATCTCACAACATTTCCATGCCTGTGCGATGGATACTCGAAACAATGCACTTTACATTTTATGCTCTTCGGTCAGTTTTATGTAAGCCCAAGAAAACAATATTAAAACCAATTTTTATTGCAAAAAACATGAGAGATTTTAAAGCTGCTATGAGTTTTCTGTTTGGGTTGGAATCTCTAGCTATCTGCTTTAGTATGTCTTCATTTATTTGTAAATCAATTTGTATTAGGAAGAGAATGTGTTAAGATGGTGAAAGGTGCATGCGTTTGAAGCCTCCTTAAAACTGGACCACTTTAACTGTTTTTGCTGTACTGTTTTATTGTTTATTTTATCTGTATTAGGGTTAACTCTTTGTAAGATTCCTGGATTTGCACTATTAAATGCAAAGGATTATTAGAACTGGGGGTCTCTAGTTGGCTTAGGTAGGTACCTTACTCCGAATAGGGACCCTTGCTTCTAGTGAGGGAAAGGAGGGACACACTCTTAGATAACCCCTGCTCACCCCCAAGTAGCTTGGCACGAGCAGTCAGGCTTATCTCCTAGGCAATGTGTAAGTATTTGCAGCCTCACTCCCAGTAGCACAGTGATAACACCACAAATGGACACCACACTGATTTAGAAAAATAGCGGTATATTTATCAATAAGAAATACGATGAGACCAAACGTTAAAAATATCCAGCATATGCGTATTCCTAATATTTCACTGGGCCTGATATTAGGTCAATAATCACTTGTAGGTTCTTGCGTTATTAATGGGCAGTTCACGATGATCTAATGCAGTCCTAATGCAATGCTATGCAGTTCGTAATGCAGTTAGTAATGTCGAAATAAGACAGTCCTTAATGCAAGTACTAATGTGGTTCGTAAAGCAAGTAAAAATGCAGTTCATAGTGCAAGTACTAATGGGGATTGTAAAAGCAAGTAATAATGCAATTTGTAATGCAAGTACTAATTAATGCGAATCGTAAAAAGCAAGTAATAATGCAGTCCATAATGCAAGTTCTAATGCGGATCGTGAAAGCAAGCAATAATGCAGTTCGGCATCGATCGCGGTGCTAGTGAAGATACCTATGACACTCTTGGCTGACTCGCGGGCAGCGACTGCCAATATATGCCCCTGATTTTGTTATGAAGGAAACAAAGTGCAGCTTCGCAATCCAACCCCGGTACTGCCACTCCTCGGCAGGCCGTGCGATACTGACTTGAGCGGAGGCTTGTGCTGCGAAGATGGGAAAGGAAGAGAGCGGTCTCTCGTAGCACGCCTTCTTGCCCAGGTGGTGACACACGCACCCTCACTGAGCGTTACCTGGGGGGGGCAGTCTCTCTCTCCTCTCCTTTCGGCTTGGGCGTCACGCTGGGCGGCTTTGGGTTGACGGCAGCTGCTCCTCACAGTGGGAGTCGGGCTACCAGGCAACGTCCTCACAGCTGATCGGCTCCCGGCGCGACTCCATTAATCATGGGCAAAGGACCTCGGACCCACGATGGTGAAGGTTCACAGGTCTCTCCTTGGCAAAAGCAGGCTCGGGCAGGCGGAGTTGATTTCTCTCGGCTCCCCCTTGGGACGACGGTCCGGGCTGATGGGGATAACTATCACAGCATGCTGTCGATTGAAGCAAACAAAACAGGTGATGGACCGAATGTGGATCAATGTCACACATTCACCCCAGTCCAAAGATCTTGCCCCAAATCCATCATTTTTTTGCACTCCACACCACCCTGGGTTAGACAATGGCGATATGCAAATCAGCTCTGACCCTGTGCCCCATGGGAACAGTCCAGTCCGAACTACAAAAGCCATGTCCTTCCCAGAACGGAATCAAGCATCCGAGGACCGGACCGGTTTCGAGGTAACACCTCTCATTAGCCCGGCTAGCTTGACTCCAGTGGTGTGGAGTGCCTGGGACCCACGTCAGAGCATCCCCAGCGCACTTATGGCGAATTTGCAAACAAAACAGGTGATGGACCGAATGTGGATCAATGTCACACATTCACCCCAGTCCAAAGATCTGGGCCCAAATCCATCATTTGTTTGCACTCCACACCACCCTGGGTTAGACAATGGCGATATGCAAATCAGCTCTGACCCTGTGCCCCATGGGAACAGTCCAGTCCCAACTACAAAAGCCATGTCCTTCCCAGAACGGAATCAAGCATCCGAGGACCGGACCGGTTTCGAGGTAACACCTCTCATCAGCCCGGCTAGCTTGACTCCAGTGGTGTGGAGTGCCTGGGACCCACGTCTGAGCATCCCCAGCGCACTTATGGCGAATTTGCAAACAAAACAGGTGATGGACCGAATGTGGATCAATGTCACACATTCACCCCAGTCCAAAGATCTGGGCCCAAATCCATCATTTTTTTGCACTCCACACCACCCTGGGTTAGACAATGGCGATATGCAAATCAGCTCTGACCCTGTGCCCCATGGGAACAGTCCAGTCCGAACTACAAAAGCCATGTCCTTCCCAGAACGGAATCAAGCATCCGAGGACCGGACCGGTTTCGAGGTAACACCTCTCATCAGCCCGGCTAGCTTGACTCCAGTGGTGTGGAGTGCCTGGGACCCACGTCTGAGCATCCCCAGCGCACTTATGGCGAATTTGCAAACAAAACAGGTGATGGACCGAATGTGGATCAATGTCACACATTCACCCCAGTCCAAAGATCTGGGCCCAAATCCATCATTTTTTTGCACTCCACACCACCCTGGGTTAGACAATGGCGATATGCAAATCAGCTCTGACCCTGTGCCCCATGGGAACAGTCCAGTCCGAACTACAAAAGCCATGTCCTTCCCAGAACGGAATCAAGCATCCGAGGACCGGACCGGTTTCGAGGTAACACCTCTCATCAGCCCGGCTAGCTTGACTCCAGTGGTGTGGAGTGCCTGGGACCCACGTCTGAGCATCCCCAGCGCACTTATGGCGAATTTGCAAACAAAACAGGTGATGGACCGAATGTGGATCAATGTCACACATTCACCCCAGTCCAAAGATCTGGGCCCAAATCCATCATTTTTTTGCACTCCACACCACCCTGGGTTAGACAATGGCGATATGCAAATCAGCTCTGACCCTGTGCCCCATGGGAACAGTCCAGTCCGAACTACAAAAGCCATGTCCTTCCCAGAACGGAATCAAGCATCCGAGGACCGGACCGGTTTCGAGGTAACACCTCTCATCAGCCCGGCTAGCTTGACTCCAGTGGTGTGGAGTGCCTGGGACCCACGTCTGAGCATCCCCAGCGCATTGATTGAAGCAAAGCACAAGACTGCTCCCGGGCACATGGTCACGGGGCAATTCTTACGAAGGTCGCAGGCTGCAAAAAGCACATGCACACAGCGTCGCTGAGACACACTTGGAAACTTTGATGTTCATGAGTTTCCACAACAGGGAGCCAGCTCCTCTCGGGCCCTTGGACACAAGTTACTTTAGGACACAGCACACAGCAAGGTCCTTTCAAGCAAGGGGACACAGCACACATCAAAGCCCCTTGTCCTCTCATTAGTCAAATCAGCAAACTGAAGCCCATGCCGAGAACACACAGCAAGGACAGTCCTTCGCTTCAGTCTCTTCAGCTTTTCTAATTTGGCAGAGGTTCTTCTTGATCACGAAGTAGTTTCAATCCTTTTTAAGGCTTGAGTATAGTCTGGAGTTCAGGGGTTTCAGCTCTCACATTTATACCCCTAAATGCCTTTGAAGTCTTTGTGTTCAGGGGGCTCTGATCCGAGCCCAAATCAGACCTGGGTGTCTTCCTGCCAGTGCACACCTTCTTTCTTTTATAGTCAGGGTCTGAGCCCCAGACGCTCCGCAAGAGTTGGAGCCATTCTTTTGTAGCAGCAGCAAAGCCCTCTTTGCATCAAAGGGGCTACTCCTCCCACCACACCAAATGCAGGCCAGCCTGTTGCCATCCCACCAACTCCTCCCTGGTGTCAGGACACTCCCCAGACACTCTCACATCCAAACCCAGGCAGTCAATACACAACCAGGCAGAGGTACGCAGGATGGTCAGGAAAAGAAACCAGCCACTTCTTAAAGCGTGGTTTCTAAACACACAATTTAAAAACCATCTTCACAAAAAGATGTGTTATTTAATTCTGAGTTCAGGCACACTAAACTCCATCTCTCCATCTTATGCTGATGGGAAGATATGCTGTAAACATGTGACACAGCATTCCCCCTTCTGTCCTATGGGCAAGGTGGCCTTGCAACTGTGAAAACAGAATTTAGCAGCATTTCACTGTCAGGACATGGTACACACGTCCTACCTTTCACATACACTGCACCCTGCCCAGGGGGGTACCTTGGGCCTACTATAGGGATATCTGATTTGCATAAAAAAGGAAGTTTTAAGGCCTGGCAAGTGGGTGCACTTGTCAGGACAACAAGGCATTAACAAACTGTGTGCAGGCACTGCAGTGGCAGGCCTGAGATCTCTTTTTGGGGCTACTTGTGTGGGTGACACAATTAGTGCTGCAGGCCCACTAGTAGCATTTGCATTACCAGCACTGGCACACATAGGGCGCTTTACTAGGGACTTTACTAGTAAGACAAGCACACCCCTTATGGGCAACCAATTACCATAACACTTTATACAGGGAGCACTTGCACTTTGACACTGATCAGCAGTGGCAAAGTGCCCAAAGCATCTAAGCCAGAAAAACGAAATCCATCACAGCATCAAAAATAGAGGAGGTAGAGGCACAAAAGTCAGGGGTAACCACGCCAAGAAATGCTATGTCTAACAAGGTCCATGTTTTAATTATGTGAATTTTTAAATTTGGTCTGAACATTTTTCACGATGTACCTTTATTGCCTGTGCTGATACTGCTGAAATAAAGTATTTTTGACTTGACTTGACTGACAAACTGATGCGCCTAACATGGAAAGTCAGTGGCTTAGGTGTAAGATCAAAAAAGGGGTGGTGGCTCAGTGCTTGCGGAGGCAAACCCCCTGAAATTGTAATTCTACAAGAAACCCACCTCAGAGGCAATAACTGTTGATGCCTGTCCAGAAGCAGATGCAAATTACTAGCCCAAGTACATAAGTGGGCATAAGTTGATCTATAGGGATGGCCCTCTTGGCAAATGAATTTCCTGACTTACAGGTAGTGGGAAGACTCATAGGGATGCCTTGTGATGGTACATGTTTGCTTGGGGAAGGCAAGAATATTTACGTTTATGCAGCCCCCCAGGGCTACAGTACCAAGTCCTTGATCAATCAGTACACATAATTTTGGCAGGGGGAACTGGTCGACACCAAATGGGTGGGAACTTCAATGATGCTATGGAGGGTGCTATTGAGTATAGACAAATGCTCACATGAAGCCATGGTATATCAATCCTCTATGGCCCTGGCATTGTACACCTATGCACTGGGTCTGATGGATGTCTGGTGAAGTAAACATCCCTTAGAGAGGCATTTCTCCTTTTTTGTCTGGGAGACACAAAGCATTCTTCGTCCTTGATTATAACTATACCCAACAGAAGGAGGCTTATCAGACCATTACTCATGGAGATCACTGTAGGTACTGACCATCAATGACAATTGGGGGAACGGAGACTAGATGCGTGGGAACTGTGGGACAAAGCTATAGTCAGGGCCACTGGAATTATGCGCTTTTGTGGCAGAGTCGATTTTTTCAATAAATATATATTTGCCGCATTTGCCACATAATATATAATCTGTCGCATAATCTGCAGATTAAAAAAAAAAGTTTGTTTCTAGCTCAAACTGTCAAAGGTTACAAAAAATGCAGCGACACATGTTGCCATGTGGTGGAAGGCCCTTTGCAAAGCTGGAATGTTCAACTTTCTGTTGCTTATTGCTATATTTGGTTGTTAAATTGGTACTAATTGGGTGCAGCCAATGCCCAGACAGTGTTACCAAGTTTAAAAATGACAAATAAATGAAGTAATACTATTATAAAATGTGCTGCGTTATACCACATAATATGCCTTTTGCTTGCCGCATAATTTACTTAACCCTGCTGCATAATTCCAGTGGTCCTAGCTATAATGAATGGCATCAGGGTAGAATGCCAGTTCTACATTATGGAGAATGAGGGTTTGTTGTAAAACCCCACAGTACTCTGGGAGTCATATAATACAGTACTCCCGACAAGGCGCAAAGTTATATTGCCCCAAAAATTAAATGCAAGGCCAAAAAGGTACTGGAGCTACAGAAACCAGTGTTACAGTTAGAGCAGGAATGGGTATTTATGGATGCTCCTGATTCTCTCTTATGACTAGATGTTGTGAGGGAAGAATAATGACATGTTACACATGGCACTGCTGGGCACTGCTACCTAGCAGCGCAAAGATGACTATATGAGACCGGAGATAAAACAGGATGACCTCTTGCCTGGCTCGGGAGAAGGGAGGTACAGGCCAGATGGCTGAGTAAAATCCAGACAGAAGAAGGGTTGGTAATCAGGAATGATATTGAGAGGGCCCAAGACTTTGCTCAATACTACCAGGTAATATATACACCTGGGCCAATCCGGGCCAATCTGTGCAGAGAAAGAGGCCTTTTAGGGGTGAATTGTAGGTCCCAACCCTTGAAGCAAAGGACGGAGCGGAGTTGGAAGCTTACCTGTCCCGGAAAGATATAAGTGAAACCCTGACCCAAATGCAATCAGGAAAGGCACCAGAGGTCTTCTGGATTTATTCAAGGCAGCTGAGAACTCGGAAAATCTCCCGCTGGGCATTGTGGTTACAACGGAAAAAAGGTAAACCCAAGAATCTATGTGCCTGTAGTAAACACCTTCCACACGAAGTATTCTGAATAAATCTTCTTTATTCAAAAAGTACTAAGGTAGAATAAAAAGGGTGCTGCTGCCTTCAACACGAACACAGACTGACGATATGCATTCCAAGTTCTTCCTAACTATTCTATTCTAAATGATGACGTACATTCTAATTCTAACAAAGCATTCTACATGAAACGAATAGGTTACCACACATCTCCTTTCCTAATAAAAAAAATGTAAACAACAAAACATAAAAGAAACTACATTGGCAATAATATTTTAGTTATACACAAAATCCTGTAAACATTTATGTGAAACTATTTTACTCCCAAACTTGGTATATACAGGTTGATTATCCTTTGCACCCACAGAATCATTTGTGGATCCTGCAGGTGAAGAATCTTGTAAACTAGGACTCCTAATAGCGTATGGATCCAATTCAGTATTACATGATTCTCTTTCATCATTATCATTTGAAACTTCATTATCTTGAACAGAACCAGCATCAGATTCTGAGATGGGATTCAAGCACCAGTAATCATAACCCACATCTCCCTTGTTGGAAATGTTTTCTGAACTAGAACATCTAGCCAAGGCAATCCGGCTCATGTGATGAATAGTACCGTCATCTAATATTACAGTACTACTCAACATCTTGGTGACCGTCCTGGGATCAGAGAAACGTGGTTGTAGTTTCCCAACTTTTTTACGTTTTTGACTCTAACTAGCTGACTAACTTTCACAACTGCCTCCCTAGTGCCATGTTTCTTGTCGAAATATGCCTTATTTTTAATTTGCGCTTTACATAGGTTCTCTCTAACCTTTGTACAATCCCATGTATATTTTCTGCTTCTGCCCATCCATACAGGATTCATTTTACAATATGAAAATCTGCCTCTCATTAGTCCAAAAGGGCTTTCACCACACGTATCATGTACTGGTATTCTGTATGACCATAGCATTTTATCTAGTTCAGAACTCCAATCTTTCCTCCCTCTGTTGGCCAATTGTAATGTTCATTTTATTACTCTTTTAATTCTCCCTACAACAGAATTTCCTTTGGGATGATAAAAAGCTGTAAACTTTTGTTTAATACCAGTAGATTCTATGAATTTTTTCATGACATCTGATTTGAATTGTACTCCGCTGTCTGTTAAAAGAGAAGCAGGCAAACCTTCTCTAATGAAACATTCATCTAAGAATCTGATTACAATAGTACTGTCAACTCTCTCAGCTACTTTTAATTCAATCCACCTTGAAAACAAATCAACTAATACTAAAATATGTCTACATGTACCATCTTGCCATACCATGGGTCCCATAATATCTAAAGCCAGATCTTCCCACAGTAACCTTGGCATCCCAAAGAAGACATTGGAGGATTAAGAGTTTTTTAAACTTTTATCTGCACATTCACAGCTGATACATTCCCACACGATCTTTCAATTTCTAAATCATTTCCAGGCCACCAGTACAAAGCTTTAATATTTTTCTTGGTCCTGGAAATCCCTGGATGACCATTGTGTCCCATACTAATGCATTCTACATGAAACTAATAAGTTACCACAGTGCCTTTTACAGATTGATTTCTTTATTGAACATTGTCTGCAAACTCTTAGCAAAGGTACTGGTGATGAGGCTAAACAGAGTAATTACTTTTAAACTTCACAAGGACTAAATAGAGATCATGCTAGGAAGGACAACAAGACTTAACCATGGAAGGCAACAGTTGTAGTTGAAGGCCACAGATGTGGCTAGATAAAACAAAAGATGACTCAGAACTTAGAGCTATAGTTGCACTACACACAAAGATTTTAATTTAATTGATTATTCATAACTGAACTCGACTCTGAAAAGATTCTGATCTGAACTGAGTTTCTGTAGCTGGG